>NC_045625.1:36406902-37031902 GCF_009829155.1 Mustela erminea
GGCAGCCATTGACTTAAATAGAAAAGCCAGCAATTGGTAAATGAGGTTGTTTTGTTTTCTCACAACCCTGATCAGGAGCCTAGGGAAGCCACTTCTGTTATAGGAGGATGTCACTAGGTTTGGGTATGAGGAAGGATAAAAGGGGGGGGGTGCAGGAAAACTCAGAATGGTTCTCTAGTGAATTACATTGCTTACTTCCCTTGCCACTCAATTTTTGGGCAAGAAACCAGAATCTCTCCTTGGTCCCAAATTTGCACCCTGGAATTCAGGTGTAATGAAAGCACCACCAGAGCCAAAGAGGAGAGATAAGGATGCATCACTATCAGGCAAAGAACCCTTTGCCTTCCCCAGACAGTGGACTTCCAATAAGCCTTCCTTGGTTGTGCACCTGTTTAGCCCTCCTCCTCATCATGCAGAAGCACTTTTTGGAAAAAGTGTCCTGCATGTTATCTGTGGACCAGTGTCTATGGTGCACTATTCAGATGGCTACAAAGATACTGTGAATTACGCTTCCTAAAAGTGACCCTGTCTCTCCCTCTGCTCCCTGCAAGCTGGGAGGGTAGTCCTAGAAGACCATCCTTTGGAGCGTTCCTCTTGTTTTCCAGAGCAAGTCCTATCAAAGGCCACAGGCAGAGGTCTCTTTCAGACCCAATTAAATCCGGAGACCCCCAGAGGTATCATTACAATGAGGTTGCCAGGAAAGGAAGCCACACCCTGAAATCTGGGGATTCAGTAGATATCAGTTCCTGCAGCAGTCTCATCCCCAATTAAACTGTCCTTGTTCACTCATTTAATCAACACATTTACTAACCATATACAAAGCCCTATGTTTGGTATCTTCATGCAACTTAACAAATATACATTCTTGCTTCTGTCTCTCCTTAATACTTTTTTCCAAAATAAACTTCCAAAAACAGATTTCATGATTCCAAGCTTTGTGACCTTGGACAAACTGGTAAACTTCTCTGAGTCTAAAGTGCCTAATGTTTAAAAGGGGATAATTTCATAATGCTGTTGTGAGGATTATATGAGATGTTAAATATCCCTGGCATGATACTTGGCACATGAGTGCTCAATAATCCTACATATCCTTTCTTCTTTCCTTCAAAGGACTTTCTCTTCCAGGACCTGCCAGCATCAATTAATTATTCCACCTGATCTTCACTGCTTGCTCGTGGATAGTCAAGCCCGGGGCCCCAAGTCTCCTATCTTTGCTTCAGAGGCCTCACTGGTCCTCCCTTCCCTTTTGCCCTTTGCTCTAATAGAAGTTCCTGCCTCCACAAAAATCCAGCTTGGAGCCAACCTGGGCTACCACGGAGAATAAAATTTCTAATGGCATGGGGGTTGGAATGGACAAAGGCAGCAGTCCCGCAGGACCCCAGCCTCTCGACCACCTTGGAGGACTCAATTTAGGGCACACCGAGACCGAGAAAGGTCAAGGCCAGTGGGCATATGGGGAGTTACTCCTGGCCTAGATCCATGGCAAGCTCCTCTCCTTCCAGCCAGGTTCCTTCCAGGCACTTCTAAGGAGCAGTCTAAAGTATGCCTTTATACAGGGGTCCTCTGTGGGGTCCATCTCCACCGCGCAGGTTCCCGAGGCTCCCCTCTGTTCTCAAATGGTCTTCCACCGAGACGACATCAGAGACCACCCTTGCCCTCCGGTAGTCATACAGACGGTCTCTCTGCGGGGACAGTGCCTCCACACTGCGCCTCCCCATGGCAGAAAATGCAGAGAGAGCCCTGGGAGTCTCCATTCACAGAGGGGTCCTCCTTGGGGGCGGCTCCCCGCACCGCCTCCGGGGCTCTCCCAAGGGGCAGAGGCAGGGACACTCGGGGTTTATCCACTTACTCAAGGACTCCCTTCGGGGCGGCTCCCACACAACACCTCAGAGTCCCCACAGGGTTGTCCGAGGCCCGCAGACCCGTCCCTTAGGGTGCCTGCCGGTCCCCGCCGCCCCCGCCCCCGCTTACCGGGACCGTCAGGGTGCGGGACGCGGGTCCGGGACTGGCGGACTCTACACCGCGAACCCCGCGCCGCCCATGGCCGCTCGGGAGCCGGCGTGCTGGGGCCAAGCGCCGGGAGCAGGCGGCGCGGGCGGAGCAGCAGGCTGAGGCGGCAGCGGCGGCGACGCGCGCGCCCCAAGCACACCCACCCTCCCCACCCCCCGCCCCGCGCGACTGCGGCGCGTGCGCCCGCGCGAGACGACCTCCGCGGGCCGGTGGGCCAGCGCCCGGCCCCGCCCTCCTGCGCGGCGCGGCGCGGCCCTCTGGGCTCAGCTGGCGACCTCGCGTGGGACTGAGGCGCTGAGGAACCGCAGGAGGGCGGCGGCCGGCTCCGACGACCGGTGGGTCCGGGTGGCAGTGGGCGGCCCCGACCAGCGCCCGGCTCTGCGGCGCCGGGTCTTTTCGGCGGTCCGGCCGCCAGCGGCAAGGTCAGTGCCGGCCCGGAGGAGGCGTCCCGAGAGGGGACTCCGCGGCAGCTCGCGGCTCTCGTCGCCCGCCCGCCGAAGCGAAGCGTCCTGCCACCCGCACCTGCCTGGGGAGGTGAGAATGACTCATCCAAGCGGCCTCGGCTGGAGCCCTTCCCTTTCTCACCAAACCCAGGTGCCCCGTCAAGGCCTCCGGGTCGACGACCCGCGCGTTAGGGCACTCACCTTCGCGGTACCCCACTGCGGAGTGTCCAGATGAGCCCTCACAAAGTGCTCTGCTGGCCCAGCTGCTCCTGTGCGCTGTTTTCTGAGGTTATTGGTCCTCCATCTCCAGCAGCAGGCAGTACTGTAATGTAACCCACTTTTGGCTGCAGCAGCCTCATCCCTCAGACTATCTGAACAGCCAGCGTGTGAGGAGGCCCGCAGCCCTGAGGGCTATAACATGCATTACACCAAACTGCATCCTCTGACGAGGGTAAGAAAAAGATCAAGTCATAAAGCACCTAACAAGTAATTATATAGAAATAACTGAAGATATGCAAATGAAATGCAAGAACCCTTTGTAATTTCGCTTACATTTTTAACATACCTTCATTTTCTTGTGCATTTAAATACGTATCTCAAATACAATTCACATCATTTTTTGAGCCTCTAGTATTTGTTACACCGTGTACCAGGCAGGTACTAGGGGATTAAAAAAAAAAAGGAAACTCATTTTAGTCTTACCATCCTGGGACTGCCAATAGGGGATATAAGATCAATATAGTACTACATGTTGCTGTCACTTTTTAAAAATTCAATTTAATTAACAGATACTGTATTCGTTTCAGAGGTAGAATTTAGTGATTCATCACTTGAAGTAATGAGCACTGGTATTGTATGCTGTTACTTGCAAACAAAGTACCAGGTATTATCCTAAAAACTTTTATTCTAAAAAAATATATTAAGTGGTGAATTTTTTTTTAAAGATTTTGTTTATTTATTTGACAGATCACAAGTAGGCAGAGAGGCAGGCAGAGAGAGAGGAGGAAGCCCGCTCCCTGCTGAGCAGAGAGCCTGATGCGGGGCTCCATCCCAGGATCTTGGGATCATAGCCTGAGTGGAAGGCAGAGGCTTTAACCCACTGAGCCACCCAGGCGCCCCGAAGTCGTGAATTTTTATACCATTCTTTTGAGGGACTACATTTTGCTAGTGATGAAAATGAAACGCAGAGAAGTTAAACAATTTGCTTAAGGTCACATAGCTAATACATGGTGGAGGTTGAGATTGAAATCCTTAAATTCTGACTTCAGACTTCCAGTTCCTATTTTACTGTACTGCCATTGAGGAAAAAAAAAGGATATTAACACTTATATATGGAATTTTAAAATTAGTACTTATTGCTCAGGAACCACTATCCCTCCTCTCCCTCCTCCCTGCTTGTGAAAGTAACACAAAAGAACAGACAGCTTTCTATTAGCTTGGAGGCCCCTAACCTTCTTTAGAATTACATCATATAAACAGTTTCACAGATACAATTCTCTGAACTCTTTTCAGTAAGTGTTTTATTTCCAGGCTGTTTGACAGGATATATATGGAAGAAAAGACTATGATAATATCACCGTATAAATCTCTGGTGGTTAATTCTTTCCTTCATTAAAAAAAAAATGTGTATTGTGCACTTATAGTATGTCAGACACTGTGCTGAGAACTGGAAGGGGTGCAAATAGGATTAAGAAACAGTACTTTCGGGGTGCCTGGGTGGCTCAGTGGGTTAAGCCACTGCCTTCGGCTCAGGTCATGATCTCAGGGTCCTGGGATGGAGTCCTGCGTCAGGCTCTCTGTTCAGCAGGGAGCCTGCCTCCCTCTCTCTCTCTGCCTGCCTCTCTGTCTACTTGTGATCTCTGTCTGTCAAATAAACAAATAAAATCTTAAAAAAAAAAAAAAGAAACAGTACTTTCCCTCAAGGAGTTGAATCTCACAGAGGAAGCAAGCATTGACAGAGAACCATAATATAAAACAGAAAATGATTTGTGCTCAATAAAGGAATGAAATGCAATGGGAATTCCAAGGATGAGAGAGACAGATTACTTCACGAAGAGAGGAACTTGGGTTAAGGAAAACACATAATTGTTATTTAAGTTATTGTTGATATTTAAGTGTTTTAAACAGTATGAGAATTTTTCAAATTCCCTTATTTCTTAAAAATTACATGCAAAGTTCTCATGTTCAGAGAAGACAACTTATTTTAAAAAAGATTTTATTTATTTCAGAGAGAGAGAGAGCATGAGAGGGGAGAAGGTTAGAGGGAGAAGCAGACTCCCCACAGAGCTGGGAGCCTGATGTGGGACTTCATCCCTGGACTCCGGGATCATGACCTGAGCCAAAGGCAGTGGCTTAACCAATTGAGCCACCAGGCACTCAAAAGACAACTTTTTACCGTAAGAATTGTTCTGAGTATGGAGAGGTTAGTAAGTACAAACATTTTGAAGTTGGTTTACCTTATCTCTCCTAGTGAGGGGCACAGAATAGAATGATGATGCTCAAGATAAGATTTCAAGGTCAAAGAAATAGCAAAAGAAGTAAGGTGGTTTGCATTCCACTGATAATTAGTGATGTTAAACATCTTTTCATGTGTCTGTTGGCCTTCTGTCTGTCTTCTTTGGAAAAATGTCTATTCAAGTCCTCTGCCCATTGTAAATCAGATTACTATTATTATTATTGGGGTGTTCTACAAGTCCTTTATAGATCTTAGATATTAAGCCTTTCGGATATATCATTTGCAAATATCTTCTCCCAGTCAGTGGTTGCCTTTTTATGTTGTTGATGGCTTCCTTTGTGCAAAAGCTTTTATTTTGGTGCAGTCCCAATAGTTTATTTTTGCTTTGTTTCTCTTGCCTGGGAAGACATACCCATAAATATGTTGCTAAGACTAATGTCCAAGAGATTACTGCCTATTTTCTTTTAGGACTTTGATGGTTTCAGGTCTCACACTTAGATCTTTAATACATTTTGAGTTTATTTTTGTGTGTGGTGTAAGAAAGTGGTCCAGGTTCTTTGAGCTATCACCTCATACCAGTCAAACTGACTAGTGTCCAAAAGACAAGAAATAACAAATGTTGGCAAGGATGTAGAGAAAAGGGAACGCTCAAACTGTTGGTGGGAATGTATATTGGTACAACCACTTGGAAAATAGTAGGGAGGCGCCTCAAAAAGTTAGAAATAGAAATACCATATGATCCAGTAATTCTGCCGCTGGGTATTTTCCCCAAGAAAACAAAAACACTAATTTAAAAAGATATATATGCCCACTGTATTTATTGCAGCATTATTCACAATAACCAAAAATGGAGGCAATCCAAGTGCCCATTGGTAGATAAATGGATAAAGAAGGTGTAGTATATGTATACACACACACACACACGCACACACACATACACATGAATATTGTTCAGCCACAAAAAAGAATGAAATCTTGTCATTTGTGACAACATGGATGTAATTAGAGGGTACTATGTTAAGTGAAGTAAGTCAGACAGAGAAAGACAAATACATTATGATTTCACTCATATGTGGAATCTAAAAAACAAAATGATTGAAGAAACGATAAACAAAAACAAACTTGTAAATACAGAGAACAAACTGGTGGTTGCCAGAGGGGAGGTGGATAGGCAGATGAGTAAAATAGGTGAAAGGGATTAAGAGGTACACATTTCCAGTAATGAATAAATAATGCAGATTAAAAAGTGTAGCATGGGGGGACGCCTGGGTGGCTCAGTTGGTTAAGCAGCTGCCTTCGGCTCAGGTCATGATCCCAGGGTTCTGGGATCGAGTCCCGCATCGGGCTCCTTGCTCGGCAGGGAGCCTGCTTCTCCCTCTGCCTCTGCCTGCCTCTCTGTCTGCCTGTGCTCACTTGCTCTCTCTCCCTCTGTCTCTGACAAATAAATAAATTTAAAAAAAAAGTGTAGCATGGGAATATAGTCACTAATACTGTAATAACATTGTATGGTGATAGAGGGCAACTACATTTATTGTGGCAAGCACTGAGTAATGTATAGAATTGTCAAATCACTATGTGGTGCATCAGAAACTAATATGTCAGCAGTACTTCAATTATATATATATAATTTTTATTTAAGTTATTGTTGATATTTAAGTGTTTTAAACAGTATGAGAATTTATATAATTCTCATATAATTATATGTTATCATATCTCATATAATTATATAATTAATATATGAGATATAATTATCATATCTCATATAATTATACAATTCATATATATATATATTTATATATAAAATTCAGGGTGTGAGGGAACAAGGTATATCTGGGGCAGCCAGGACTCTGACAAGACTGGGTCAAAGATTGCTGGAGAGTAGTCTGTACCACACAGAATTGCTCTTGCAAGATAGAGATTGTGTTTTCAGCTATTTTTTTCCTTGTCTTTTAATTATGACAAACACATGCCACAAATCTTCTGGGATGGTCTGAGTTCAGAAATTTGATGCCATTATGCCCAGAAGTTCTTGTCATTAAGATTGACAGATATGGTCAGCATATCCATGTTAGTGTCTGGAAAGTAGAGGTCATTGTATATTCAACAAATTTTTTTAAAAAGATATTATTTATTTATTTGAGAGAGAGTGTGTATGAGGAGGGAGAAGGGCAGAGGGACAAACAGAATCCCTGTGGAATGCAGAACTTGACACAAAGTTCGATCCCAAGATCCTGAGATCATGACCTGAGTCAAAGTCAGATGCTTAACAGACTGAGCCACCCTGGTGCCCTTCAACAAATGTTTAATAAATAAGGAGTTTGGAAAGGCAGAGAAAGGCTATTTGATAAAGAACTCTAAATAGTTAGATGTTTTAATATGGTAGGTAATACGGAGCACATACAAGTTTTTGAGCAGGTAGTTAGTTGCATATTAAAGACCACCCCAAGCATTTAGAAGTGTTATCTTTTATTTATTTATTTAAAAATTTTATTTATTTATATGACAGAGAGAGAGTACAAGCAGGGGAAGCAGCAGGGACAGGAAGCCTGATGTGGGGCTTGATCCCAGAACTCTGGGATCATGACCTGAGCTGAAGGCTGAAGCTCAATTGACTGGGCCACCCAGGTGCCTCTAGAAGTGTCTTCTTTTAGATAAAGGACTGAACAGAAGTGCACATGATCTTCTGTCGGTAGTTCAAACAAAACGTTACTTTTTTTTTTTTAAGATTTATTTATTTATCTGAGAGAGAGAGCACAAGCAGGAGGGGCAGGGAAAGAGAGAATCTCAAGTAGACTCCTTGAGGAGGGCGGAGCTTAATGGGGGGCTCAATCTCACAGCCCTGGGATCACCACCTGAGTGGAAACCAGGAGCCAGATGCTTAACTCACTGCACCACCCAGGCACCCCAGTTCAAACAAAATTTTAAAAATATAAACGTGAGAATGAGTGTATTCTCTCTTAGGCCTTAGACAAAAATCTGTTGGGATATTGAGAAAACTGTGAGGGGAAAAATTAATCAGAATGCCACTGAATCCTATTTTGTGCTTTTCATATTCTGATGGTGACCTCCAGTGGAAGGTGCACCCTTTTTGCTTACAGTACACATCTCTTGGGGCTACCTAGCACACAGTTTCCCTTTGCTGTGTGTGGCTCTAGAGCACAAGGATAAAATCCCAGTGGCCTTCTCAGACTTAAGCAACTCACTCCCTGGTTGCTGTGAGTTGATCCAGAGGTAGACACCCAACTTAAATTGGTGCTGTTATAGTTTCTCCCAAATTTGAAATTCAGAACCAAGCAATACACGGTAATTCTATGTTTAACTATTTGAGGAATTGGCAAACTGTTTTCCATGGTGGCTGAACCATTTTACATTCCCACCAGAATTCTACGAAAATTCCATTTTTCTATACCTTCACAAACACCTGTTAAATTTTTTTTCTTGTTTTAGACATTTTAGTGGATGTAAGTGGTACCTCAGGGTGTTGTTGTTTTTTTCTTAAGATTTTATTTATTTGCTAGAGAGAGAGAGCACAAGTGGCAGAGTGGCAGGCAGAGGGACAGGGAGAAGCAGGGTCTCTGCTGAGCAGGGAGCTTGATGCGCATCTCGATCCCAGCACCCTGGGGTCATGACCTGAGCAGAAGGCAGCCACTTAACTGACTGAGCCACCCGCTCAGGGTGGTGTTGAACATGTTTTTCATGTGCTTGTTTGCCATTCATAGGTCATCTTCAGAGAAATGCCTATTCAATTTATTTGCCCAATTTTTGTTTGCTTTTTGTTGTTGTTGAGTTGTAAGAACTAATATTCTGGATACTAATATTTTGGATACTAGATTTTTTTTAAAAGATTTTATTTTATTTACTTGACAGAGAGAGATCACAAGTAGGCAGAGAAGGAGGCAGAGAGAGAGAGGAGGAAGCAGGCTCCCTGCTGAGCAGAGAGCCCAATGCGGGACTCGATCCCAGAACCCTGAGATCATGACCTGAGCCGAAGGCAGTGGCTTAACCCACTGAGTCACCCAGGCACCCAGATACTAGATTGTTATTATATATTTGATTTGTAAATATTTCTCTCATTCTATGTATTGTGAATGTACTGTATATCACTAAATTGTTCTCTTAAAATGGTTAAATTTGTGTTATGTGAATTTCCTCACAATTAAACAAAACCCAAAATCAAAACAAAAGAACCAAGTGTCACAGAGCTTAGGAACTGATAGACTTGAGTTAGTGGGTGTCCTGAAGAGAAGGCCCACCCACTGTTGCTGCTGTGACCCCAAGACTGTATTGATTGGTCCCTGTTCTTCCTGCATCTTGGTGGTTCTTTTCTTTCCATTTCTTTCCCTTATGTTTCAGCCAGTCAGTTGAGGGACATTAGGGCTGTTTCTAGTTTTTGGTGATTATGAATGAAGTCACTAGAAATATTTACTTACAGGTTTTTGTGTGGTACGTTTTCATTTCACTTGTGCAAATACCAAGATGTATGATTGCTGGGTGGTATGGTAAGTATATGTTTGACTTTGTAAGGAACTTACAAAGTGTTTTCCAAAATGGGTGTATCTTTTTGCATTCTCATCAGCAATGTATGAGTGCTCCAGTTGTTCTGCATCCTCTCCAGTATTTGGTATCATCAGGTTTTTGTTTTGTTTTAACCATTATAAGTATATATTGGTATCTCATTGATTTTATTAGATTTTATAATGACTAATGATGCTGAACTTTTTTTCCTGTGCTTATTTGCCATCCATTTAACATTTTAAAAAAAGATTATCTTTATTTATTTGAGAGAGAGAGAAAGAGAGAGAACACGTGTGAGCACAATGGGGGAGGAGGAGCAGAGAGAGAGGGAGAAGCAGACTCCCCGCTGAGCAGGGAGACTGACTTGGGCCTTGACCTCAGCCAAAGGCAGATGCTTAACAGACTGAGTCACCCAAGCACTCTCCATTTAACATTTTTTTTTAAAGATCGTATTTATTTATTTGACAGAAAGAGATCACAAGTAGGCAGAACAGCAGGCAGAGAAAGAGAGAAGGAAGCAGGCTCCCTGCTGAGCAGAGAGTGCCCAAGTTTATTCTTTCTTAATGATACTAGTTTCTTATTGCTGCTGTAACAAATTTCCACAAACTTAGTGGCTTTAAAAAAACCACAAATTTATTATCTCATAATTTTGAAGGTCAGAAGTCCTAAATGAGTATATGGGACCAGAGATCAAGGTGGCAACAGACCTGTATTCCTTCTGGAGGTTCTGGGGAAGAATTCATTCCTAGGGGTACCTGGGTGGCTCAGTGGGTTAAGCCTCTGCCTTTAGCTCAGGTCATGATTTCAGTGTCCTGGGACTGAGCCCCACAATGGGCTCTCTGCTCAGCAGGGAACCTGCTTCCCCCTCTCTCTCTGCCTGCTGCTCTGCCTACTTGTGATCTCTCCCTCTGTCAAATGAATAAGTGATATCTTTAAAGACTAAAAAAAAAAAAAAAGAATCCATTCCTTGTCTTTTCCAGTTTCTAGAGGCCACCTGTATTCTCTGGCTTGTGGCCCCTTCTTCTGTCTTCCAAACCAGCAGTGGCACGTTACATTTTTCTCACATCATATCACCTTGACTTTTTCCATTGTCACATTTTCTTCTCTGACTTGCCTGCCTGCCTATTTCTCTTATAAGGACCTTTGTATTTACATTGAACCCACCTAGATAATCCAGAAAAATCTCCCATTTTAAGAATCTTAATTTAGGGGACGCCTGGGTGGCTCAGTTGGTTAAGCAGCTGCCTTCGGCTCAGGTCATGATCCCAGCATCCTGGGATCGAGTCCCACGTCGGGCTCCTTGCTCCGCAGGGAGCCTGCTTCTTCCTCTGACTCTGCCTTCCACTCTGTCTGCCTGTGCTTGCTCTCGCTTGCTCTCTCTCTGACAAATAAATAAATAAAATCTTAAAAAAAAAAGAATCTTAATTTAGGGGCGCCTGGGTGGCTCAGTGGGTTAAGCCATTGCCTTCGGCTCAGGTCATGATCTCAGGGTCCTGGGATCGAGTCCCGCATCGGGCTCTCTGCTCAGCAGGGAGCCTCCTTCCCTCTCTCTCTCTCTCTGCCTGCCTCTCTGCCTACTTGTGATATCTGTCTGTCAAATAAATAGATAAAATCTTTAAAAAAAAAGAATCTTAATTTAGTCACATCTGCAAAGCCCATTTGCTACATAAGGTAACTTATTCACAGGTTCTGGAAATAAGGGCATTGGCATCTTAGGAGAACCATTATTCTGCCTACTATGCCAGTCATACCCTCATAGGAAAACACAGCCCAGCCAACATCTTGATTACAACCTTATGAGACCATAAACAGCATCCAGCTAAATCAAGTTTGAACTCTTAACCCACAGAAAGTGTAAGTTAATAAATGTGTAATAAATGTGTTGTTTTAAGCTACTAAGTTTGGGGTTATTTGTTAAACAGCAGTAGAAAACTAATACAATGGGCATGTAGCTATTCATGATGTTTCTTCATTATCCTTTTAACATCTGTAGGATCTGTAATGGTGTCCCTTATTTTATTTCCTTTGTTAAAAAAAGATTTAATTTGTGTATCTGAGACTAAGAGAGAGAGAGAGAGAGAGAGAGAGAAAGATCATGAGCAGGCGGAAGGGGTAGAAGGAGAAGCAGACTCCCCGCTAAGCAGGGAGCCTGATGCAGGACTCTGTCCCAAGACCCCGGGATCATGACCTGAGCTGAAGGCAGATACTTAACTGACTGAGCCATCCAGGTGCCCTATTTTTTTTCCAATATTAGTAATATGTGTCCTTTCCCCCACTCTTGGTCTGTCTGGCTAGAGGTTTGTCAATTTTATTATCATTTCAAAGAATCAGCTTTTGTTTTCATTGATTTTCCTCTTTTTTTTATTTATAATTTTACTGTAAAACTGCTCTTGGGGTACCTGGGTGGCTCAGTCAGTTAAGCATCTGCCTTCTGCTGAGGTCATGATTCCAGGGTCCTAGAATTGAGTCCCATGTTGGGCTCCCTGCTGGGAGCCTGCTTCTCTCTTTCTGCCCCTCTCCCTGGTTGTGTGCTTTCTTTATCTCTCTCCCTCAAATATATAAATAAAATCTTTTTTTTTTAACTGCTCTTACCTTTATTATTCTCTTTCTTTTGTTTTCTTTGGGTTTAGTTTGTTCTTCTAGTTTTAGTTTAAGGTGGAAACTTAGATTTTTGTTTTGAGACATTTTTTTCTTTCTTTTATGATTTTAAATTGAGATATAATTCACATACCATAAACCCACCTTTAAAAAATGCAGTTCAGTGGTCTTATAGTCACATTGTTGTGTAATGGTCACCACTGTTTAATTTCAGAACATTCTTCTTTATTAACACAAGTATCTTCAAGTTTTGATATGTTGTATTTTCTTTTTTTTAAAGATTTTATTTATTTATTTGACAGACAGATCACAAGTAGGCAAAGAGGCAGGCAGAGAGAGAGAGAGAGGAGGAAGTGGGCTCCCCGCTGAGCAGAGAGCCTGACTCGGGGCTTGATCCCAGGACCCCCCCAACATTTATCTTTAGTAATTTTTTTTCCTTTTTTTGATATGTAGATTTAGATCTCTTCCTCTCCATGTACCTTATTCAGTGATTCAGCAATTGTTTTTAACTCCTTTATTAAGAATTAATTTATAGGGGCACCTGGGTGGCTCAGTGGGTTGAGCCTCTGCCTTCGGCTCAGGTCATGGTCCTAGGGTTCTGGGATCGTGTCAGGCTCTCTGCTCGGCGGGGAGCCTGCTTCCTCCTCTCTCTCTCTGTCTGCCTCTCTGCCTACTTGTGATCTCTCTGTCAAATAAATAAATAAAATCTTAAAAAAAAGAATTAATTTATATACCTGAATCCACTTATGTGTACAATTCATGATTTTTAGTACATTTATAGAGTTTTGTAACCATCACCACAGTTCAGTTTTAGAATAGTTTTACCATCACAGAAATACCCCTCTTACCCATGTAGTTACTCCTCTTTTCCTAACCCCAGTCATCCATGAATCTACTTTCTGTCTGCATAGATTTACTTTTTCTGGACATTTGGTATAAATGTAATTATATAATATATGGCCTCTTGCACCTGGATATTTAAGTGTAGCATGTTTCTGAGGTTCATCTATGTTGTAACATGTATCACTGCTTTCCTTTTTATTGCCTCCTAGTAAGTCCATTGTATGGATGACATGTTTTTTGTTTATCCATTCACCAGCAGATGGACATTTGGATTAATTCAAGAAGTTTCTGGCAATTTAGCCATTTATTTATGGACTATCAATTATCTTTTATTGATCTATATAGCTGTTTTTACACTAGTATCATGCTGTCTTGATTACTATAGCTTCATGTTAGTTTTGAAATCAGAAAATATAAGTTTGTTCTTCAAAATTGTTTTTTCTATTTTGGGTCCTTTGACTTTTCACATAAAACTTAGCATGGAGGACATGGGGAGTTAGAGAGGACAAGGGAGTTGGGGGAAATTGGAAGGGGAGGTGAACCATGAGAGACTATGCACTCTGAAAAACAATCTGAGGGGTTTGAAGTGGCGGGGGTGGGTGGGATGTTGGGGAAACCAGGTGGTGGGTATTAGAGAGGGCACAGATTGCATGGAGCACTGGGTGTGGTGCAAAAATAATGAATACTGTTATGCTGAAAATAAATAAAAAATAAATTTAAAAAAGTAAATTTAAAAAAATCATTCAGATCACTAAATAAGTCTGGTCACAATAAAAAAAACTTAGTATCAACTTGTCAATTTCTGTAATAAAGACAGCTTGTATTTTAATAGTGATTGCATTGAATCTATAGATAGATTTGGAAAGAATTGCTATTTAATAATATTTCATTTTCTAATCTATGAACATGAAATGTCTCTCAATTTATTTAGCTCTTTTTCTTAGCAGTAGTTCATAGTTTCCTGTGTATAATTCTTGTATTTCTTTTATTAAATTATTAAAAAAAATTTTTTTATTTATTTGACAGACAGAGATCACAAGTAGGTAGAGAGGCAGGCAGAGAGAGGAGGAAGCAGGCTCCCTGCTGAGCAGAGAGCCCAATGCGGACTCGATCCTAGCACCCTGGGATCCTGACCTGAGCTGAAGGCAGAGGCTTTAACCCACTGAGCCACCCAGGTACCCCTTTTATTAAATTCTTTTTTTTTTTACATTAAATAAGTATTTATTTATTTATTTTTATTTTTTATAAACATATAATATATTTTTATCCCCAGGGGTACAGGTCTGTGAATCGCCAGATATACACACTTCACAGCACTCACCATAGCACATACCCTCCCCAATGTCCATAACCCCACCCCCCCTCTCCCAAACCCCCTCCCCCCAGCAACCCTCAGTTTGTTTTGTGAGATTAAGAGTCACTTATGGTTTGTCCCTTTTGTTAAATTCTTAAGAGTTATTTTCTTAATTTTATTTGTGGATGATTGAGTGGTGATATTTAGAAATGAAATTTCTTTTTTGTGTATTGATCTCGAATCTCATGAACTTAACTCATTCAAAACTAATTTTTTGTTTGTTTTTGATTCTTTAAGGATTTTTTACTCACAAGATCATGTTATCTATGAATAAAGATAGTTTTACTTCTTCCTTTCTAACATGGATGCCTCTTATTCCTTTTTCTTGCCTAGTTGTACTGGCTAGAATCTCCAGCAGAATGTTACATAGCAATGGTGAGTGCAGACATCATCGCCTTGCTTTGATTTTAGGGGGAAATCACTCAGTACTTCATAATCTCCATAGGTATAATGTTAGCTATGGGTTTTTCATAAATGTTATTAGGTTAAGGAAATTCTCTTGTCTTCCGAGTTGAATTTTTTTACACAACAGTACTTGTACCTTGATGAAAAGGGCTCTATGAGGTTCTCTTTTCACACAGCAGTTAAATTACTTGGGTCATGTCTCTCAGTTAAAGAGAATTCTCCTTATTCCTCAACTATTGGACTTCTAAATCTATGACAAACTTTAAATTAAGGATTTTCCGGGAAAGAAAAAAACTTCCCACAAAGCAGACAATAAGGCAAAGCAGAAAGGTTACACCAAAGACCACTGAACAAGATTCTATTAGATCGCCTTTTCTCCAGAACTCATTTTTATAACAGTTATTGTGTTATTACTCTTTTACAAACTAACACAAAACTTTCATACTCATTTTTCTTTTTCTGTTATTTTCTCTACTCAAGGCCTATCACTCAATGCATACCCCTTTTTAAAAAATTTTTTTAAATTTATTTTCAGCATAACAGTATTCATTGTTTTTGCACCACACCCAATGCTCCACGCAATCCGTGCCCTCTATAATACCCACCACCTGGTACCCTGACCTCCCACGCCCCCTCCGCCCCTTCAAAACCCTCAGATTGTTTTTCAGAGTCCACAGTCTCTCATGGTTCACCTCCCCTTCCAATTTCCCTCAACTCCCTTCTCCTCTCTAACTCCCCTTGTCCTCCATGCTATTTGTTGTGCTCCACAAATAAGTGAAACCATATGATAATTGATTCTCTCTGCTTGACTTATTTCACTCAGCATAATCTCTTCCAGTCCCATCCATGTTGCTACAAAAGTTGGGTATTCATCCTTTCTCATGGAGGCATAATACTCCATAGTGTATATGCATACCCTTCTTTATTAATCAAAATGATTGTTGGTTATGGAGCCACTTAAATGCTTAGGAAGATTTTCAGTTAATATTAAAACCAGCTCCTCTACATGCTTGGATGACAGGAAAACGGCTTTACAAAAAAGAATGGTATCCATCCCTTGGCCACTCAACTAATACTTATACCCATTAATCTGATACTAGAAGGAAGCTTGGAAGCCAAAGGATGCCCCATAAGCACTCAGACTTCATTGCTAGCAATCGTCCTTATGCATAGAAAACCTTAAAGGTACTGAACCTAATTTAGAGCATGTTCTAGACTCACTTTATAATCACGCAGTTTGGTTTGACTCATGATCAAGATAGGACTTCTATCCTATCTATTTTTAGATTTTAGAATAATGACAATAGATAACTTTGATTATGCTATTAGGAAAATTACTGTATCCAACCTTAGCTTATTCTGCAAAACAAGGGAAAGCTACCTCGGGCTTCTTCTTGTATATACCTCTGAAAATCATAGATAAAATTCAAATTGTTCCCCCAAACTGGAATGAGGTGATCACTTCTAACCAACCCTCAATCATTAGGAAAACTCTAATAAAATAAATCACTGAAAATAATAAACAACCTCTCCATTCGCACTATTTAAGGTATCTTATAACAGTATACCTTTGAGTCTCAGTACATGTTAGTCTGAGAGCTCCCAATTGCAAACTATTTTTATGCACACAATAAACTCTGACTAATTAAAAAAAGGAAAATTTTTTTCTCACGAATTGCTGTTGGAGCTTGTTGAATGGTTTTTCTGTACCTATTAAGGTGATCATATAGTTTTTGTCCTTTATTAAATTACCACGATGTATTGCACTAGTTGTTTTTTATATGTTAAATCAGACTTGTATTCCTGGGATAAATTCCATTTGATCATATTGTTTAATCCATTTTATATTTTGCTAGATTCAATTTCCTGTTATTTTGTTGAGGATTTTTGTGTCTGTATTCATGAAGCATTTGGTTTATAATATTTTTCTTTTTATGTTTTTGTCCAACATTTGTATTTGGTAATATTAACCTAGAAGAGTAAGTTGAGAAGTGTTTCTTCATTTGCTATTTTCCAAAGAGTTTGTGAGAGATTGGTATTACACATTCTTGAAATTTTGATAGAATTCACCACTGAAATTATGTGGGCCTCGGATTTTATTTGTGGAGATATTTTAAATTATTAATTCACTTTCTTTTTTTTTTTTTTTTAAGATTATTTATTTATTTATTTATTTGACAGGCAGAGATCACAAGTAGGCAGAGAGGCAGGCAGAGGGAGAGAGAAGGGGAAGCAGGCTCCTTGCCAAGTAGAAAGCCTGATGTGGGTCTCGATCCCAGGACCCTGGGATCATGACCTGAGCCGAAGGCAGAGGCTTTAACCCACTGAGCCACCCAGGCACCCCTCACTTTCTTTATTTTTATGGGTCTAGTTGGATTTTCCATTTCTTTGCAAGTTAGTTTTGGTAATTTGTATCTTTTTAGAACTTCATCTATTTTATATAAGTTGTCCAAATTATTGGCATAAATTTGTCAATACCATTTCTTTTATAACCCTTTAATTTCTCTAAGATTTAAATCTTTAAACAACAACAACAACAACAAAAAACAAAGAACCAAGGGCACCTGTGTGGCTCAGTGAATTAAGCCTCTGTCTTCGGCTCAGGTCATGATCTCAGGGTCCTGGGATTGAGACCCGGCATCAGGCTTTCTGTTCAGCGGGGAGCCTGCTTCCCCCTCTGTCTTTGCCTGCCTCTTGGCTTACTTGTGAACCCTCTCTCTGTCAAATAAATAAGTAAAATCTTTTTAAAAAACACCAAAACCCCCCCAAAGAACCAACTTTTGTCTTTATTGATTTCCTTCATTGTTTTTTTTCTATTTCATTGATTTTTATTGTTTTTTATTTCCTGCTAGCTTAGCATTTATTTATTTATTTTATTTTAAAGATTTTTTTTAAAGATTTTATTTATTTATTTGAGAGAGAATGAGTGAGAGAGAGCATCAGAGAGGAGAAGGTCACAGGGAGAAGCAGGCTCCCCAAGGAGTTGGGAGCCCGATGCGGGACTCGAACCTGGAAGTCCGGGATCATGACCTGAGCTGAAGGCAGTCGCTCAACCCACTGAGCCACCCAGGCGCCCTATTTTAAAGATTTTATTTATTTATTTGACAGACAGAGATCACAAGTAGGCAGAGAGGAAGGCGGGGGGGTGGGGGGAAGCAGGCTCTCCGCTGAGCAGAGAGCCTGATGCGGGGCTTGATCCCATGACCCTGAGATCATGACCTAAGCCAAAGGCAGAGGCTTTAACCCACTGAGCCACCAGGTGCTCCCACAATTAATCATTCTTAAATTGTAACAGTATTGTATGTGCTTTTGGAAAATGTAAAAAATAAGTAGGTAGAAAAAACATAGAGCTCTTTTATGTTGATGTATATTCTTTTTGCACTTGTATATTACTAATACTCAGGAAAATACAAAAAAATAAATGCATGGAAAAATGCAAAATGTAAAAAAATAAAATCACTTTTCCACCTAGGGAAAGTAAAGAAGAGTGGAGATGAAAAAGGAAATTAAAGTTTCCACATTACATAACAAGGTTAAGTATCACAAAATCTATTAGCAGTATTCTTTTTTAAAAATTTATTTTATTTTAAAAAGATTTTATTTATTTATCAGAGAGAGGGAGAGACACAAGCAGGGGAGTGGCAGGCAGAGCAGACAGAGGGAGAAATAGGCTCCCTGCTGAACAAGGAGCCTGATGAAGGGCTCAGATCCCAGGACGCTGGAATCATGACCTGAACCAAGGCAGCTGCTTAATCCACTGAGCCCCCCAGGTGTCCCACAGCTAGCTTAGCATTTGGTTTATTCATCTTTTCCTATTTTCTCAAGATTAAAGCCTAAAGTTATTGATTTGTGATTATTCTTTTCTAATACAAGCTTTTTTAAAAATTAAGTTAATTTATTTACTTTCAGAAAAACAGTATTCATTATTTTTTCACCACACCCAGTGCTCCATGCAATCCGTGCCCTCTATAATACCCACCACCTGGTACCCCAACCTCCCACCCCCCTACCACTTCAAACCCCTCAGATTGTTTTTCAGAGTCCCTAGTCTCTCATTCACCTCCATTTCCCTCAACTCCCTTCTCCTCTCTAACACCCCTTGTCCTCCATGATATTTGTTATGCTCCACAAATAAGTGAAACCATATGATAATTGACTCTCTCTGCTTGACTTATTTCACTCAGCATAATCTCTTCCAGTCCCGTCCATGTTGCTACAAAAGTTGGGTATTCATCCTTTCTGATGGAGGCATAATACTCCATAGTGTATATGGACCACATCTTCCTTATCCATTCGTCCGTTGAAAGGCATCTTGGTTCTTTCCATAGTTTGGCGACCGTGGCCATTGCTGCTATAAACATTGGGGTACAGATGGCCCTTCTTTTCACGACATCTGTATCTTTGGGGTAAATACCCAGGAGTGCAATTGCAGGGTCATAGGGAAGCTTTAAAAAATTTTAGCTATGTATTTTCTCTTGCTTTCTCATCTTCTTAGATTGCTGCAATAGTGCCTCTTTTTTTTTTTTAAAGATTTTATTTTTTAGCAATTTCTGCACTCAGAGTGGGGCTTGAACCTACAACGCTGGGATCAAGAATCAGTCCTTTACCAACTGAATCATCCAGTTGTCCCATGCCTCTTTTTTTAACTGTCAGTATTGGAGTTTCCTTTGTATGGTTTAGGAATCACCAATTTTATGAGTTTTGAAGGTTGCAGTGTTTTGCACTGGACATCCATTATCTAGTATCAGCATCCACCATTCAGTGCCAGCGTCCAGTATCTAATACAGCAACATTGGCATTTTAAACTAAAGAATCCAGAGTTCAATGATGGCAGCAGGAGTACTTTCATTGGACACATTCTCTGGTATGATTTGGACTGTGTTTACTCTGAGCATCATCTTTTTGTTCCTGTCTATTTTTTAATCTTGCATCATCAGTCTTTCTGGGGTTCTCTGAGCTACACAGCACATTTTTAAAATAAACTCTATTTCTAATTAAATCGGCCACAGTTGTTTTCTTTCTTTCTTTCTTTCTTTTTTTTTGGTAACAAAAAGTAATCAAAAGATTTATTATCTGAGTGACTGGAAAAAAGTTAATAGACCTATCCAGGGTAGGAACAAGAAGCTGAAATAGTGTGTTTAAGAAGCAGTCAAGAGGAAAAATAAAATTGCTGTTTTATAACTCTATAGGTTTCCTCTCTTTTAACATGTTATACTACATTTTTAGAGATCAAGTAAATTTTTAAGTAAATCTAAAGATTTTATAATTTCACATTTATACAGCTTGATATCCTTTATCTATCATTCTTAAAGCAAATGACAAATCTAGTTTTCAAAGATGAAAGCTTGCTATTACTGAGATCTTCAATGTTTTCTGCAACTCCAAATCCAGGAATGTTTCACACAATTGCAGGACTTTCCTTTTTAAGGTGATTACTCTTAATGTATACATATATACTCATTTGCCTACACTTGCCATACAATGCAGTTACAGACTGTAACACCTCATAACTGATTAAGCTGGAGTCAAGCCATTCAAATGACTTCTAAAGATTTTATTTATTTATTTGACAGAGAGATCACCAGTAGGCAGAGAGGCAGAGAGAGAAAGAAGCAGGCTCCCTGCTGAGCAGAGAGCCGGATGTGGGGTTTGATCCCAGGACCCTGAGATTATGACTTGAGCTGAAGGCAGAGGCTTAACTCACTGAGCCTCCCAGGTGCCCCACATGACTTCTAGTTATATCTCTTCTAAGACTCTCCAAGAGCAAATTAATGAATATATGACATTTACTGAAAAGATAAAGAGAAAAGCAAAAAGAAAAAGTAACATCCTTTATGGTCTTTCATTCATTTTGTCTTTCTCTATAATCTGGTCTCTCCTATGACCTGAATTTTCTCTTTGCTGTTCATTCTGTCCAGTACAATTGTTGCTATAATCAGTATCCATTGGTTTAGTTTTTACTTTCATCCCTGCTTCTGAATGAGGCAGATCATCAGGCAAAGAAGCCAGGCAATTCTGAATCATCTCAATGACTCGTTCCAGATGCTTCTGAAACCGCTCAGCTGTTTTAAGACGTTGACATTTCTGCACCTCCATTATGACTCTCAATGTCTCTCTTGCTTGGTGGAGTTGGTGTTCATTTATGAGATGATGCACATGTACAAAAGCAGCTTAAGATCTTCTAGTTTCTCTTCTCATTTTATACTTCCAGGGCTCCTTATCATGATATCTAAGACATCTATGAAATTAATAAGAATAGACATACTGAGTTTTCTCAGTTCCTTCCTGTGATCAAACTGCATAGGATGAAGCCATTTGATGCCCTGGCATTCTAAAGGGAGGATGATAAGATCATCACATTGGAACTGATTGCCATCCATTATATAACTGTCTTTTATTGGAGGTGGAGGCTTGGGAACTAGGTCTTCCTGAATATTTTCATCTGTATATTCCTTGATGTATTGCATTGGGGTGGGGGGGTGGAAGAGCACTCACTTGTGGCTCACCCATAGCAGAAGATCAAGATCCTCGGCTAAGGGTTTATACTGGAGCCGCCTTTGCCTCTGCAACTGAAATCCCCAAAGTTGTTTTCTGTTGATTCGTTGGTAACATGACAGATCTATGCACCTTGCCTTACTTTGCCTCTCAGTTTTGCTTTCTGAAACACATTTTTTTAAAAAGTCAGGTCAAATATTATTTCCTCCATACCAGCTATGTTAGTACCCATCTTCTGGATCTACATAGTACCCTGTGCTTATCTCTGTCATTTCTATCATTGGCCATTTTGTACTATTATCTGCAGGATTTCTGTCTTATTACTAGCCTGTGAGTTTCTTAAGGGCAGATATCATGTTTTATTTTCAGTGTCTGAGATGTGGTGGGTCCTCAAAGGCACAAACATAAATGTTTGGTGGGTATTATTTTTAATATCTTTAGATTCTTTATTTTCCTCAAAACTGAATTATTTGCAGTATGGAACTCATCAGTGATGTAGATCTATGAGGCCACTGAAGCTTGTGGAAGCCCTTAGTAATTCCTTAGGGCTCAGTTGCTTAGTTTCCAGCAAATGAAATTTAGCTAATTTCTAGGATACACTGCCTGGTTCTAAGGTATTAAAAAGGTAATTTTCTCTCTTTGAGTATGTCTACCATATTTAGGAGAGTAGTTGATAGGTATGCTTGTTTTTCTGCAGTTATTTGTAATTTTTGCCAGTAGCATGTGACTTTAATAATGGGACTGTTTTAAAGTTCAGTAAAATAAAATGTTCAGAGATGGATAAAGGAGGGGAAAATAACACCATAGGTAGAAAAATCTGGGCATGAAAAGACCTTTTTGTATGCTCCTTGAGACCTAGGATAGGTTACTCTTCTTTGTTTTCCTCACAATGGCTCACACATAATAGATATACTAATATATGATTTTTTAAAAAACTCTCAGTTCCTTCTTACTCTAAAATCTCTTGATTTGGGGTGCCTGGGTGGCTCAGTGGGTTAAAGCCTCTGCCTTCAGCTCGGGTCATGATCTCAGGGTCCTGGGATTGAGCCCCACATCGGGCTCTCTGCTCAGCGGGGAGCCTGCTCCCCGCCTGCCTGCCTCTCTGCCTACTTGTGATCTCTGTCTGTCAAATAAATAAATAAAATCTTTTAAAAAATAAAATCTCTTGATTCTCTGATCGTGGGCAGTTCAGGAAATGTTTGGATGGATAGAGTATATATATCCAGAAAAAAAACCCAAAGTGATTCTGGACCAAGAAATTTGTAGATTTAGGTAGTCTTAAAGTCTTAAAAGTAGAAAGTCTTAAATGTCAGAAAGAATTTTTCTAAATCTGGACTCTGGGTCTGCTCTTTGTATGTGTGACAACCCCTATTGTAAATAGTTTTGAAATCTTTTAGTGATTGTTGGGAACACCCTTGTACAAGTTAGTTATTAATCTGGTTTAAGGAGTCCTGTGCCTTATGGAAATAGACTGCACTAACTGAAGTGTCTGGAAGCCCCTGGAAAGCCAGAGAGTGGTCTTCTAAGAGGATTTGTACTTTCAGGAAAGCATGCAGAATTGAGATGAAGTGTTAGAATTGGTAATTCACTATCTCAAGAGGAAGTTCTCTAAGACAAGACAGGTAGATAGGGCTCCTAGGCAAGATTCTTGTTCTGTAGTACCCTTTGTGGGCAAACAGTAAACAAAGTTTTGTGAGGAAATAACTCTCTGAGATGGCACAGAATGGAGGTATAGAAATGGAGGTATAGAAAACAAAAAGTTCATAGTCTTTTGGAAAAGATGGGCAAATAGGAGTGGATTTACAATGAAATGATTTGCATAGGCTCCTTCCAAGGCTCTGCCTGGAAAGGGCTTAGCAATATTATATAAGTAATATTTTTTCTTAAAGATGCCCCCTCAGATACAAGCATACAACCAAATTACATAAGCTTTAGGGCTCATAAAACCTAGATTTTCCCTATCATTCAAGTACATCAACAATTATGGCATGTTGTGATAAAGTATCATAAAGATATTCGGACAGTTCTATAGAAGGTCTGAAGAAAGGCATCCAGTTCAAGGTAGCTAGCATTTGAAGAGAGATCGAATTCACCAAGAGGGCAGAGATTTTTGTCTTTGTATTCATCACATAGAATCCAGTACCTAGAATATTGCCTGGCACGTATCAAGTGGTCAATAAACATTTTATGAAAGAATAGGAGTGACTCAGGGTAGACAGTTGGAAGTTATGTATGTGTGGAGGGACTAGCAGTCTAATTTAGTAAGTGCCTGTGGGTGAGTGGTGAGTGATATGGCTGGAGAATAGGTAGGCAGGAGCCAAAGCATGGAGAGGTTTCAGTTATATCCTACTTAGGTTTTGGACTATCCCAGGGCTATAGTGAACCCATTGAAGTCATTAAGCTCGGGAGTGGTATGATCTAATTTTATTTTAGAAAGATCATTCTGAAAGCTGTGTGGAGAATAGAGCAGAAGGGATTGAGGTTTGAGTTAAACTGCTTAAGTAGACTGGTCAAGAAATTATTGAAATATTAGCTAAGACTATATATATATATATATGTATATATATACATATATATATAAATAAAATTATGTTAGTCACCATACAGTGCATCATTAGTTTTTTTTTTATTTACAGAAAATTATTTTTTCACCACATTAGTTTTTTTTAAAGATTTTATTTATTTGTTTGACAGACAGAGATCACAAGTAGGCAGAGAGGCAGGCAGAGAGAGGAGGGGGAAGCAGGGTCCCCACTGAGCAGAGAACCCAATGTGGGGCTCGATCCCAGGACGCTGGGATCATGACCTGAACCGAAGGCAGAGGCTTAACCCACTGAGCACCTCAGGTGCCCCATATCATTAGTTTTTGATATAGTGTTCCATGATTCATTGTTTGCCCATAACACCCAGTACTCCATGCAATCTGTGCCCTCCTTAATACACATCACTGGTCATCAGGGTATTTCTTGAAACTATGGATAAAGTTGAGATCATCCACGGAGAGGGAATAGAGAGAAATAGAAGGAGACCAAAGACAAATTCTTTTAAGGAGCCAGAAAAAGAAGAAAGCCTTTGAAAGAGACTGAAGGGCAATGTGACCCCAATGGGAGGGAATGTGACCAGAAGGAGCAAGGAGCCAGAGGAAGGCAGGAGAACAGAGCAGGAGGCGACCAACTCAGTAATTGTTGCTGAGTTCCAGAACAATAAGCTTTTAAAAAAAATAGTTACTGGATTTGGCAATGTGGGTGTTGCTGGGGACTGGGAAAGAGCAATTTCAGCGGAGGGACTGGTGGTAAGAGCCAGATTGGAAGTAATGGAATTCCGAGATATGTCCTGCCAATATCTAGCAAGATGATAGATGACCACTTTAGAGGGAATTGGTGAGCATATTACACTTAGCCCAGGTTTTCACATGCCTAATGGATTCAAATACAGAAAATGTCTTTCACTGAGGTTATAAGTGATAATGAGGACTTAGATATTAAGTATCCTGGAGACAGAGAAGAAAAGGAAGAGTCTTTTCTTAGCTATACTCTAACTATGGAAGACCTTCTTGTGTTTCTGGTTTCTCCTTTATTTGATATAAATTTCTTTAAATATCTTGGACAAAATGATTGCAAAGGGCAAGGAAAGAGTGACTGTATATTTTCCAGTCTTCTGGGGATTCTGATGAAAAGAGAATAAATCCCTCAGAAAGTAACTACAAATCTTTGTGCTCCTGATGCCTCTACACAAGAATTACCATTATATCAAATCAAATTCTACTGTCTGTGAAACTGTCAGTGTTAGGCTTCAGGTGGAGTAGAAGCTCCATATTCTAGCTCTAAGTTATTAAATATTGCCAGAAATTTTATTATCTGGAAAACAGATATTCATAATTATTTCATGGTTTTTAAAAAAATTTTATTTATTTATTTATATGACAGAGATCACAAATAGACAGAGTGAGAGAGCAGGGAAAGCAGCCCCCCCACTGAAGCAGAGAGCCCAGTGCGGGACTCGATCCCAGGACCCTGGGATCATGACCTGAATCAAAAGCAGTCTTTAACCCACTGACCCACACAGGTGCCCCATATTCCATGGTTTTTAAGAACTCCAGTGAGTAGAGAGATTATGAATATTAGTGAAAGGACATCTGTGAATTTTAAACATTTTAGCCACAGGTCTAGACACAAATTGACTTCAAGAGAGACCATATAATATGCTGGTAAAGGGCATGGATTCTGGAGTCAAAAAGATCTGTATTCAGATCCTAAAACTGCATTTAGTAGATATCTGCCCTTGAGAGTGGTTCCTTTTTTTTAAAGTTTATTTTTTTTAGTGTTCCAAGATTCATTGTTTATGCATCACACCCAGTGCTCCATGTTAATACGTGCCCTCCCCATACCCGCCACCAGGCTGAGCCTGGTGGTTTAGTTTATTTATTTTTAAGTACTCTCCACACCCAATGTGGGGCTCAAACTCATGATGCCAAGATCAAGAGTCACACTCTCTTCCAACTGAGTCAACTAGGTGCCCCAGAGGTGGTTTCTTAATATCTCTGAGTCACAGTCTTCTCCTCATCTGTGAAATACTGGTTAAATAAAGTAATGTATATAAAGCTCTTAGGGTCATGCTTGGCATAAGGTATGCACTTAATAGATATCAGTTATTATGTTGCCCAAGATTATAAAATTGTTCAGTGCTGGAATTCAAGTTTCACAAACAATATTCTCTTATACCTATAGACATCTGGACATAATAGGGATGGTATATATTTTTATGTACTGTATATGCTTATCTATTACTTTGGAAATATAGGCTTTCTTATTCTGGCATTGACTCCTTTTAATCTTCCTTTCATTACCTCAAACTTGTATATCAAATCAGTTCTCTCCTTTATGTTCTGAGTTCTCTTGCACTTAAAAAATGACAGAAGCCCAAATCAGGGGCGCCTGGGTGGCTCAGTGGGTTAAAGCCTCTGCCTTTGGCTCAGGTCATGATTCCGGGGTCCTGGGATCAAGCCCCACATTGGGCTCTTTGCTCAGCAGGGAGCCTGCTTCCCCCTCTCTCTCTCTGCCTGCCTCTCTGCCTACTTGTGATCTCTGTCTGTCAAATAAATAAATAAAATCTTAAAAAAAATGACAGAAGCCCAATTCAAAGAAATGTGAACAAGGGAAAACAAATTCAAGCAAAGGTTTATGTAATTGGAATGTTAGGGGTAGAGCTGACTGTAGGTTCTTTAAAAATGTCATCTCTTAGGTCTGGTTTTTCTCTCTGCATAGCTCCTTCCATTCACATGCTGCTGCACTGTGAACCTACCACTGCATTTGCACTAAGGATGTACTTCCCACTGACTGTTCTTAGCCAATGACTGAGTACATTAGCTTTACTAAGGCAGACCAGTACTGCAAGATAGAGGACTCCTTCGGCCGGTTCCTTTGGCTTAACGATCTCCCATTGGCATTGCCAAAATTTTCTTTGGACTGAATGACTATCTAAGACTCTTCCTACCCAACCTTTCTTTTTTCTTTCTTTCTTTTTTTTTTTTTTTGCCTCTCCTACACAAGGGGACAGACCTGTATCATGGTCAGATAGCTCTCTCACCCTTCTCTGGTTCTCTCCCCATTTTCTCTCACAGGAGTTCATCTTGCTCCCACCACAGATCTCTTGTGTATCTAATTTTAACTTGACTTCTGCTCCTTAGATAGTTCAGTCAATACATGTGGCCCAAGAAAACAGGTGGTAAGATGGGATTCTGGGTATGGTTCACCTGTTTCCCAGTGGGTAAAGATTATTCCCTCCTGGGTGATATGTGAAGTATGAATAGTCCCTGATACACAGAGGTGGGCCAGTGAAAAATTCACTGTGAAAGATTCCTGGTTAAGAGGATTGACCGTGCTGATTTTTTTGCTTTGATTCAGTTATTTAGAAGATATGGGAGAACAATGCATACAAAGACAGTCTTGTTGGTTGGCTACTGCTAAGTTGAATGAACACTCACTTGGCAGGGGATGAGAATCAGAAGGCTATTAAATAGTTAAAGTCTAAGTATGAGAGCCTTATACATTGCAGTGGAAGAGAATACATAGCTGAGCAGCAAACATATGATCTGATTAGAATGGCAGAGCCCCAGAAACATTTTTTAAAAAGATTTATGTATTTGTTTTAGAGAGAGAGTGCTTGAGTGCGCCTGTGAGTAGAGGGGACAAGGGAGGGACAAAGGGAGGGAGAGAATCTCAGACTCAGGCTTCCTGTTGGGTGTGGAGCCCAACATGGGGCTTAATCCCACAACCCTAAGATCATGAACTGAGCCAAAACCAAGAGTAGATGCTTAACCAATGGAGCCACCCAGGTGCCCCAAGCTCCAGGGACATTTAAATTACAGTCAAACCTGGTCTGTTATGCTAAGGGTCCTGGCTGGGAAAACTGGGGACCTAGATTTATGGGATAGGGACATCTGAATACATGCTTCTAAGGACTTGGCTCTAAAGACTCCCCCAAACCCTAAGAATTTGCAGAGGTAACCTACTCTTCTGTAGTAAGAGCTAGCACTTTTGCATTGATAGACATTGTATTATAATGTAAGTTCTATAGTTCCTTCTCCAATAAGGCAGAGGATTCCCCATCAGCTGCCCTACTTCATCTCCTGGCCAGTATGTCAATAACTTAGGGTTAAATACTAGTCCAGTCTGGCTAGAGAAATGCTGGACCTGGTAAGAGAGGAAAGATGTTATACACTGAAGGAACTGCAAGAATTAGCTACCAGAAGCAAGGTGATATACCTGGGATTATATTTTGAGGTTAGACTGTAAGACTGGATAATCAGGTATTCATAGACTTATAGACAATTTTGGTGGGGGGGGGGTCATAGAATTTAACACACTGGCAAGAACCCTAGAGGATGAGGTGGTTCTTAGAGTCTTTAAAAAAGGAATGACCACCAACAGTGTAAGAGGGTTCCCCTTTCTCCATATCCTCTCCAACACGTTGTTTCCTGTCTTGCTAATTTTGGCCATTCTAACTGGTATAAGGTGGTATCTCAATGTGCAATACATGCCCTCCATAATACCCACCACCTGGCTCCCCCAACCTCCCACCCCCCACCCCTTCAAAACCCTCAGATTGTTTTTCAGAGTCCATAGTCTCTCATGGTTCATCTCCTCTTCCAATTTCCCTCAACTCCCTTCTCCTCTCCATCTCCCCATGTCCTCCATGTTATTTGTTATGCTCCACAAATAAGTGAAACCATATGATAATTGACTCTCTCTGCTTGACTTATTTCACTCAGCATAATCTCTTCCAGTCCCATCCATGTTGATACAAAAGTTGGTTATTCATCCTTTCTGATGGAGACATAATACTCCATAGTGTACATGGACCACATCTTCCTTATCCATTTGTCCCTTGAAGGGCATCTTGTTTTTTTCCACAGTTTGGCAACTGTAGCCATTGCTGCTATAAACGTTGGGGTACAGATGGCCCTTCTTTTCACTCCATCTATATCTTTGGGGTAAATACCCAGTAGTGCAATTGCAGGGTCATAGGGAAGCTCTATTTTTAATTTCTTGAGGAATCTCCACACTGTTTTTCCAAAGTGGCTGCACCAACTTGCATTCCCACCAACAGTGTAAGAGAACTGGGTGTGGTGCATAAATAATGAATTTTGCTACGCTGAAAATAAATAAATAAATAAGTACAAAGGAATGGCCAATGCTGAGTGAAATAGAAGTGCTTGAGCTAAGGAAAGTGGGCAAGCAGGAATGGCTGTGTTATGTGAGGCCACAAAACATACTGGTTGATTTTGTTCTCTGGCAGGGCTCAGAAGAGACACCATTCATCAGGCCATCAGGAAAGCAGTGGTGAGATTAGCATCAGCATCATAGGGGTAGCTCTCCTCTGCAGGTCAGACCTGATAGTAGAAGGGGTGGTTACAGAGTGAGGCTCATTAATATCTGTAGGGATGATGACTTTCAATGTAATAGAGACTACAATAATTATAATGACCTTCAAGATCTGAGGGTCCAGTCAAGGGACCTGAGCTGCACAGAATTGTAGAGATGGTAATAGAGCATGATGTCTCTGGCAGAAAAAGAAGTAGCGCCACCATGGCAAGTACATACTACTCCCCTAGTTATCTTTTAAAAGGTACTCTGACAGTTTACTTGGGTGATTGTGTACTGGGAAAGAGAAAATGCTCAGACATTTTTGGAACTCAATCTGAGTTGTTATTGATACCTGGAGACCCAAAGCATCATTATAATTCTAATAAAAGGGAGGACCTACAGATACTGGGTAATAAATTAAGTCCTCACTAAAATCTGCTCAAAATGGGCCTCCTAGGTTAATGGATGCATGCAGTGGTCATTTTTTCTGTTCCTGATTGCACTGATACACTTGAATGTTAGAATAACCCTCGCATTAGGTTCTGTACGGTAAAAGAGTGAGGAAAGCCAAGTAGAAACTGTTGAAACTGTTCCTTCACCTTCTTTCCTTTCCCAGCCGAGATAATAAATCAGAAACAATATCACATCCCTAGAGAATGACTGAAGACTATTGCTGGCTTAAACAAGGAGTAGCCTTCATCATAGCTACTTAGTGCCAGATACAGCCTAATTGCAAAAGCACATCAGTAAGTCTTCAGATACATTATGTATGGCCATTGATCTGACAAAAGCAATTTTTTTCAATTTCAGTCAGGAAGGAGGATCAGAAAGAGTTTGTGTTCATGTTACGTGGCCAACACTATTCATTTATACTTTGGCCTCAGGGCATTGTCAACTTTCCTGCCCACTGTCATAATATAGTTTGATGAGATCTGGACTGCCTAGGTATCCCACAGAACTATCACACTCTTCCACTTCATTGATGGCATGCTGATGTGCTCCAGATGGTGGGAGATAAATCCTACAAAGATTAAGGAACCTGCCATTTCAGTGAAGGTTTTAGGAATCTAATGGTCAGGAGTATATTGTGATAGCTCTCCAAAGTAAAAAATTGCAGCATCTTTTATTCCCTACCACTAAGATAGAAGCACAGTGCCAATAGACCTGTTTGGGTTCTGGAAGCAATGTATTCTATACCTAGGATCATTGCTTTGGCTCACATACCAGATAATATGGAAGGCTGCCAGCTCTGAGTGAGACCTGGAAAAGAAAAGGGCTCTGCCAATAAGATCAGGAGAACCTTCTGGGGTTGGAAGCATCGATGATGGGAAAAGATGCAGTATGGAGTTTCTGTTAAGATCCAGTGGGGGAGGGGCACCTGGGTGGCTCAGTTGGTTGGGCGACTGCCTTCGGCTTAGGTCATGATCCTCGAGTCTCCGGATTGGTTCCTGAATTGGGCTCCCTGCTCGGCAGGGAGTCTGCTTCTCCCACTGACCTTTCTTCATTCATTCTCATTCTCTCTCTCTCTCTCTCAAATAAATAAATAAATAATCTTTTTCTTCAAAGATCTTATCCATTTATTTGACAGACAGAGATCACAAGCAGGCAGAGAAGCAGGCAGAGACAGAGGGGGAAGCAGGCTCCCTGCTGAGCAGAGAGCCCAATGCAGGGTTTGACCCCAGGACCCTGAGATCATGACCTGAGCTGAAGGCAGAGGCTTTAACCCACTGAGCCACCCAGGCGCCCCAGTAAATAAATAATCTTAAAAAAAAAAAAAAGATCCAGTGGGGGAATCATAGCGCAGGCCTTTAGAATTCTGACTATTGTTGCCTCTGAATGTTTAACTTATCAACAATAGAGATCAATGCTGAGCCCTTGATGGGGCACTATTCTTTGAGGAAGCCTATCAGGTACTTGCTGGCAAGTCAACTACATTGGGCCTTATCTATAATGGAAGAGCTGGTGGTTAGGGATAGGTGAACAGGGATAGATGGGATAGGTGACTTATTTTGGATATGAGTTTGCATTTCCTACCTGTAGTGCCTTGGCCACCATCACTATAGGCTTTGGAATGCCTAGTCTACACGCAGAATTCTCACACAGCTTAGTTTCCAAACATGGAACCTCCTTCACAGTAGAAGATTTGTGAAGTAGGTATGGGCCCACTGGTCATATATTGCACCATCCAGGGTCAGCTGGCCTTAGAAAACGTTGGAACAGTCTTTTAAAGGCAGAGCTGAAGTGCCAGCTTTGTAATAACACTATGAAAGGGTGGGAAATATATAGAGAAAACTTTTGATGCTAGGCCTCCAATGGGAAGAATACACAGGTCTGGGAACCAAGGAATAAAAGATGCTTCAACCTGAGAAGGGTGTGATTACCAACTATATGATTACCAAACCCTTTAGGAATGAATGTTCAGGTCACACCACCAGATAGGCCACCAAGACCAGCCAAGGTGACAGATGACAGTGAGGAGAATTTAAAATGGAGAAGGCAGAGTATCAGTTGCAGGCCTGAAATCAACAGCAGTGATGAGAGCTGCAGTTCATTTCACTACCCGGCCCTTCCTCGAGAAGAAAGGCCCCTGAGAACCAAGGAGGAGCTGCTCTGCAATCCCCTGTAGAGAGGGAGATGTGCAACTATGAGAATGTGCCTCTCAGATCTCCTACTGTGGGGAGCATTATTACTGATGCCCCCAACTGCTGTATCTAAATACACCACTGCATTTGCTCGGAGGCTATGTTTCCTGTGGTATCTTTTAGCCAGTGAGGTGCACAGCAGAGATACTTGCAGCAAGCCCAGCCCATTCCTGTGAGACAGAGTTCTCTGACTGATGGTTTTGGCCCAATTATTCTATATCAGCTTTGCAGAAACTTTCTGAAAGCTTCATAGCAGTCTAAGGCTTTTCCTGTCGTATCTTCTTTCACGTTCTCCTTCCTATGAGTGAGATGTGTGTCATTCTCTGACAGATATCCTTCTTCTCTAGCTCCCTCTCCATTTTCTTTTTTTTCCCCCTTCTCCATTTTCTTTCACAGGCATTCCCACCAATTTCTTGCAAGTCTGATCTGATCTTGGTGTTTACTTCTTGGAAGACCTGAATGAACACAGGTAGGAATAAGTTTACCCATTATATAGATGAAAAAACTATGCTTCGGAGAGGTGCAGAAGTGACCTGCACAAAGTTATACAGCCACTTAGTGGTAGAGCAATGATTTTAATCCAGGATTATCTGACTTCAAAGCCTGTGTGCCTAGATTTCATATTCTTGTTTTCCTGCCTCTGCCCTTTCTGTTTACTTCATTCTCTCTTAGTCTCCTGGAAAGGCTTTTGAATATTCCAGTCTGTCTCTACCTTGCAAAGGTAGGAAGAGTTTTTGACCACACTTTTATCAGAATGTGAAAAGAAGAACATTTGTATTCCTGGGGTCTGTGACAGTTCTTGGAATTAAAAAGAGTCTCCGTGGGGAAGGAGAAACTCAGAGAACACAGTTGGGGCAGCTTTCCTGAGCTTGCCCTTTCCTGCTTGGAAATTCTCCTTGGAGAATTAAGTTACGAAAGTTCAGTTAAGGGGGAAAAAAGTTCAATATTGTTTTATAAGAGAAACCATGTACCTTTATTCTCATTATCTTATTAGAACATGTCTCTCCACATAAAATCTTCTGTGATTTTGTAAGGTTTCTTCTTTTTTATTAACTAAAACACAAAATTTTAATGGTTAACACTGAAGTGAAATCCAAGAGCTATCTGGATTTTGTAGTTCAGGTGCTATGCCTATGGAATTCATTCACCTTTTTCCGACCAGTTTCTCTGTTCTCCTTTCTAGCAAAACTCTTACCTGTCTCCCCTGCCTCTCTTCCCATTCTTTGGTGAACTCCCACATCATTTCCTACCATTCCAAAGAGAATGTTCTTATGAAGGTCCCCAGGGGCCTTTAGGTTATAAAACTCAACATTCATTTTCTTAGTTCCCACTTTGCTTGTCCTCTAGGCAGTATTAATGTGCTTGATCACTTCCTTTTACCTTAAAGTGGTCTTTGTCAGAGATGCCTGGGTGGCTCAGCCATTCGGTGTCTGCTTTCTACTCAGGTCCCAATCCTAGGGTCCTGGGATTGCCCTGGCCCTACATCGGGCCCCCCACTAAGAGGGAAGCCTTCTTCTCCCTCTCCCACTCCCCCTGCTTGTATTCCCTCTCGCTGTCTCTCTCTGTGTGTCAAATAAATAAATAAAATCTTTTAAAAAATGGTCTTTGTCTTCACCTGTCTTTGGAGACACCACAGTTCCCTGGTTTTCTGCCATTTCATGAACTGCTTCTTCTCAAAATACATAATTTTTTAGAGGGGGTAGTGAGGGCGGAAAGAACAGAAGGAGAGGCAAAGAGAGAATCTTTTTTTAAAAAAAAATTCAGTTTAATTAACATATAATGTATTATTAGTTTCAAAGGTAATTTAGTGATTCATCAGTTGCTTATAACATCCAGTGCTCATTATATCAAGTTCCCTCCTTAATGCCCATCACCAAGTTAGCCCATCCCCCTACCCATCTCCCCTCCAGCAACCCTCAGTTTGTCTCTTATAGTTAAGAATCTCTCATGGTTTGTATCCCTTTCTGTTTTTGTCTTATTTTTCCTTCTCTTTCCCATGTTCATTTGTTTGGTTTCTTACATCCCATACATGAATGATATCATGTATTTGTATTCCTCTGACTTCCTCTAACTGACTTACTTCACTTGGCATAATACTGTCTAGTTCCATCCATGTCGTTGCAGATAGCAAGATTTCATTCTTTTTAATGGTTGAGTAATATTTCAGTGTGTGTGTGTGTATAATATGTTTTGTGGAATACTGTGAGAGATATATACATATATATTTGAACAAACAATGATATATATCATTGTTTGTTCAAATGCTGGTGGCATTTTGATAGGGAGTACATTAAATGTATAGATTGCTTTGGGTAGCACATGCACCCTCATGTTTCTAGCAGCATTATTAGCAATAGCCAAACTATGGAAAAAGCCCAGATGTCCATTGGCTGTAAATAGAAGAAGAAGATGTGGTATATACAATATTACTCAGGCATCAAAAAGAATGAAATCTTGCCATTGCAATGACATGGATGGAGCTAGACTGTATTACGCTAAGCAACAGAAGTCAGCGAAAGATAAATAACATATGATTTCGTTCATGTGAAATTTAAGAAACAAAACAGATGATCATAAGGGAAGGGGTGGGGAAAGGGAGAGAGTGAAGTAAAACATGAGAGACTTTTAATGATAGAGAACAAAGTGAGGGTTGATAGAGGGAACTGGGTGGTGGATGGCCTGAATGGGTAATGGGTGTGAAGGAGGGCACTTGTGATGAGCACTTGGTGGTTTATGTAAGTGAAGAATCACTAAATTCTACACCTGAAGCCAATTTTACCCTATATGTTAACTAGCTAGAATTTAAATAAAAACTTGAAGTTAAAAAAAGTGAAATTCAGGGATTTTTGAAAGGCTCAAGTCTCAGTCTGAACTCTTTTTTTCTGATTAATATCATCATTCAGCCTTTTACTAATCACCTGGAAGTTGAAAGTGTGTACGGGTGAGGAGGAGAAGAATTTCAGTAGCTGGGGGGCATGTGGGGCAGCTTATTCATAGGGTCTGAGAGAGAGGGAGTTTACTTTATTTGTTGAGATGTGGTGATTAAACCCCCAAAGTGAATTTTGAGAGACAGCTGCACATAGAAAAGAGATGATGATTAAAATTAATTACTGTTGTTGTAAATGTTTTGCATTTCCACAGCAATTTGTATTTACTAAGAATTTTATAATCACTTATTAACTCTCCCTCACCAGAGACTTGTGACATAGGCAACATTATTGCAAATGTTTGTTTTTGTCTTCTGGGAAGAAATATGAGCTGCTTTGGCCACATATTAGGATTAAGGAATCAAAATCCTTACTGCAGCTCTTTCACTCATGTGATTTTGAGAATCCATATGAGAACTTGAACATTGTCTTACTCTATAATTTTATTATGAAGAACAATTCATAAAGATGGATCAGGGGTTTGGTAAATTTAAAAAGATATATGCAGGAGCACCTTGGTGCCTAAGTTGGTTAAGTGTCGGACTCTTGGTCATGATCTCAGGGTCATGAGATGGTGCCCAGCATTGGGCTCCACGCTCAGTGCAGAGTCTGCTTGAGATTCTCTCTCTCCCTCTCTTTCTGCCCCTCCATCAGTGATCCCATCTTGGGGTCATGAGATCAAGCCCTAAGTCGGGCTCCTTACTCAGCCAGGAGTCTGCTTTTCTCCCTTTGCCCCTCCTCCTGTGCATACACTCTTTCTCTCTCTCTCTCAGATAAATAAATCTTTACAAAGAAGATATATGTAGGTATGTAATAACAATACTAACGTCTCAAATTCATTTCCTCCAGGTTTTTGAAAAATAAAATGAACAATAGTACCTAGATCATATTTTTACATATCAAGTATTTAGCCCAGTGCCTCACATATTAATAAATGCTTAATAAACAATACCTATTATCAATACTGTAATAAGACCCATATAATATATGTATTTTTTGCTTCCATTTGATTATATTAGTGTTCCTGTATTTGGATAAAGATGCATACAGGCATACATTCACTTACTCAGCAATATTTATTGAGTGCCTACCATTTATCATGCAGTATTCCTGGAGCTAGAGATACAGTGGTAAACAAAAAGGACTTCCTGCTCTCATGAAGTTTATATTTTGGTAGGAGGGAGACAGCTCACATTATCATGGTGGTGGGCTTATATTCCAGTAGGAGTGCAGCCAATGTAGAGAGATAGAAGCATGATTTAGAAAATATGTGAGAAACTTTTTTCTGACTTTTATATAAAAATGGCAATTTATTATAGCAGTAGGTTAAGTACGTATAAGCTTTTCATTTTTATAAAAGTATTAAATGTATAATTATATATTTTATTTTAAAAATAAACATAAATTTAGAACATTTTGAAAAGCAAGTATTATTTTATTTATAATTATGTAAATAATACCACTATGTTGAAATTTTTTAAAATAGAAAAATTGTCCATAATTTCATTATAATATTATTCTTTTTCAATTGCCTTAGCATATATTTGTATATAGTTTATTCAGCATACATTTCCCAAGAATTTTCCCATGCTGTTTCAGCATGGAAAAAAATGGGCTGTTTTTTGATATTTGGCCAAGGCTTGGAGCTGCAGACAGTGCAGTGGGATGGTAACAGTGGGAGGGAATATCACATAAAGGCATTCTGAACTTAGCCCAGAGCCTGCTTTGAAGGGATGAGATAAAGAGAGGTATATTGGTATTACTGAGAAGATGAGTAGACAGAAGCAGGATTCAATCCCTGGGATATGTCAGTGCCTGGAGACCAGCGAGAAGGTTCTAGAAGTAGAGAGGAGCCTCAGATTCTCACCGTTGCCTTCTCAACCTTAGGTGATTTCTAGAGAAATACTTCCCCTACCCCCACAGCAAAGACTTGTACTTTTTTTCTGTTAAGATATTGGGGCTATGGATTGAGATGCAAGCCATAACCGCTTCTGAGATAATTTTGAAACAAGTTAATTTTGAGTTGTATAGGCCATGGATTTGGCCTCTTGCTTTCTTTTCTAGCTGCCACCAGTGTCTTAGGCTGAGTTCTTGCCTTGATATATCTAAATTGGGGTGCAGTTTCCTAATTTATTCTGTACTATTCAGATACTGAAATGAGTTTATGAACAATTTTTAGATTTTTAGGGTTAGATTAAAGTTATAAAATTGAAAAAGATGTTAAAAAGATCATCTGAGAAATTCCTCTCTGTGTCCCTGACCCTGTCTGAAATGTTCATTGGTCTCTGTTTAAAATGTTAAACTTAAAAAAGTTTATTGTTCTGCTTAAATTGTTAGTTCCCTGATGGTGAAATTATATAAAATAAGAACAACAGTCACACAATTATTAGAAATCTTCATTAGTACTAGGGGTAAATGTTCCTGATTTTTATGTAAATGTGTTTTGGGCTCTTGTGCTTCCTTCAAGCCACTTTCCTGAGACACTACCTTGATTCTGCTCTGGATGTGAGCACTAGCTGCAAAACCCACAGGCTTTTTAATTAAAGTTTTATTTATGTATTTAGTTCCAATATAATTAATATATATATATATATACATATATATATACAGCCATTTGCAATGACATGGATGGAGTTAGAGTATATTATGCTAAGCGACATAAGTCAGCGAAAGACAAATACTGATTTATGGTTTACAGTATAGTGATTCAGCAGGTTTACAGTATAGTGATTCAACAATTCTATACATTATTCAGTGCTCATCAAGATATGTATACTCTTGGGGCACCTGGCTGGCTCAGTCAGTGGAGCATATGACTGTTGATCTTGGGGTTGTGAGTTTGAGTCCCGTGTTGTGTTGTGTTGAGATTACATAAAAATAAAATCTAAAAAATAAAAAAAGATACATGTATACTTAATCTCCTTCATCTCTTTCACCCATGTCCTAACCCACCTCCTCCGCTCCCTGCCCCCTGCCATAATCACTGGTTTGTTTTGTATATTTAAGAATCTGGTTCTTTGTTTGTCTCTCTTTTCTTTCTTTCTTTGTTTTGTTTTTTGAATTCCACATATGAGTAAAATCATATGGTATTTGTCTTTATCTGATGAACTTCTTTCACTTAGCACTATACCTTCTACATCCATCCATGTTGCAGCAAAAGGCAAGATATCATTCTTTTTTATGGCCAAATAACATTCCATTGTATATATAAACCATATCTCCTTTATCCATTCATCTATTGATGGACACTTGGGTTGCTTCCATTATTTGGCTATTGTAAATAATGCTGCAATAAACACAAGGGTGCATATATCTTTTTGAATTAGTGTTTTTGTATTCTTTGAGGAAATACCCAATGGTGGGATTACTGAATCATATAGTGATTTTATTTTTAATTTTTTGAGAAACCTCCATACTATTTTCCAAGGTGGCTGTAGCAGTTTGCATTCCTACCAACAGTGCATTAGGGTTCCTTTTTCTCCACATCCTCATAAAACTTGTTATTTCTTGAGGTGCCTGGGTGGCACAGTTGATTAAGCATCTGACTGTTGGTTTTGGCTCAGCTTTTTTTTTTAAATATTTTATATTTTTATTTGACAGACAGAGATCATAAGTAGGGAGATAAGCAGGCAGAGAGAGAGGGGGAAGCTGGCTCTCTGCTGAGCAGACAGCCCAATGTGGGGCTCCATCCCAGGACCCTGGGATCGTGTCCTGAGCCAAAGTCAGAGGCTTTAACCCACTGAGCCACCCAGGTGCCCCTTGGCTCAGCTTTTGATCTCAGGGTCATGAAACCAAGCCCCAAGTAGGGATCCGCACTGGGCGTGGAACCTGCTTAAGATTCTCTCTCCCTCTGCCCCTCGCCCTGCTCCCTCGCTCTCTCTCTCCCCCCTTTCTCTAAAATAAATAAATAAATCTTTTAAAAAAACTTATTATTTAATGTTTTTAATTTTAGCCATTCTGACAGGTGTGAGGTGATAGTTCATTGAGATTTTGATTTGCATTTCCATAATGATGAGTAATATTCAGTTTTTTCATGTCTGTTGGTCATCTGTATGTCTTCTTTGGAGAAATGTCTCTTCATGTCTTCTACCATTTTTAAAAAGATTTTATTTATTTATTTGATAGACAGAGATCACAAGTAGGCAGAGAGGCAGGCAGAGAGAGAGGAGAGAGGAGGAAGCAGGCTCCCTGCAGAGCAGCGAGCCCGAGGCAGGGCTCTATCCCCCTGGGATGATGACCTGAGCCAAAAGCAGAGGCTTTAACCCACTGAGCCACCCAGGTGCCCCTTCTACCCATTTTTTAAATTGGGTTATTTATTTTTGGGGTGTTGAGTTGTAGAATTTCTTTATGTATTTTGGCTACTAACTCCTTCTCAGATATATCATTTACAAATATTTTCTCCCATTCAGTAGGTTGTCTTTTTGTTTTGTTGTTTCCTTTCCTGTGCAGAAGCTTTTTACTTTGATAGTTTAGTTCCCAATAGTTTATTTATTTTTTTTATTTATTTATTTTTTAATGTAATTTTTTTTTAATTTATTTCCAGCATAACAGTATTCATTATTTTTGCACCACACCCCGTGCTCCAATAGTTTATTTTTTATTTTATTTTATTTCCCTTGCCTTAGGAGACATATGTAGAAAAAACCTTCAAGTTTTTTACTCTAGACATGAGGCCCACAGGATTCCTGGTACCTCCTTTAATGGAGAGGCATCCATGCTCTGCCCTTCTGTTGGAAAATCCTGTAAGGATAAGGAGCAATAGAACATTTCAGGAGAATATGCTCAGATGATGTCTCTGAACTCAGGTTCCTTCTCTTTTACCAAAGAAAAAGTCAACCCGGTCATCACCTGATATAAAGAGACCCAGGTGTAAGCCCCCAGTATCAGTTAAGTATGCGGAGAAACCTGCACAAAACATATGTCATCTTAGGCACTGGGAACTTAAATTTCAGGCTTGGATTAAGCCCCAAGAAACATTAGGGAGACAACCAACAATTTTTCTATTTTACATGTAAATGTTAATTTCACTTGCAAAAGAGAAGTACTAAAATAGTATTATGATTTTAACAGTAGAAATGTAGGAGTATGAAATTTGTAATGTTATAGACAAATTAAGCATGAAAGGCAAATACCACATCAGAGTTGGCTGGGTATCCAGATTTCAGCTGAAATTCTCTGAAAGGGTTACAATGGCTTGCTAGTTCCACTGACTAAAGGGCCCTAGTGTTAGGAGAAGGAAGAGGTAAAAAGAGGATGTAGAGAGAAGGTGAGGCAGTTTTAATGTTTGTGACATCTTCTTAGTTCTTCTCAGGAGGCTGTTCTTGGATTTGAATATTTACAGTAGTGTATATTCTCTTGCTAGAGTATGGGTACTTGAGATTTAATTTAATAACTGTTACTTGGGATAATACAGACTGCTGCTTATGATGACTGTGATAGCTTGAGGACTTTCTTAATATGCTTGGGCTTCTATATCAAAATACAATAGACTGGGTGGCTTATAAACAACAGAAATTAATTCTCACAGTTTTGGGACTGGCTGAGACATCCAAGATTAAGGTGCTGGTAGATTCAATGTCTTATGAGGACCTGCTTCCTGGTGATCTGCTTGCTGTATCTTTAGATGGCAGAAAGCCTAGAGGTAAAGCAAGTCATTTCCTGACTCTTGTAAGGTAACTCTAATCCCATTTGTGAGTCCTCTGCATGCCTGTCCTTATTTAATCCTACTTATCTTCCAAAGGCTCCACTTCCTAATACCAGCACATTGGGGTTAGGGTTTCAACATATGAATTAGGAGGGGGGAACACAACCATACAGTTAATAACAAAAATATTTGATAATCTGCAAATCTGATTGCTTCAATCCTCTGCTCAAAATCCTCCAATAGGTCCCAGTGCCAACAGCACAAAATCACTCATTTTCTGTTGGTTTGCTCATATTATTTCTTCATTCTTTCTACAAATATCTATTGAGTAGCAGAAATTGGAGATATAGCAGTCAAGAAAACAGACAAAGGCGACCCATTCCTCCTGCAGCTTGTATTTTGTGGTTGAGCCAAACAGTTGGAGATGATATTTTGACAATAAACTAATATGGCTTTTTTTTCATGGACATCCTAACCCCAATCATATTTCCTATATCCAATCATATTCACCTGCAGCCATTCCACCAATACAGTCCCTACCTAAAGAAGGGACATATTGTAAAATTCCCTCCAGAGAGGAAGATGAAGTAAAAAGAAGCACTTTTGTTTTGAGAGTAGGGATATGAATGTGGGAAGATGCAGTGGAAATACTGACATTGGGAGAAGGGTGACATGAGATCCTTTGAGCTTGGTGGCAGGTACAAACCAAGGAAAAGCTGTGTTTGACATGCAGATAGAGAGGGGAGAGTGGTCAGCAGGGGAGCATCTGTGAAGGCAAGTGTCTAAGTAGACCTTCTCAAATAATGCTGCTGGTTCCCAGTGGTGTGTATTGAGAATATAAGAGACTCAAAAGTGCCTCTATGGCCCCAGAATTGTGAACACAGCAAGACCAGGAACTCCTGGGTTACTGGGATGATGTCAGTAATGGAGGATGGTGCCCCCAGAGTTCTGGTGGTGGTGTTTTTTCATCCCAAATGGATTCTAGAAGGATAGAAACTGACAGAGATGGATTAGATAGAGATAAACAGGATGAAACAGCTCAACTGCAGGCCAGCAGAAAAAGAGCGTGGAGACCAGCTATACCTCCATGTTACCAAGGAAGAGTAATAAGCATTCCCTTACAACAGCACGGTGTGCTTGAGAAGGAGGAAAGGGAGGGGAAGAAGACTCCTATGAGGGCTGAACTTTGAATTGACTTAAAACTTACCGGAAAACAGGGTATCTGGGTGGCTCAGGGGGTTAAGCCTCTGCCTTCAGCTCAAGTCATAATCTAAGCGTCCTGGGATCAAGCCCCCTGTCGGGCTCTCTGCTCAGCAGGGAGCCTGCCCCCCCACCTCTCTCTCTGCCTGCCTCTCTGCCTACTTGTGATCTCTCTCTCCCTCATAAATAAAAAAATCTTTTTAAAAAATCTTGAAAAGATCAAGGGGAAAAGGAGAGAATGAAAAGAGGCTGAACTGATAGGAAAGGTTTAGCTCATGAGAGTCTTTTTCACCACAAAGCAGAAGTATAATATTTGTTGATTAATGTTTTAAAACACAAGTTTCAGGATGTTACATCTCTGCTTAAAATTCTCCAGTGGCTTCCCACTGCATTGAAGATGAGTCCTAAATTCTTAATAGAGCCTAGAAGCCTCCATGATATTTTGGCCCTGCCTACCTTTCCAACACCTGTAGCATCATTCTAGTTTAACCAGTTATTATAATAACAAACTAATATTTATTGAACAATTAAATTACTCACCTCACAAAAACCAAGGTCCAGACAGGTTATGTAAATTATCCAAGGTCACTCAGCCAGTAGAGGGGGATTCAAATCCAGGCCATTTGGCTTTGGAGCCTGGACTCTTCACCACCATACTGTACTGCTTGCTTTACTTCCTCATGTGCAGGTTCTTTCCACTTCAACACATTTTTGTTTTTTAAAGATTTATTTATTTATTTATTTATTTTTTGAGAGAGAGAGAACAATGGGAAGGAGCAGACGGAGAGGGGGAGAGAGTCTTAAACAGACTTCACAACAACCTGAGATCATGACCTAAGCCAAACCTAAGAGTCAGATGCTTAACCAACTGCGCCACTAGGTGCCCTCCCTTTTTAAAAAGATTTTATTTATTTATTTGACACACACACAGAGAGAGAGAGAGATCACAAGTAGGCAGAGAGGCAGGCAGAGGGAGAGGAAGAAGCAGGCTTCCTGCTAAGTAGAAAGCCGGATGCAGTGCTTGATCCCAGGACCCTGAGACCATGACCTGAGCCAAAGGCAGAGGCTTAACCCACTGAACCACCCAGGCACCCCTGGGTGCCCCTTTTCTACACCTTTGTATACATTATTACCTCTGTGTAGAATGTTTTTCTTCAATTTAACTCACTCTTTTGGTCTCAATCTAAATATTACTTCCTCCGCAAAGCTTACTCTGACAGCCACATCCCCAAGGTTAGGCTATGTTCCAGTGCTATACACAGTCAGAATACTCTACTTTTTCCCAAGTAGCACTTTTGTGTGTGTGATTTTATATTTATTTGTGTGATAATGTAGTGCTGGTGGGAGGTTGGATAAAAATTTTAAAACTCAAACACATATGCCAAAGAAAAGTAACTTAAGAAAAAAAAAACAGAAGGACACTACATAATCCTTATAGGGACTATCCACCAAGATGATCTAACAATTGTAAATATCTATGCTCCCAATATGGGAGCAGCCAATTACTTAAGAAAACTGTTAATCAAGATAAAGAATCATATTGACATGAAGACACTAATCGTAGGAGATCTTAACATGCCTCTCTCAGAAATAGATCATCGAAGCAGAAAATCAATAAAGAAACAAGAGCATTGAATGACACATTGGACCAGATGGACCTCATAGATATATACAGAACATTCCACCCTAAAACAACAGAATACTCATTCTTCTCAAGTGCACATGGAACCTTCTCCAGAATAGACCACCTACTGGGTCACAAATCAGGACTCAACCAATACCAAAAGACTGAGATGATTCCTTGCATATTCTCAGATCACAATGCTTTGAAACTGGAACTCAATCACAAGGAAAAGTTCAGAAGGAACTCAAACACCTGGAAGCTAAAGACCACCTTGCTTAAGAATGCTTGGATCAACCAGGAGATCAAAGAACTGAAACAATTCATGGAAACCAATGAGAATGAAGACACTTTGGTCCAAAACCAATGGAATACAGCAAAGGCGGTCCTAAGGGGGAAATACATAGCCATCCAAGCCTCCCTCAAAAAAGTTGAAAAATCCAGAACACACCAGCTGTCTCTACACCTTAAAGAACTGGAGAATCAACAACAAATCAAACCAACTCCACACATAAGAAGGAAAATCATCAAGATTAGAGCTGAGATCAATGAGGTAGAAACCAGAGATACAGTAGAACGTATCAATGAAACTAGAAGCTGGTTTTTTGAAAGAATCAATAACATCGATAAACCATTGGCCACACTAATCCAACAGAAAAGAGAGAAAGCCCAAATTAATAAAGTTATGAATGAAAAGGGAGAGATCACAACTAACACCAAGAAAGTAGAAACAATCATCAGAAGTTATTATAAACAGTTATATGCCAATAAGCTAAGCAACCTAGATGGAATGGATGCACTCCTGGAAAACTATAAACTACCAAAATTGAACCAGGAAGAAATCGACAACCTGAATAGACTGATATCTAGTAACGAGATTGAAGCAGTGATCAAAAACCTCCCAAAAAACAAGAGCCCAGGACCTGACGGATTCCCTGGGGAATTCTACCAAACTTTCAAAGAAGAAATAACACCTATTCTCCTGAAGCTGTTTCAAAAAATTGAAGCAGAAGGAAAACTTCCAGACTCTTTCTATGAAGCCAGCATTACCCTGATCCCCAAACCAGGCAAAGATCCTACCAAAAAGGAGAATTTCAGACCAATATCACTGATGAATATGGATGCTAAGATTCTCAACAAGATCCTAGCAAACAGGATCCAACAGCACATTAAAAAGATTATCCACCATGGCCAGGTGGGATTCATTCCTGGGCTACAAGGATGGTTCAACATTTGCAAATCAATCAATGTGATAGAACAAATTAATATGAGAAGAGAGAAGAACCACGTGGTCCTCTCAATTGATGCAGAAAAAGCATTTGACAAAATCCAGCATCCATTCCTGATTAAAACGCTTCAAAGTATAGGGATAGAGGGAACATTCCTGAACTTCATAAAATCTATCTATGAAAGACCCACAGCAAATATCATCCTCAATGGGAAAAAGCTTGCAGCCTTCCCGTTGAGATCAGGAACATGACAAGGATGCCCACTCTCATCACTCTTGTTCAACAGAGTATTAGAAGTCCTAGCAACAGCAATCAGACAACAAAGAGAAATAAAAGGTATCCAAATTGACAATGAAGAAGTCAAACTCTCTCTCTTCGCAGGTGACATGATTCTTTATATGGAAAACTCAAAAGACTTCACCCCCAAACTACTAGAACTCATACAGCAATTCAGTAACGTGGCAGGATACAAAGTCAATGTGCAGAAATCAGTGTCTTTCTTATACACTAACAATGAAAATACAGAAAGGTAAATTAGAGAATCGATTCCATTTACTATAGCACCAAGAACCATAAGATACCTGGGAATAAACCTAACCAAAGAGGTAAAGGATCTGTACTCGAGGAACTACAGAACACTCATGAAAGAAATTGAAGAAGACACAAAAAGATGGAAGACCATTCCATGCTCTTGGATTGGAAGAATAAACATTGTTAAAATGTTTATTTATCTATACTGCCTAGAGCAATATAAATTAAATTAAATTATTAAATTAATTATTATTAATTTAAATTAAATTTTATTAATTACATTAAATTATCAAATTAAAATATAAATATAAAAATATTTATCTATACTGCCTAGAGCAATCTATACTTTTAATGCCATTCCGATCAAATTCCACCGGTATTTTTCAAAGAGCTGGGCAAATAATCCAAAAATTTGTATGGAATCAGAAGAGACCCTGAATCACTAAGGAAATACTGAAAAACAAAAATAAAACTGGGGGCATCACGTTACCTGATTTCAAGCTTTACTACAAAGCTGTAATCACCAAGGCAGCATGGTACTGGCATAAAAACAGACACATAGACCAGTGGAATAGAGTAGAGAGCCCAGATATGGACCCTCAAGTCTATGGTCAAATAATCTTCGACAAAACAGGAAAAAATATACAGTGGAGAAAAGACAGTCTCTTCAATAAATGGTGCTGGGAAAACTGGACAGCTATATGTAAGAAGAATGAAACCCGACCATTCTCTTACACCATACACAAAGATAAACTCATTTTCTTTTTCAACATTCCTTTGGCTCTTTGTGGTCTTTTCTGGTTCCATATAACTTTTAGGATTATTTGTTCAGCTCTGTGAAAAAAAGTTCATGGTATTTTGATAGGGATTGCATTGAATGCTTAGATTGCTCTGATAGCATAGACATTGTTTCAGTATTTGTTCTTTCAATCCATGAGCACAGAAAGTTTTTCTATTTGTTTGTTTCTCCCTCAATTTCTTTCATGAATATCCTATAGTTTTCTGAGTATAGATTCGTTGCCTCTTTGGTTAGGTTTATTCCTAAGTATTTTATGGTTTTGGGTGCAATTTTAATAAGATTTGTTCCTTAATTTCTGTTTCTTCTGTCTCATTGTTAGTGTATAGAAATGCAACTGGTTTCTATGCATTTATTTTATATCCTGCCACTTTGCTGAATTCCTGTGTGATTTCTAGTACTTTGGGGGTGGAGTCTTTTGAGTTTCCCACATAGAACATCATGTCATCTGCAAAGAGTGAGAGTTTGACTACTTCTTTGCCAATTCAGATGCCTTTTATTTCTTTTTGTTGTCTGATTGCTGAGTCTAGGACTTCTAGTACTATGTTGAACGGTGTGGTGAAAGTGGACATCCCTGGTCAGTTCCTGACCTTCAGGGAAAAGCTCTCAGTTATTCCCCATTGAGAATGATACTTGCCGTGGACTTTTCATATATGGCTTTTATAATATTGAGGTATGTTCCCTCTATCCCTACACTGTGAAGAGTTTAAATCAAGAAAGGGTGCTGTACTTTGTCAGATGCTTTTTCTGCATCTATTGAGAAGATATTATGGTTCTTGTCCTTTCTTTGATTAATGTGATGTATCACATTGATTTGCAGATGTTGAACCACCCTTGCAGCCCAGGACTAAATCCCACTTGGTCATGGTGAGTAATCCTCCTGAATTTTTTTCTTTAATTTTATTTATTTATTTGACGGACAGAGATCATAAGTAGGCAGAGAGAGAGAGAGAGAGAGAGAGAGAGAGGAGAAAGCAGGCTCCCTGCAGAGCAGAGAGCCCGGTGTGGGGCTCGATCCCAGGGCCCTGGGTTCATGACCTGAGCTGAAGGCAGAGGCTTTAACCCACTGAGCCACCCAGGTGACCCATGAGTAATCCTTCTAATGTACTGTTGGATCCTACTGACTGGTATTTTAGTGAGAATTTTTGCATCCGTGTTCATTAAGGATATTGGTTTGTGATTTTCCTTTTTGGTGGGGTCTTTGTCTGGTTTTGGGATCAAGGTAATGATGACCTTATGGAAAGAGTTTGGAAATTTTCTTTCTATTTCTGTTTTTCGAGCATGTGTTGTGATGAGCCCTGGGTATTGTATGCAACTAATGAATCATTGAACACGACATGAAAAACTAATTATGTACTATACAGTGTCTAACTAAACATAATAATTAAAAATGAAACAGCTTCAGAAGAATATATATTAATTCTTCTTTAAATGTTTGGTAGAATTCCCCTGGGAAGCCATCTGGCCCTGGGCTCTTGTTTTTTGGGAGATTTTTGATTACTGCTTCAAGTTCCTTGCTGGTTTTGGGTCTGTTCAGGTTTCTGTTTCAGTTTTGGTAGTTTATATGTCTCTAGGAATGCATTTATTTCTTTCAGATTGCCTAATTTGTTGGCATATATGTTCTTACGTGTTTTTATAATATATTCTTATAATTGTATTCCTTCAGTGTCAGTTGTGATCTCTTCTCTTTCATTCATGATTTTATTTATCTGGATCCTTTCTCTTCTTTTTAATAAGTCTGGGCAGGGGTCTATCAGTCTTATTAATTCTTTCAAAGAACCAGCTCCTAGTTTTGTTGATCTGTTATTTTGGTTTCTGTTCATTAGTTTCTGCTCTAATCTTTATTATTTCTCTTCTCCTCCTCAGTTTAGGCTTTATTTGCTGTTCTTTCTTCAGCTCTTTTAGGTGTAAGGTTAGGATGTATATTTGAGACCTTTCTTTTTTCTTGAGAAAGGCTTGTGTTGCTATATACTTTCCTCTTACAACCATCTTTGCTGCATCCCAAAGATTTTGAACAGTTTTGTTTTCATTTTGTTTCCATGAATTTTTAAAATTCTTCTTTAATTCCCTGGTTGACCCATTCATTCTTTAGTAGCATACTCTTTAATCTCCATGTATTTGAGTTCTTTCCAAATTTCCTCTTGTGGTTGAGTTCCAGTTTCAAAGCATTGTGGTCTGAAAATATTCAGGGAATGATCCCAGTCTTTTGGTACAGGTTGAGACCTGATCTGTGACCCGGTATGTGATTCATTCTGGAGACTGTTCCATGTGAACTTGGGAATGTGTATTCTGTTGCTTTAGGATGGAATATTCTGAATACATCTGTTAAGTCCATCTGGCCCGGTGTGTCATTCAAAACCTTTATTTCCTTGTTGATCTTCTGCTTACATGATCTGTTCTTTGCAGTGAGGGGTGGGTGTTAAAGTTCGCTATCATTGTTGTATCATTATCAATGTGTTTCTTTAATTTTGTTATTAATTGCCTTATATAATTGGCTGCTCCCACATTAGGGGCAAAAATACTTATAATTCTTAGATCTTCTTGTTGGATAGAACTTTTAATTATGATATAGTGTCCTTTGTCATCTCTTATTACAGTCTTTGGTTTAAAATCTAGTTTGTCTTATATAAGGATTGCCACCTCAGCTTTCTTTTGATGTCCATTAGCATGATAAGTGGCTTTCTACCCCCTCACTTTAAATCTGGATGTGTTTTGGGGTCTAAAATGAGTGTCTTGCAGACAGCATATTGATGGTCTTGCTTTTCTATCCAATCTGATACCCTGAGTCTTTTGATTGGGGCATTTAGCCCACTTACATTTACAATTTACAATTTACATTCAGAGTAACTATTGAAAGATATGAATTTAGTGCTGTTGTATTACCTGTAAAGTGACTGTTACTGTATATTGTCTCTGTTCCTTTCTGGTCTTTGTTACTCTTGGGCTCTCTCTTTGCTTGAAGGATCCCTTTTAATATTTCTTGCAGGGCTGGTTTCATGATCATAAATTCTTTTAGTTTCTGTTTATCACTCCTTCTATTTTAATGACACTGTGGCTGGATAAAGTATTCTTGGCTGCATACTTTTCTTGTTAACACCCTGAATAGGGGCACCTGGGTGGCTCAGTGGGTTAAAGCCTCTGCCTTAAGCTCCGGTTGTGATCCCAGGGTCCTGGGATTGAGCTCCACATGGGGGCTCTCTGCTCAGTGGGGAGCCTGCTTCCTTCTCTCTCTCTGCCTGCCTCTATGCCTACTTGTGATCTCTGTCTGTCAATTAAATAAATAAAATCTTTACACACACACACACACACACACACACACACAAAACACCTTGAGTATATCATGCCAGTCCTTTTTGGCCTGCCAGGTCTCTGTGGATAGCTCTGCTGCCAATCTAGTATTCTGCCCTTGTAGGTTACTGACCTCTTGTCCTGAGCTGATTTCAGGATTTTCTCTTTGTCTTTGAGATTTGTAAATTTCACTATTATATGTTGGGTTATTGACCTATTTTATTGATTTTGAGGGGGGTTCTCTGTGCTTCCTGGATTTTGATGCCTGTTTCCTTCCCCAAATTAGGGAAGTTCTCTGTCATAATTTGCTCCAGTATACCTTTTGCCCCCTCTCTTTCCTCTTCTTCTGGGATCCCAATTATTCTAATATACATATTAGGTATACAAAATATATAAAACATATTCTAATGTGTTTTGCTTTATGGTATTACTTATCTCTCAATTTCTCCCCTCCTGATCCAGTAGTTTATCTCTCATTTTCTCAGCTTCTTTATTCTCCATAATTTGCTCTTCTATATCACTAATTCTCTCTTCTGCTCATTTATTCTAGCAGTTAGAGTGTCCATTTTTTATTGCATTTCATTAATAGTCTTTTAGATTTTGACTTGGTTAGATTTTAGTTCTTTTATTTCTCCAGAAAGGGAATCTAGTGTCTTCTATGCTTTTTCAGTCCCAGCTAATCATTATTCTGAACTCTAGTTCCAACAATTTACTTATATCCTTACTGGTTAGGTATCTGGCAGTCAGTCAGTACTGCCTCTTGTTTTCCTTTTTGAGGTGAGTTTTTCCATCTTGTAATTCTTGCAGAAAGTAGTCACTTTTCTATTAGTAGAGTTGCGGCTATTATTTTCTTAGATCTCCAGTTGAGTTCACAGGTGTTCAGAATGATTTGTTATCTAGCTGAATTCCTGGAACCAGATGAAATTAAGGCTCCATTTCCTTCACCATCTTGGACTCCTCCCTGGAACCTATACTTTTAAATGTATCAGTTTTCTCCTGGGGCACTGCCCCTCTTGATCTTGCTCCCCCAGCAGTCAGCAGAACCTGCCTAGAGTGCAGGGGCCATGGCACCACCAAGAGTCTGTTATTATATATTCATTAAAGAAATAGCTAATATGCGATAAAAATGGAAGATGACCTGTGTCATCTTTCTGTCCAAACCCCATAACCCCAGTATATTCATGAGAACAACAATAGACAAATTCCAGTAGATGTATATCTCACTGTACCTGACCAATACTCCTCAAAACTGTCAAGGCTGTTTGGGATGGCAGGTGGCTCAGTTGATTAAGCATTTGCTTTCAGCTCAGGTCATGATCCCAGGGTCCTGGGATTAAGCCCCACATCGGGCTCCCTGCTCAGCAGGGAGCTGGATTCTTCCTCTACCTGCTGCTCCACCTGCTTGTGCTCTCTCTCTCTCTGACAAATAAATAAAATCTTAAAAAAAAAAACCTGTCAAGGCCATCAAAAACAAGGGAATTCTGAGGAACTGCCGCAGAGGAGCCTAAAGGAGACATGACAACTAAATGTGATGTGGTATCCTGGATAGCATCCAGAAATAGGAAAGGAGCATTAGTTAGAAATTATCGAAATTTGACTAAAATGTGGACCTTAATTAATAATAATGTATTACTATTGATTCATTAATTGTAACAAGTGTGCCACTCTAATATAATAATAATAATAAGTGACAAGGGAAAATGTGTGGGGGGGTGAGGAAGGGAAGGGACTTTTAGCACTGTCACTTCAATTTTTCTGTATATCCAAAACTTCCAAAAAATAGTTTGTTAAGAAAGATAGTTAAACTACATTTTAAAAGTGAAATTAAAACCAACACTTGTGAAATGTTTGAAAGTCCTGGAACACTTTGCTAGAACCCAGGATTTTTCAGAGCACAATATGAAACTACTAGTCTAATCAATATAAATGATTCTTAAGGTAATTCAGTTTCCAGCACAAGCAGTTCTTACTTTGCATAGTAGCCTGGGGCCATAAAAACGACTGTGTAAGCTGAAACCATGTAAAGTGATCTTAAATAATCAATGGGGAAAATTACAATTGTTTAGCAACCTTTAAAATTTTTCTTTCAAAATATTAAAAAACCTCTTATTGCTGTTAATAAAGAAATACTGAGGTTTCAAGTGTTTTATTTTTTATTTTTAATTTTTATAAAGAAACTTAACAAGGTAATACTGGTAAGGATTTTCCCTATGTCTCTCTCTAAACTCAGAACCGATATCTTAAGGCTTTCAGACTAGTCTTTCCTACTTATAGGAGACATTTTAAAGGATATGTTTTATATCTTTTTTTTTCAACACTGAAGAATTTTATAGGTGTGAACACTTCAGTAACTTTGTAAACAAAAAATCCCCCATGATTTTTGTTCATCCATATTCTAGTATTCAAAAGCTTGCAAGCTTTTTTAAAGCTTTTTTTTTTTAAAGATTTTATTTATTTATTTATTTGGCAGAGAGAGATCACAAGTAAGCAGAGAGGCAGGCAGAGAGAGAGAGAGAGGAGGAAGCAGTCTCCCTACAGAGCAGAGAGCCTGATGCAAGGCTCGATCCCAGGACCCTGAGATCATGACCTGAGCCGAAGGCAGAGGCTTAACCCCCTGAGCCACCTAGGCACCCCTAAATCTTATTTTTTTAAAGATTTATTTATTTGAGAGAAATAGGTCACTAGCATGAGCATGCAAACAGGGGGTGGTATAAAGGGAGAAAGAGAGGGAAAGAATCTCAAGCACACTGCCTGCTGAGTGTGGAGCCTGATGTGGAGCTTGATCTCACAACCCCAAGACAATGACCTGAGCCGAAATCGAGAGTCAGATGCTCCACCAACCAGGAGCCCAAACTTGAAAGTTTTCGAACTATTCAGTGATATTTTAAATTTTTCAAAGATACAGAATAATTTATATAGGAAAATAGGATTTTTATTTTTAGTATATTATTGTTCATGTACATGGAAAGTATGTATTTCTCTTTGAAAACCTATCCTTTTATAAAACCAATGCACAGAAATCAGTTACATTTCTTTTTTTTATGGTAAAATTTTTTAAATTTATTTTTTATTTTCAGCACAACAGTATTCATTATTTTTGCACCACACCCAGTGCTCCATGCAATCTATGCCCTCTATAATACCCACTACCTGGTACCCCAGCCTCCCACCCCCACCCCTTCAAAACCCTCAGATTTGTTTTTCAGAGTCCACAGTCTCTCATGGTTCACCTCCCCTTCCAATTTCCCCCAACTCCCTTCTCCTCTCTAACTCCCCATGTCCTCCATGCTATTTGTTATGCTCCACAAATAAGTGAGACCATATTATAATTGAGTCTCTCTGCTTGACTTATTTCACTCAGCATAATCTCTTCCAGTCCCGTCCATGTTGCTACAAAAGTTGGGTATTCGTCCTTTCTGGTGGAGGCATAATACTCCATAGTGTATATGGACCACATCTTCCTTATCCATTTTTCCATTGAAGGGCATCTTGGTTCTTTCCATAGTTTGGCGACCATGGCCATTGCTACTATAAACATTGGGGTACAGATGGCCCTTCTTTTCACTACATCTGTATCTTTGGGGTAAATACCCAGTAGTGCAATGGCAGGGTCATCGGGAAGCTCTATTTTTAATTTCTTGAGGAATCTCCATACTGCTCTCCAAAGAGGCTGCACCAACTTGCATTCCCACCAACAGTGTAAGAGGGTTCCCCTTTCTCCACATCCCCTCCAACACATGTTGCTTCCTGTCTTGCTAATTTTGGCCATTCTAACTGGTGTTAAGGTGATATCTCAATGTGGTTTTAATTTGAATCTCCCTGAGGGCTAGTGATGATGAACATTTTTTCATGTGTATGATAGCCATTTGTATGTCTTCATTGGGGAAGTGTCTGTCCATATCTTATGCCCATTTTTTGATATGATTGTCTGTTTTGTGTGTGTTGAGTTTGAGGAGTTCTTTATAGATCCTGGATATCAACCTTTTGTCGGTACTGTCATTTGCAAATATCTTCTCCCATTCTATGGGTTGCCTCTTTGTTTTGCTGACTGTTTCCTTTGCTGTGCAGAAGCTTTTGATTTTGATGAAGTCCCAAAAGTTCACCTTCGCTTTTGTTTCCTTTGCCTTTGGAGACATATCTTGAGTCAGTTGCATTTCTTTACACCAAGAGAGAAGAAAGAGAAATTAAGGAGTCAGTCCCATTTACAATTGCACCCAAAACCATAAGATACCTAGGAATAAACCTAACCAAAGAGGCACAGAATCTATACTCAGAAAACTATAAAGTACTCATGAAAGAAATTGAGGAAGACACAAAGAAATAGGAAAATGTTCCATGCTCCTGGATTGGAAGAACAAATATTGTGAAAATGTCTATGCTACATAAAGCTATCTACACATTTAATGCAATCCCTATCAAAATCCCATTCATTTTTTTTTCAAAGAAATGGAATAAATAATTCTAAAATTTATATGGAACCAGAAAGGACCTCAAATAGCCAAAGGAATATTGAAAAAGAAAGCCAAAGTTGGTGGCATCACAATTCCAGACTTCAAACTCTATTGCAAAGCTGTCATCATTAAGACAGTATGGTACTGGCACAAAAACAGACACATAGATCAATGGAACAGAATAGAGAGCTCAGAAATAGACCCTCAATTCTATGGTCAACTAATCTTCAACAAAGCAGGAAAGAATGTCCAATGGAAAAAAGACAGCCTCTTCAACAAATGGTGTTGGGAAAATTGGACAGCCACATGCAAAGAAATGAAATTGGACCTTTTCCTTACACCATGCATGAAAACAGACTCAAAATGTATGAAAGACCTCAATGTGAGAAAGGAATCCATCAAAATCCTTGAGGAGAACACAGTCAGCAACCTCTTTGACCTCAGCTGCATCAACTTCTTCCTAGGAACAATGGCAAAGGCAAGGGAAGCAAGGGCAAAAATGAACTATTGGGATTTCATCAAGATCAAAAGCTTTTACACAGCAAAGGAAACAGTTAACAAAACCAAAATACAATTGAGAGAATGGGAGAAGATATTTGCAAATGACATATCAGATAAAGGGCTAGTATCCAAAATCTATAAAGAACTTATCAAACTCAACACCCAAAGAAGAAATAATCCAATCAAGAAATGGGAAGAGGACATTAACAGACATTTCTGCAAAGAAGACATCCAGATGGCCAACAGACACATGAAAAAGTGCTCCACATCACTCAGCATCAGGGAAATACAAATCAAAACCACAATGAGATACCACCTCACACCAGTCATAATGGCTAAAATTAACAAGTCAGGAAATGACAGATGCTGGTGAGGATGTGGAGAAAGGGGAACCTTCCTACACTGTTGGTGGGAATGCAAGCAGGTGCAACCACTCTGGAAAACAGCCTGGAGGTTCCTCAAAAAGTTGAAAATAGAGCTACCTTACAACCCAGCAATTGCACTACTGGGTATTTACCCTAAAGATACAAACATAGTGATCTGAAGGGGCACATGCACCCGCATGTTTATAGCAGCAATGTCCACAATAGCCAAACTGTGGAAAGAACCTAGATGTTCTAGGAATACTATGCAGCCATCAAAAGAAATGAAATCTTGCCATTTGTGATGACATGGAATGAACTAGAGGGTATTATGCTGAGTGAAACAAGTCAATTGGAGAAAGACAACTATCATATGATCTCCCTGATATGAGGAAGTGGAGATGCAGCGGTGGGGGGGGGAAGGTTAAGGGTGTAGGAAAAGAATAAATGAAACAAGATGGGATCAGGAGGGAGACAAACCAAAAGAGACTCTTAATGTCACAAAACAAACTGAGGGCTGCCAGGGGGAGGGGTGTAGGGAGAGGATGGCAGGGTTATGGACATCGAGGAGGGTACGTGCTATGGTGAGTGCTGTGACGTGTGTAAACCTGCCAATTCACAGACCTGTATACCTAGGGCTAATAATACATTATATGTTTATAAAAAAAGAAAAAAAAGAAGAAAACCTATCCTTTTAACAAGGTTGCATAGTGTAACTGTGTGATAATGCTTTCTGAACTGTCTTCCTAAGATTTAATAAAATACTTTCAAACCAAAAAAATTTATCAAGAATAATTTGAATCATGCTTGCCTTCTTATCATGTAACTTAGGGTATAGAGTGAGTATCTTTTCTGTGCTTTTGCAGATTATCATACTCCTAAGTCTGGATCGGCTTCCAACATTTTATCCTTTGCACTTTCAGTGTTACAAAGTATTTCCAACCATTACTTTAATGTGGGGTATTTTGCTGGCATCACTTTTTCTGGGACATCATCATTCTTTCCCTATTTATGTTAAGTTCACCTTTACTACATTCCTTTTTGCTACATATCTAAGGTCTCTTGAATGATGGCAGAGTCACTCATGGTCATTGGTTTCTTTTCTAACTCCATTTACTTTACATTTGATTCAGATTTTACCACTAGTATTATTATTTTTTGTTTCTTTGCTGTACTCTTCTCTGTCAAACATTTATTTTTAGTAAAGTGTGTGTGGTTTATCACCATGAGATAAGGAGGCAACACAACTGTACTTTCTTTGTTATCTCTCTGTAAACTGATTAATCACAGGTGATCAATCACTGACAGACTTTGAAAGAAGTGATGCATTGGCCACTGACCCATACTTATCTGTTATTTACATAGGGATTAGTGGACTAAAAGGTTAGTATGAAGTTTGTACTTCATGCAATTATTCGCAGTTAACATACTGTTGTAACTGAAATCTCAACTATGCTGTTTGGGAACTGGTGTTATTTAACTGACTGTGGTAACTGAAATTTGTGCATTTGGGAACTATGCCAGGTAAGTTCTGCCTATAACCTACATGTCTACAAAATTTGCCCTAATCCTTTTACTGTCTTAAAATTTGGTTAGCTGTTAGAGAGAAGGGGGTTGGGGCAAATTGGAAGGGGAGGTGAATCATGAGAGACTATGGACTCTGAAAAACAATCTGAGGGGTTTGAAGTGGCGGGGGGGGGTGGGAGATCGGGGTACCAGGTGGTTGGTATTATAGAGGGCATGGATTGCATGGAGCACTGGGTGTGGTGAAAAAATAATGATACTGTTATGCTGAAAATAAATAAATGAAAAAAATTTGGTTAGCTGTTAGAAGGAGACTATGATTGAGATGATTTATACTCATTTTATAGGGATACTGAAAAATGAGAGGATTCATTTTGTCTCAACCCTGTATTCATTGCTAACACTTAAAAATTCAGAGCACAAGTGTAGGGCGATGAAAGTCATCATCAAATAAATTTCTTTTAAGAGCTGGAGCTACGTGGTACTGATGAAAACATGGAAGATTAAAGGCCAGAAGACAGAACCTTCAGATCATAAGAGCTTGAACTGTGTGTGGAGCAAGATATTTCCCTGCATCTACCACACAATCTTTTGGTTCTTATAGAGGCTGAACCTTGCTCAAAAGAGGGACTTGGGCTAATAATGTTTTGGAATTCTCTCAAATCCCTATAACTCCAAAGTAGGAAAACCCCCAAATTTATTATTTCAACGATTAGGTTTATTTAGTATGTTTAAAAATGTTCCCCTTCCCAATATACTCTAAGTTCCAAATTGGTAGCAGCAAGCATTTCCCCATTTCCTTCTCTCTGGGGGATGAATTACTAGCTAAGATTGTCATGGATAAGTTGGTTCCATGCCCATCCACCTACCTGTACTGTAATCATTTTCACTCAAGCACATACAAAATCATACAACCAATTGTTCTATGCCACCCAGGAAGGGCAAGACACCTCACTGGGTGGCTCAGTCGGTTAAGCATTTGCCTTGGGCTCCGGTCATAAGCCTAGGGTCCTGGGATCAAGTCCTGCATGGGGCTCCTTGCTCAGGGGGGAGTCTGCTTCTCCCTCCACCTGCTGCTCCCCCTGCTTGTTTGTACCCTCTCTCTCTCTGACAAATAAATAAATCTTAAAAAAAAAAAAAAAGATACCTCACTGACTGCAGAGCCAAGTTCATTTATAAATACCCTTCCTTAGGGGCACCTGAGTGGCTCAGTGGGTTAAACCTCTGCCTTCAGCTCAGGTCATGATCTCAGGGTCCTGGGATTGAGCACTGCATTGGGCTCTCTGCTCAGCAGGAAGCTTGCTTTCCTCTCTCTCTCTGCCTGCCTCTCTGCCTACTTGTGGTCTCTCTCTGTCAAATAAATAAGTAAATAAATAAAATCTTTAAAATAGATGATAGATAGATAGATAGATAGATAGATAGATAGATAGATACCCTTCCTTAGGGCATTTTTAAGGTTAAAATGTTTTTGCCACCTATGCAATGAGATTCCCACAGAGGCTGCTCTGGTGCTAACTTACACAGAATAAACAGTTGTCAAGTCCACTTACTGCTAGTTTCTTGGAGACAGTGTTCAAAAGCTGTCTGAAAGAATGGTATACTCAAGGCACAGACTTAAAAATAGAGGTTATTGTGCTAAGCAAAATAAGTCAATCAGAGAAAGACAATTATCATATGATCTCACTGATATGAGAATTTGAGAAACCAGACAGAGGAGCATAGGGGAAAGGAGGGAAAAATGAAACAGGCAAAACCAGAGAGGGAGACAAACCATAATATTAATGTCAGGAAACAAACTGAGGGTTGCTGGAGTGGAGGGGAGTGAGAGGAATGGGGTGGCTGGGTGATGGACACTGGGGAGGGTATGTGCTACGGTGAGTCCTGTGAATTGTGTAAGACTGATGACTCACAGACCTGTACCTCTGAAACAAATAATACATTATATGTTAATAAAAAAATTCAGTGAGTGGATGAAGTTTGACTAATCTCAAAAGTTTTAATGGTACCTGAGGATAGTAAGTAGATTAGAAAAAGAAAAGCAATATTGAAGAGACTGCCTTTTTTCCACTGTATATTTTTTCCTGTATGGTCGAAGATTATTTGACCATAGACTTGAGGGTCCATATCTGGGCTCTCTACTCTGTTCCACTGGTCTATGTGTCTGTTTTTATGCCAGTACCATGCTGTCTTGGTGATCACAGCTTTGTAGTAAAGCTTGAAATCAGGTAGTGTGATGCCCCAAGTTTTATTTTTGTTTTTCAACATTTCCTTAGCAATTTGGGGTCTCTTCTGATTCCATACAAATTTTTGGATTATTTGCTTTAGCTCTTTGAGGAATACCAGTGGAATTTTGATCGCAATGGCATTAAAAGTATAGATTGCTCTAGGCAGTATAGACATTTTAACAATGTTTATTCTTCCGATCGAAGAGCATGGAATGGTCTTCGATCTTTTTGTGGCTTTTTCAATTTCTTTCATGAGTGTTCTGTAGTTCCTCGAGTACAGATCCTTCACCTCTTTGGTTAGGTTTATTCCCAGGTATCTTATGGTTCTTGGTGCTATAGTAAATGGAATCGATTCTCTAATTTACCTTTCTGTATTTTCATTGTTAGTGTATAAGAAAGACACTGATTTCTGCACATTGACTTTGTATCCTGCCATGTTACTGAATTGCTGTATGAGTTCTAGTAGTTTGGGGGTGGAGTCTTTTGGGTTTTCCATATAAAGAATCATGTCATCTGCGAAGAGAGAGAGTTTGACTTCTTCATTGTCAATTTGGATACCTTTTATTTCTCTTTGTTGTCTGATTGCTGTTGCTAGGACTTCTAATACTATGTTGAACAAGAGTGGTGAGAGTGGGCATACTTGTCATGTTCCCAATCTCAACGGGAAGGCTGCAAGCTTTTTCCCATTGAGGATGATATTTGCTGTGGGTCTTTCATAGATAGATTTTATGAAGTTCAGGAATGTTCCCTCTATCCCTATACTTTGAAGCGTTTTAATCAGGAACGGATGCTGGATTTTGTCAAGTGCTTTTTCTGCATCGATTGAGAGGACCATGTGGCAGCTATATGTAGAAGAATGAAACTCGACTATTCTCTTACACTGTACACAAAGATAAAATCAAAATAGATAAAAGACCTCAATGTGGGACAGGAATCCATCAGAATCCTAGAAGAGAACATAGGCAGTAATCTCTTTGATATCAGCCACAGCAACTTCTTTCAAGATATGTCTCCAAAGGCAAAGGAAACAAAAGCGAAAATGAACTTTTGGGACTTCATCAAAATCAAAAGCTTCTGCACAGCAAAGGAAACAGTCAGCAAAACAGAAAGGCAACCCACGGAATGGGAGAAGATATTTGCAAATGACAGTACAGACGAAAGGTTGATATCCAGGATCTATAAAGAACTCCTCAAACTCAACACACACAAAACAGACAATCATATCAAAAAATGGGCAGAAGATATGAACAGACACTTCTCCAATGAAGACATACAAATGGACATACAAATGGCTATCAGACACATGAAAAAATGTTCATCATCACTAGCCCTCAGGGAGATTCAAATTAAAACCACATTGAGATATCACCTTACACCAGTTAGAATGGCCAAAATTAACAAAACAGGAAACAACATGTGTTGGAGAGGATGTGGAGAAAGGGGAACCCTCTTACACTGTTGGTGGGAATGCAAGTTGGTGCAGCCTCTTTGGAGAACAGTGTGGAGATTCCTCAAGAAATTAAAAATAGAACTTCCCTATGACCCTGCCATTGCACTACTGGGTATTTACCCCAAAGATACAGATGTAGTGAAAAGAAGGGCCATCTGTACCCCAATGTTTATAGCAGCAATGGCCACGGTCGCCAAACTATGGAAAGAACCAAGATGCCCTTCAACGGACAAATGGATAAGGAAGATGTGGTCCATATACACTCTGGAGTATTATGCCTCCACCAGAAAGGACGAATACCCAACTTTTGTAGCAACATGGACAGGACTGGAAGAGATTATGCTGAGTGAAATAAGTCAAGCAGAGAGAGTCAATTATCATATGGTCTCACTTATTTGTGGAGCATAACAAATAGCATGGAGGACAAGGGGTGTTAGAGAGGAGAATGGAGTTGGGGGAAATTGGAAGGGGAGGTGAACCATGAGAGACTATGGACTCCGAAAAACAATCTGAGGGGTTTGAAGTGGCAGGGGGGTGGAAGGTTGGGGTACATGGTGGTGGGTATTATGGAGGGCACGGATTGCATGGAGCACTGGGTGTGGTGAAAAAATAATGAATACTGTTTTTCTGAAAATAAATAAATTTATTTAAAAAAAACTACATTGAGATATCACCTTACACCAGTTAGAATGGCCAAAATTAGCAAGACAGGAAACAACCTGTGTTGGAGGGGATGTGGAGAAAGGGGAACCCTCTTAGACTGTTGGTGGGAATGCAAGTTGGTGCAGCCTCTTTGGAGAACAGTGTGGAGATTCCTCAAGAAATTAAAAATAGAACTTTCCTATGACCCTGCCATTGCACTACTGGGTATTTACCCCAAAGATACAGATGTAGTGAAAAGAAGGGCCATCTGTACCCCAATGTTTATAGCAGCAATGGTCACGGTCGCCAAACTGTGGAAAGAACCAAGATGCCCTTCAACGGACAAATGGATAAGGAAGATATGGTCCATATACACTCTGGAGTATTATGCCTCCATCAGAAAGGACGAATACCCAACTTTTGTAGCAACATGGACGGGACTGGAAGAGATTATGCTGAGTGAAATAAGTCAAGCAGAGAGAGTCAATTATCGTATGGTTTCACTTATTTGTGGAGCATAACAAATAGCATGGAGGACATGGGGAGTTAGCGAGGAGAAGGGAGTTGGGGGAAATTGGAAGGGGAGGTGAACCATGAGAGACTATGGACTCCGAAAAACAATCTGAGGGGTTTGAAGTGGCAGAGGGGTGGGAGGTTGGGGTACCAGGTGGTGGGTATTATAGAGGGCACGGATTGCATGGACCACTGGGTATGGTGCAAAAATAATGAATATTGTTATGCTGAAAATAAGAAATAAATTATAAATTAAAAAAAAACCTGTTACATCCAGACAATGGATTATTATTAAAAAAAAAAACAAAAACAAAAAGGAAACAAACTACCAAGCCATAAAAAGACATGAGGAAACTTTAATGCGTATTAGTAAGTGAAAGAAGCCAATCTGAAAAGGCTACATATGTTTGATTCCAACTATTTTACATTCTGAAAAAGGCTGAACTATGGTAATAGTACAAGAATCAGTGGGTACCAGAAGTTGGGAGTCTGGGGAAGGATGAATAGGCAGAGTACAGAGGACTTTTAGGACAATGAAAATACACTGTATGATACTACAATGATGAATACATTCATTATACATTTGTCCAAACCCATAGACTGAAGCACTGGAGTGAACCTTAGTGTAACTGTGGACTTTGGGTGATTATGATGTGTCAATGTAGGTTTGTCAACTGTAACAAATTTACCACTCTGGTGGGGGATGTTGATAATGGAAGAGGTCATGCATGTGTGGGGGTAGGAATATATGGGAACTCTCTGTACCTCCCTCTGAATTTTGCTGTGGACCTAAACTGCTCTAAAATGATAGTCTTTAATTTTAAGTGGAAAAAAAAAATCAATGCGAACTATTGACACCAAATTCAGTACCTTGAAATAATCTGTAGTTTTTTTTTAATGGGCAAAAGATTTGTATAGACACTTCACCAAAGAAGATGTACAGAAAATTACCATATGGCTTCAGACATATGTGGAATTTAAGAAACAAAACAGAGGATCATAGGAAAAAGGAGGGGAAAATAAAATAAGATGAAATCAGAGAGGAAGACAAACTATAAGAGACTCTTAACTATAGGAAACAAACTGAGGGTTGCTGGCGGGGAGGTGGATGGGTGGATGCAGTATCTTGGTGATGGGCATTAAGGACGGCACATGAATGTAATGAGCACTGGGTGTGATATGCAACTGATGAATAACTGAACTCTACACCTGAGACTAATGAAACACTATATGTTAAAGTGAATTTAAATAAGATAAATTTTTAAAAAGATGTACAGATGAGATATTCACAAATGACACTAGACAAAGGGCTGTGATATCCAAGATCTATAAAGAACTCAAACTCAACACTCAAAAAACAGATAAACATGTCAAAAAATGGGCAGAAGACATGAACAGACATTTCTCCAAAGAAGACATACAAATGGCTAACAGACACATGAAAAACTATTTATCATCATTAGCCATCAGGGAGATTCAAATAAAAATCACATTAAGATACCACCTTACACCAGTTAGAATGGCCACAATTAACAAGACAATAAACAACAAAAGTAGGAGAGGGTGTGGAGAAAGGGGAGCCCACTTACACTGTTGGTGGGAATGCAAGTTGGTGCAGTCACTTTGGAAAACAGTGTGGAGATTCCTTAAGAAATTAAAAATAGAGCTACCCTATGACCCTGTAATTGCACTACTGGATATTTACCCCAAAGATACAGATGTAGTGAAAAGAAGGGCCATATGTACCCCAATGCTCATAGCAGCAATGGCCACAGTCACCAAACTGTGGAAAAAGCCAAGAAGCCCTTCAACAGACAAATGGATAAAGAAGATATGGTCCATATATACAACAGAGTATTATGCCTCCATCAGAAAGGGTGAATACCCAATTTCTGTATCAACATGGACAGGACTGGAGGAGATTATGCTGAGTGAAATAAGTCAAGCAGAGAGAGTCAATTATCATATGGTTTCACTTATTTGTGGAGAATAACAAATAACATGGAGGACAAGGGGAGTTAAGAGAGGAGAAGGGAGTTGGGGGAAATTGGAAGGGGAGGTGAACCATGAGAGACTATGGACTCCGAAAAACAATCTGAGGGGTTTGAAGCAGCAGAGGGTGGGAGGTTGGGGGAACCAGGTGGTGGGTATTAGAGAGAGCACGGATTGCATGGAGCACTGGGTGTGGTGCAAAAACAATGAATACTGTTATGCTGAAAATAAAAAAAAAATGTGTCTGTGTATTGCATATAAACACAATGTTGTAATTATTGCTTTCAACATTATTATGTATTTTAATAGGAGTAGAAAAAGAGTCTATTTACCCTGATATTTACTCTTTCTGTTGCTCTTCTTTAATACCTGAAGTTCAGTTTCTTTCTGGGATCACATCTGAAGAACTTTTAGCATTTCTTTTACAGCAGGTCTGCTGGCAGCAAATTCTCTTAGTTTTCTTTCATGTGAGAATGTTTCTAGTTCATCTTTATTTTTTTTTTAAGATTTTATTTATTTATTTGACAGAGAGAGATGACAAGCAGGCAGAGAGGCAGGTACAGAGAGAGGAGGAAGCAGGCTCCCTGCCGAGCAGAGAGCCCGATGCGGGGCTCGATCCCAGGACTCTGAGATCATGACCTGAGCCGAAGGCAGTGGCTTAACCCACTGAGCCACCCAGGCACCCCCTAGTTCATCTTTATTTTAAGGAAATTTTAGCTAGCTATAACATTGTGGATTGATAGTGTGCTTTTTTTAAAAAACAACTTTGAAGATGTTGTTACACTGCCTTCTGGCATATATGGTTTTTCATGAGAAATCCAGTCATCCTACCTGTAACATTGTTTTTCTCTGGTTGTTTTCTAGATTTCTTTGGTTTTAAGAAGCTTGATTATGATGGGTCTAGGAACAGGTTTCTTTTAGTTTATCCTGTTTAGGTTTCACTGAGTTTTTGAATGTGTGAATTTATAACTTTCATTAAATTTGGGCAATTTTCAGCTATCATTTCTTTTTTTTCTTTTAAGATTTTATTTATTTATTTGACAGAGAGAGAGAGAGAGAGAGATCACAAGTAGGCAGAGCAGCAGGCAGAGAGAGATGGGGGAAGCTGGCTCCCTGCTGAGCAAAGAGCCTGACATGGGCCTCGATCCCAGGACCCCGAGATCATGACCTGAGCTGAAGGCAGAAGCTTAACCCACTGAGCCACCCAGGTGCCCCAGCCATCATTTCTTGGAATATATTTTCTATACCAATGATATACATATATGTATGTATTAGTTTAAATACAATGGTAATAATGAATGTATTTTCAGAGGAGTTTAATTTTATGGCATTCTAATAATTCTAGAAGTCATAAAGGTATAATGTATTAGCTAAAATTGTATTTTCAGATTCTTAAGTCTTTACTTTTTAAAAAGATTTTATTTATTTATTTAACACAGAGAGAGAGATCACAAGTAGACAGAGAAGCAGGAAGAGAGAGAGGGGGAAGCAGATTCCCTGCTGAGCAGAGAGCCTGATGCAGGGCTCAATCCCAGGACCTGAGATCATGACCTGGGCGGAAGGCAGAAGCTTAACCCACTGAGCCACTTAGGTCCCCCAGATTCTTAACTCTTTAAAACTTTAATCATTAAACAGACAATTAGGTTAATTAATAAAAAAAAATTGAATCCCTGGAATATAGCCAAGAAACAAATGTAGAAATACTGCTCAGAAAACAATTTTGATTTGTCCTCATTTCCTAGAATGGCAATATATAAACAAATATGAAAAAATATGCAAATACACTGGATGATTATTTATTACATCAATTTTCTTAAAATAATATATAATACATTTCTAAAAAAAAAACTAGCTAAAAAAAACTAGCTAAATCACTTTTGCATTTCTATCTTTTAATTTTCTGCTATGTCTGGAAAAAAGAAAAGTTGGTTGCCTTCAATAAAGATGATGATTAATATAATTGGTTGGCATGCTAGGTAATTTTTTCTGTGTCTCCAGTAATCAGAACAAGGCCTTTAACATGCACCAAAGTACCCAATTAAAGTTTGTTGAATCAATGAATGAACTGACTGTGGCAGTGACAGTAAAGACAAAAGGCTAAGACTGAGCCTAAAATAGCTTTACAACAAGAGGGACCTACCCCTTTCCCAATTTAAAAACAATCAATTCTGGGGTGTGGGTGGGGTATGGTATTAGCTCCATACATTAGACGAGAAAGGGGAAAACAGAAAAAGAACATTTCAATGGAGAAAGGAATAAAACTGGAAGGATAAGAAAGGAAAGGAAGAAATAAAACTTTATTTTTGACAACCAAAAAAAAAAAAAAAAAGGGAAGGAAGGAAGAGGAAATTAAAAGAAAAAAAACTCCAAAAAGAGAGTTAAATTGGATGAAAGGAAGGACAATGAAAAGAGACAGAATGTGATGGATAAAAACTGGCATTTTGAAACACTAATCTTTTACCAGTAAATGTTGTTTTATTAAAAAAGAGCTTCTGAGGTCCGTGTGATAATGAATTATCAACTACCTAAAATACTAATAATGTTTGGGGCGCCTGGGTGGCTCAGTGGGTTAAAGCCTCTGCCTTCAGCTCGGGTCATGATCCCAGGGTCCTGGGATCAAGCCCCATATTGGGGGCTCTCTGCTCAGCAGGGAGCCTGCTTCCTCCTCTCTCTGTCTGCCTCTCTGCCTACTTGTGATCTCTGTCAAATAAATAAATAAATAAATCTTTTTAAAAATGCTAATAATGTTTAACAGCTCCATATTTGGGCTTCAGACAGGTTCCTTTCAACAGCTCACTTTCTTCCTCTCTACCCTGCCACCCTTCTAATCCTTCCTCTGTCTTTCCTTCCTATCATCTCAGGACTGCATGTGCATACACCCACAAAGACCAAAATATCTGCAGAGAAATGCACCCACACACGTTTATACCTAGAAACACATATGGTCAGATTCAGGAGACCTATCTCCAGAGTTTATGTCCACATCATGCAGAAAAATACAGCCGCAATGAGATATCTGCAACCTCGGTTTCCACACAGAGGCAAAATGAAGTCTAAACCTCACTGCACTGAGATAAAATATATACAAAATAAAATGTACCCAGAGTAAAATAAATATTTCAAAAATCCTTCTGTTATCCCCACATATCATTACACAGAAACACTAGCAAACTCTATGTGCATGCTGACTACTGCATTTGGATCACTTTCTCTTCCAATTCCACACATTATAATTTTCTCTCTGCTTCAAGCAGTAGATTAAATGCCATTTTCTACATGAAGCTTTCCCAGATCACTTCAGCCAAAAATAATCTCTCTCTTCTTTATAGGAGACTTATATAGCAGTTTGTCTGTATGAAGTACACTCTGAGATATTTTGAGTATTTTTGTATAACTACCTATTATTTCCTACCAAGCTGAAAACAAAACTTTAAAGTGATCTGGATTCACTTCCAGAAAACATTTACTACCTCTCATGCTTTATTCATTAAATAGGCTTTAATAGATACTACTACTTTATACTAATAGGAGAAAACTGAGGCACACAAGAGGAAGGCAGCTTAGATTGAGAGACAGTGGCTCTCACTCTCCTCTGAGGATGCTGGAGATTGTGGTCATTGCAGTAGTGTGATGTTGAGGACCACTCTCCTTGCCTGTGCAGCTGGCTGGGAGGATGGAAACTACTAGCTAGGAAGAACAGACAGGAGGGTGAAGTAGGAGTACAGCATTCTTCAGCTTTACAAATAGAAAGACTCCAACTTGTCAAAGTTCTGTGAGCCAATTGGTTTCTTCAGGATGGGCAAACTGTAATTAAATGTAAAAGAATGTTGGGCACCTGGCTGGGTCAGTCACTGAAGCATGCAACTCTCGATCTCAGGGTGGTGAGTTAGAGCTCCATGTTGGGTGTAGAGATTACTTAAAATCTTTAAAAAAAATAAAGAATCTGAGACATAAATTATAATACTAATATACTAATTTATACTGGAAAATATAATCCCAAGAGACCTGACATACTCCCATTTGTTGGTCAGGGCATTCTCTTCTTACAAGTTTATTTATATTGAAAGTTACAACCTAGTCAGAGTGATGAGCCTGTCATCAAGCCAGGAGTATGAATGGGACAATCTTAGAAAGGCTCCTCTTTCTTCCTTGCATTCTTGAATTCTTTTTAAAAATTAACATATAATGTATTATTTGTTTCAGAGGTACAGCTCTGTGATTCATCAGTCTTACACAATTCACAGCACTTACCATAGTAAATACCCTCCCCAATGTCCATTACTCAGCCACCCCATCCCTCCCACTCCCCTCCACTCTGGCAACCCTCAGTTTGTTTCCTGACATTAAGATTATGGTTTGTCTCCCTCTCTGGTTTCGTCCTGTTTCATTTGCCTTCCCTTCCCCTATGCTCCTCTGTCTTGTTTCTCAAATTCCTCATATCAGTGAGATCATATGATAATTCTCTTTCTCTGATTGACTTATTGTGCTTAGCATAGTACCCTCTAGTTCCATCCACATGATTGCAAATGGCAAGATTTCAGGGTTTTTTGCTGGCTGCATATTTCATTGTATATACATACCACATTTTCTTTATCCATTCATCTGTTTATGGACATCTAGGCTCCTTCCATTATTTGGCTATTGTGCTATAAATATTGGGGTGCAGGTGCGTCTTCGGATCACTACATTTGTATCTTAGGGTTGAATACCCAGTAGTGCATTGCTGGGTCATCGGGTAGCTCTATTTTTAACTTTTTGAGGAACCTCCATACTGTTTGCATTCTTGACTTCTTAACCTCCATTAGTAGTTCACTGTCTACGTTAGGTCATTCCTAGAGATAACCAAACTTATCTAATATAGGAGGGTATTTTACAATATCATCACATAGATTTTATGACTCTTTTGCTGTCACCCCTTTCACTCCACCCTCCCCATGAGAGCTCTTTCCTTTTTAACTGAAATCTGTCATAAATAGGAAGTAAATTTTCAGAATATTTAGAAGCATTTCTTTAAATGGGAAAAAAGGTATATTTAAAAAATCATTTTAATTTAAATTCAATGTAATTAACATATAATGTATTATTAGTTTAAAGGGTAGAATTTAGTGATTCATCAGTTATACATAATAGCCAGTGCTCATTACATCAAGTGCCCACCTTAATGCCCATCATCCTGTTACCCCATCTCCTTCCCTCCCTCCTCCCCAGCAACCCTCAGTTTGTTTCCTATAGTTAAGACTCTTATACTCTTATGGTTTATCTCCATCTTTGATTTCACCTTATTTTATTTTTCCTTCCCTTCCCCTATGTTCATCTGTTTTGTTTCTTAAATCCCACATATGAGTGAAATCATATGGTATTTGTCTTTCTCTGACAAACTTATTTCGTTAACATAGTACACTCTAGTTCCATCTCCATAATTGCAAATGGCAAGATTTCATCTTTTTGATGGCTGAGCAATATTCCTCTGTGTGTGTGTGTGTGTGTGTGTGTGTGTGTAATTTTTCATAATATTCTCATGATTATTTATATTTCTGTGGTGTTGACTGTTATCTTTCCTCTTTCATTCATGATCTTATTTATTTGGGTCCTTTCTCTTTTCTTTTTGATAAGTCTGTCTAGGGGTTTATTTATTAATTCAAGGACAAGCTCTTAGATCATTGATCTGTTCTACTTTTTTGTTTGTTTCTATATCATGTATTTCTGCTCTAATCTTTATTCTTTTCTGCTGGCTTTAGGCTTTATTTGCTGTTCCTTTCTAGCTCCTTTAGGTGTAAAGTTAGATTGTGTATTTGAAACTTTTCTTGCTTCTCGAGGTTGGCTTGTATTGCAATATACTTCCCTTGGGACTGCCTTTCCTGCATCCCAAAGGTTTTGGACTGTCGTGTATTCTCTCATTTGCTTCCATATTTTATTTATTTATTTTTTATTAACATATCATGTATTATTTGCCCCAGGGGTACAGATCTGTGTCAGGCTTACACAATTCACAGCACTCACCATAGCACATACTCTCCCCAGTGTCCATAACCCAACCATCCTCTTCATATCCATGTACTTTCTTATTTCTTCTTTTTAAAGTTTTTTTTTTATTTTTTAAAGATTTTAATTTATTTTTGAGAGAGGAGAGAGAACGTGTATGAGATGGGGGAAGTGCAGAGGGAGAAGGAGAAGCAGATTCCCTACCCAAGCAGGGAGCCTGATGCAGAGCTTGATTCCAGATCATGAGGATCATGACCTGAGCCAAAGGCAGACGCTTAACTGACTGAGCCACCCAGGCACCCCTTTATCTCTTCCTTAATTTCCTGGTTAACCCATTCAATTTTTAGTAGGATATTCTTTAACCTCCATGTATTTGTAGTCTTTCCAAATTCTTTCTTGTGGTTAACTTCAAGTTTCACAGTGTTGTCATATGATGATATGCATGATCTGATCTTCATCTTGATCTTTTTGTACTTGTGGAGGGCTGATTTGTGACCCAGTATGTGATCTTTTCTGGAGAAGGTTCCCTTGCATTGAAAAGAATGTGTATTCCACTGTTTCAGGATGAAATCTTCTGACTATATCTGTTAAGTCCATCTGGTCCAGTGTGTCATTCAAAGCCATTGTTTCCTTGTTGATTTTCTGCTTAGATGATCTTTCCATTGCTCTAAGTACAGTGTTATAGTCCCCTACTATTATTGTATTATTATCAGTGAGTTTCTTTATGTTTTTTAGTTTATTTATGTATTTGGGTACTCCCAGGTTGGGGGCATAAATATTTACAACTGTTAGATCTTCTTTATGGATAGACCCCTTAATTATGATATAATGCCCTTCTTTATATCTTGTTACAGTTTTTGTTTTAAAATCTAGTTTTTCTGATAGTTGGGCTTCCTTTTGGCACCCATTAGCACAATATATGATTCTCCATCCCCTCATTTTCCAGCTGCAGGTGTCTTTAGGTCTAAAATGAGTCTCTTATAGACAGCATATAGATGGGTCTTATTTTTTTTATTCATACTGATGTCCTCAGTCTTTTGATTGGAACATTTAGTCCATTTACATTAGTGATATGAATTTAGTGTCATTGTGCTACCTGTAAAGTTAGTATTTCTGGTGATGTTCTCTGTTCCTTTCTAGTCTTTGTTGCCTTTGGTCTTTTTTACCCCAGAGAGTCCCCTTTACTATTTCTTGCAGGGCTGGTTTAGTGGTCACAAACTCCTTTAGTTTTTGTCTGGGAAACTCTGTCTCTTCTTCTATTCTGAATGACAGCCTTGCTGGATAAAGTATTCTTGGCTGCATATTTTTCCATTTAGCACATTGAAAACATCCTGCCACTCTCTTCTGGTCTGCCAGGTGGATGGATTTGCTGTGATCTTAAGTTGTCTTCCCTTGTAGGTTAAGGACTTTTTTCTCTTGCCGCTTTCAGGATTCTTTCCTTATCTGTGTATTTTGTGAGTTTGACTATGATATGTCTTGGTGATAGCCAGCTTTTGTTGAATTTAATGGGAGTTCTCTGTGCTTCTTGGATTTCAGTGTCTGTTTACTTCCCCAGATTAGGGAAGTTTTCAGCTATAATTTGCTGAAATAAATCTTCTGCCCCTTTTTCTTTCTCTTCTTCTGGGACTCACTTGAATGTTACAATGCTTTAAGGAGTTCCTTAGTTCTCTAAGTCTACATTTGTGATTCAGTAACTTTCTATCACTCTTCTTTCAGTTTCATTATTTTCTCTAGTGTTTTCAATGCTTTTCTCAACCCCAATGTCTTTAGTAATGATGTTTTAAATTACATTTCAGACATCTTCTATACGTGTTGATTAAATCCTTTTCGGTGACTTCTTCCTTTTCTTTCATTTGGGGTGAATGCCTCCATCTTGTCATTTTGTCTGGGTCATTTTTTGTGTGTGATTGTTAGGACAGTCTGCTGCATTCCTGCTCTTGAAAGTAATGGCTATATTAAGAAGAGAAGAAAGAGAGAGAGAGAGAGAGAGAAGGAAGAAAGAAAAGAAAGAAAGAAAGAAGAGAAAGGGAGGGAATGAAAGAAAGAAAGAGAGAGGGAAAGAAAAGGGAAGAAAGGAGGGAGGGAAGAAAAGAAAGAAGGAAGGAAGGAAGGAAAGAAGGAAAAAGAAAGAAAGAAAGTGGGGTGCCTGGGTGGCTCAGTTGGTTAAGCAGCTGCCTTCAGCTTGGATCATGATCCCAGAGTCCTGGAATCGAGCCCATCAGTCTTCCTTCTCAGTGGAGAGCCTGCTTCTCCCTCTCCCTCTGCCTGCCTTTCTGCCTACTTGTACTCTCTCTATCTCTCTGTCTAATAAATAAAATCTAGAAAGAGAGAGAGAGGAAGGAGGCTAGATCCTATTTCCCCTAGAGCTGAAGTTTTGCAGCACTCTGTGATCAGTAGACTAGGTTCTTGCAGAGGTTTATACTGGTCTTCTATACTGCCCTGCTTCACTGATTCTCAGGTGGACTTGCCCTAGTGGAGATGCACCTGCAGGGTGCAGGGTCTGGGCAAGGCTTGGTGTAAGCAGCACCAGCCTCCACTTGGTGGCACTGTTTTGCTCACTGAAGTTGGTCAGTGTTGATGGGCAGTGGGAAGAAAATGGCATCACCCCACTCTCTCCTCCTCACTGTGGGCAGCTTACACCTGTCACTCTTCTGGAAGCCCTCACAGAAGAACAGTCACCCCTCCTGTGTCTCTGGCTTCTGTCAGATCTCTGCCTTCACTCTGTCTGTGTCTGAGCTGTCTGCCTGCCAGGCAGTACAGCATTCCCATGTTTTATCTCCAGCAAGGCTGGGTTTCAAAACTACAAACTTCAGAGACCCCCCAGCAGCATGGACCCACGCTGATCCTCTGGGGGAGGGTCGCCTTGCCATGGCCAGGTACTGGTCGTGCCTGAGCACCAGCTGGGAATTTATGGTAAAGCATGTAGCAAAAAGCCAGCACCAAGGCTTGCTGCCCTCAGCCAGAGTCCCTGTTCCTATGCTATTGAATTGGACAGCTTAATGGCATCTTCTGGGTCTTTTGTCCCCAGAGAGGCTATGCCACCCCTCCCAAATGCACTTCCAAGAAGGGGAACTGTTTTTACCTATGTGACCTAGGGGATCTCCAGAATCCCTGGTCTCTACCCTCCTTCTGCTCCAGAGTACTGCTAAAACTGCTGGGTGCAACACTGGCAATGGCATGGACCTCTACAACTTCAGACTTTGCATTCCATTGCTTATCAAAACTTGTGGTAGTTGGCCCCTCCCCTTTTCCCAGTCAGTAGTTTTGGGGGAAAGTTTTTCTTGTGCAATCCCCTGCCCATTTTCCTGTTCTCTCTGTCCCTCTCTCCTTCCCACCTTTTTCTCCCTCCCTACCCCTCCTCTCTCTGATTAGGGCTGTCTCCCCTCCATAGCACTGGCAGCACTTTACTCCCCCAAATCAACACTCTGTAATTCATAGCTTCCAGGATGTGGTCTTTTTTTTTTTTTTTAATCTCTAGTTGTGCAGTTTGTTCTCTCAGATTGATTTCTTGGGTGTCCAGAATGATTTGGCATTTATCTAGCTGTGTTTGAGGGACAAGGCAAACTTAGGATCCCCCCCCCCACTCCTCTACCTCTTAAACTCCCCTTCTATTTCTTCTTGAGTAGGTTTTTTTTTTTTAAGATTTTTATTTATTTGTCAGAGAGAGAGAGAGAACACACACAAGCAGGCAGAGAGGCAGGCAGAGAGAGAGGAGAAAGCAGGCTCCCTGATGAGCAAGGAGCCCGATGTGGGACTCAATCCCAGGACCTGAAGATCATGACCTGAGCTGAAGGCAGCTGCCCAACCAACTGAGCCACCCAGGCGTCCCTTCTTAAGTAGGTCTTGAAGGTTTGTGTCTTTTACAGAATTTGTTCATTTTATCTAAGTTGTTGATTTATATATGTTAAAATTTTCATATACTAATTTATCATCCTTTTAATATCTAGAATTTGTATGGAGTCACTTCTCTCATTCCTGTTATTGATAATTTGTGTCTTCTCTGTTTTTCCTTTATTTTTCTTTTCTTTTTTTTTTAAGGTTTTATTTATTTATTAGAGAGAGCATGTATGAGAGCGAGAGAGAGAGAGAGAGCAGGAGCAGGGGGAGAGGGAGAAGCAGACTCCTTAGTGAGTAGGGAACCTCATGCAAAGTGGGTCTTGATCCCTAGACCCTGAGGTCTTGATTCCATGGGATCATGACTTGAGCTGAAGGCAGACACACAACCAACTAAGCCACCCAGGTGCCCCTGTTTTCCCCTTATTTTTCTATAACTTCTCAGAATATAAAGGTCTCAGAGCTGTGGTCTTTGTCTTGACATGTACTACATTCAAATTTCTTAATTTGAGTGTAGTATACTCAAATTAGTTTCCTTGGGTTTTTAGAGTGTTGATAAATCAAGTCTTGACCCTTTGATGTTGAATCAAATATTGAGAGTGAGGAAAGAGACACAGTTTCATCAGACACTCACAAAGGTCTGTAACAATGTAAGAACTGTTTCTCTGACCTAAACAGACATACCAATCAATGGAACAGAATAGGGAGAGCCCAGAAAGAAACTCATGCATTTATGATCAATTAATTTATGACAAAAGAACCAGGGATATATGATGGGGGAAAGGATAATATCTTCAGTAAATGGTTTTGGGAAAACTGGAGAGCCATGTGCAACAGAAATAAAACTGGACCCCTATCTTACAACATATATAAAAATCAACTCAAAATGGATTAAAGACTTGAATATAAGACCTTTAACTTGAGTATAAGTCCTAGAAGAAAATTAGGGGGTAAGTGCCTTGACATCAGCCTTTGCAGTGATTTTTTGGATTTGACACTAAAAGCAAAGACAACACAAGCAAAAATAAACAAGTATGACTGCATCAAACCAAAAGGCTTCTGCACAGCAAAGGAAACCATCAACAAAATGAATAAGCAACTATGGAATGAGAGAAAATATTTGCAAATCATATATCTAATAAGTGGTTAATACACAAAATATATAAAGAACTCATACAACTGAGTAGCAAAAAAAAAAATCTGATTAAAAATTGGTCAGGGTGCCAGAGTGACTCAGTTAAAGCTAATGTCTTGATCTCAGGGTTATGAATTCAAGCCCCACATTGGGCTCCATGCTGGGCATGGAGCTTACTTTAAAAAAAGAGCAGAGGAACTGAAGAAACACTCATCCAAAGAGAACATACAATTGGCTAGCAGATACATGAGAAGGTCCTCAATTTCACTAATCATCAGCAAAATGCAAATGGGAACCACAATGAAACATCATCTCAGATGTGTTAGGATGGCTGTCATCAGCTGCAGACAAAGGACTGATATTCAAGATCTATAAAGAACCCCTCAAACTCAACACTCAAAAAACAGATAATCATGTCAAAAAAATGGGCAGAAGACATGAACAGACACTTCTGCAAAGAAGACATACAAATGGCTCACAGACACATGAAAAAAATGTTCATCATCATTAGTCATCAGGGAGATTCAAATAAAAACCACATTGAGATACCACTTTACACCAGTTAAGATGGCCAAAATTAACAAGACAACAAACAACAAAATTTGGAGAGGATGTGGAGAAAGGGGAACCCTCTTATACTGTTGGTGGGAATGCAAGTTGGTGCAGCCAATTTGGAAAACAGTGTGGAGATTTCTTAAGAAATTAAAAATAGAGCTACCCTATGACCCTGCAAATGCACTACTGAGTATTTATCCCAAAGATACAGATGCAGTGAAAAGAAGGGTCATCTGTACCCCAATGTTCACAGCAGCAATGGCCACAGTCACCAAACCGTGGTAAGAGCCAAGATACCCTTCAACAGATGAATGGATAAAGAAGATATGGTGCGTATATACAATGGAGTATTATGCCTCCATCAGAAAGGATGAATACCATGCTTAGTGAAATAAGTCAATCAGAGAAAGATAATTATCATATAATCTCCTTGATATGAGGAGGTTGGGAGGCAACATGAGGGGTTTGGGGGTTAGGAAAGGAATAAATGAAACAAGGTGGGATCGGGAGGGAGATAAACCATAAGAGACTCTTAATCTCACAAAACAAACAGGGTTTTGGGCGGGAAAGGGGTAGGGTGAGGGTGGTTGGGTTATAGACATTGGGGAAGGTATGTGCTATGGTGAGTGCTGTGAAGTGTGTAAACCTGGCGATTCACAGACCTGTACTCTTGGGGCTAATAATACATTATATGTTGATAAAAAATAAAAATTAAAAAAAGTAAGGATGAATACCCAACTTTTATATCAACATGGATGGGACTGGAGGAGATTATGCTAAGTAAAATAAGTCAAGCAGAGAAAGTCAATTATATGGTTTCAATTGTAGAGTGTAAGGAATAACATGAGAAATGAGTTGGTGGAAATCGGAGGGGGAGATGAACTATGAGAGACTGTGGACTCTGAGAAACAAACTGAGGGTTTTGGAAGGGAGGGGGGTTGGGGTATAGGTGAGCCTGGTGGTGAGTATTAAGGAAGGCACGTGGAGCACTGGATGTGGTGCATAAAAAATGAATCTTGAACACTGAAAAATAAAACAAACAAACAAACAAATAAATAGAAAAGAAAGACATTGTGTCAAAAAAAAAAAAAAAACCCCAACCCAGATTGACAATCTCTATATTAATTGGACTTCTAATTGTTTTTTAATTGTTTAGTCCAACTATATATAATGCAATTTATATATATGGTTTAATTTGTGGTTTGTTTTCCATTTATTTTATTTATTTTCTCCTTTACAGCTTTGTTTTGATTATTCAAATGCTTATTTTCAGTATTCTTTTAATATACTCTATTACTTTTTAGCTGTATCACTGGGGGGGGTTTTGTTTATAAATTAGTACTGTAGAAATTGTACAACCACCCTGAAATTACCACAATCTGCCATGAATTAACATCATATCACTCTTTGTAGAATGAATAAAAATCTTAAAGTATTATTTTAAAAAAAGAGTGGCTGTCACCAAAAAGACAAGAAATAAAAAATGCTTGTGAGAAAAAGGAACACTTGTGCCCTGTTGGTGGGCATGTAAATTGATGCAGCCACTATGGAAAACATTATAGAGGTTCCTCAAAAAACTAAATATATAGCTACCATATAATCCAGTAGTCCTACTTCTGGGTATATAGCTGAAGGAAACAAAATCACTATATGTGAATGAATATATATGAAAGAATAAAGAATATGTGATATACACACAAACACACACACACACACATACATACAATGGAATATTATGAGGTGTAAAAAAGAAGGAAATCTTGCTTTTTGCAACAACAATAGATAAATCTTGAGGGCATTATGTTGAGTGAAAAGAAAAGCAGTGGAAGACAAATACTGTATTATCTCATTTATATGTGTAATCTAAAAAAAAAAATTCCTAAACTCACAGAAACAGAAAACAGATTGGTGGCTGTCAGTGGCAGGGGGTGAACGGTGGAGGAAAGCAGGGGAAGGTGGTTAAAAGGTACCAAAAGGCTTTTCAGGTAGTTCATCTCCCTTGTTTGCTCTACTCTTCCTGTTAGAAGATTAGTAAATTCTGGGGATCTAATATACAGCATAGTGACTATAATTAACAATAATATATTTTGTATATTTGAGAGCTGCTGAGAGAGCATATTTAATTTAAAAGTTTTCATCACAAGAAAAAAATTGGAACTGTGAGGAGATGGATGTTAAACTTACTTGGTAATCATTTTTTCAATATATACATAAATCATTATGTTGTGCACCTAAAACTAATACAATGTTATATGTCAATTATATCTCAGTAAAACCGGAAGGGGGTTGGGGTGGCAGTTGCCCGTATCTCCCAAATATACACCCAGACCTTGGTGCTTCATTTCTTGAGGATTATTTTTGATACTTCATATATAGATTGCTAGACCCTGCCCCTAGATATTCTGACGCATTAAGTCTGGAATGAGGCCAGAAAATCTGTATTTCTACAGGCTTCCCAGTGATTCTGATGTAAGGCTAGGATGGAGAGCCACTGGAACAGATGACCTTTTAAAGTTAGTCATTAAGGGGACACCTGAGTGGCTCAGTGGGTTCAGGGTCTGCCTTCAGGTCTGGTTATGGAATCAAGTCCCGTGTTGTGCTCCTTGCTCAGCAGGGAGCCTGCTTCTCCCTCTGCCTGCCACTTCCCCTGCTTGTGCTTGTGCTCCCTCTCTCTGACAAATAAATTAATAAAATTTTTAATAAAAAAGAAAGTCACTAAGAGGGCGCCGGACCAGGAGCATTGGGTGGGCAAGTGCTGCCCTCTAGTGTCGCCAGCTTCTTGCTGCACTTAATGCATACTGCAACCTGCTGCATGAGCCCTGGTGGTCTTGCTGCCCGACACAGCTATTGAGTTTCCTGTCCAGCTCCTGCAAATTTTAACTCTTAGGCATTAATAAAAACACTCATGTATAAAAAGGTTGCTGCTGAATAGCACACTGTGCTTCTCTATCCCCAGAACCTCAACACGTCTTAGATGTTCAGCAATAATTTCTGATACTGAGACACAGCAGTCAGAGTCAACAACTCTGAAGAGAGTCAACAACACAGAGTCAACAACTCTGAACAGTTTCCTGAAGAAATTCTACTATTACAGTAATTGTGGCACTGTGGCACAATCATGGAAGCAGATTCTAGCTTTGGCAAGTTTTCTGGAAACAAATGAATGTGAATTTATGGTTGTGTATCCCTCCAGAGTCCATAGAGGCTTTTCAGGTACTTCATCTCCCTTGTTTGCTCTTCACGATAAGCTGTGAAGCAGGAAGGGCAAATGTGAAGATCCATGCCCACATCCTTGATGTGTTCATCACATGAATGTGCCTTTGTTTGGGAAGACTCTGATCCCACAGTCCTAACTACTCAAGCACCTTTCATCAATGAGTACCAGCTCAATAAACAAACCTGTACTAAAGGCCTACTCTGCAAAAAACACCTAAGATTGTCTTTGGCTCTACCTCCTGAGTTTGGAGATAGGAACAAGGGTGAGTGAGTTGCTGCAGAGGGGTTCGCAGCAGATGGTTTTAACGGCTTAGTAGTGGGCTATCTGTAAGGTAAACAGTGCACTGCTTAGAACAGGTGCAAGGTTTGCACAATCTGGTGGTTTTGTCATGGGCAGGAGGTTAGGAGGAGACTGAGAACTGTTTCAGCAGTGAGAAGGCAGCAGGAGCTGCAGGAAGCAGAGCTGGTTGGGTAGGAAATATAAAATTCTGCTCATCTTCTCTTCATCCCACTGGTGAGAGAGAGAGTGTCCTAGGGTTCTGGAGGTGGCTGAACTCATGACACCTGACACTGGACTTCTGAGACTGACAACAATTTATTAATCATATGTATTCACAGACCAGGGTAAAAAGACACCAGTCACCATGTAGGGCCACGTTAGGTCATGCTAATGGAAGACAGAACTGTTGAAGTAGCCTAGAAGGCAGAAGCAGCTGCAGGAAGCAGGAGCAGTTTGGGTAGAAATAATAAAAGTTGAAGACTGAAGCTACATTGTAGTTATCTTGACCTGCTACTAAAAAGGTGATGCAAGCTCTTTGTTAACTTAACATTCAGTGCTCTTTGGTTGAAAAAGTCTTCTCATTTAAAGATGTTAAAATAGACATTTTAACAATGTTTATTCTTCTGACCCAAGAGCATGGAATAGTCTTCCATCTTTTTGTGTCTTCTTCAATTTCTTTCATGAGTGTTCTGTAGTTCCTCGAGTACAGATCCTTCACCTCTTTGGTTAGGTTTATTCCCAGGTATCTTATGGTTCTTGGTGCTATAGTAAATGGAATCAATTCTCTAACTTACCTTTCTGTATTTTCATTGTTAGTGTATAAGAAAGCCACTGATTTCTGTACATTGGCTTTGTATCCTGCCACGTTACTGAATTGCTGTATGAGTTCTAGTAGTTTGGGGGTGGAGTCTTTTGAGTTTTCCATATAAAGAATCATGTCATCTGCGAAGAGAGAGAGTTTGACTTCTTCATTGCCAATTTGGATACCTTTTATTTCTCTTTGTTGTCTGATTGCTGTTGCTAGGACTTCTAATACTATGTTGAACAAGAGTGGTGAGAGTGGGCATCCTTGTCGTGTTCCTGATCTCAATGGGAAGGCTGCAAGCTTTTTCCCATTGAGGATGATATTTGCTGTGGGTCTTTCATAGATAGATTTGATGAAGTTCAGAAATGTTTCCTCTATTCCTATACTTTGAAGCGTTTTAATCAGGAACGGATGCTGGATTTTGTCAAATGCTTTTTCTGCATCGATTGAGAGGACCACGTGGTTCTTCTCTCTTTTCTTATTAATTTGTTCTATCACATTGATTGGCTTGCAAATGTTGAACCATCCTTGTAGCCCAGGAATGAATCCCACCTGGCCATGGTGGATAATCTTTTTAATGTGCTGTTGGATCCTGTTTGCTAGGATCTTGTTGAGAATCTTAGCATCCATATTCATCAGTGATATTGGTCTGAAATTCTCCTTTTTGGTAGGGTCTTTGCCTGGTTTGGGGATCAGGGTAATGCTGGCTTCATAGAAAGAGTCTGGAAGTTTTCCTTCTGCTTCAATTTTTTGAAACAGCTTCAGGAGAATAGGTGTTATTTCTTCTTTGAAAGTTTGGTAGAATTCCCCAGGGAATCCATCAGGTCCTGGGCTCTTGTTTTTTGGGAGGTTTTTGATCACTGCTTCAATCTCGTTACTAGATATCGGTCTATTCAGGTTGTCAGTTTCTTCCTGGTTCATTTTGGGAGTTTTTGGTTTTCCAGGAATGCATCCATTTCATCTAGGTTGCTTAGCTTATTGGCATATAACTGTTGATAATAACTTCTGATGATTGTTTCTACTTCCTTGGTGTTAGCTGTGATCTCTCCCTTTTCATTCATAATTTTATTAATTGGGGCTTTCTCTCTTTTCTTTTGGATTAGTGTGGCCAATGGTTTATCGATGTTATTGATTCTTTCAAAAAACCAGCTTCTAGTTTCATTGATACGTTCTACTGTATCTCTGGTTTCTACCTCATTGATTTCAGCTCTAATCTTGATGATTTCCCTTCTTATGTGTGGAGTTGGTTTGATTTGTTGTTGATTCTCCAGTTCTTTAAGGTATAAAGACAGTTGGTGTGTTCTGGATTTTTCAATTTTTTGAGGGAGGTTTGGATGGCTATGTATTTCCCCCTTAGGACCGCCTTTGCTGTATCCCATAGGTTTTGGACCGAAGTGTCTTCATTCTCATTGGTTTCCATGAATTGTTTCAGTTCTTCTTTGTTCTCCTGGTTGATCCAAGCATTCTTAAGCAAGGTGGTCTTTAGCTTCCAGGTGTTTGAGTTCCTTCTGAACTTTTCCTTGTGATTGAGCTCCAGTTTCAAAGCATTGTGATCTGAAAAAAACAAAAAACAAAAAACAATAAAGATATTAAAATAGCTCAAATTCATCCCATCATCAGGGGGAGACTCTTCTTAAATTATTTTAAATGTAAGGATGACTTTTGTTTGTGTTTTGTTCTATATAAAAAGGACACTTAAGAAAAACATTTACTGATCCATTTCTTTCCATTTTTTATTAAATCATTTTCAGAGTATTCTTCCCCATAGCTAATAAAGAAAATCCTTCATACTAATGATTGGTAGGGATATTTTTTGCCTTTTGTTTCTGAAATTATGGTATATATACTTAACATAAAATTTACTGTTTTAACTATTTTTAATGTATAGTTCAGTGTCAATGTATAGTTAATACATTTACAGTGTTGTGCAGTCATCTTCACTATCCATTTTCAGAACTCTTTCAACATCCCAAATAGAAACTCTGTACCCACTGAATAATAACTCCTTAATCCCTTCCTCCCCAAAGGAGGAAAGATTGAGCCTTGATTCACGTGAATTAGTTTTATCTTTGTAACTAGGTTTGTTAAGTGTCTTGAGAGAAGGCGGGTAACAACACAAATGTGTCTGTGCTTTTGATACTGCCTAGCTTAAGGATGAACTCAGATTGAATGCTCATCACACCTGTCTGGTGTTAGACTGGATGCTGGAGGAAGGACCAAGTAGCACTTTCAGAGATTTTCGGCCTAAGAATTTTGGGGTATGAGACCTCTCTTATCAGGGCAAGAATTTAAGGAATTTCCGGAGTCCTAGGGTGTTGGAGGCATCTCACAATGTCGACAAGGGCCATGAAGTTAACATTAATATGTGAATCTGTGGACATAAGAGTGGTGGGTAACTGAGGTTGGACAGGAAAAAGCTTGCCCTGCCTAAAGGTATTCAAATTCAGACTTCATAAAACATTTAGCCAAACATTCCAAACATGTTGGATTGAGCCAAAGAACCACAAGTTTGTATTCCTTAATCAGAAATGTTGCCAGTGACTCATCTCCAGAATAGGCAGGATGCTGAAAGATCTGTAGAGCTATTCTGGAAAATCAAGCTCCAGAAGAGAGCCTCATTTATGTGCCTCATGGAAGGCAGTATTTACAGTCTTTTCCCACCCATCCCAAGCTTGACCATAAACTGGGAGGAACCTTTCTTTAATTCTAGAAAGTTATTTTAAAAGACAAGAGCTATATCCTTTCCTTGACATATCAGGCATGATCTTCTTCTTGAACCTCTTTTTAAAAATATTTTTTTATAAACATATAATGTATTATTAGCCCCAGGGGTACAGGTCTGTGAATCGCCAGGTTTACACACTTCACAGCACTAACCATGGCACATACCCTCCCCAATGTCCATAATCCCACTCTTCTTGAGGCTCTTAATACTGACCACCAATTGCTTGTAACATCAAAATCCTGGTTTTTTTTTGGTTTTTTTTTTTTTTAGATTTTTGTTTGTTTGAGAGAGAGAGAGAGCATGAGAAGGGGGAGGGTCAGAGGGAGAAGCAGACTCCCTGCCAAGCAGGGAGCCTGACTCGGGACTCGATCCCAGGACTCCAGGATCATGACCTAAGCTGAAAGCAGTTGTTTAACCAACTGAGCCACCCAGGTACCCCAAATCCTCATTTTCTAATAGTTAACAAGACAACGCATGTCCTAGCCTCTTGTGTGTTTTTTAGTTATCTTTCCAGTATATGTGATGTAACATAGGGTTCCTCTGACCTAGCCACTCTCTCTCTTTCTCTTATAGGGCATGCTGTGTACATGAAGACTAACTTATCTTAGGATAGATGCCAGACTGTTGTCTTAAGAAGAGACCTAAGCCATAAGATTATAGGGAATACATGAAAAGATATATGCTGCCGGTGACCTTGGCACCTCTAGGGCCCAAGCTCTGCAACTCATACAGACAACCAGATACTTCATCTGAACACTGCATCACATGAGCTTCTCCCAGACAAATAAAGGTCTGTGATGCTCTACATGCCTTTTGAAATAGGAGAGCTTTGTGATGTAGTCTAGTGATCTGGTTCCATCTTCTGTGAGGCAGAGATGACAAGGTCTAGAATTTGGAGGCATTAAGTTCCAAGTCCCTGAAAGCCTAGGAAGAGGGATGGCTAGTGAGGTTTAGATTATGTTGACCCCTACCTTTCTTCTGTGGGATGTTGGATATCCCTTATACACTTATGGCTCCATCATTATTATTGCATTAATTATTTGGCAAGTGAAAAAGAGCCACCAAGAATTAAGGTTGGGACCTAACAGGAGCTGTTGCCGGGTAGGGAAACACAATTACCATAACTAAACTGATTAAGCTTCAAACAAGATTTCATCCTCTTACTTTCTCCTGTTACCCTGACCCCTACATTTTTATGGGGGTTTCCTCATGGATCCCTTAATAGATCCAAATTTGGGTTGATTCTTCTGGTTGGGAGACATTCAGGACCTTGGGTAGCTAAAATGCTTTGGCTTCTAGACCTCTTATCCTTTAATCTGCTCATATTTTCTCCTGTCTCATTCTGATATCCCCACAGAACTTGTTCAGGGAGTGGGGTAGAGGTATATAGTATAGTAGAGCCTTAAAATGAATTAGTAATAAGAGAAGGGAAATGATGGGTGAAAAAGATAGAGTAGGGAAAAGAATGGTAGGAGAGTATATAAAATTGGAATATAGAAAAAGTTTGGGAAATATTTACAGATTTTGTCTCATTTAGAGACAAAAAGTAAAAGGTACCCCAACTTAATACTCTTAACTTTCTTGTTTTCAAGCGTCACCGGAGAGTCAAACAAAGGGCTAAAGATAGAACATCAAGAGGTAAAGTCCTAGTTTCTCCTTGGACTCCCCTCTCTATGGGCAAGATTCTCTGATTCCTGACACACTCTGACCCCTGGAACAAGTAGCCAGGTGCTCTAACCACTGAAGGCTCCTATTGCCCCAGCTGACAAATTCTCCCAGAAGACTTTCTTGGGTGGGAAATCAGAGCCTAGGAATGGCCCAAAATTCTCTACCTTACACCTGCCCCTGGGAATGAAGAATGAGGAAGTAGGACAGAAGCCTTTTTTTTTTTTTTTTAATAGTTTTACCACCCCGTGGAAGTCACCTCATGTCTCAGTCCATGATCCAGGAAATGGGAGTCTCATGATCCTGCCTCACTCACAGTGTGGTTGTGATGATCAAGTGAAATTGGGTCCAGGACAGCATGTTGCAATGGGTTAAGTTGTACACAGACATGCCTTAGAGCATTGACTCTTGGGGTTTTCAATCTGCTCTTACTCAAGGCCTTCAGCTTCCTATAGGATATCCCTACATCCTCTCATTTCTTGTAACACTGTTGTGTTTTTTCAGCTAGGAAACATTCCCGAGAAGAAACTGAGAAGCCGTGGGAGCTGCTGTCTATCATGAAAAGGTGATCCCTTCTTCTTTGTGGTCTCCAAACTCTCAGCCTGGCCTGTGATGATTTCTCTGCTTGGCCTGGGGCAGGGAGGAGAAGAGGGATAATGTCTGGGAGGGAGTCAGACACAGTGGATGGTGAAGACTGGTTGAGAGGGTTGCCAGGGCAGAGGGGGATCAGGTGTCTCAGGTAGGAGGAGTCTAGTGGTCCTGAAATTGAGGATTTCACTACTATGTAATTCACTGAAGATGCTACATGAGTTTGCACTCAGCCACAGACAAGTTATCCAGTCAAGAGAATAGGCAAATGCCTGCACAAATAAATGACCATGCCATATTCCCTTTATAGTTACAACTATCCAAGGGCAGACCCCTGGAACCTGCTGATATTAGCTCCATGGTTTTGTCTTCAGGGAGGCCAACTCCTGGGACAGCCCTCAGAAACGAGCCTGTCATCCTCTTAAAAGCTCCAGGAATGGGACTAGCTCTCAAGAGATGCTATGTATAGGAGCTAGGACACTCCATAATCCCCAGAATGTGGAGTTCCCACAAAGACCTCATTTTCCACAGTTTAGGAATATGAATGCCAGACTATGGCCTTCTTAATCCCAGATGAGTCTGACTCTCCGTTCTCCCTGGTGATGTTCCTGGTGATGCCCCATCAGCTAACCATTGGCTGCCCACTTCTGCCTTGTTCCTTTTTCCTGGTTCAGCTTCTCAACATAGATCAACAGAGAATGTACCCCACCTCCTAGTCTCTCGTGGCCCTGCATTTCCATGGATTGTCTGAGACCTTGCCCAACAAGCTCCAGACCCTCAGCCCAGCCCAGTCCAACATAACTATAGCATTTTCCTAGGAGGAAAAGAGGGGTGGATAAACACCCTGGGGATATAGGCCCAAAGGCTCCCAGGACTATGGGAGGGTGGACCAAATCTCCAGGCCACACATATTCAAAGAGGCAGGTGTTGGGATGCCTGGGTGGCTCAGACGGTTAAGTATCTCACTCTTGCTGTCAGCTTGGGTCTTAATCTCAGGGTTCTGAGTTCAAGCTCTGCTCTGAGCTCCATGCTAGGTGTGGAGCCTATTTAAAAAAGCAAACCAAGCCAAACAAACAAAGAGGCAGTTGTCACTCCATCAGTAACTGTTGCCATCTTCCCTTCCCAGCCAGGGCTGGCTTCCTAAGGAGGGAAGTGTGAGGCGGCTCCTGTGTGCAGATCCTTCCTGCCCCATCTGCAATGCTGTGGCTCTAGAGATTCAGCAGTTGCTGGCGGGTGAGAACACCCTGATCTCTCCCCCTTCATCGGGGCCATCGCAGGGCTCCTCTTGCCTGGAGATTTTGTCCATGTCTAGTCTCTCTTTGGAGCAGAGTCAGGGTTCCCTGCTCTCCAAAGATCTTTCACTTCCATCTGTAACCCCCACAAAGTTACAATTAACGGATCAGAAATCCTTAACACAGTCAGCTGCCCAATCAACCAGTGTCAGCCTCCAAGATCACCAGGCTGAACTCCTTCAGCGAAGGAAGGGATCTGAAGTGCCAGATGTGTCCAGGGATGCAGGAGCTCGGTCTTCTTCAAGTGAGGAGCCTAGGATTCCTGTGAATCAGGAGGACAAGAGGAAGAGCCACTCTGAATGTGTGCTGGAAAAACAAGGTCAGCTGCCCTTGAATATCTGATTCTCTTTCTTTCCCTGAATTCAGAACTCATGAACCTGAAACACCCCATTGCCTTGCATGTGCCTATTTCCCCAATCCTTAAGTACACGTATATAAATGCATGCATTTCTATACCTGAGAGCTTCCAAGATCTTTAGAAGAGTTCCTCTGACAGCTTATAACACATAGCCTCAGATACTTTCCAAGCCTGGGAGGAAAAAAACCAATCATTTCTTTAATCATAATGCTACCTCTAAGGCCGCTATTGAAAATATGGGGTATCTTCCTGATCCTGGGTTCATGAGAGTTGAGCCATTCCACCCAAACTTTCTGGTTTATAGAAGGATCCACTATGAACCCAGAGCAAATACCACTGCAAGCAAATCCCAAACTCCATAGCTCTGGCTCTACCCTCTACTACATTTCAATTTCTAAGTGGTCTCTATCCATTGCCTGGAGGACCTACTGAGGCCGCAGTGTGCTATCTGCAGCAGAAACATAGCTACCTTTCTGTGGTTCCTCTTTTCTGCACAATGAGTCCTCAGTCTCCCCATAAAGATCTCTCCACAAAAGGGAAGCCCAGTCCCCTTATTCTTAAAGAATTTCTTCATAATCTCTCTACTGTCTAAAATTTCCTTCACCTAAGTTAGCCCCACCTTCTTTCCACATTCCCAAATTTGGGCTTCTCCATCTGACTAACAACGAACCCATTTCAATATCTCATTTCCTCCTCTGGCCAAGTGTGAAGACTTAGAGCAGCACCAGCTGCAAAGGCAGCTATATCTTCAGTGGGGCTTGCCAGCCGTTGCCCAGAAATCTCTGTAGGTGCAGAGAACCATACAAAATAAGCCCTGAGACATGGTTCCGCTTGTCCCCAGGGGCCTACCTGTTAGGAGAAACCCCTTTCAGTCTGCAAGAGGGAGGTGATGTTTCCCTGGAACATGCCCAAAGCTGCTTGAGTTCTACTTTGAGAAGTTGTTGATTTAGCAAATTGATTCACTATTGCAAGGGCCTGCCCCAAAAGATCCAGCAGTCCAAACAGTTGCTCCTATCTCCTCCTGACCAGCAGCCCCTGCCCCAGAGCAGCACACTGACCAGTGTGAGTGTCCCCTAGCTTGCAGACCTAGAGGCCAGTGGAGATAGTGAGTTGTTTTTATCCACTGTGGCAGCAGGGCCAGTCCACAGTTGCTTGCCCAGGCTAAGGCACTGTTGCAGAGGTATGGTGACTACAGGTGTGGGGAAAACTGCTGGGCATTATTACTGTTCACATTTGCAGCTGTTGGGACTAGAAATCATTGGGCCTGCAGCATTCCAAGGGCCCTGACAATAGCTTGGTTCCCTTGTGCTCAGAAAGAAAGTCTCTAGATGTAGTGGTAGCTGTCAGCCCCTACATGGATCAGGAAGCCACATCCTCAACACTGATAGGCCTTGACCAGCAGCAACAAGCCCCACTTGATGCTGTCACTGATCATTCTGGTCAGCACCTGCCTGGGTATCTTCCCACGGGGCCACTGAGAAACTGGAGACAAGTTTTGGCCTTACTGTCAGGGCTGCCAGCTTTTTATTATGTGGCTTTCTCCAAGGCCATGACCACAGAAATCACTGGCCAATCTGGATTCACAGAGATGTGCCTGGGGCTTTTGAGGGCCCAGTATAACCTATGGCTCAATATCATCTAAACATCAATGTATAAGTCCTGGGCCAGGTTTTCAAGATGCCAGTGAGACTTGTTCTGACAATATATAAGCATTCCAGGTTGAAGTATAGGTAAATGGAGATGGTGCCTCTAAAGAGCCAGACATATTGCTGCCCCCTGTTCACTCAAGATATCCATCTTGACCAAACTTAATTTTAATCTGAAAAATTCCTGTAGATACATTTGGGAAGTCTTATAAAGAAAAAGGAGTCCAGGAACAAATTGTGGCTGTCCCAAGGAATATCTAGAAGTCCTTTCAGAGTCTAAACAAGCAAGGAAAAACATTGCTCCAGGATCTCCCCATCCCACCAGGCATCATCCCATGGGCTCTAGAATGTTCCACCTTAAAGAATAGCTTGCAGATAAACTAAGGCAGTGCAGGAGAACCAAAAGCAGGCTAGTCCCAACGGGCTTCCAAGATCTCACAACCCACTGGCGACACAACAGGGGCCCAGATGCTTTGCATTCACCTGGAGGTCACGTGAACAAACTCAGCCTGGAGGAGCCCTGGAACACTTATCCCTGCAAAGGTGAGCACAACTCCCTACCCCAGCAGAGAGAACAAAGGATCCAGGAAGACTTAAGGCAACAGAGAATCACAGACAAGGGGGGTTCAGTTTTGAAGCTCTCCCTAGCCAGAGAGAACATCTACTCTGCTGAGGCCAGGAGGGACACTTATAAATAGAACTCTTAGTGCCCCTAACTTCCCAAATGTATCTCCAGGATCTTTCTCAGGTAGGATTTTAGTTAGGTCAAGATAGCTTCCTTGAGTGAGTTGGAACTAGTAAGGATCTGTCTGGATCTGCAGAGCCACTATTTCTATCCTCTCAGCTGACTTATCCCTGTCAGCACCTTCACAAGTTTCCCCTTCACTTTGAGTTCCTAGAGTATCCCCTAGGATTCCTTGGGTCAAAAGGCCAGATGAGAATGGTCTGCAAGGCTGTTAAAGCAGGCTGAATGACCTCATCCAAATAAGGATTCCTCAGAATGCCAAAACTAGAGTCCCAGAGCTTAATGGGCCAGACCTTACAGGAGGGCCAATTTACTGGGTAATTATTTGCTGAAGCAAACTGTTAAGTCCAGCATTTAAAGTGACCACATTTTTGAGATCCTAACTTTGCAGGGCCAAAATTTATAGGGCCACACTTTCTAGGGTCGAAAGCTACAGGGTCTAGTAAAAGCAGCCCATATTCACAAGATCTCATTCTTCCAGAAGCTGCAGAAGCTGGCTTGGAAGATAAGGTGAAGCACTTTCCACACTGGATTAATCCTGAGATGAAAGGTCAAGGGCATAAAGAATCCATTCTCCTCTCTAAGGATGAAACAGTGCCCAAAACCATGACAAAAAAGGTTGAGAAGACTCCATCCCCGACTGGACACCCTGTGAGAGGAGCCAAGTTGGAGAAGAAAACAGAGGAGGAGGGCATGACCTTCTTTGATGCCCCCCAGTCTCTGGACAATGAACTCAAGGAACAATCCCTTCAGCCCAGACACTCCTGGTTCCTGTGCCCTTCCCGAGATGGCTCCAAGCACTGTCCTCAGCTGACTTGTGCCACTCAACTAGAAAATCCATCCCACTTCTCAGCTCTCACCTCAGCAGAAGGCACTGATCTACACAAAGAGAATACCCAGTCCAGGAAAAAGGAGTTCATAGGTTCCCAATCCTCTGCATGCCCATGAAAAAGGCTGTCATCATTTCTGTTAATGTGCAGGTGAGGCAGGACCCTCTCCAAATATACTCTATACCTCTAAGCAAAGAACCCTCTGTTTCTGCTTCCTTATTTCTAAGTTTGTGTGTGATATAGAGAGTAAAGAAGGTATATAATACTTGACATACAGAATAGGAGCTTAAATATGTATTTCAAATAGATCAGCATTTTCCATACAACTCTTTCAGTCCCAATCTGAACTATGGATTGGGAGACTTCAGCAAAGAAGGAAGACCCTTGTCCAAGGTGCATGGAAGGTGCATCAGGCTTGATTTCTATCATGTCTTCCTGTGGCATCTATGAGCCCTATAGGAGCAATGTGGACATGAGAATAGTATAAGAAGTAGCACCCAGGAATCTAGTGCATTTTTGGCCCATAGGCACAATTCAGCAATAACTTCTTTATATGCCTAGAGTCTGAAGGGAGGTTTTTTACAGGAGTGTCACATTGCTCATCCTTGATAAACACAAAAGCATACAGGTAATGTGACATGTGTCAGAAGCAAATGATAGACTCTACCCTCTCTGAACGCTGTTATTACTGATTAGATCTTTAAAAGGACTAATCATCTGGGAGTCTGCTGCAGCCTGTTGCCAGTTTGACCCCCATTGCCTTTCAGCTGCATGGAATAAATGCCTCCTAGAATGAAGATCAGTTGAAGAGAAGGTTCCCAAAAAGATCACAATAAAAATGACTTTGACCTGAGTCTTAACATTCAATAGTTCAAATATTCAAACACTATTGCCAGTACTATGCCAGACACTAGGAGCACAACAATGACCAACAGGCCTTCCTCCATTGAGCTTATAGACTCATGGAGTAGACAGTCAAATAAAAAGCTACTAAAGCACTTTGATAAGGACGGGTTAGAGGAGGTAGGTGAAAATACACAGGAGGGCACTTAAACTAATGTGGTAGGGGGAGGGGGTTCATGGAAATTTTCTTAGAAGTGGTGAACAAGAAGTTTCCAGGAAGGAAGTGGAGAGTCTCTGGGTTTCCTGCAGCCTGAGTGTACAAATTGTGCAAATGTATGGTGTCAAACAAATGGACATGCTATGTAAGAGAATAGTAACTTGCTGGAGAAGTGCTTATAATAATCAAAAGCATATTAAAACTTGAGGGATCAGAATGAGATTGCCAAGCTGGGGAATGGATGGCATTCACTCATGCATTTTTTTCATTTCTTCAACTAATACTGAGCACCTACTATAGGCCACACACTTGTATAAGCACTGAGTATACAGCAATGGACAAAAGAGGAAAAAACAATGTCTTCAATGAGCTTATGTTGATGGTACACTAGGGAGGGAGAGAAAAGAAGCATAAGTAGGGGCTTCTGGGTGGCTCAATCGGTTAAGCATCTGCCTTTGGCTCAGGTCATGATCCCAGATATAGATAGAGCCCCACATTGGGCTCCCTGCTCAGCAGGAGGCCTGCTTCTCCCTCTTCCTCTCCCTCTGCTGCTCCCCCTGCTGTGCTCTCTCTCTCTCTGTCAAATAAATAAAATAGTTTTTAAAAGAAGCATAAGTAAAAAATGCAATATGTAGAAGGTGACCAAATACGTAAGAGGTAAGAAGTTTGGGGAAGATTTAAGTGGGGTGCAGTTTAAAATAGGGATTTCAGGGCAAGTCTCACAAAAAAATGTGGGCATGGGTGTACCTGTGTGTCCTTTGGCTCAGGTCATGATCCCAGGGTCCTGGGATAGAGCCCCTAGATGCATTGGACTCCCTGCTCAGTGGAGAGCCTTTTTCTCCCCCTCTTCTCCACTCATGCTGTCACTATCCGCCCTTCTCTCAAATAAATAAATAAATAAAATTTTTTTTTTCCCAAAATGTGGGCATATGGGATGCTTGGGTGGCTCAGTCAGCTAAGCACTTGCCTTTGGCTCAACTCATGATCCCAGGATCCTGGGATTGAGTCACTCATCAGATTCCTTGCTCACAGGGAGCCCGCTTCTCCCTCTGCCTGCTGCTCCCCCTGCTTGCACGCTCACACACTCTCTCTTTCTCTCTGACAAATAAACACCATTTTTAAAAATATAGGCATGGACTAGAGAGAGGTGAGAGAGTAAATCACATACGTAACTGAGGAAATTTCATGTCAGACATGGATAACTGAGGAACTTTCATGTCAAACATGAATAGTCTGGAGGCTGGAATATGCCTGAGCTATTCCAAGGAAGAAGCACAGTGAGCCCAAAGCAGAGTTAGGGGGAAAGTAATGGTGGACAAAGTCAGAGCAGTAAAGGAGCCAAATGGGGTAAGGCCTAAAAGATCACTGCAAAGTCTTTTGATTTTTGAGTAAATGGAAGTTGCTGTTAGAGGATCTGCTTAGATCTCCCTTGTGTTTTAAAAAGTCACTTAGGCTGAGTTGCTAACAGCAGTGTTGGGGATATAGAGTTGGAGAGACACAAGGAGATTAGTTATGAGATTATTCCAGTAATCTTAGCAGAAGGGCTAGAAGTGTTTAGATGCTGGATTCATTTTGAGGTACAGACAATAGGATACTGATATCCACTTGCTGATACATTGGATGTGGACAGTTAGGAAAAATAAAAAATCAAGGATAATGCCAATGTTTCTGGCCCAATCTTCTGGCAATATGGAGTTACCATTAACTGATATGAGAAATGCTAGGACTGGAGCAGAGTGATATGTGTGATTGGATGGGGGGAGTGGTAATCAGGACTTCACTTTCTTTTAATTTTTTAAAATTGTGTTCAATTAGGAGTTCACGTTTACATAGAGATAGATACTGAACATTCAAGTGTATATATTGATTAGACAATTTGAGCATATGATCCTGGAATTCATGGAAGTGCCCAGGTTTTAGGCAGACAGACAACTAGATAAATAGATATACATAGATGATGATGATGATGATGATGATATACATAGATGATGATGATGATGATGATGGTGGTGGTGGTGGTGGTGGTGATGGTGATGATATAGATAGATAGGTAGATAGATATATAGATGTATTTAAAACCATAAACCATGTGACTAGGCCAGAGAGACAGAAAAATTATTACATTGGTATGATGAGTGCTATGATATATGGGGTCCTGTCCCCGAAGGAGGTACTCAGCAGATAAGGAGAACCCTGAGGTCTCAAAAAAGTTGTCACAATAAAAGTGACCTTGAAAGACATCTTACATTCAACATTTAAAATATTTGAGTATGTACTGTGTTACAGAAACTATGGCAAGCATAACAGTCACCAAGACATAGGCCTATGGCAAGCATAACAGTCACCAAGACACAGGCCTTGCCTTTATGCAGATCGTGATCTCCTGGGTGGATAGTCTCACATGCCCAAATTGGCTAATCAAAATAAATACATGGATGTGCAACATTCATCTCATAAGTGAACTTCTGATTCCCTGTGTCCCTCTCCCACAGAATCACACATACCAGACATACCACACATAGAAAGACAGAAGCTGCCCTGAGTGGAAGATATGGATCTATGTTTTGGACAGAAGGTGGTACCTCTGCATTCCCACCTTCTGACCTACCACACAGGAGCCAAGAGCTAAAGGAAGTGCAGGAAGTGCTCTAATCTCCCTATGATGTGGTATGGGGGACTATAGGACACTCCTGCTCCACTGATTGGTAAGGAAATCCCGGATGACTCAGTATCCCATCAAACCAAGAGGTGGTGGCAGGACTGTCTTCCACTGACAGGACCTAATGTGTCCACTGCTCACAAGATGCAGAAAAGCCAGGGTGGGAAGAAAGCATGAATGTCTTCCTCCTCTGAATGATGATTTTATGCCTAATGGATGGCGTCCCAGCCCCTGTTGTGGCCCTCAGGGTGAGGAGGCACAAGGCCCAAGCCTGCTGAGCCAACACCCTCCAGGTGTTTTCCTAAAGCATCCCCAGAGATCATAGGAGGTCCTGCGACAGGCACATCCTCACGGCCTGGTAGGAGTTGGGCAGAGAGCCATGTAGGAGGATGCCCAGGAGAAGGAATGTGACTCAGAAGGGTCACAGCAGCATCAGGAGAAAAGCCAAGGTTAATGTGCACACATCCTGGCTTAAGTGGAGCAGGTCCTTCCCATGGTCCCCCTCAGTCTCCTACCTGCCCCCAGTAGATTCCTATCACAGAAGTTTCAAACAGCTGACCATAACAGCTAGACTTTTGTTCCTGCTTCCCTCCACTGTGGCAGGGAGGTCATAGAATGTTCTGAGCACAGGAGTAAGTGTGTGAGACTTCATTTCCTTGCTCTTGCTCAGTTCTGTCTTGCTATGAACATGAGTTGAAACTCCTGCCCTACTCAAATTCCTAACCTGTTAGAGATGCTTTGAGGCAAGGACTCAGTTATCTTTGCTTATCCACTCAAAATTCTAGTCTCCCTACTCTGTAGGTCTTTGGGTAAAATGTGCCTTGTCCCTAAATTCTCACATCCTCTGAATCTCATCCTCCTTTCCACAGCCTCATCTCTATTTTGGCCTAACTTCCCATTGCCACCTTATACTTGCTCTTCTGTGTCCAGGCTGAATCCCTGGCAGGATGGTAGTAATATATGAACATAGTAGTGAAAAAAAGCAAGTTATAGAAATAATCATATTACAATCTCATTTTTTTTTAAATTACAGATTTTATTTTTATTTTTTAACTTTATTTTTTCCGTGTTCCAAGATTCATTGTTTATACATCACACCCAGTTTTTATTTTTAGAGCAGTTTTATGTTTGCAGAAATATTGAGCGGCAGGTACAGGGAATTCCCATATATCTCCACCCTTGACCACATACAGTTTCCCTTCTTTTAACATTTTGCATTTAGTGTGGTAAATTAAAATTGATGAGCCAATATTGATACATGATTATTAACCAAGGTTCATAGTTTACATTAGGTTTCATTCTTTGTATTATACATGCTATAGGTTTTAACCAATGTATAATGATGTGTATCTACCATTAAGGTATCATACAGAATAGTTTCTGTGCCCTAAGAATTCTGTGTATTCCACTTATTCATTCCTATTTCCCTTCCTCCAAACCCTTGGCAACCTCTGATCCTTTTATTTTTTTAATGTTTCTTTTTTTAAAAAATTTTTGTTTCTTTTCAGCGTTAACAGTATTCATTGTTTTTGCACCGCACCCAGTGCTCCATGCAATCCGTGCCCTCCATAATACCCACCACCTGGTTCCCCCAACCTCCCACCCCCTACCCCTTCAAACCCTTCAGATTGTTTTTCAGAGTCCATAGTCTCTCATGGTTCACCTCCCCTTCCAATTTCCCCTAACTCCCTTCTCCTCTCTAACTCCCCATGTTCTCCATGCTATTTGTTATGCTCCACAAATAAGTGAAACCATATGATAATTGACTCTCTCTGCTTGACTTATTTCACTCAGCATAATCTCTTCCAGTCCCATCCATGTTGCTACAAAAGTTGGGTATTCGTCATTTCTGATGGAGGCATGATACTCTGTAGTGTATATGGACCACATCTTCCTTATCCATTTGTCCGTTGAAGGGTATCTTGGTTCTTTCCACAGTTTGGTCACCATGGCCATTGCTGCTCCTTTTTAAAACTGTGGTAAAATATACATATAACATGAAATTTACTATTTTAATCATTTAAAAAATTTTAAAAAGATTTTATTTATTTGAAAGATGCCGTTCCCACAGAGAGGGAATACAAGCAGGGGGAGTGGGAGAGGGAGAAGCAGGCTTCTCACCAAGCAGGGAGCCCAATGCAGGGCTCAATCCCAGGACCCTGGGACGATGACCTGAGCTAAAGGCAGAGGCTTTAACCCACTGAGCCACCCAGGCCCCTATTTTAACCATTTTTTAAAAATATTTATTTATTTATTTGACAGATCACAAGTAGGCAGAGAGGCAGGCAGAGAGAGAGAGGAGGAAGCAGGCTCCCCACAGAGCAGAGAGCCCGACTCAGGGCTCAATCCCAGGACCCTGGGATCATGACCCGAGCTGAAGGCAGAGGCTTTAACCCACTGAGCCACCCAGGTGCCCCTATTTTAACCATTTTTAAGTGTATAATTCAGTAGCATTAAGTACATTCAGTGTTGTATAACCATCATCACTATTTCTAAAACTTTTTCATCAACCCAAACAGAAACTCTGTACTCATTAAACAATAACCCCCAACTTCCTCCCCACCCACCCCAGTGCCTGGTAACTTCTATTTTCTGTCTCTATCAATTTCCTTATTTTAGTTACTTCATATAAGAGAAATCATGCAATATCTGTCCTTTTGTGTCTGGCTTATTTTTTTTTAATTTATTTTTTATTTTCAGCATAACAGTATTCATTATTTTTGCACCACACCCAGTGCTCCATGCAATCTGTGCCCTCTATAATACTCACCACCTGGTACCTCTACCTCCCACCCCCCGCCCCTTCAAAACCCTCAGATTGTTTTTCAGAGTCCATAGTCTCTCATGGTTCTCCTCCCCTTCCAATTTCCCCTAACTCTTCTCCTCTCTATCTCCCCATGTCCTCCATGCTCCACAAATAAGTGAAACCATATGATAATTGACTCTTTCTGCTTGACTTATTTCACTCAGCATAATCTCTTCCAGTCCCATCCATGTTGCTACGAAAGTTGGGTATTCGTCCTTTCTGATGGAGGCATAATACTCCATAGTGTATATGGACTACATCTTCCTTATCCATCCATCTGTTGAAGGGCATCATGGTTCTTTCCACAGTTTGCCGACCGTGGCCATTGCTGCTATAAACATTTTTTTAAAGATTTTATTTATTTGACAGAGAGATCACAAGTAGGCAGAGAGGCAGCCAGAAAGAGAGAGAGAGGGAAGCAGACTCCCCGCTGAGCAGAAAGCCTGATGTGGGGCTCGATCCCAGGACCCTGAGATCATGACTGGAGCCAAAGGCAAAGGCCCAAACCACTGGGCCAATCAGGCACCCCTGTGTCTGGCTTATTTGCATCTGACATAATGTGTTCAAGTTTCATCTATATTGTACGTGTATCAGAATTTAATTTCTTTTTATTGCTAAATATTCCACATTGTATTTATGTTATATTTTGCTTATCCATTTACCCATTGATGGGCAACTTGGATTCTTTCCTTTTGTAGCTACTGTGAGAAAAGCTGCTAGGAACATTTGTGTCCTGGCTGTCTGTTTCTTTGGATAGAAGTGGAAGTGGAATTGTTGAATCATATGGTAATTCTGTGTTTAACTTTTAGAGAAAATGCTACCAAATTGTTTTCTACAACAGCATTTTGCATTTCCACCAACAATGAACGAGAGATCTTATTGGTCCACATCCTCACTAGCATTCATGGTTAGTGTTCTGGATTTTGGCCATTCTAACAACTATGTAGTGGTATCTCATAGTGGTTTTAATTTTCAATTCTCTAATGACATATAATGTTGAATATCTTTCTGCATCTTCTTTTGGTGAAGGGCTCAAGTCTTTTGACCATTTTTAAAATTCTTATTGTTGAGTTTTAATAATTTTTTTGTATATTTTGGATATCAGTCCTTTATCAGTTATGTCTTTAACACAAATTTTCTCCAAGTGTGGCTTGCTTTTTCATTCTCTTAGCAGTGTCTTTTGGAAAGAAGTTTTTAGTTTTAATGCAGTCCAGGTTAATTTTTTTCGCAGATTTTGCTCTTGATGATGCATCTAAGAAGTCATCATCAAGGTCATATGGATTTTCTCATAATCTCATACTTGAAAGAAAAAAAATATGTTTCCATTTTTCATCTTTTGTTAATTTGTGTTTTCTGATTTTTACATTGCAAATTAATTACAAACTTTATTATATAATTTTAAAATCCCAGATTTGGCAACAAGGTAGCTTCTTTTAGTTTTACATATAGCACTCTGTGACCCAGAAGACAAAATTTTACCACTTTGAGTTTCAGTTTCCCTATCTATCAGTGAGTACTGAAACAGAGATATCACAGAGTTCCCATTTTGTCATAACATCTAGCATACTCATACTTTTTTTCAACTGGTTTAAAACATCCATGGACTTAATCGGAGCATGCAGCCAGGATTCTCTCTAGAATCCAGTCATGGGGCAGGGGAGGACTGTGTGCATATGTGTAAACATTTTTTAGGCTATTCACCTAGGATTTTATTGAATTAAGAAGGTGGGTCTATAGTTTCCAGACACTGTCCACATGCCTCATGAGCACCAGCTGTGCTCTGTGGTTAGGTGGGAAAGCAGGTCCCTATGAGAGGAATAGGCACACCACACCAGAGAGGAGAATGTGAAACTGACATACAATCTGGAACATAAATTAGTACAGCCACTGTGGAAAACAGTATGGAAGATCCTCACAAATTAAAAATAGAAATACTATAAGATCCAATAATTCCTACTATTGGGTATTTACCCAAAGAAAATGAAAACATTAATCCAAAAAGAAATATGCACCCCTTTATTTACTGCAGCATTATTTCCAATAGCCAAGATACGGAAGCAACCTAAATGTCTATCAATAGATGAATGGATAAGGAAGATGCAGCACACACACACACCCCTTATGTATATAATGGAATATTATACAGCCATAAAAAGGATGAGATCATGCCATTTGAGACAATGAATGGATCTAGAGGGCATAATGCTATGTGAAATATTTACTGCTAAATATTCCACTTTGTGTATATGTTATATTTTGCTTATCTGAATGCCATATGATTTCACTAATATGTGGAATCGAAAAAAATGAATAAACAAAAAAGCAGAATCAGATCTATAAATACAGAGAACAAACTGATAGTTTCCTGAAGGCAACAGGTGGGGTTGTTGGGCAAAATGGGTAAAAGGAGAGGGAGATACAGCATAAAGAATACAGTCAGTGATATTGTAATAGTGATGTATATGGACAAATGGTACCTATACTTGTGAACATTGCATAAACTTGAATCACTATACTATATACTGGAAACTAATATAGTATTTTGTGTCAACTATACACAAAAAATTTAATTTAAAAATCTGCTCTGCCTCTCTCCCCTGCACTCTCACACATACACTCTCTCTCAAATAAAGAAATCTTAAAAAAAAAAAAAAGGCAGGGTGGTTTAATGGGTTAAGCCTCTGCCTTCGGCTCATGGATGGAGCCCGCATCAGGCTCTCTGCTCAGCAAGGAGCCAGCTTCCCCTCCCCCTCTCTTCCTGCCCTCTCTGCCTACTTGTGATCTCTCTCCCTGTCAAATAAATAAAATCTTAAAAAGAAAAAAAAAAAGGCAGGGTGGAGCACCTAGGTGATGCAGTCAGTTAAGCATCTGACTGGTTTCAGCTCAGGTTGTGATCTCAGGGCATGAGATCGAATTCCCAGTCAGGCTCCCTGCTCAGTGTAGAGTGTGCTTGAGACTCCCTCTGCCTCTCCATGCTGTGCACTCTCCTGTGTGTGTTCTCTCTCTCTCTCTTTCTCTTTAAAGAAATTAAATTTATTTAAATTAATTTATTTCTCTAAAATAAATAAATCTTTAAAAAGGTGGGGAGGGGCACCTGGGTGGCTCAGTCTGTTGAGCCACTAAGTCTTGGCTTTGACTCAGGTCATGATCTCAAGGTCCTAGCATTGAGCCCCATGATGGGCTCCTCACTCATCTTGCAGTTGGCTTGGGATTCTCTCTCCCTCTTCCTCTGCCCCTCCCTCCACTTGGTCTCTCTCTCAAAAAAACAAAAACAAAAAGCTGAAAAACAGTCCTTCATTGTGGACTTCCTCATGATCAATTATTATTTCCAAGGCCACACTTTTTCTCAGAAGCCTTTTGTGGTAAGCCTTTCAGATTTTTATTTCAGGTTTTGTTTTTGTTTTGTTTTGTTTTTGTTTTGTTTTGTTTTTTGGAGAGAGTAAGCGAATAAGCAAGCACAAGTGGAGGGCAGAAGGAGAGGGGGAGAGAGAATTATTTTTGTATAGGTATATTCACAGCAGCTTTATTTACAATAGCAAAAAATGAAAACCTTAGTGTTAACATTCACACAATGGATTACTATTCAGCAATAACAAAAAAGAACACACTAGAGAAGAAAAACTAAGGTGAAAAAAATCATAAATTATTATTACTTATAGGCTAGGCACTGGCTGAAAAAGGATACAAGGGAACATTCTGGGGTTGGAAATGTTCTATACTGTAATATCCTTTTGTCAAAAGTATACAGTTAAAAATTATACACTTTAGTGTATGTAAATATTACCAAAAAAGAACCATATATTAATGATGATGATGATGATGATGATGATGATAGAATGAAAGTGGTAGAGAATGGGTGAAAGTATAAATGATATAAAAATGGCAGAATATTGGGGTACCTGGGCAATGTCATTGGTTAAGCATATGACTCATCTCAGATCATGGTCTGAGATGGTTTCATCTTGGTCATGGTCTGAGATGGTTTCATCTCAGGTTATGGTCTTGGGGTCCTGGGATTGAGACCCCCCCCCCTACATCGTGCCCTCAGCATAGTGTCTGCTTGGGATTCCCTCTCCCTCTCCCTCTCCCTCTGCCCCTCCTGCGCGCTCTCTCTCTCGCTCTTTCTCTCTTGAGAATCTTAAGCAGTCTTTACACCCAGCACAGAGCCCGATGTGGGGTTTAATCTCATGACCCTGAGATCATGACCTGAGCTGAAATCAGGAGTCAGATACTTAATCAACTGAGCCACAAAGGTGTTCTATCATTTTTTTATTGTGACCTATAGCAAGAAATATAGCTGTAATACAGAGTTATAAACATGTGTTCATAGATCTAGAACTGAACCCAAAGTTTTGTGAAATAATCCTACTTTTACTACATGTGATGTTCCCTGATATTTTCTTTTTTCTTTATTATTTTTTTCTTTTTAAAAAAATTTTTTATAAACATATAATATATTTTTATCCCCAGGGGTACAGGTCTGTGAATCGCCAGGTTTACATACTTCACAGCACTCACCATAGCACATACCCTCCCCAATGTCCATAACCCCACCCCCCTTCTCCCAATCCTCCTCCCCTCAGCAACCCTCAGTTTGTTTTGTGAGATTAAGAGCCACTTATGGTTTATCTCCCTCCCAATCCCATCTTGTTTCATTTATTCTTCTCCTACCCCCTTAACCCCCCATGTTGCATCTCCACTTCCTCGTATCAGGGAGATCATATGATAGTTGTCTTTCTCTGATTGACTTATTTCGCTAAGCATGATACCCTCTAGTTCCATCCATGTCATAGCAAATGGCAAGATTTCATTTCTTTTGATGGCTGCATTCCCTGATATTTTCTATCCTTTTTTATCTATTCCATTAAAACAATCCTGATAGTGACTCTCTCAGATGATTTTTGTGACTTCCCAATGAGTCTGGACCTACAATTTGAGAAACACAGCCTTAGGATAATTTTACATTTTTGATTACAGAACCACATTTTTATCTTGATTTAAAGATGGTTACCTCTAAAAGACAAGGACAACATTGTAGAGTATAAGGTAAGCTTTCCCCTTGACTTCTGCTGTGCAAGAACAGAATTCTCAAGCTTATCTTAAGAGTCTGTGTGGTTGGAAGGTCTAACAGAGATGGACAGCTACTAATATATCTTTGACTGAAAAAAAACCTGTACTCTATGAAAGGCTGATCCTTTTAGACCTGTGAATATATATAAAAAAAAGAATATTTATTGGAGCACTGTTTTTAGTGATTTAAATATGGAAATAAGGGCACCTGGGTGGCTCAGTTGGTTAAGCATCTGCCTTTGGCTCAGGTTGTGATCCCAGGGTCCTGGGATTAAGCCCCACGTTGGGCTCCCTGCTCAGCGGGGAGCCTGCTTCTCCCTCTCCTCCCTGCCCCTACTCTCTTGCTCTCTCTCTCCAGTGAATAAAATCATTTTTTTTTAAATGTGGAAACAATCTCAACAGGAATATAAAGTCTAGAGCAACAATTCTTAAATGGTGGAACTGGATGGATCCTGGGCAGGTGGGAAGGGTCTGTAAGAATCTCCAAGAAGAGGGAGAAAACGAGTGGATTGAAAAAGCATATTAATTAGAATATACATATTTATATTTGTAAGACAAATATTAAAACACATCCCCCCCTTTTTTTTTGGTAATATAAACCAAAAAGGAGCAGAGGTTTATAGTATTTTCTTTGTTCTTGGGAAGACACAAAGTACCAGCTTTTTAAATAGTTTGGGGAAGCCCCCTCCAAAAAGCTATATCAGAAGTTTTAGGGAGCAGTCATAAAATGTTTATATCTTAAAAACTGGAAACACTTGTTCAAAGACCTAGAACAAACATACTTGAAATTTTAATTTCAAGAATTATTCCTGGGACACTTGGGTGTATCAGTTGGTTAAGCCACTGCCTTTGGCTCAGGTCATGATCCCAGAGTCCTGGGATCGAGTCCCATATCAGGCTCCTTGCTCAGTGGGGAGCATGCTTCTCTCTCTGCCTCTGCCTGCCACTCTGCCTGCTTGTGCTCTCCCTCTCTCTCTCTCTGACAAATAAATAAATAAATAAATAAATAAATAAATAAAACTTTTTTTTTTAACAGAATTATTCCTTGGAGGAAAATCAGTGGTAACCATTTAATTCTTATAGGCTTTTTCAGGGGCACCTAGGTGGCTCAGTGGGTTAAATCCTCTGCATTCCACTCAGGTCATGATCCCAGGGTCCTGGGATCAAGCCCCGCATCGGGCTCTCTGCTCGGCGGGGAGCCTGCTTCTCCCTCTCTCTCTGTCTGCTTCTCTGCCTGCTTGTGATCTCTGTCTGTCAAATAAATAAACTCTTTCAAAAAAAAAAGCTCTTATAGGCTTTTTCAGACAACATAGTAAGAGTTATTGAACAAAGGCCAACCAATTAGGAGAGTTACACTTTAAGTGAACTTACTCATTAATATTGTATCAGCAAATTAACCACAGGCACCTCTTAATACACTGTAGTCCTGCTACCACTATTATTCTCTATAAGGATAACAAGAATCACTATTAAGTTATCTCAATTGTTAATCATGTCATTATAGTGGCTTTGGGAGACTGTCTTTGAAGGAATTTTAATGAACTAAAGTGGACATCTACCAGTAAAAGAAATACTAATTAAAAAAAAACCCACATCTCCCTCCCAGAAAAAACACCCAAATACCCCAATGCTTTCCAATTCTGACCACAGACTCTAAGAGGACTTCTGCTCCTTTTACCTGAGATGGCTCCTTTCTTAACAACCCTTTTCCCTCTCTAAAGGCATAAAATATAAAATAGAACCTTGAAAAGAAAACAGGAAAATCCAAACAAGATCCCAAGTCATTTTGAATTTATATGGCTTTGATTTTTGAGAGTAAACTGTGAGTTCTCACAAGAGAACTAGGATTAGCGAATGAGGCCAAAGTTTTTAATAGTTAATGGAAGAGAGGTTCAAACCTATAAACAAAAGATACCTTGGTCTCTTCATCAGATGGTGTTGGGAAAATTAGACAGCTACATGCAAAATAATAAAACTGGACCACTTTCTTATACCATATACAAAAATAAATTCAAAATAGATTAAAGACCTGAAAATGAGAGCTGAAACCATAAAAATCCTACAAGAGAACACAGGCAGTAATTTCTCTGATATCTTTCTAAATATGCCTCCTGAGGCAAGGAAAACAAAAGCAAAAATAAACTATTGTTCTATACCAAAATAAAAAGCTTCTTCACAGTAAAGGAAACAACCAAAACTAAAAGACACTCTACTGAATAGAGAAGATATTTGCAAAATGACATAGTCAATAAAGGGCTAGTATTTAAAATATATAGTGAATTTATACAACTTAACACCAAAAAATAATAATCCAATTTAAAAACAGGCAGAAGACATGAACAGACATTTCTCCGAAGAAAACACACAGATGGCCAACAGACACATGAAAAGGTGTTCAACATCATTCATCATTGAGGAAATGCTAATCAAAACCACAATAAAGTATCACCTCACACCTGTCAGAATGGCTAAAATAAAAAACACAAGAAACAAGTGCTGGCAAAGAATGAGAGTTTTGAAAGTAAGCCCTCTTGCACTATTGGTGGGAAGGTAAACTGGTACAGTCACTAGAGAAAACAACAAGGAAATTCTTCAAAAAGATAAAAATACACTATGGAGTATTATGTCTCCATCAGAAATGATGAATACCCAACTTTTGTAGCAACATGGACGGGACTGGAAGAGATTATGCTGAGTGAAATAAGTCAAACAGAGAGAGTCAATTATCATATGGTTTCACTTATTTGTGGAGCGTAACAAATAGCATGGAGAACATGGGGAGTTAGAGAGGAGAAGGGAGTTGGGGGAAGTTGGAAGGGAGGTGAACCATTAGAGACTATGGACTCTGAAAAACGATCTGAGGGTTTTGAAGGGGCGGGGGGGGGGGTGGGAGGTTGGGGTACCAGGTGGTGGGTATTATAGAGGGCACGGATTGCATGGAGCACTGAGTGTGGTGCAAAAATAATGAATACTGTTATGCTGAAAATAAAAAATAAATTAAAAAAAAAAGATAAAAATAGATCCTATGAAATCACACTACTGAGTATTTACCCAAAGAATACAAAAACTAATTCAAAGGGATACATGTGCCACTATATTTACAGCTACATTATTTACAAGAACCAAATTACAGAAGCAACCTAAATGTCCATCAACTGATGAATGGATAAAAAAGATGTCATCAACATATACATATACATATATACATACAATACACATACATATATATACATACATACACAATGGAATACTATTCAACCATAAAAAGAGTGAAATCTTGCCATTTGCAACAACATGGATGAATTTAGAGAATATAATCCTGAGGGAAATAAACCAGTCAGAAATAGACAAATACCGTTGGTTTCATTTATATGTGGAATTTAAGAAGCAAAACAAATGAACCAAGGAAAAGCAAAAGAGACAAACCAAAAACCAGAATCTTAAGTGTATAGAACAAATAGTTACCAGAGGGGAGGTGGGTGGGGGGATGGATGAAATAGGTGAAGGGGATTAAGAGTATACTTCTCTTGATAAGCACTGAGTAATATATGGAATTATTGAATCACTATACTGTACACCTGAAATGAATATACAATGTAAATTATGTTAACTACACTGGGATTAAAATTTTAAAAGTAAAACTTGAAAAAAATTTAAAATGGATAAAAAAGACACCTTGATTAAAAGTGAGTGTTCTCAAATATCCAACATGTGCACATGAAATATTTGAGAAATTAGCAAAATCAGCTTGAATTTCCAGAGAACCAAGTGGTTCTCTGCTAAAAACAAATGTCTGGAGAGTTCCAGCTAATGTAATAAGACACAAAAAGGAAATGAAAGGTATACAGACTGGGAAGGAAGAAAGCAAACTATCTTTGCTCAAAGATGACATGAATGTGTATGTAGAAAAACCAAAAGTACTGACAAAACTGTAATAATTATAGCAAGGTTGTAGGATATAAGGTTAATATACAAAAATCCAGGGACGCCTGGGTGGCTCAGGTGGTTAAGTGGCTGCCTTCGGCTCAGGTCATGATCTCGGCGTCCTGAGATCGAGTCCTGCATCAGGCTCCTTACTCAGCGGGGAGCCTGCTTCTCCTTCTGCCTCTTCCTGCCTCTCTGCCTGTGCTCACTCGCTCTCTCTCCTTCTATCCCCTGACAAATAAATAAATAAAATCTTAAAAAAATATACATACACACACACACACACACACACACACACACACACAAAAGTCCATTGCCTTCCTAGGTACCAGTTATATAAGGAAGACTACAAAATTCTAATGAACAATATTTTTTTAAAAAACTAAATAGATATTCCATTTTTAAAGAAAAGGAAGGTTCAACATTATCAAGATAATCAGTTCTTCCCAGATGATCTAAAGATTCAATGCAATTCCAATCAAAATCCCAGCAAGTTATTTTATAGATATCAATACAACTGATTCTAGCATCAAGGAGGGCACCTGAGGGAACGAATACTGGGTGTCATATATAACTGATGAATTACTAAATTCTACCTCTGAAACTAGTAATATACTACATGTTAATTAAATTGAATTTAAATTTTTTTAAAATCCCGCCAAAAACCTGATTTTAAAGTTTATATAGTAAATTCAATTTTGAAGGAGAAGAGTAAAAGAGAGACAAAAATGTATAAAGGTATAAGACCATCTAGTTGTTTGAACCGGAGGAAATGAAAGCAGATGACAGCCTGAATCTTTCCTTGGGACTGTGGCAGCCAAGAAGTCTGTCCAGATGTCTTTCTAGAGTACTAAGATATACATGGCAACTTGGGTTGTATGTTTATGTGTGTACAAAATATGTCTATTCTCTGCAGAGAATTTGCTTATTTATAAGTGCAAAGTGGGAGGAGGGGTGCTGCTTTGCATCAGGAGACAGGAAAGAGGGAATTGGAAGGCAGTTTAGGAACCTCTCTCTGTAAGGCTAAATAACTGAGAAAGTAAATAATAGTGATCTCCTGAAAAGTGAGAGGGCTTCGTTAGGCAAAAACAAACTAAAAGAAACCTCTGAAAGGGGAGACCGTTGGAAACAGCCAAAGAGAGCTCAAAAGGTGGAAAAGAAAGCCCTAACTTTTCATTAAGATCAGAAGAGAGGTAAACAAATCTAGATGATTCTTGCTGCCTTCCAGAGAGCATGTATTTTTATATCTTTGTTGAATGAATGCTGTATCAATGAATGGGCAATAGAAAATGTGTGAGGTTATGGTATCAGTACCTTTTTTCCCCTCAAAATGGACCACAGAGACTGAACAGACAAATCTTCAAAATTCAATTCTAGAAAATACACAGTTACAAGGCTCATCACATCTACTTTGCTTCCCCAGAGGTAGAGCCTGAATAACAATTCAGGGCTAGCAGGGATGAGAATAGGCAATTATATAGTAGCTATAAGTGGTTTCTCTGACTACAGAGGAGAGCTACAAAAATGTGGTGTTTAGCCAGTTTCTATAACTGCAATGATAAAAGAGAGACCAAAGTAAAAAGTTTGCTGCAATTATTCTGTGTCCTGGGGCACTGTGACCTGGCCCACAGCGGGGCAGCTGGCCTAAAGGCATGTGTAGGGATCTTCAAAATGCATCTCTTCTGTCCTGGGTTTGAGCTGGAGAAACTGAGCACAAGCAGCATCTGCACATAACAGTGAAAATTTTCAGAGTGATTGATAATTGGCTTCTGGAAGCATGTGCCTGAATGATTGTATTGTGAGAGTCTCAGGGAAAGCCATATACCTAACATAGAAAGTGGAAAACCAACAGAACTCGGGTCTGTAAAAAAAAAAAAAAAATGTAGAATGCACATAACAACACCCAGAACTCACACATAACTGCACATCTGGCTGTTATTAACACTGATGAAGCTCTAAACATAACCAAAACAACAACAAAAAGTCTCTTTATGCAACTAATGAATTGTTGAACACTGCAACAAAAACTTACAACGTACATTTTAAATGCTGGCAAACTGAACATAATTTTAAAAGTGTGAATTTATATGGGGAAAGAAAAGTCTTTTTACCCTTCCATGAGACTCCTGCTCTTTGAGGAAATCCAAGTCCTAAGTGATTTGCCTGTTCTCCAGTCACTGGCTGTTGCTTTAGGAATGGAGCACTTCCCCACAGTGCTTTTAGAGCCTATTCTTAGCCAGAGAGACTTGGCATGCTATTTTTAGTTTCTATCTCTGTAGATTCAGTGTCCTTCCATTCACCCTCGTTTATCCAGTACAGCAACACTAGCTTCAGCCAACCCAGAAAATATGGCCACCCTAAATTAACTGAGTTATTTTGGGGTTTCCAAGGACAGAAACTGAATCTTTCTGGACTCAGCTCAAGAGAATGAGGCATCTGTGAGATCCTACTGGTGCTTAATATTTACTGAAAGCCCATAAAGCTCTAATATATATGGAGACAAAATTATGACATGATCTTTAGCCTCTGGGGCCCTTGCGTGCATCTTCATGAAAAGCTACAGTGCTGGCTTCCCACAGAAGCAGAACAATAGTTAAGGAATATCCCCTATCAATGACTGGTATGACTGCATTTAGCAGGCAGAACTCTCTAGCAAGATGCAGAGGCACTCCCTGTTCTCTGCTCTGGACCCATGTAATAGATTTAGTCCTATCTAATGCACTCATTATACCGTTTGTCACCATTTATTTATTTGCTGATACTACAAACATTTGCAGAGTGCAACCTTGTATGTATCAAGCACACATCAGCCTCATAATAAATGTGGTAAAATGAACAAATGGAACTTCGCTCAGCCTGTAGAATGCAGTATGAGTATGTGTATGTAGGGTGCTGCTGCTTCCAGCCGGCGACGGCAGAAGAATTAGGCACAAACAAGCCAGCTTTAAGAGATTGGGAGCCGGGGACAACAGTGGAAAAGGACTGCTGCCACAAGCAACTCCACAGTCTCACTTTTATTGGATAGAAACAATAGCCAACAGAAGGACTGATGAAGGTCAAATGTTAATCCCATCTTGCAAACAAGCAAGGCCGAGGATAGAGTTTATAGTTAAACAAGCACATTCAAAGGACTCATCTAACTAACAACAGGCGCTCTGGGAAGAGAAAGGAGCAATAATGGAAAAGGGAAGCAGGCGGTTTTTGTTCCACCCTGGGTGGGCCGGGGCGTTCCGTCTGCCCGGCTTCTGTGAAGGGGCGGCCTTCCTCCCTGAGCAAGCCAGGTATCCCCAGCTGCCCAGCTTCACCGTTGTACATCGTCCTTCTCCCCAAAGACCTGTTGCCAGTATATGTATTTCTTAAGGCCATATCTAAATGTGCTTGGTAACTAGTAAAATCCTCCAGGGGTTACAGTTTAAGTAACAAATTGTTCCGAGGGGCAGCAGCAGGGTGCATACGTGGAAGACTTTTTGAGAAGATGGTGCTTAAACTTAATCTTGAAAGATAAGTAAGAGTTTCTGCAATGGATAAAGAACAGTCAATCCAGAAAGAAGTAAAAGCACACAGAAAGGCAGGCACACAGACTGCCCCCCCAACACCCCTGCATTGTGGCTCAGGTAGTATGAAACCAGACTGGGTGCTGGGAAGAAATATATTGGCAAGGAAACATGCTTTCACATAGAATTATCATTAGCTCAAAGAATTGATCAGAAATAATACGGTTAAAGTAATAAGAAGGAAATATGTCCTTGGATTTCAGAAATTAAAAATAACCTAACCTAGAGAACTGGATTTCCTGTGGCTAGTGGGGTAGGCAGTCTCTTAAATGGCTTCTGTTCAGCCCTGCTTCCTGATATTCATGGCATTATATAAACCCCTCCTGAATACCATGCTTCTGGACAACAGAAGGGTTGGCAACATTGAGGGGTATCATCTTTCATGACTAGGTGACAAAATATTACTTATATCTTGCTAGCCAAACTCTTTCTATTGCCTTCTTAATGTGCACACTTTTATGAATTAAGCTGTCATACTGGAAAGGCCCACCCCACTGAGGATGGCCTATGGCAAACAACTAGTAAGGAACTAAAGCTCTCAGTCCAAAAGAGCCTGATGAACTGAATTCTGCCAACAACTATGGAGTGAGCTTGGAAACAGATTCCCAGTTGAAACTTTGGATGAGACTGCAGACTGCTGACTGATGCCTTGATTTTGACCTTATGAGACACCATGAGGTAGAAGATCCAGCTAAGCTATGTCTGGATTCCTGACCCATAGACACCATGAGATAATAAATATGTGTTGGTGTGCCTAAATTTTATAGTAATTTGTTATGCAGCAATAGTAATACAGACAGGAAGTGGGGTAACTCTGTTAAAGTTCCAGGGCTTTCAATGTATGTACTACAGTCTGGCAAAGGCCTTGGGATGCGATTATTCCTGTGCCTCACCAATTCTCTGGTGAAGTGTGTGTTTAAATCCTTTCCTGCTTTTAAAATTGTGTTGTCTGGAGAAAAAAATGTGTTGTTTTCTTCATATTGTTGAATCTTGGGAGTTCTTTATATATTCTGGGTATGAGTCCTTTTCCAGATAGATGACATCCAAACATTTTCTCCCACTATATGACTTGTATTCTCTTAACATTGTCTTTCAGAGGCAGAAATTTGAAAATTTTGATGAAATACAGTTTACCCACTTTGTCTTGTATGAATCATACTTTTGGAATTATATCTGAGAAATCTTTGCCTAACTCATGTTCATAGGTTTTCTTCTATGTTTTCTATAAATTTTATAGTTTTAGGCTCTACATTTGATCTGTAATTCATTTTGAATAAGGTTTTGTATACATTATGAAGTAGGAGCTGAAATTCATTTTCTTGGATATTGATAACCAGTTATTCCAGCACCATTTGTTGAAAAGACTTTCTCCTTTGTTGAAAATTTGGTGTCCATACATGAGTGGGTCTATTCTATTCTCTATTCTTTTTTTTAATTTTTATTCTTTTTTTTATTTGACAGACAGAGATCATAAGTAGGCAGAGAGGCAGGCAGAGAGAGGGAGAAGCAGGCTCCCCACTGAGCAGAGACCCTGATGTGGGCCTCGATCCCAGGACCCTGAGACCATGACCTGAGCAGAAGGCAGAGGCTTAACCCCCTGAGCCACCCAGGCACCCTATTCTCTATTCTATTCCATTGATCAATTTGTCTATATTTATACTAATAACACATCATCCTAATTTCTGTCACTTTATAAGTCTTCAAGTAATTTATCAAGTAATCCTCAAACTTTACTCTTTTGCAAAATTGTTTTGGCTATTGTGGGTTCTGTGTATTCTCACAAGAATTTATATTTATTTATTTATTATTTTGGTGCAAAAAGTGGTTTTATTAAGGCACAGGGACAGGACCTGTGGCAGAAAGAGCTGCCCTGGAGTCATGAGGAGTGGCCCATTATACACTTTCAAGTTTGGAGGAAGTTAGAGATAGCTAAGTCCCTAAGGAATTTTTTTCAGTGTTCCAAGATTTATTATTTATGCACCACACCCAGTGCTCTATGCAATATGTGCCCTCCTTAATACCCAGCACCAGGCTCACCCATTTCCCCACCCCCATCCCCTCCAAAACCCTCAGTTTGTTTCTCAGAGTCCACAGTCTCTCACAGTTCATCTCCCCTCTGTTTTCCCCCAATTCACTTTTCTTTCCTTCTCCTAATGTCCTCCATGTTACTCCTTATGTTCCACAAGTAAATGAAACCAGTGATAATTAACTTTCTCTGCTTGACTTATTTCACTCAGCATAATCTCCTCTAGTCCAATATTGATATAAAACTCCAATGTTGATATAAAAGCTGGGTATTCATCCTTTCTGATGCCGAAGTAATATTCCATTGTATATATGGATCACATCTTTATCCATTCATCTGTTGAAGGGCATCTTGGCTCTTTCCACAGTTTGGTGACTGTGGTCATTGCTGCTATGAACACTGGGGTACATATGGCCCTTCTTTTCACTACATTTGTATCTTTGGGGTGAATACCCAGTAGTGCAATTGCTAGCTAGGGTAGCTCTATTTTCAATTTTTTAGGAATCTCCACACTGTTTTCCAAAGTGGCTACACCAACTTGCATTCCCACCAACAGTGTAAGAGGGTTCCCCTTTCTTCACAACCTCCCCAGTACTTGTTGTTTATGGTCTTGTTATTTTTGGCCATTCTAACTGGCCATTCTAACTGGTGAAAGTTGGTATCTCAATGTGATTTTGATTTGAATCTCCCTGATGGCTAATGATGATGAACAGTTTTTCATATGTCTGTTAGCCATTTGTATGTCTTCTTTGGAGAAGTGTCTGTTCATGTCTTCTGCTCATTTTTTGACATGATTATCTGTTTATTGAATGTTGAGTTTGAGGAGTTCTTTATAGAGCTTGGATATCAGCCCTTAGTCTGTAGTAACATTTGTGAATATCTTCTCCCATTCCATGGGTTGCCTCTTTCTTTTGTTGACTATTTCCTTTGCTGTGCAGATGCTTTTGATCTTGATGAAGTCTCAAAAGTTCATTTTCGCTTTTGTTTCCTTTGCCTTTGGAGACATGTCTTGAAAGAAGTTGCTGTGGCCAGTGTTGAAGAAGTATTATGGGCATGTATTGCATGGAGCACTGGATATGGTGCATAAACAATGAATCTTGGAACACTGAAAAAATAAAATAAAATTTTTAAAAATCCATTAAATGCACTGGCCCTCCATCAAGGGACCTCATCCCTGCTACTCCAATATTTTGTCACAAGTCCTCTCCAATCTACCCATCTCCATCTCTGCTAGAGATAGACTGCATTTCTTACTGCCAAATTCACTCCATGGCCCATTGTTCTGTGTTCTGCATTTAATCATAAGTTTCTCTTCCACCTGGAATATGCTCCATCCCCCACAGCCTGCACTTTTAGACCCAATTCCTATGTCACTCTACCCAGGAGCCCTCTTGACCACCCTGATCCTCACTATGGTTTCTCTCCTCTGAAATGGAATATTCATAACCTGGACTTTGCAAGTGAGTATGTAATTCTATTTGTTCTAGATTATTACCTCATGTTTTGTGTGAATTAGTCTTTTTTAAAAAAATTTTTAAATTTCTTTTTGGTGTAACAGTATTCATTGTTTTTGCACCACATCCAGTGCTCCATGCAATCTGTGCCCTCACTAATACCCACCACCTTGTTCCCTCAACCTCCCCCCCCCAACCCCTTCAAGACCCTCAGGTTGTTTTGCTGAGTCCATAGTCTCTCATGGTTCACCTCCCCTTCCAATTTCCCTCAACTCCTTCTCCTCTCCTTCTCCCCATGTCCTCCATGTTATTTGTTATGCTCCACAAATAAGTGAAACCATATGATAATTGACTCTCTCTGCTTGACTTATTTCACTCAGCATAATCTCTTCCAGTCCTGTCCATGTTGCTACAAAAGTTGGGTATTCATCCTTTCTGATAGAAGCATAATACTCCATAGTGTATATGGACCACATTTTCCTTATCCATTTGTCTGTTGAAGGGCATCTTGGTTCTTTCCACAGTTTGGCGACCATGGTCATTGCTGCTACAAACGTTGGGGTACAAATGGCACTTCTTTTCACTACATCTGTATCTTTTCACTAAATCTGTAAATACCTGCAGTAGTGCAATTGCAGGGTCATAGGGAAGCTCTATTTTTAATTTCTTGAGGAATCTCCACACTGTTCTCCAAAGTGGCTGCACTAACTTGCATTCCCATCAATAGTGTAAGAGGGTTCCCCTTTCTCTACATCCTCTCCAACACGTGTTGTTTCCTGTCTTGCTAATTTTGGCCATTCTAACTGGTGTAAGGTGGTATCTCAATGTAGTTTTAATTTGAATCTCCCTGATGGCTAGTGATGATGAACATTTTTTCATGTGTCTGATAGCCATTTGTATGTCTTCATTGGAGAAGTGTCTGTTCGTATCTTCTGCCCATTTTTTGATATGATTGTCTGTTTTGTGTGTGCTGAGTTTGAGGAGTTCTTTAAAGATCCTGGATTAGTCTTATCTTGGTAACCAGATATTTAAGTGTCTTGAGAGCTGGAAGGCAAAACAACTCAAATGTCTTTGTACCCTTGACACTGCCCCGATTAGGGATGAGCAGAAGAGGGCTCACCATGCCAGGTGGGTGAAGGACTGGATGCTAGAGAAGGGACCAAAATAGCCTCTTCACAGATTTTGAGCAAAAGGATTTTTTTGGCTGTGAGACTGCTGTCCACCAGGGTAAGATTCTCAAGGAAATTCAAAAGTTCAAGGTTGGAGAAATATGACAATAACCACAGATACCAATCAGGTAACATAAATGCATAAATAAATGGGCAGAGAATAGACTTGGGCCCCAGGAATCAATTAGAAAACAACTACCTTGCTTAAAGTTATCAAAAATCCAAGTTTTTTTTTTAAAGATTTTATTTATTTATTTGACAGAGAGAGATCACAAGTAGGCAGAGAGGCAGGCAGAAAGAAAAGAAGGGAAGCAGGCCCCCTGCTGAGCAGAGAGCCCGATGAGGGACTCGATCCCAGGACTCTGAGATCATGACCTGAGCCAAAGGCAGCGACTTAACCCACTGAGCCACCCAGGCACCCCATCAAAAATCCAAGTTTTAAAAAAATAACAAACAAAACTAAAAACCCTCCTGCAGGCAAATAGCATAGATACAGAGTAGATAAGTAGATTTAACCATGATCACCAACTAGTTTATGACCTTAAGTCAGAAGTGGCCACTAACCCCTCTCTAGAGGTAGTCATATCCATGAGCAGACAGAATTCTATAACATGGTAAAAACAGCTCTAGAAAACTAACTTTTAAGAGCTCAGTAAGTGAATCTCATTACTGTATCTCCGTGGAAGGCAGTGTTTATATCTCTTTCCACCTATCTGTAAGCTTGAGGCCACACAGACCAGGAGGTATTCCTCCCTGCTTCCCACAATGTCTTTTAAAGATGTCACCTTGCCCTTTTCCTCCTATTAAGCCACGGTCCCCTTGATACACTTCTGATTCCCCATCACCCAAAGCCTGTAATATCAAAGCTCTCCATTCTCAAGCCATAACCAGAATCTGCCCTCCCTAAGCTCAGAGTGCTTCACAGATATATTTCTAGTACAGGTAGGGGAGTTAATGGAGATTCCTCTGTCCAAGCCACTCTTCCTAAAAAGGTTCCCTATGTCCCTAAACATTGTTTTCTGGGGACAGGTCACCAGATAGTTATAAAGGAGAGAGCCAAGACATCAGGCCGATATAGAGTGGGCTGAGTAAAGATCAAGTGGAGGCAAAGACACTGTCTATGAGTAGACACCTTTAGTCCCAGGCTCTGTAGCCCTTACAGACAACTGAACACTATCTACAGATTAAGTCACCATATAAGCTTCCCTAAGACAGATAAAAGTCTTTGACACTACACCTGCCTTGTGAAACAGTAGGGCTTTGTGATGCAGTCTGGTGACCTGGTTCCATCATCTATGAGGCGGAGATGACAAGGCATAGCACTGGAAGTCATTAGGCACCAGGACACTGAATGTCTAGATATAGGAGTGGTTGGTCTCCTCATGCTAATGAGGTTTAGACCATGTTGAGCCATAATGTTGTTCTGTGGGATTTCAAGTATCCCTTATATACCTATGGCTTCATCTTCATTATTCTTCTAATTATCTGGCAAGTAACAAGGAGTTACTGTGGATTGAGGTTGGAACCTAAAAGGATCTGCTGCCAGGTAGGGAAATATTATGACCATGATTGAACTAATTATGCTTTAGATAAGAAGCTTTTAAGATCTCAGAGTCTCTCCTTTTATCACCCCCCCTAATTTTTATATCATGCATTCAGTAACTCTTACATGTTACTTCTCAGAGACTAGAAATAATTCTTTTCCAGGCCACGCTACAGTGTATACTAGTTGAAAAATAAAGAACCTTTCAATCTGGTTTGGGTTGGGACCTAGATCTACATCCTGGATCTCAGACTACCTCCCAATAAGTGGAATTTTTCTGGTTGGTGGTTTCTATAGGCATTTGTTAACAGAAAATCTTTGGCTATTACACCTACACACCCTTTAATCTGTTCTACTTTTTCTCTTGCTTCATCATAAACTTCATGCATAACTTCTCCTGGAAAATAAATGAGAGGTATTGAGTATGGGAAAGCCTTAAAATAAATAAAAAACAAGCAGATAAGGGAAACTTTAAGGTGAAAAGAAATGGGTATGGAAAGAAAAGTTAGGGAAGTAAATAAAATATAGACACATAGAAAGGGATTAGGAAATGTGTATTAGCTTTGTCATGTTTTAAACATGAAAAAAAAAATGGTGTCCCAGCTTCATACTTTAACATTTTGTCTTTAAGCGTCACCGAAGAGTCAAGATAAGAGATGCAGCAACAAGAGGTAAGATCTCCATCTCTGTTCTGACTCCCCTCACTATGGACAATATTCCCCTAACTCCTGTCCCTCTATGACCCCTGAAACAAGTAGCCAGGTACTCTAACCACTGAAGGCTCCTATTGCCCCAGCTGACAAATTCTCCCAGAAGACTTTCTTGGGTGGGAAATCAGAGCCTAGGAATGGCCCAAAATTCTCTACCTTACACCTGCCCCTGGGAATGAAGAATGAGGAAGTAGGACAGAAGCCTTTTTTTTTTTTTTTTATAGTTTTACCACCCTGTGGAAGTCACTTCATGTCTCAGTCCATGATCCAGGAAATGGGAGTCTCATGATCCTGCCTCACTCACAGTGTGGTTGTGATGATCAAGTGAAATTGGGTCCAGGACAGCATGTTGCAATGGATTAAGTTGTACACAGACATGCCTTAGAGCATTGACTCTTGGGGTTTTCAACCTCCTCTTACTCAAGGCCTCCAGCTTCCTACAGGATATCCCTGCATCCTCTCATTTCTTGTAACACTGTCCTGGTTTTTCAGCTAGGAGATTTTGCCAGGAAGAAGCTGAGAAACCATGGGAGCTGCTCTCTGTCATGAAAAGGTGATCCCTTCTTTGTGGTCTCCCAACTCTCAGCCTGGCCTGTGATGATTTCTCTGCTTGGCCTGGGGCAGGGAGGAGAAGAGGGATAATGTCTGGGAGGGAGTCAGACACAGTGGATGGTGAAGACTGGTTGAGAGGGTTGCCAGGGCAGAGGGGGATCAGGTGTCTCAGGTAGGAGGAGTCTCCCAGTTCTGCTCTGGCTAGGTTCACAGTGGTCCTGAAATTCAGGATTTCACTACTATGTAATTCACTGAAGATGCTACATGAGTTTGCACTCAGCCACAGACAAGTTATCCAGTCAAGAGAATAGGCAAATGCCTGCACAAATAAATGACCATGCCATATTCCCTTTATAGTTACAACTATCCAAGGGCAGACCCCTGGAACCTGCTGATATTAGCTCCATGGTTTTGTCTTCAGGGAGGCTTACTCCTGGGACAGCCCTCAGAAACGAGCCTGTCATCCTCTTAAAAGCTCCAGGAATGGGACTGGCTCCCAAGAGATGCTATGTATAGAAGCTAGGACACTCCATAATCCCCAGAATGTGGAGTTCCCACAAAGCCCTCATTTTCCACAGTTTAGGAATATGAATGCCAGACTATGGCCTTCTTAATCCCAGATGAGTCTGACTCTCCGTTCTCCCTGGTAATGTTCCTGGTGATGCCCCATCAGCTAACCATTGGCTGCCCACTTCTGCCTTGTTCCTTTTTCCTGGTTCAGCTTCTCAACATAGATCAACAGAGAATGTACCCCACCTCCTAGTCTCTCGTGGCCCTGCATTTCCATGGATTGTCTGAGACCTTGCCCAACAAGCTCCAGACCCTCAGCCCAGCCCAGCCAACATAACTTAACTATAGCATTTTCCTAGGAGGAAAAGAGGGGTGGATAAATACCCTAGGGGTATAGGCCCCAAGGCTCCCAGGACTAGGGGTGGGTGGACCAAATCTCCAGGCCACACTCAAAGAGGCAGGTGTTGGGGTGCCTGGGTGGCTCAGTCGGTTAAGCGTTCCACTCTTGCTGTCAGCTTGGGTCTTAATCTCAGGGTTCTGAGTTTGAGCCCTGCTCTGGGCTCCATGCTACGTAAGGAGACTATTTAAAAAAGCAAACAAGCCAAACAAACAAAGAGGCAGGTGTCACTCCATCAGTAACTGTTGTCCTCTTCCCTCCCAGCCAGGGCTGGCTTCCTCAGGAGGGAAGTGTGAGGCGGGTCCTGTGTGCAGATACCTGCTGCGAAATCTGCAATGCCATGGCTCTGGAAATTCAGCAGCTGTTGGTGGGTGAGAACACCCTGATCTCTCCCCCTTCATCGGGACCATTGCAGGATTCCTCTTGCCTAGAGATTGTGTCTATGCCTACTGTGTCTTTTGACCAGAGTCTGCAGCAACACTCCTTACACTCCAAAGCACTTGCACTTCGATCTACAACCCCCCCAGTGTTGCAATTAGTGGATCAGAAATCCTTAACACAGTCGATTGTCCCATCAGCTGGTACAGTCAAGATCCATGATTGCTGGACTGAACATCTCCAGCTGGGGCAGGGATTTCAAATACAGGAGGTGCCCACGGACCCAGAGACTTTATGTTGTTCAAGACTTGAGGAGCCCAGGGTTCTAGTGAACCAGCAGGAGATGGTGCAGAGTAGCCCCACCCTTGACTGTGGAAATCAAGGGCCACAGCCCTTGAATTCCCAGGTGTCTCTGCAGACCCTGAACGGAGAAATCACTACCCTGACACACCCTATGGCCTTGCATGTGGTTACTGTCCTCCCTGCCCACCTGCCATTCCTCAGTCCTGAAGTACTGAGACTTCTTGAGGTACATGTGAAAAAATGGATGCATTTCCAGAGGTGGGGGCTACCCAGACGTGTGGAGGAGTCCCTGAGGCAGCTTATGCCAAATCCGCCATTGTGTTACCAACCTGTAAACAACCAACCAGTTTCTTTCATCCAGAAGAACAATTCTAAGTTCCCTATTGAAAAATTTGGGACCTATTCCTACCAGACCTGGGGTTCATGTATGGCCAGCCAGCCTACCCAGGCCTTCTGGGTTTCTGAATGGTCCATTATGGATCCAGAACAAAGACACCACCACCAGCAAATCCCAAACAATATGGCTGTGGCCTTGCACTCTCCAGGCCTTGAAGACTCAAGTGGTCTCTATGCACTTCCTGGGTACCAGGATCATGACTCAGTGGGCCAGCTGCAGCAGAAATACAGCCAGCTATTCTGTGGACTCCCTTCCCTGCACAGTGAATCATTGGTTAACACCTTCCTAGGCTCTCAAAGTTTCTATATGAATGGGAGCATGTCCAAGCATCCCTTGAAGGATCCTTTTCTTCTCAAGGAACTCTCCATTCTCCCTCTGTTACCTAAAACTCCACCCCAGTCAACCACACCCTCTTCCCCATCCTCCCCAAATTGGGTCATTCCATCTGACTACCAACAACCTCAAATAAGTGTCCCATTTCTGACCCTGGCCGAGTGTGATGCCTTGGAGTGGCACCTGCTGCAGAGGCAGCTCCAGCTTCAGTGGGGCTTGCCAGCTGTTTTCCAGAGACCTCAGCACACCCAGAACCCCGTGCAATATAGGCCATGTGGCAAAGCCCAGTCTCCTGAGACACTGAAAACTTCCTGGCCAGTGAAGCCCATCACAGTCTTCACTAGGGAATTAGTCTTCTTCCCGGAGCATGCCCGGAGGCTGCTAGAATTCCACCTCCAGCGTCAGTTAATTCACCATCGCTGGGGCCTGCCCCAAAAGATCCAGGAATCCATCCAGTTACTTCTGTCCCCCACTGATCAGTCAACTCTGTCCTGGAGCAGCACAGCCCTAGCCAACATGCATGATCCCCAACCTACAGCCATAGAGGTCACTGAGGCCGATGACCCATTCTCACCCATCACAGACCCAGTGTCAATCCCCATGCCACACTTGTTTGACCAGGCCAAGGCAATATTGCAGAGCCACATCAACTCCAAATGTGGGCAGATTCAGCAGGGCAAGGTCCCTGCTCGTGTATATAGCTCTTGGCAGTGCATAATTCCTGGGGGCCTGCAAGAGGCTCCCTTCACTTGCATCCCAGAAAACAAGCCCTTGGAGCTACAGGAAGCAACTGACCCTGCCCTACAGCAGAAAGCTATGCCCTGGATACCAGTGGCCCTTGACCAACAGCAACAGGCCTCACCAGATGCTGTCCCTGAACACCCTAAGCTGCCCCAAGCCCTGTCCGAGGGAGCCATTGAGAAACTGGAGACAACATTGCGGCACAAGTACCTGGCCTTCTTGTCAGGGCTGCCAGCTCTTTATTATGTGGCTCTCTCTAGGGCCATGGCACCGGCAATCTCTACCCAAGCTGTAATCACAGGAATGGTGCCTGGACCTGGTGAATTCCCAACTGAACCTCTGACTCAGATGATCACATCTGAAGAGCAGTCTCTGAGTCCTGGGCCAAGCTTTCAAGATGCCAATGAGACTTGTGCAGACATTGAAGATGAGCTCCAGGTTGAAGAGCGGGTGGAAGAAATGATCAAGATGGTGAATTTAGAAAGCCAGGCAGAGGCCTCTGGGCCCTATACACTCAAGAAACCCATCTTAGCCAAACTAAATTTCCATCTAAGAAAGAAGATCCTAGAGATACAACTTGGAATTCCCATAAAGGCTAGGCTGTCCAGAGAACAAAATGTAGCAAACTCAGACAACACATCCATACAGGATTCTCTAGAGAGTCTAGAGAACCTAGGAGAAACATTGCTCCAGGATCTCCCCATCCCACCAGACACTCCTCGTGTCCCAGATCCAGAATGGCTCCACCTTAAAGAACAGCTGGCCCTTGAGTTAAAAGCGGTACAGCAGAACCAGAAGCAACCTAGTTCAAGAGCAGTATCTCATGGTTCTGCCCACTGGCCCTCTAAGATATCACAACCCAGTGGGGACATGACAGAGGCCCAGGTGCTCTGTGTTCAGTTGGAGGCCAATGTGAACAGCCCCAGCCTGGAGGAGCCCTGGAGTCCTGAGTCCCAAAGCCCTGGCCACAGCAAGGACTCAGCCCATGTCCCCATGCTGGCAGAAAAGAGAGAGGACCCAGGGAAACCCAAATTGGCAGGGGACCATGGAGAAGGGGATGCAGGGTTTGCACACTCCTCCACAAGAGACATAAGCCACCCTGATGAAGCCCAGATGCCAAAAGGGATGCTTCTGAACAGGACACCTCACAGCCCCTGGCGACGGAGCCGTAGCTTTCATCTTGATGCTCCCTGTGAACACAGTACCCGACATCACCCTCAGATTAAGCTTCCAGAGCCACCTCCAGGAATCCCTGGGGTGAAGGTACCTGAGAAGAATGACCTGCACAGCAGTCAAACCAAGCTTAATGTATTCCTCAAACCAGCAAGGATTCCTAAGAATGCCCAGCCTGTGGTGCCCCAGGCATCACAGGGCCAGCTTTTCCTGGGCCAACTCGTTCAGGGTAAGCCTTTGCAGGGCCAAACTTTGAAAGGTCAGGTTTTGCAGGGACAGGTGATGCCAGTCCACACTCACAAGAGGCCCAGCCTTCCAGAATCAGGCTTGAGAAGTAAGATGAAATCCTTTCTTCACTGTTTTAACTCCAAGGCAAAAGGCAAAGTGCATGAGGAATCCATGTCCTCTACAGCTGGGAAAGGGGCCAACACCAGAAAAGAAAATGCAGAAAAGGGCCTGGCTCCAGCCAAAAGTTCCATGGGGCAAACCAAGACAGAGAGGACAAGAGGGGACTCCAAAGCCCAATCTTCCCCCACTGAGAAGCAGGAGGGCCTGGCCTTCTTGGATGGTCCCCATTCCCCTGACAGTAAGCTCCGGCACCGCTCCCGCTCTCACCAGCTCCATTCTGCCCCAGTCCTGGGCCACCCCCGCCACTGCCCTCGGCACTGTCCTCGAGTGGCTTGTGCTACACAACCAGGGAATGTACCCTAGATCTTACCTCCCACCTCAGAGAGAAACGTTGGTCTGCTCAAGAAGACCCAACACAATCAAAAGTCATTGTAGGCTCTCATCTGTGTCCCTTGAAGAGGATTGCTACTGTCATTTTCATTTATGGTGCAGGTGGGGCAGAGTGCCACCCAAAATACACTCTATGTCTCTAAGCAAAGCACTGTCTGTCTCCTCCTTCTCTCCACTGTGGTGTGATAAGGGAAGGCATGAGGGCAGGCTGAAGTGTCCTTCCCATATAGAGAAGGAGCTTTAATCCACTCTTAAGCTGGGTCAGCTTTCCACACAACTCCTCCCGGCCCACCCTGGACTATGGATAAAGGGGCTTGGGCAGAGAAGGAAGGTAAGGTAAATAAAGGTCAGGCTTGAATTCAATCATGGCTTCCCACTGGTGTCTTTAGCCCCAGAGGAGCAATGTGGACTTGAGGATAGTAGTGATGAGGAGGATTGGCCACGAATCCCACAGGCAGAATCACTCATGACTTCCATAGAGGCCCACAGTCTGCGGGGGAGGTTTTTAGAGGAGTGCCATAGTGCTCCAACCTTGAGGAGGTATGTTGTGTTTATCAAAAACGTAGCTAACAGGACAGGATGTCAAAAGCAAATGATAGAAATCTCCCCCTCCTCTGCTCCCTGTTGGTTATTGGCAAGATCTTTCTGGAGAGCTCATCTGGGAAGCTGCTGTAACTCTCTTGTCTATATCCTGCCCACTGCCTTCCAGCTGCATGGACTCTTGGAATGAAGATCAGAGTAGGTCATGAAAAGGGACTTTTCCCCCACTCCCAAGGGCAGGCCCGGAGAGAATCAGGGAGGGGGAGCATGTAGATGGGAGATCAGAGTACCTGGGACAGAGGCTCACTGTTCCTGACCAGGGTATGATAAGGAAGCAAAGCCAATTTACTTTGCACTCAAAAGAGCCTGGAGCCAGGAAGGCAACCCAAGATTCAAGTGTTTTGGGGCGAAGTAGGTGAGTAAATCTGAGCTTCAATCTATTTGTTTTTAGTGTGATTAAGAGTGACTGGCTAAGTGTTGAAGCTTCTGGGAAAGAACCATAAACACGAGTGGTTTTCCAAACACATCCAGTCTTGTGCTATGAGTTATTTGTATACCACCTACAACTGCGACCCTTCTCTACTTTCCTTCTTTCCACCAGACCAGTCTTGCCTTCCTGAATATACACACATAAGTGTATTATGTTCATTTTTATATGTTCATGCATGTTGTATGGTGTTGAAATCAGCTGTATCCTCTCCCAGGATCTGCCTGGTATCTCCCCCTCAGAGGATGACTCTTCTCTCCCCAGCCAAATTAGTCTGCCCACTCCTACCTTTGATGCCTGTCATCTTTCCCCATTTCTTATATCCCCCTATATTTCAGAAAACACCAGAACCATTTACTTTGACTCTCAAAACAAACAAAACAGAAACAAACTTTTAGGCTTTTGTAGTGTGCTGTTCCATTAAAAGTCACGGAAAATGGACAGGGATCCAGAATTTAATGCCACACATGAGGCTCCAAAGCAGATAAGCTGCTCAGAACTGAACAGGAATTGTGGTCCTTTCAGTTTTTCTGAAATGTGCAATAATTGGCTATTTCATAGTAATATCTGTTTCTCATTAATGGAAAGATGACATGAAGTTCTCTGAAACCCCTGGAATGTAATGGAGAAACCATCTCAGGCAAGCTGAGATCTGACCATATCTTGTCTATACAGTCCCTCACACACAGATTAAATGAAGTCCCTCATACAGACCTGTTTTATGAGGACTCTCCAATAGCTTGCCATACTAAGGCAATATTAGAACTCTTTCCCACTTCCACTTCAGTCAACCTACTCTCCCACCTTCACCCCCAGCACCACTAGCAGCCTCTGTAGCCCTGGCCACAAAGTGAATCTCTTAACGGTGGCCATCAGACTCATATATTCTCTGACCTCCCAAGGAGGTGTGATTGGATCTGTCCTACCTTTCCCCATTAACTGGGTTGGGGCAGGCATGGTGTCCTTGGAAGGAAGACTGGAATCTGGCCCTTAAGGAGGCTACAGCGAAACAGCATACCTGAAAGTTGTGCTTATTCCACTCAATATAAGGTTAAGTATGAATAAAAGAATTGGGTCACCATGGGAGGCCTGGGTGGCTCAGTGGGTTAAGCATCTGCCTTTGGCTCAGGTCATGATCCCAGGGTCCCGAGATCCAGCCCCACATTGAGCCCTGCATCACATCGCATCTGGCTCTCTGCTCAGCAGGGAGCCTGCTTCCCTTCCTCTCTCTGCCTGCCTGTCTGCCTACTTGTGACTCTTGTCAGGCAAATAAAATCTTAAAAAAAAAAATGTTTAGGTCACCTTCAGAAGGAGCCTTCTGACTAAAATGACCAGAGAATGACTTCAGAGAAAGATGACAAGCATGAATAAAGGGCAGCAAAACTACAACACAAGAAAAACATTACAAAATCCTTAAGCATGTGTTTTTACAATTTTCACGCCAAATGTGTGACCCTTGGACAGGATGCAGATTTTAAGGTCAAAGTCACAAGAATGGAATGTGAAAAAAATCAGAGTTAGAATCCTAACTCTGACATTTGGCAAGTTTCTGAGTCCCAATTCCTTTATCTGGAAAGGGGGACAACTGTACATCCATATCCCAAACCTCAATTACTGCTAATATACTGGTGATTCCCAAAGTCACTTTGTTGTTCTAGTCTTTCCTCTGAGCTCCAACTATATAGCCAGTCAATAGATAGGAAGAAGCTCCATCTTGCTCCAAACACAATGCAGATTAATTCAAAGTTTCTAAACATCATCTACCCCACCAAACTGCTTTCTAATGTCATGGAATGGTATCACTATACATACACTTTATTTGTTTGGACCATACATCAAGTCAGTCACTGGGTTCTAATTTTGATATCTTTGATATCTCTCAGATTTGCCTCTGCTTTGAGTTCAGTTTCACATCCTTTCTTTCCTAAAAAAAATTACAGTAGTATCTCATATTCCCAGGGCTTATGATAGGGGCTGGCATATGGTAATACCTTAATAGACTTGACTCTAAAGTCTGGTCTGAGGAAGCAGATAAATTATTACATCAATGTGATAAGTACTATGGTCTATGAGCTCCTGCCACAGGAGTAAGTACTCAACTGATAAGGAGAACCTTAGGGTAACATAAAAGGCTCACAATAAAAATGACCTTGAGAGGTATCTTGCATTTGACAATTAAAATATTTGTGTACTTAATATGTGCCAGGAACTATGCCAGACAAAATAATCACCAAGACACAGGCCTTGCCTTCAAGGAGATCATTACTCTATGGGGTAGTCTCATGCCTCCGAACTGTCTAATCAACATATACAGAAGTGCCTGGGTAGCTCAGTTGGTTAAGCATCTGCTTTTGGCTCAGTTCATGATCCCAGAGTCCAGGGATCAAGTCCCACATTAGGCTCCCTGCTCAGTAGGGAGCCTGCTTCTCCCTTTCCTCCTGCAGTTCCCCCTACTTGTGCTGTCTGTCAAATAAACAAGTCTTAATAAAAATAAAAAATTTAAAAATAAGCACAAAAACATGATGGTCCTCAGAGAGAGATGACTGATTGGATTGACTGACTAATTGATGTACATGAAACCATGAGACTAGAAAAGATCACCAAAGGAATCAGTGAAATTAAGGAAGAACTAAGGACTGGGCTTTGGAATATTCTAACAGTAAGAAATTGGAGGAAAAAAGTGATATAAGAGAGGAGACTGAGAATCTGTAGCCAGGGAGGAAGGAAAAGCAGAAGAGTATGGTATATCATAACCAAGAGGAGCAAAGTATTGCAAGGAGATATATGCAACTGTGTCAAAAGTTGCAAATGGGCCAAAGAAAATGAGGACTCAGAATTGACCATTAGATTCAGCAACACATCACTTATGGCATTGAAAATAGTTTGGTGAATGGTGGACATTAAGGCATGACTGGAATGTATTCAAGAAAGAATGGAAGCAGAATAACTGCTGATAGCAAGTGTAGTCATTCTTTCAAGGAAGTTTGTTTCATAGAAGTGCAGAAAAATGAGGAAATAGCAGTAGAAGGAAGAGGGACCCAGAGATGATTTTTTTTAAAGGTGAGTGACATCAGGGATATCTGCGTGTCTCAGTCGTTTAAGCATCTTGACTTTGGCTCAGGTCATGATCTCAGGATCTTGGGATTGGGAGTCTTCACATGGGGCTCCACATTCAGGGGGGAGTCTGCTTCCTCTCCCTCTCCCTCTGCTCTTTTCCCTGCTCAAGCCCTCTCTTTCTCACAAATAAATATTAAAAAGGGGGAGGGGGAGGCTCATGACATCAATGACAACAAAAAAGTCGGATTTAATGGCCAAATTATGGAAACTGCTCAAGTGTCCATCAACTGACAAATGGATAAAGAAGATATGGAATATATGGAACTAGAGAATATTATGCAAAGGAAAATTAAAGAAAAACACCATGTGATTTCACTCATTTGTGGAATTTAAGAGACAAAACAAGCAAAAGGAAAAAAGAGACAGAGGGGCAAACAAAGAAACAGAATCTTATTTTTTTATTAGCATATAATGTATTTTTGTTTCAAGCATCCAGGTCTGTGATTCTTACACAATCCACAATGCTTACCATAGCACATACCCTCCCCAGTGTCCATCACCTAGCCACCCCATCCCTCCCACCCACCTCTACTCCAGCAACCCTCAGTCTGTTTCCTGAGATTGAGTCTCTTATGGTTTGTCTCCTTCTCTGGTTTTGTCTTGTTTCATGTTTTCCTCTCTTTCCCTATATGAAATTCCACGTATCACTGAGATCCTATAATTGTCTTTCTCTGATTGACTTATTTTGTTTAACATAATACCCTCTAGCTCCACCTACATCATTGCAAACGGCAAGATTTCAATTTTTTGATGGCTGCATAATATCCCACTATGTATATATACCACATCTTCTTTATCCATTCATCTGTTGATGGATATCTAGGCTCTTTCCATAGTTTGGCTATTGTGGACATTGTTACTATTAACAATGAGGTGCACATGCCCCTTTGGATTACTAAATTTGGATCTTTGGGGTAAATACCCGTAGTGCAATTGCTAGGTTGTAGGGCAGCTCTATTTTCAACTTTTTGAGGAACCTCCACACTGTTTTCCAGAGTGGCTGCACCAGTTTGCATTCCTACCAACAGGGTAGGAGGGCTCCCCTAAGAAACAGACTCTTAACTATTAAGAATAAAGTGATTGTTACCAGAGGAGGTGGGAGTGGATGGGTTAAATAGGTGATGGGGATTAAGGAGTAGACTTGTGATGAGCACTGGGTGTTGTATGGAAGTGTTGAATCACTATATTGTATACCTGAAACTCATATTATACTGTATGTTAACTAACTGAAATTTAAATAAAAACCTAAATAGATTAAAATAAAATAAAAATGGGCAGAGGAACTAATTAGACTATTTTTCCAAACAAGACATTTGAATGTCAAACAGGTGCCTGAGGAGATGTTCAACATCACTAATCATCAGGGAAATGCAAATCAAAACCACAATGAGATGTCATCTCACACCTGTTACAATGGCGATACTCAAGAAGACAAGAGATGAATGCTGGTGAGGATGCAGAGAAAAGTAAACATTTGTGTACTATTGGTGGGAATTTAAATTGGTGCAGCCACTGTGGAAAACAGTAAGGGGAAAAAAATGAGAGACATAACATGTTGGATGTTGACTGAAATGATGCAATCAGGAGGGACAGATTGATAAGGGAGAGCAAGAAAAGAACTGCTGGAGTAATGAGGCAGTGTAGATGTAGGGGATAGGACCAAATGCACATGTCCTAAAGATGACTTTGTCTAAAAGGACCACAAGACAGATTCCCTCATGTGTTGTGCCTGGGTGGCTCAGTCGATTATGCATCTGCCTTCAGCTCAGGTCGTGATCCCAGAGTCCTGAGATCAAGCCCAGCTTCAGCTTCCCTCAGTAGGGAGCCTGCTTCTCCTTCTCCCTCTGCCCCTCACCCCAGCTTATGCACTGTGTCTGTCTTGCGCTCTCTCAAATAAAATCTAGAAAGAGAGAGGAAGGAAGGAGGGTAGGGAGGAAGGAAGGAAAGAAAGAAAGCAGAGAGGGAGGGAGTAAGATTCCCTCACATGTAACAAAGTGTAAGCAAAGGCCCAAAAGGATAAGGAAAGAGCAAGGAAGAGACCATGGCTGGGGATGGAGAGAGGGGTATGAAATATCAAAACCAAAAACTGGAAGTAGAGATGGATTCTGGAAGTTACCATGGCAAATAACTATTAGAGTCTATGGAGTAGGTATCCAACAGAGAGACCAGGTGGGCATAAAAAGGTGTTTCCACTGCTGATTGTGTGTATAAAGATGCTCTCAGATGACTGGAGAGGGAGAGATTTCGAGAAGTTTTAGATGTGTGGAGCCTAGTGCATTAAGTTAGAGACCAAGAGGGCAGGTATTCCATCCTAGTGTTCAGAGATTAGGGATGTTTAGGGGTGGGAGGACAGAACTGGAAGGCAGAAAAAAAAATATTGTCCTGGGGCGCCTGGGTGGCTCAGTGGGTTAAAGCCTCTGCCTTCAGCTCAGGTCATGATCCCTGGGATGGAGCTCCACATCTGGCTCTCTGCTCAGCAGGGAGCCTGCTTCCCTTCCTCTCTCTGCCTGCCTCTCTGCCTACTTGTCATCTGTCAAATAAATAAATAAAATCTTTAAAAAATATATTGTCCTGAGTGGATGGGATGGACCTCCGTTTTGGATACCTCACATTTCTCAGAAGGTGAAACCTCTGCATTCCCACTTCTGACCTACAACATAAGAGCCAAGAGCTACAGGAAGTGCATGAAGTGCTGTAGTCTCCCTATGAAATCCAACATCCCATCAAACCAAGAAGTGGTGGCAGGACTCCCTTCCACGATAGGACCCCAGTACTTACCACAAGGTGTCCACTGCTAACAGGATGCAGAAAAGCCAGAATCAGAAGCAGCATGAATGTGTCCCTCCTCTGAATGGTGACTCTGTGCCTATTAGATGAGGGCCCAGCCCCTGCTGTGGCCCCCGAGATGAGAAGATACAAGGTCCAGGCCTGTTGAGCCAACACCCTCCAGGTGTTTTCCTAAAGCATCCCCAAATATCAAAGGAGATCTTGTGACAGACACATCCTCCCTGTCAGGTGGCAGTTGGGCAGAAAGCCACAGAGCAAGGAGATAAGAGGGGAGCCCAGCATGAAGGGACCCAGAGTGGTCACAGCAGCATCATGTGGGAAGCCAAGGTTAATGTGCACACATCCTGACTTAGGTGGAATGGGTCCTTCCCATGGTCCCCTCAGGCTTCTACCTGTCCCAGAACAGTGTGAGTTCATAGTGCTGACCAAAGTCCTACAACAAAGGGTCAAAAGGCATAAAGATGAGCTGGAACAAACACCTTCAGGATTCTCAGTTTCAGCAAAGCCAAGAGCTGAGAGAAGATAGGGTCAGAGCCTGTGATTCACACAGGATGTTGTTGAGAGATGAAGCCCTGTTCATCCCATCCCATTACCCTAGCACAGCCCCCACCCTCCAGCTTTCCCTAGTCTCAACAGAGGTAAAATCAGAATAAAAGGCCTCATGGAGGATAGAAACTCAAGCATTTACACCTCCAGAGTTGGTGGCAGGTGCTAGGAATATATCAGTGCTTGCTTGGGAACTCTGGAGTACACCTCTGGCCCTCACAAGTAACATGGCATGGTGAAAGGTTCGGACCTTCTGGAGCCCTTCCCGACTTCTGCGGAGGACACCTAAGAATTCTATGGAGAGAATTTCAGGTACCTGACTACCTGAGGTGGAGGAAAGTGGCTTCTCCACAAAATCACTTCTCCTGTCAAACATTGAGTCCTAGAGGATAGAAACCATGACTGCTTCATTTTTGTACCTGCTTACCTCAGCCCATCCAGGGAGAACAGTGAACACAGAATGGGAACAGGAGTAAACCCCACAGATGCTACTTTCTGCACCATGTGAGAGGGGCCTGGGCTTCTGCTCCTTCCCAGCCATCCAAAGCCTAATGTTCCACCTGGGTCAGGGGCCCATGGCAGAGGCCAGGTCTGTCACAGAACAAGGAACAAGAATAGTTACTGCGTCCAACATAGGAAGAGGAAAGAAGAGAAGACAGCCTGGGCTTCAGGTGCAGAGATGAGGAACGGACACGATGCAGGCAAGGAAGGTACTGGGGGACACAGAAGACCAGATCCCTGTGGCTCTGGCAGGGCCTGCAGAGGAATGTTCATTCCTATCCCCAGAGATACTGAGGCCAGGACCCTGAATACTTGGTCTGGATGAGAGCATAGGGAGGGAAAGGGGGCCTGGGAAGGGGCCAGAGGGAGATCTCTGTTTCCAGAAGGAGGGGTGGGCTCTGCCAACTGCCCCCCCTTTTCTGCCTTCCCCCTCTCCTCCACTGTAACTTCTCTGGGTCCATGGCCATGCAAGGAGCATGTTGGGGGCTTTCCAGAGTATATCGCTCTCAAGGTCGAGCCTGCTACAGAGGCCACAGGGGCAGGACCCTGGGCAGACAGCTGGTCTCGTGGGAATCCAGACAGCGGGAAGGGAAAGGACGCCATTCCTTGCGGTAAATGATGCTGGCAGCTGGGGAGTGTCAGGGAAGAGGGGCAGGGTAAAGTGAGAGGCCAGAGCAGAATCCCACACATAGTCAAAGACACATGGACACAGACATCCAGCCACACAGATGCATAAACACAAAGACACAAAGTCAATGTTGCCACTGCAAAAATTCGGAGAACCCAAAGACATGTCCAGGAAACACACCTACCTAGACTCAAGAACACCCTGAGTCAGACATGCAGGAGCAGATGCTGGCACAACCAACATGCAGGCACAAAGACAGTCTCCCCATTGTGTCTGCAAACAGATACAGACCATCTTGCAGACCTACAAACACAAATGCAGTCCAAATTCGTTCCTCAACATTGCTCTCCTCCATAAAGCTCCTAGGTCACCTTAAAGCAGGCCTGTCTTTCCCTCCTCTAAACTCTGCTTTCTGATTTCTGTCTCATTGCTTCTCCTTTAATAAGGACAGTCTTGGATTCACATGCATACCTTGGTCTCAACAACATGGCTGTGGGCTTTCAAAGAAATGACAAGGTCAGCAAGTAAGTCCACTGCCCTCTTCAGCAGCCCCATCCCTCACCTATACACCCATCCCCATCCCCAGGCGTGTCCCCAGTTTACTGCAGGGTCCTGACCCCCAGCCTCTCAGCCGACACAGACCTAAAGGAAGAATAAACCAGACCTTTCAAGATAATGCTGCTGGGTATTGCCTCCCAAAATCTTTACCTTGCCCTATGCTTAACACTGTCTACCTCAAATCTGTAACCAACTACATTAATGCTATTCCAAGCAGTTACCTAACCCTAGATGGCTACACACTGAGAAATGTCTGTGCCTCCACTAGGCCCATGAATATCACACACTTATGACACTATGGGTCATTTGCACTCCAGGAGATCAGTAGCCCCTTCATTAACACCTGCATAGTCATCAGAGCAGGATGTCCCTGGAGGGCTCAGTGCTCAGCTGTGACCCAAGAGCACCAAATGCCCAGGCCATTTGACCCTTGATAGACAGAAAAGCCTGCAGGGGCTCAGCCCACTCCAAGCCCTGTTCTGGGACTAGCCAAGGCTTTGAGCTCAAATTTCCACCATACCCTTCCCTGGCTCCTTCCTGTCAAACAGGGAACATCTGTTGCCCTGGAACTTCACCCAGGCAGGAATAAATATGCCTCCGACCTGAGGATGAAGGATGTGGGGATTTCCAGACTCTTGCAACAATCATACCTAGGAGCTTTACTTCAAAGCCTGGCCGATGTGCCTCTCCTAGATAGACAGTGAACCTACTGACACTGGGGGAGAATAAGGGTGAATGAGCACACCTCCTCTTCCTCTACTCCTGAAGGGAATTAAAGGGTATATTCACAATGAACTCATCAGCAGAGATAAAGCTGAAGTCAGCCATTGTACCTCCCTAATCCACTTATCCCTCACTTCCCAACTCCAGGCACCAGAATCTCTAGTACCGGACTCCTTTGAACCCCGGCCACACTAGAGATTGTCAAACACTACTGAGGCTCTGTCAGGAGTTCACCAAGCCAAAATTTTCACCCAACAGACTACAACTCTTTGGTGGACACCCACAACTCAGATGTTAGCCATCCAAGCTATGACCCCTTCCCCAATGTCTATATCCAGTCTGGCTTGGAGACCAAGAGATGGGCAACCTTGGTTCAGGGCAGCAAGCTCCAAAATATGAACAAGGTGCTTGAGAAATTAACAAAATCAGTTTTAACCTCTAGAAAAACAAATAGTAGTAATTGTCAAGAACAGTGCAGGGGCCGGGATTTTGCTCTATTTTTTAAAAATGTTTATTTATTTATTTTAGGTGGGGGAAAGAGCACAAGTGGGGGGAGGGCCAGAGGGAGAGAGTTTCAGGCAGACTCTGCGCTGGGCATGGACCCTAACGCAGGACTCGATCTCATGACTCTGAGATCATGACCTCAGTCAAAATCAAGAGCCAAATGCCCAACCAACTCAGCCACCCATGCATCCCTAGATTTTACTGTGTTTTTAAGTTAACAAGATATCCTATTACTGCTTCATGAATGCTGGCAGAAGACACAAGACTCCTGGGTGAGATATCAAGGATTTTACTACTCACAGTACAACCATAGCAAGAGATTTAGCATGGTTTTTCTGTATTAGTTCTCCGTGTCTATCAAATGCCTTGGGTGTAGCACAGGATCTACAACCTATACCTACTCATACAGTGGGCTGTGTTACAGGAGAGGAATGCTAAGGTTTGGGGTTTCACACCTTTTACAGGAAGAAAAAGCAAGCCTGATCACTGTCCAGGGAGAGATGTTGCTTTATTTTTCAAGGTTGCTTGTTGTAAATACAATTCTAAGAAATGGCCTAGAAAACAGTCAGTGTCCTACATTGTTGACCTACCCAGTAAAAACATTCAAGGATGCTAAGAGCCCATGCTAGGTTGTCTCTCCCAACCATGACTAACAATGGTTAAAAACAAATGAATGGTGAAGGGGAAAAGTGTTTTCCATGTCCTGGAAGAAGTCCTAGGAGAGATACCCAGGTTAAAAAGAAAATCAAATTTTGGGGCACCTGGGTGGCTCAGTGGGTTAAGCCGCTGCCTTCGGCTCAGGTCATGATCTCAGGGTCCTGGGATCGAGCCCCGCATCGGGCTCTGTGCTCAGCAGGGAGCCTGCCTCCCTCCACCCCCCTTTCTGCCTGCCTCTCTGCCTACTTGTGTTCTCTCTCTCTCTCTGTCAAATAAATAAATAAAATATTTAAAAAAAAAGAAAATCAAATTTTGATTTGGCCCACAAATTATGCTTAATGATTATTTCTTTAGCAGATAACTAGAATTATGGTTTTCTGTGTCCTTATCGAAGAAGAAAAGAGAGAGAGAAGATATTATCATAGAGACAACATGAAAGTTGAAGAATCTGTGGTAACTTGAGAAGGGCTTAAAAAAAAATTCAAGGGTCCCGGGGCAAGTGGTGGTAAATCCCAATGGGACAAGAAAGTAGAATAGGCCCATTTAGTCAAACAAAATGAGATATGAGATGACAACCTAAACCTTTCCTTGGTACTCTTTGTGGGGAAAGTCTCTAAGCTGGTTTCCCCCATGTTCCCAACCCCTGGTGTTCATGCTTTGTGTCATTCCATCCTCTTGAGTGTTAACAGACCTTCAATTTAGTTGTAATTAACAGAATGATGGCAGAAGTAATAAGATGTTACTTTTGTACTTATATTACATTATATAAGACTGTCTTCTAGAATACTTATTCTAAGTCTCTCCTTTCTGGCTTGATAAAATGGCTATTTTGGGAAAGTCCATGTACCCTCTAGGAACTGTAAGTGGCCTTTAGATGATGACCATGGCCTCCAGCTAAGAGACACCAAGAATCCAGTGCCCTTGGTCATATGACTGCAAAGAAATGAATTCTGCCAACAACGTGACTAAGCTTGGAAGATTCTTCCCCATTCAGGCCTCCAGTGAGAACACAGCCCAGCCAATATTTTACAGACTTCTCAGTAGTTGGAATTCTTCTAAGTTGGAATTCTGACTCACAGAGGTTGTGAGATCATAAATTGTGTATTATCTTAAGCCACCACATTTGTGGTAACTTGTTGCAGAGTAACAGGAAACTAATACACTGTTGTAGCCATGAAAGTAAAAGTGTCTGACAGTAAGGTATATGTGGGCAGCATGCAGCTTGTATGTGTCCAAGGCACACGCATTCTCTGTAGAGCATCTGCTTAAAGTTCAGTGAGATTATTTAGAAGAGCAAGTGGAGTTAGGATGAAGAAGGAGCTGTTCCACAGTACGAGTTTGGGAAGAAAGAGAGAAGGAGACGGTATCTAGGTAGATGTTCTCCCTCAGCTCATTCTATAAAGACACATAGCTATAGAGAGTGTGCTGCTCTCCTAATAAGTTGGAACCATCTCATCCCACATATTAAATGTAAATTACCCTTTTGTGCTTTCATCTGATTTTTTGATATGGGAATAGCGAATATCTGTGAAAGCCTCAAAGATGTAACTGGCAGTGATCTTGTAGAAAATGGGGAGGAATGTCACCCAGGAAGTAATAGAGTAAAAGAAACCTCTGAAAAGGAAAGTGGAAGAAACAACCCAAATCAGTAAGTTTCACAGGTAGAAATAGGAACTCCAGATTTTCTTTGAGTTCAGGAAGGAGGAACAATCAGAATAGTTTCCACTGCTTTACACAGAACAAATGTTGAATAAATCTTTCTTAAAGAAATGCTGCAAAGATGGTTGGAGGAAGCAAAGAGTTTATTTGAGACCACAGTGTCAGTATCCTCTCTGTAGTTCAAAGGGGTCCAGAAGGGTCTGAGAAGACCACTTCTTCAGAACTTGTTTCTAGAAACAATGTAATCAAGAAGTCATCATATCCACTGTGCTTCCTCAGAGATGGAACCTGATTGGTGAGTTGGATTTAGCAGGAATGATGATAGGTAACCAATAATACAGAAATGTGTCATTTCTTTGATCACAGGAGAGAGCTACCAAATTTGTAATTTGGCCAGTTTCCATATCATATCACATTTCTTTTGGATATATAATAAAGAGTAGAAATGCTGGGTCATATGAAAATTCTTTTTAAAATTTTTGAGGAACCATGAAACATTTCCACAGCAGCTACACAATTTTATATTTCTACCAACAATGTACCAGCATTCTACTCTCTCCACATCCTTCCATTATTTTCCATTTTTTTGAGAATAGTGCTGGTTAGCCATTTATGTGTCTTCTATGAAGAAATGGCTATTCACATCCTCTCCATTTTTTTTTAATTTTTATTTTTTTTAAAGATTTTATTTATTTATTTGAGAGAGAGACAGGGGGAGAGAGCATGACTGAGGAGAAGGGCAGAGAGAGAAGCAGACTCCCCGTGGAGCTGGGAGCCCGATGCGGGACTCGATCCCAGGACTCCGAGATCATGACCTGAGCCGAAGGCAGTTGTCCAACCAACTGAGCCGCCCAGGCGTCCCACATCCTCTCCATTTTTGAATCGAGTGTAGTTTTTGTTGTCATTGACTTGTAGGAGTTCGTTATACACAGTAGATATTAGGTGTTTAGCAGATATATGATTTGCAGATATTTTCTCCTATTCCATGGGTGTCCTTTCACTCTCTTCAGTGAATCCTTTGATGCGCAAATTTAAATTTTGAGGAGGTCCAATTTTTCTATTTTTTCTCTCATGTCTGTGCTTTTGATGTTATACTTAAGAAACTACTGGCAAATCCAAGGTTGTGGAGATATTTCCCTTAGTGTTCTATATAGTTTTACCTCTTAAAATTAGGCAAACATACATTCTTGCTTGTCTCTCTGATATCTCTTCCCAAATAAAATCTGAAAAACAGAATTCATGATTTCAAGCTTTGTGACCTTGGACAAATTGCTTAAAATCTCTGAGTCTCAGTTTAATGATCACTGAAGGGATAATTTCACAAGGTTGTTAAGAGACATGTTTAAACATAGTATAGTGCCTAGCACACTGGAGCTCGATAATCCCATGCATTCTTCTTCTTTCCTTCAAAGGACTTTCTCTTCCAGGACCTGCCAGCATCAATTATTCCACCTGATCTTCACTGCTTGCTTGTGGATGGTCAAGCCCAGGGCCCCAAGTCTCCTATCTTTGCTTCAGAGGCCTCACTGGTCCTCCCTTCCCTTTTGCCCTTTGCTCTAATACAAGTTCCTGCCTCCACAAAAATCCAGCTTGGAGCCAACCTGGGCTACCACGGAGAATAAAATTTCTAACGGCATGGGGGTTGGAATGGACAAAGGCAGCAGTCCTGCAGGGCCCCAGCCTCTCGACCACCTTGGAGGACTCAATTAAGGGCACACCGAGACCGAGAAAGGTCAAGGCCAAAGTGGGCATATGGGGAGTTACTCCTGGCCTAGATCCATGGCAGGCTCCTCTCCTTCCAGTCAGGTTCCTTCCAGGCAGTTCTAAGGAGCAGTCTAAAGTATGCCTTTATTACAGGGGTCCTCTGTGGGGTCCATCTCCACCGCGCAGGCTCCTGAGGCTCCCGAGGCTCCCCTCTGTTCTCAAATGGTCTTCCACCGAGACAACATCAGAGACCACCCTTGCCGTCCGGTAGTCATACAGACGGTCTCTCTGCGGGGACAATGCTCCCACACTGCGCCTCCCCATGGCAGCAAATGCAGACAGAGCCCTTCACACAGAGCCCTGTGTGAGTCTCCATTCACACAGGGGTCCTCCTGGGGGGCGGCTCCCCGCACCGCCTCTGAGGCTCTCCCAAGGGGCAGAGGCAGGGACACTCCGGGTTTATCCACTTACTCAAGGATTCCCTTCGGGGCGGCTCCCACACAACACCTCAGAGTCCCCACAGGGTTGTCCGAGGCCGGCAGACCCGTTCCTTAGGGTGCCTGCCGGTCCCCGCCGCCCCCGCCCCCGCTTACCGGGACCGTCAGGGTGCGGGACGCGGGTCCGGGACTGGCGGACTCTACACCGCGAACCCCGCGCCGCCCACGGCCGCTCGGGAGCCGGCGTGCTGGGGCCAAGCGCCGGGAGCAGGCGGCGCGGGCGGAGCAGCAGGCTGAGGCGGCAGCGGCGGCGACGCGCGCGCCCCAAGCACACCCACCAAGCACACCCACCTTCCCCACCTCCCGCCCCGCGCGACTGCGGCGCGTATGCCCGCGCGAGACAACCTCCGCGGGCGGGTGGGCCAGCGCCCCGCCCCGCCCTCCTGCGCGGCGCGGCGTGGCGCGGCACCGCCCTCTGGGCTCAGCGGGCGACCTTGCGTGGGACTGAGGCGCTGAGGAACCAAAAGAGGGCGGCGGCCGGCTCCGACGACCCGTGGGTCCGGGTGGCAGTGGGCGGCCCCGACCAGCGCCCGGCTCTGCGGCGCCGGGTCTTCTCGGCGGTCCGGCCGCCAGCTGCATGGTCAGTGCCGGCCCGGAGGAGGCGTCCCGAGAGGGGACTCCGCGGCAGCTCGCGGCTCTCGTCGCCCGCCCGCCGAAGCGAAGCGTCCCGCCACCCGCACCTGCCTGGGGAGGTGAGAATGACTCATCCAAGCGGCCTCGGCTGGAGCCCTTCCCTTTCTCACCAAACCCAGGTGCCCCGTCAAGGCCTCCGGGTCGACGACCCGCGCGTTAGGGCACTCACCTTCGCGGTACCCCACTGCGGAGTGTCCAGATGAGCCCTCACAAAGTGCTCTGCTGGCCCAGCTGCTCCTGTGCGCTGTTTTCTGAGGTTATTGGTCCTCCATCTCCAGCAGCCACTCTTTGCAGGGGCAGCAAACTACCTCAGCATTCCTCAAACTACCCCGTTAGAGGTTCTGAAGACTGTTCTGACATTACACCATAACTAGATGGCTTTGAAGAAAGTGAGGGTAACAAAAAGAACGTCAGAAGTCATGAAGTCCCTAACAGCTAATTATAAAGCAGTAACTGAAGAAATACAGATGATATGCTGAGGATTTTTATTTAAACTATTTTTAAATGTTTAATATTTTGCTTACATTTTTAATATACTTCCTGTTTACAGGTAAATTCAGAAATACAATTCAGTTCATCCTGTGGGGGATACAAAGACAAACTTATTTTGTTTTTACCATCATGAAACTTAACAATATGGAATATAAAGTAAGTACAGTACTATATACAACTATCCACCTTTAAACAAAATGCCAACTACTAAACACTGTATATGTATTAAGTAATTTAAACTTTACAACATCACGATAAAGTATTGTATTTCATTGCTTAGATTATACAGATGCAGAGAGGCACAGAGAGGTTAAACTACCTGCTTAAGATCACATAGCTAATACATGGAATCTAGGTATTTAGACCCCAGATCCCATTCTCCTAACCATTTGTTTTGCTGCACTGCCTCCAGAACCACCTTGAGGATATGCATCATCCCACAAAAATATTTTTTCAAGGACATTTATTATGTAAATAATACTGTTATAAGGTGTGTTATAAAATTCATGGTCCAATGTGGGGTATAATGTTTTATTAATGAAGTTTGAGATAGTGGGTATAAAAGTGGTACTTACATATTTGTTTGCAGTTATATCAGTGCACGTAAAGATTCTTGGTACTGTCTGTATACCATCTCTTTCTGTCTTTATTTCATATTCACCATTGTTGGCAATTTTTAAAAAAAATTTTTTAAGATTTTATTTATTTATTTATTTGACAGAGATCACAAGTAGGCTGAGAGGCAGGCGGAGAGAGAGGAAGGGAAGCAAACTCCCTGCCGAGCACAGAGCCGGATATGGGGCTCAATCCCAGGACCCTGGGATCATGAACTGAGCCTAAGGCAGTGGCTTAAACCACTGAGCCACCCAGGCGCCCCTATTGTTTCCAAATTTTACATCTCACACAAGAAAAATGTAATGACAGTATTATTACTCACAAGACCATTACTTCTCATTACATCTTGAAATAAAGTAGGTCTTCTTGCCTCTTTAGTTTCCTAATACCATTTTTTATTGCTAGTTGTATCATTACTTATAACACCACATCATCCATCTTGCCACCTGTGAATACTGGTTTCTAATGCTCTCTCAAAACGTAATAGAATCAAAAAGAATAAATAACTGGGAATAAATTCAACAAAAGAAATATAAAACTAATACTCTGAGAACTATGAAAAATTGTTGAAAAGAAATTAAAGATCTAAGTAAAGATTTTTTTAAATCCCATGTTCATGAATCTGAAGACAACATTAAGATGACAGTATTCTCTAGATTGATGTGTAGATTCAACACAATACCTACCAGAATCCCAGCTGACTTCTTTTTTAGAAATTGACAAGCTGATTCTAAAATTCATATAGAATTACAAAGGATCTTGAATAGCTAAAATAATCCTGGAAAAGAAGAATAAAGTAGGAGGACTCACACTTCCTAATTTCAAAATTTGCTAGAACGCAGTAGTCAGTGTGTTACTGTGTAAACAAGGATAGACATTTGTATCAATGAGACAAAATTGGGAGTCCAGAAATAAACCCATACATCTATGGCCAACTGATTTTCCCATCCAAGTACTAACCAGGCCCGACCCTGCTTAGCTTCCGAGATCAGACGAGATCGGGCGCGTTCAGGGTGGTATGGCCGTAGACTATGGCCAACTGATTTTCAACAAGAGTGCCAAAACTATTCAGTGAGATAAGGATAGTTTCTTCAACAGATAACAGATAACAGACAACTGGATATCCACATGCAAAACAATGAAGTTACCTTATACCATATACAAAAATTAACTCAAAATCATCAAAGACCTAAACATAAAAGCTAAACTATAAAACTCTTAGAAGAAAACAAGGGGAAAATCTTCATTACACTAGAATTAGCAAAGATTTCTTGGATATGACACCAAAGACACAGGCAACAAAAGGAAAAACAGGTAACTGGACTTCACCAAAATCAAAAACTTCTGTGCATCAAGGTACACTATCAAGATTGTGAAAATACAGCCCATGGGATGGGATAAAAAGTATTTATAAATCATATATTTAATAATTTGCATCTAGAATATGTAACTTAATAACAAAAAGATAATCATATTCTAAATGGGCAATGGATCTAAAAGATGTTTCTTCAAAGATATACATATAGCCAGAAAGTACATGAAATGACGTTCAATATCATTAATCATGAAAGGAATGCAAATCAATAACACTATAAGATGTCACTTCATACCCGCTAGAATGGCTTAAATCAAAAAGTCAGATAACAACAAGTTTAGCAAAGATTGGAGAAATGAAATCTTCCTACACTGCTGATGAGAATATAAAGTGGTGCAGCCACTTTAGAACACAGTCTAGCAGTTCCTCAAATTATTAAACATAGAATTACCATATGACCCAATAATTCTACTCTTAGGTATATTTTCAAGAGTAATGAAACATATCCGCACAGTAACTTGCATATAAATATATATATAGCAGCACTATTTATAATAGCCAAAAGGTGGAAATAACATAAATATTCACCAATGGATATCTGGATAAGTAAAATGTGATATCTCTAAAGGAATAGTATCCAGCCATAAAAAATGAAGTGCTGAGGGGCACCTGGGTGGCTCAATCAGTTCAGACTTCTGACTTCAGCTCAGATCATGATTTCAGGATGGTGAGATCCAGCCCCATGACAGGCTCTGTGCTCAGGAGGGAGTCTGCTTGTCCCTCTGCCCCTCCCCTCTCATGCTCTCTCTCTCAAAGAAATAAATAAAATCTTTAAAAAAAATAATGGTAGGTGAAAGAAGCCAATCACAAAAGATAACACACTCTATGATTCCATTTATATGAAAGTCCAGAACAGGGAAATCTATAGAGACACAAAGTAGATTAGTGGTTGCTTAAGGTGGAAGGTTGGGGAGGACATAGGATTGATAGCTAAAAGGTATGATGTTTCTTTTTTAAGTGATTAAAATGTTTGAAAAATATAGTAATGGTTGTACATATCTGTGAATATACCAAAAATTGAATTGCATACTATAAGTGGATGAATTTGGTATGTATGATATGATATGTGAATTAAATCTCAATAAAACTTTTTTTTGAAGTGCATGCATTCAGGAATAGAGAGATCTATGTTCAGATCCTGAAAGTGTAATTAGTAGATATCTGTCCTTGGAATAGGTCTTAATATCTTAATATCTCTGAGTCTATGAAATGGAGATTAAAATAATGCATATCAGACACTTAGCATGCCTAGAATAAAGTATATACCTAGTAAGTGTCAGCTACTATATTGCCCAGTCTTTCAAAACTGTTCAGTTCTGGAATCCCAATTTCACAAACATTGCTATGCCATTTATAGAATACTCCCTTTAAGCCTACAGCCCTGAGGACACAGTAAGAATGGTATATAGGAAGTTTGTATGTTGCGTATGATGATGTGTTAGCTTAGAAATGTATACTTTCTTATTTTGCCATTGACTCACTGCTTTTAATCATCTACCCATCACCTCGAACTTACTCATCAAATCAATCCTCTTTTCATATTAATGAGCTCTCTTCCATTTGCTCTCTTCCATCTAATTCAAATAAATTTGAAGAACAAAAGTAAAGTTATTGGTTCATATAACAGGAAGTTGGAAAATCCAGGGGTGGAGCTGAGCTCACATACTCAAAAATTATCATTTCTTTCCAATCTTGGATCTTATTTCCAATCTTGGATCAATGACTCCTTTTATTGGCAGAGTTTTTAAACAAAGTTTAGTCAGGCTCCTCTGAACTCTACTCAACCAAGCCCTGACTTTTGACCTTTTGTGTTATCTCTGCATTGTCCAATTTTAGCAAGAATCCTACTGAGTCCATTCAACCAGAATCCCCCATCCTTGATATCTGATCACACTCAGTATTTGATAGGGTTCATCTTCCACCATTCCTCAGGTGAGGTTGATCTCCCTGGCCTGCCTTCAACAAGAATCTTGTTAGGCTGGGCACCTGGGTGGCTCAGTTGGTTAAGCAGCTGCCTTCAGCTTAGGTCATGATCCTGGAGTCCCTGGATCGAGTCCCACATCAGGCTCCCTGCTCAGCAGGGAGTCTGCTTCTCCCTGGGACCCTCCCCCTTCTCATGATTCTCTCTCATTCTCTCAAATAAATAAAATCTTTAAAAAAAAAAAAAGAATCTTGTTAGGTTGTTTTTCTAGACTCCTCCCTTAGTTTTGATGTTTCCTTTTAACTTTCCATCTACTGACCACCCCCTCTACTCCTTGGCTATATACTCCCACTTTTCCTTGTTATATTTGGGGTCGAGCCCAATCTCTCTCTTCTACTGAAAAACCCATTGTAGGGTCCCCATATCTATTGTGATAGTCACCTGAGTAAAGTCTGCCTTATTATTCTTTAACAAGTATCACTAATAATTTTTCTCTTTAACATCACACCTACTGAGCCATACTGGGACAGTAGGATCATAGCTGCAAGCAGTTTCAGGATTATGTCATTCCAGTTTAGCAGGCCCAGAGGGAAGAGAAAACATCTTTCTCAGCATCTCTATTTTTAAAAATCTAAGGGATACTTGGGTGGTTGGTTAAGCACTGGACTCTTGGTTTCAGCTCAGGTTGTGATCTCGTGGGTCTGTGATTAGCAGAGTCTGCTTGAAGATTCTCTCCCTCTGTCCCTGCCCCTACTTGTTCTCTCTTTCTCTTTCTCTCAAATAAATACATTAAATCTTTCAAAAAATCTAAGAGATTTCTCAGAGCAGCTCCGTGAAGGATGGATTTTCTAAGCTTAAGAGAATGCATATTAATACCACATATTATGTATTATGTCCCTCTCCAACATTAAATGTGTATTTTGCTTTAGTACTTAAAAGGGTCTACAAGGAGCTAATCTTTATTGACCAAGGAAGAGCATAAATGGTGCCTATTTCAACTGAAAATGGCATGCTGGTCATCTCTTCCATAAAGATTTTCTTGAGGAAGGCTCTTAGAACATTAGTCTGATGAATTGTTGGACCAGGATTGATATACCCAGTAGAATAATGGAACCATTCAGGCTGCATGCTACCAAGCTGCTGAATTTCAAAGGAAATAGATCCTGGCCTTCTCTTCAGCCTCTGTCTTTATACTCCATACCTTACCCTTTTTCTTTTTTCTTTTCCTTTTTTCTTTAAGTTTTGTTAATCAATATACAGTGCAATATTGGTTTCTGGAGTAGAATTCAGTGATTCGTAACTTACATACCATACCCAGTGCTCATCACAACAAGTGCCTTCTTTAATACCCATCACCCATCTACTTCCCTCCATCTCCTATTGCTTTTTTCTGACCTAACTCTGGCCTCCGGACAGATTCAGAACATGCTGGGTCCAGGATTCTGGTGGTCTACTGCTTTTAAAATTTTTAATTTTAATAGACTTCATTTTTTTAAAAGATTTTATTTATTTATTTACTTACTTGTCAGAGAGAGAGAGAGCAAGTGCACATGAGCATGAGCAGGGGGAGGGGCAGAAGAAGAGGCAGGCTCTTGCTGAGCTAGGAGCCCCATGCAGGACTTGATCCCAGGACTCTGGGATCATGACCCGAACTGAAGGCAGACGCTTAACTGACTGAGCCACCCAGGCATCCCTAGACTTTATTTTTTAAAGCCATTTTGGTTCACAGAAAATTGAGTGGAAGGTACAGAGATTTCCCATATACCCCTGGTCCCCCCAACACACACAGCCACCTCCATTATCAATATCCCCTCATCACAGTGGTACATTTGTTAACAACTGATGAGCCTCCATCAGGTCATCATCAGAGTCCATAATCTACATAAAGTCTTGGTGTTGTACATTATATGGGTTTGGGCAAATGTATAATGATGTGTATATATCTTATAGTGTCATGCAGAATATTTTCACTGCCCTAAAAATCCTCTGTGTTCTGCCTATTGATTCCTCCCTTCCCCCAACCCCTGACAACCACTGATCTTTCTATTGTCTCCATAGTTTTAACCTTTTCTGGAATGTCATACAATTAGAATCATGTAGTATGTCACCTATTCAGATTGGTTTCTTTTACTCAGTGATACACATTTGTGTTTCTTCCATATATTTTCCTTTTGGAATTTAGTAAGTTATAGCTTCCCCACTAAAAAGTTTGAACTTTGTTTTGTTAATATTTTTAAACTCTATTTTAAATCCAATATAAATAATATACAATATTATATTTGTTTCAGGTGTACAATGTAATGATTAAACAGTTCCAGACTTTACCCAGTGCTCATCACGACAAGTGCACTCCTTAATCCCCATCACCTATTTCACCTATCCCTCCAGTCCCCACCCCCTCTGGTAACCAACATTTTGTTTTCTATAGATAAAAGTCTGTATTTTGGTTTGTCTCCCTCTCTTTTGATCCTTTGTTGATTTTTTAAAATTTTATTTTCTCAGTGTTCCAAGATTCATTGTCCATACACCACACCAAGTGCTCCATGCAATACATGCCCCCCCTTATTACTCACAACCAGGCTCACCCATCCCTCCACCTCCCTCCCCTCCAAAACCCTGTTTGTTTTTCAGAGTCCACAGTCTCTCATGGTTTACCTCCCCCTCCAATTTCCCCCAATTCACTTTTCCTTTCCTTCTCCTAATGTCCTCCATGTTATTCTTTTTTTTTTAAAGATTTTTTTTAAGATTTTATTTATTTTTTGACAGAGAGAGAGAGATCACAAGTAGGTAGAGCAGCAGGCAGAGAGAGAGGGAGAAGCAGGCTCCCTGCTGAGCAGAGAGCCCGTGGGGCTCGATCCCAGGACCCTGAGATCATGACCTGAGCTGAAGACAGAGGCTTAACCCACTGAGCCACCCAGGTGCCCCTTTTTTTAGATTTTATTTATGTATTTATTTATTTATTTTTTATTTTCAGCATAACAGTATTCATTATTTTTGCACCACACCCAGTGCTCCATGCAATCCGTGCCCTCTATAATACCCACCACCTGGTACCCCAACCTCCCACCCCCCGCCCCTTCAAAACCCTCAGATTGTTTTTCAGAGTCCATAGTCTCTCATGGTTCACCTCCCCTTCCAATTTCCCCCAACTCCCTTCTCCTCTCTAACTCCCCATGTCCTCCATGCTATTTGTTATGCTCCACAAACAAGTGAAATCGTATGATAATTGACTCTCTCTGCTTGACTTATTTCATTCAGCGTAATCTCTTCCAGTCCCGTCCATGTTGCTACAAAAGTTGGGTATTCATCCTTTCTGATGGAGGCATAATACTCTGTAGTGTATATGGACCACATCTTCCTTATCCATTTGTCCGTTGAAGGGCATCATGGTTCTTTCCACAGTTTGGCGACTGTGGCCATTGCTGCTATAAACATTGGGGTACCATGACCAGGTGGGATTCATCCCTGGGCTACAAGGATGGTTCAACATTTTCAAATCAATCAATGTGATACAACAAATTAATATGAGAAGAGAGAAGAACCACATGGTCCTCTCAATCGATGCAGAAAAAGCATATGACAAAATCCAGCATCCATTCCTGATTAAAACACTTCAAAGTATAGGGATAGAGGGAGCATTCCTGAACTTCGTAAAATCTATCTATCAAAGACCCACAGTAAATATCACCCTCAGTGGGAAAAGCTTGCAGCCTTCCTGTTGAGATCAGGAACACAAGGATGCCCACTCTCACCACTCTTGTTCAACATAGTATTAGAAGTCCTAGCAACAGCAATCAGACAACAAAGAGAAATAAAAGGTATCCAAATTGACAATGAAGAAGTCAAACTCTCTCTCTTCGCAGATGACATGATTCTTTATATGGAAAACACAAAAGACTCCACCCCCAAACTACTAGAACTCATACAGCAATTCAGCAACGTGGCAGGATACAAAGTCCATGTACAGAAATCAGTGGCTTTCTTATACACTAACAATGAAAATACAGAAAGGGAAATTAGAGAATCGATTCCGTTTACTATAGCACCAAGAACCATAAGATACCTGGGAATAAACCTAACCAAAAAGGTAAAGGATCTGTATTCGAGGAACTATTTGACAGATCACAAGTAGGCAGAGAGACGGGCGGGGGGGCGGGGGGAGCAGGCTCCCCGCTGAGCAGAGAGCCCGATTTGGGGCTCTATCCCAGGACCCTGAGATCATGACCTGAGCTGAAGGCAGAGGTCTAACCCACTGAGCCACCCAGGGGCCCCCTCCTTGTTATTCTTTGTGCTCCACAAGTAAGTGAAACTATATGATAATTGACTTTCTCTGCTTGACTTATTTCACTCAGCATAATCTCCTCCAGATCCATTCATGTTGATACAAAGGGTATTCATCCTTTCTGATGGAGGCGTAATATTCCATAGTATATATAGACCATATCTTCTTTATCCATTTGTCTGTTGAAGGGCATCTTGGCTCTTTCCACATTTTGGCGATTGTAGCCATTGCTGTTATGAACACTGGGGTATAGATGGCCCTTCTTTTCACTGCATCTGTATCTTTTGACTGAATATCTCTTGGTTTATCAAAAAGGTATTCATCTGGGATATGTTCTAAAGGATTTGTTCCCTACTCCAGTTTTCTTTAGTGTTTTTTTTTTATTTTTTTGAAAAGATTTTATTTATTTACTTGACAGAGATCACAAGTAGGAAGAGAGGCAGGCAGAGAGAGAGAAGGGGAAGCAGGCTCCCCGCTGAGCAGAGAGCCCGATGTGGGGCTCGATCCCAGGACCCTGGGATCATGACCCGAGCTGAAGGCAGAAGCTTTAACCCACTGAGCCACCCAGGTGCCCCTCCTTAGAGTATTTTTGACAGGGAGTCTTTAAAAGACCCCAAATTCCTCTTTTGTAACCCAGTTTATGCTTGGAAAATAGATTGTATTTTTAGATGGTTCACTGCTTAGGCATGGGATATGCATACCCCTTGAGGTATAGTGTGAGAGGTGTGAGAGTGAGACAAGTCAGTGAGAGGACAGGATTTATTCATGTTGAATCAGGGACCTGTCAGAATTCTGACAGCAGGTAGTCTGAAGACCATCTGAGAAGGCCATTTGAGAAGAAGGGTTTTTAGATGAAGTTAATAAAGGTCAAAGTAAAACAGAAAAGCTAACTCATTCTCAAGACAGTGAGTTTATTCTGAGGCAAAGTTTGAGGTTTTGTAGTGGTAATCAAATCAAACAGAAAGGCCACAGAGTCAGCCTCCTTAATATTTAATGTTATTATTGATATGGTCAGATTTATGTCTGCCATTTTGATTTTTGTTTTCTATACATCTCATGTCTTTTTTGTTCTTTTCCCCCTTATTGCCTTCTTTTACATTAAGTGAATATATTATATTATATCCTTTAATGATTTCTTATGATGACCATACTAGGTAATAAAGTTTTTTACTTATGCTTGTTTCCTCAAGACAAATTTCTAGAAGTCAAATTACTGAGTCAAGAAAAAATGGCACATTCTTTTTTTTTTTTTTTTTTTTTTGACAGAGATCACAAATAGAGAGGCAGGCAGAGAGAAAGAGGGGGAAGCAGATTCCCTGCTGAGCAGAGAGTCTGATGCAGGGCTTGATCCCAGGAACCCAAGATCATGACCTGAGCTGAAGGCAAAGGCTTAACCCACTGAGCCACCCAGGTGCTCCAAAATGGCACATTGTTAAGCCTTTGATATCTAGAGCCAGATCTCTCTCCAGAACAGTTGCTGCAGTTTACATTCCCATCAGCAAGACTTTTATGTATTGTTGACTGATCCTAGGTATCTGTCATTCTCTTGGAGAGTTTTAACTTAATTCATTGTAACTGGCTCTTATCTAGGTAGTGAAATTTGAGCTGAAATCTAGTAAATTAAGGTTAATTTAATGTTCAGACTGGAGATCAGCTAAGAAATGAGCATTCTTGTATTTAACACCTGGGGTTATTTAATGGTGATTAATTTCCATAGTAACATCTTGATACTGGAAGAAGTATCAAAGTATCCATAATAAAGTGAGATAAACATTTTTATCTCAAGTCCTAGCATGTCTCAGCCAATCTCAGAATGAGAATGAGAACAAGGCCATGTTGATCTGTTTGACTACAGCCTCAGCCAAACTTAACATTGGAGAGATGTAACACAAATGCATGCTTGCTTGCTTGCCTTTTTAAAAAATTTTATTTATTTATTTGACAGAGAGAGCGAAAGAGGGAACACAAGCAGGGGGAGTGGGAGAGGCGAAGAGGTAGCATGACGTGGAGCTCAATCCCTGGTCCCCAGACCCTGGACCCTGGGATCATGACCTGAGCCAAGGGCAGACATTTTTTTTCTTTTTAATATTTTATTTATTTATTTGACAGACAGAGATCACAGGTAGGCAGAGAGGCAGGCGGAGGGGCAGGGGGAGCAGGCTCCCTGCTGAGCAGAGAGCCCCAGGCAGGGCTCAATCCCAGGGATCATGACCCTGAGCCAAAGGCAGAGGCTTTAACCTACTGAGCCACCCAGGCACCCCCAAAGGCAGACACTTAACTGAACCAGACTGAGCCACCCAGCCAACCCCACAATTGCTTTCTTTAAAGCAAGTCATTCTGACTCTAAGCCCTAGGCTTAGGCCTAAATTCTTAACACCCGAAGCTGACTGCTTTCCCTTTAGTATGTACTATCAAATTCTTTCTTCTCCTTGTGGTGATGGGATAATTCTGTATTTTGGTAGTAGTTGTGATTACACACATGTGAAAGAGTGGCTAAAATCATATACATATTGTGTCAATGTTAAATTCCAATTTTGATATTTTACTATAATTATGTAAAATGTAGCCATTGGGAGAAATTGGGTAAGAGTACATGGGACCTCTGCAATTACTCAATAAAAAATTTACAGAAATTCTCCAAGAGCCTTTTATTTTTTGCATAGATGAATTCACATGGATTCAAAACTCTCACTCTCTCCTATTTCTCCACCCAACCCATTACCACCATTTCTATTGCTTCCCTTACTTCTTTTCTTCTATATACTTCTAATGTATTTTATATAAATACTTGAAAATATGAATATATATTCTTATTATTCCAGCTTTCCCACCAAAAGGATATGTGTTAGTCTGAGCCCTCAGAAAAGCTGTTGCCAAGACAGAATTAAATGTAAGAATAATTCTAGAGTTGTAATTGTTGGGTCAAGGGAAAATGTACTTGCAATTTATAACAAATATTTCTTAAATTTTTCTCCTTAGTGATTGCACCATTTTACACTCCCATCAGAAAAATATGAGATTGTTACTTTCTCCTCACTTTGCCAAAATAGTGTGCTATTGAACTTTTGAATTTTCAATCTGCTGCAGTGATTTTAATTTGCATTTATCTTATTAAGAGTAAGTTTGAATGTCTTTTTAAAAAGATTTTTATTTAGGGCGCCTGGGTGGCTCAGTGGGTTAAGCCGCTGCCTTCGGCTCAGGTCATGATCTCAGGGCTCTCTGCTCGGCGGGGAGCCTGCTTCCTCCTACTCTCTCTGCCTGCCTCTCTGCCTGCTTGTGATCTCTGTCTGTCAAATAAATAAATAAAATCTTTAAGAAAAAAAAAGATTTTTATTTATTTCAGAGAGAGAAAGCACAAGTGTGAGAGACAGGCCAAGGGAGAGAAGCAGACTCCCTGATAGGCAGGGCTCTATCCCAGGATCCTGGCATCATAACCTGAGTCAAAGGCAGCCGATTAACTGACCAAGCCGCCCAGTCACTCTGTCTTTTCTTTTTCTATGGACTGTTTCTGTCCTTTATAAATACTTCTACTGGTTTACTAACTGCTTTTTATATGTAAGAGGAGATTAGGCTTTGAAAAAAGATTTGCAATTCAGGTTGTAATTTGTCTTTTGGCTTTTTTGTGGTGTGTTCTGACATATGTAGATATGGCAGAAGATATTCTATGCAGAATAAATTAATCACTTATTTTATGGTTTCATAGTTACTAGAAAGGCTTTCCTTTCTCCAAGGTTCTAAAACAATTATTCCATGTATTCTTCTAGTACTTTAATCTATAAACTTTTTGTATGATTTTTAAAATTAAATCTGTTGATTGGAAGTTTATCTAAGTGTATAGTACAAAATATGAATTCACCTATCTTTCTTTAAAAAGCTATCCAGCTGTCCTAAAACCATTTATTTAAAAGATACGCGTGCTTAGTGGTGCCTGGCTGGCTCAAATAGAAGAGCAGGCAACTCTTGGCCCCATATTCATGATTTGGAGCCCCACATTGGGAGTAGAGATTGCTTAAATAAACAAACAAACAGACTTTTTAAAAATTTTTTAAAAAAAGATACATGTTTACTGTACTGATTTGAAATGACACCTCTGTCATATACTACTATGTGTTTGTTCTATTCTTGAACATTTTCATTAGTTCCATTTATCTGTCAGTCTATTCATGCACAAGTACCATCATATTTTAATAATTAAGGCTATATAATTTTTTAAATTATTTGATATCACTAATCTCAGTTCTATCATAGTTCTTCCTGTTGAGAGTTTTACTATTTTTGCTTACTTCCAACCATAAATTTAGAAATCAGCCTAGTTGGGGCACCTGGGTTGGGTTAAAGCCTCTGCCTTCGGCTCAGGTCATGATCCCAGGGTCCTGGGATCAAGCCCGCATCGGGCTTTCTGCTCAGCAAGAAGCCTGCTTCCTCCTCTCTCTCTGCCTGTTTCTCTGCCTACTTGTGAATAAAATCTTACTGAGATCACATTAAAATAGGAGCATCTGGGTGGCTCAGTTGGTTAAGCATGGAACTCTTGGTTTTGACTCAAGTTGCAATTTCTGGATGGTGAGATCAAGCCCCTATAGGGCTCAGAGGGAGTCTGCTTGGGATTTTCTCTCCCTCTGCCCCTCCTCCCACTCGCCCATGCACTCTCTCTCTCTCTCTCTCAAATAAATAATTTTAGAGAGAGAGAAAGAAAGAGCAGACAGGGAGAGGCAGTGGGAGAGAATCTCAAACAGACTTTCTGCTGAGCCAGGAGCCTACCGGTGCTCTATCCCGGGACCCATGTGATCCTGACCTGAGTTGAAATCACAAGTCCCACGCTTAACTGAACGAGACAATCAGGTGCCCCAATAAATAAATATTTTTTTAAAAAACATTAACTTATAAATTAACTTTGGGATTTTTTTAGTGTTCCTATCTCTAAGAATATGGTGTGTCTTTTTTGTTGTTGTTCAAGACTGCATTTATACGTTTGAAAAGGTTTTAATGTTTTTCTCAAAAAAATTTTGCTGTTTTATTCATAAGTATTTATTATTTTGGGTTGCTATTGGAAAGGGGATTTTCTTCTCCAATATATCTTCCAATCGTATATTTGTACATACAAAGGCTTTTGATTTCAGCATGTTAATTTTTGTATTCAACTACCTAGTGAATTCTCTGTCTCTCTTTCCATTACTCTCTCTCTCTCTCTCTTTCAGTGGTAGTAGTAATAACACTAGTGGTAGTAGTAGTAGTAGTAATTTTTGAGTCAATTATCTTCTGTTTTTCAGATACAATCATATCACCTTCCAATAATGACAGTTTACTTTCATCTTACTAATTTTTTATGCTTTCAACTTATTTCCATTTTTTTTATTGTGTTAGCCACTCTATCCTCTACCAAGTGAAGACAAGGAGAAGCCAGGTAAGCAGGTATTCAGAGATTCTAGAAGAGGCCTTCAGTGAGGGTGCATCTTAGATTGGTGTTTGTTAGATTTTTTTTTTCTTTCATTGTAGCTATCAGTTTGCCAGACACTGTGCTAAACTCTCTTGTTTTACAAAACCCCCCATAATCCTACAAGCACTCTATGATGTTTATACAATTATCATCTTCATTTTACAGATAAAAGATCTAAAATGCGGAAAAGAAGGAACTTACCAAGGTAAAACTGAGATTCAAATCCCGTTGTAATTCCAAAGAAACTACTCTTTTAAAAAAAATTATTCATTTGACACAGAGAGAGATCACAAGTAGGCAGCGTTGCAAGCAGAGAGGGGGCAGGGAAGCAGGCTCCCTGCTGAGCAGAGAGCCCCATGCGGGGCTCTATCCCAGGACCCTGAGATCATGACCTGAGCTGAAGGGATAGGCTTAATCCACTGAGCCACCCAGGCACCCCCAAAGAAACTACTCTTAATTGCCAGGCTAATTGGGTACATCTGAGAATACCATAAGCCTCTCTTTGCTGTAACTTTTCAGACTATAAGGAGTCTGACTTTGCTAAAGACCCCTACATCTGAGCTATGGTCTGTGGTTTTGGCAGGATCCATTCTCATTTCTTTTTTTTTTTTTTTAAGATTTTATTTATTTGACAGAGATCACAAGTAGGCGGAGAGGCAGGCAGAGAGAGAGGAAGGGAAGCAGGCTCCCTGCTGAGCGGAGAGCCTAATGCAGGGCTCGATCCCAGGACCCTGAGATCATGACCTGAGCCGAAGGCAGAGGCTTTAACCCACTGAGCCACCCAGGCACCCTCCATTCTCATTTCTTGATGAGGTTCTTTTTTTTTTTTTTTAAGATTTTATTTATTTATTTGACAGAGAGAAATCACAAGTAGATGGAGAGGCAGGCAGAGAGAGAGAGAGAGGGAAGCAGGCTCCCTGCCGAGCAAAGAGCCCGATGCGGGACTCGATCCCAGGACCCTGATATCATGACCTGAGCCGAAGGCAGCGGCTTAACCCACTGAGCCACCCAGGCGCCCCTCTTGATGAGGTTCTTGATGGGGCTCCCTAGGATGTCCTTGAATGGATTTCTAATTGCCCATAGCCTCTGAAATAGAGTAAATTTTTGTGTGGAGTGTAATTTTATTTTGTATTTTGTAAGTGGTGTCTAATGAGATAATGCAGTATTCATGAGTAAAGACACAGGGTCATGTATGTCTGCCATTCCTTGCTGCTCCATTCACATGGAACATTTGCATGTCCCCATAAACAGAAATCTTGTGGACCCATGATGTTGGGAATTGTTCAAGACCCAAAGTGAATACAAGGTAAGCATAGTAGGAAAGTCACTGACTTCCATGGAGTGTTACTAAATGTACACTTATCAAGAAGTAAAATAAAAAATAGAGTTAATTTTGTTTAGTGTTTCCATGTTTTGGTAAGATTGAAGTACATAGGGGTGCCTGGGTGGCTCAGTGGGCTAAAGCCTCTGCCTTCAGCTCAGGTCATGGTCTCAGGGTCCTGGGATTGAGCCCCGCATCCGGCTCTCTGCTCAGCGCAGAGCCTGCTTCCCTTCTTCTCTCTCTCTGTCTGCCTCTCTGCCTACTTGTGATCTCTGTCTGTCACATAAATAACTAAAATCTTTAACAACAACAAAAAAAGAATGAAGTACATATGCAGGAGTTAGTTACAAAATATGAATTGTGTAATGTTGGTGATCCTGCGTAAAGGTTAAATGATCTGAAATTTACACTTAAAACTGGCATTGTACAATACAATGATTAACAGTAAAATTCAGGGTTATTATTTAAAGTTCTAAATGTTTATTTAGAGTAACACTAGACAAGTAAAAAACAAACAAACAACAAAACACCAGGACAAGTCAGGAGAGGGGGAAGGAGGGACTGTAGCAAAAAAGGAAAAGTTTAATATTTTAGTACCTTTAAACACATTTTTTCCTAATTTTTTAATATAGTGTCACCATTTTCATTTTACTCTAGACCCCATAAATAATGTGACCAGCCACTTTTTTTTTGTAATTTTATTTTATTTTTTTCAGTGTTCCAAGATTCATTGTTTATGCACCACACCCAGTGCTCCAAGCAATACCTGTCCTCCTTAATACCTACCACCAGGCTTACCCAAACACACCCTCACCACACTGCCCTCCAAAACCCTCAGTTTGTTTCTCAGAGTACACAGTCTCTCATGGTTTGTTTCCCCCTCCGATTTCTCCCAACTCACTTCTCTCCTCCTCCTAGTGTTCTCCCACACAAAACAGATAATCACGTCAAAAAATGGGCAATAGACATGAATAGACACTTCTCCAAAGAAGACATACAAATGGCTAACAGACACATGAAAAAATGTTCATCATCATTAGCCATCAGGGAGATTCAAATCAAAACAATTCAAATCAAAAAACACTGAGAAACCAGCCACTTTTGAAAAAAAGGTTTTATTTATTTATTTGACAGAGATCACAAGTAGGCAGAGAGAGAGAGGAGGAAGCAGCCTCCCTGCTGAGAAGACTTGGGGCTTGATCCCAGTACCCTGGGACCATGACCAGAGCCGAAGGCAGAGGTTTTAACCCACTGAGCCACCCAGGTGCCCCAACCAAACACTTTTTAAAAACATTTTACTCATTTATTTATTTATTGGAGAGAGAGAGTTGGGGATGGGGAGCAGCATACAAAGGTGCATGCAGCCTCACACAAAGCTCCATCCCATGACCCCAAGACCATGACCTGAGCCCAAAACAAGAGTCAGATGCCCAACCAACTGAGCCACCCCAGGTCCCCCTGTAACCAGCCATTTTTAACAAGCCTTCCAGTGATTCTGAAATAAGGGCAGGATTGAGAACCACAAGAGCAAATAATATTTTTTTAATTTTTAATTGTTTATTAACATATAATGTATTATTAGCCCCAGGGGGAGCAAATTATCTTTTAAAAGTTCTGGTCACTGATTCTGCAGAACCAGGAGCACTGGGTGGGTGGGTGCTGCCCTCTAGTGTCTCTGGCTGCCATCTAGTAATACTACATTTTTACGTCAGCTATGAAGGGCTTGTGGTCCTGCTGCCTGATACTACTGTGCAAAGATTTCCAAGGAAATCTTAGCTCTTGGGCATTAATAAACATGGTCATGTATAAAAATGTTATGTAAACACACAAAAATATGAAAAGAAAACTAACTGAATAGAAAATTAAGAAAACAATTCCAATTACAATAGCATGAAAAGGGATAAAACACTTAGGAGTAATTTAACCAAGGAGGCAGAGTTGTTCAATAATTAGGGTGTCTCCGTTTTGTCAGAAGAAAAGTTTCTAGACATCTGTTGAACACCACTGTGAATGCAATTCACACTAGTGAGCTATACACTTAAAAATTGTTACAATGGTAAATTTTAGGAACTGAAGCCATAAAACTGGAAGAAAACATAGGCAGTAAACTCCTTGACATGGGTCTCAGCAATGAGATTTTTTTTATCTGACCCCAAAAGCAAAGATAATAAGAGCAAAAATATATAAATGGGAATACATCAAACTAAAAAGCTTCTGCACAGCTAAGAAAATCATCAACAAAATGAAAAGGCAGAAAGGGAGAAAATATTTGCTGATTATATAGCTGCTAAGGGGTTAATATCAAAAATATTTCAAGAGGGGTCCCTGGGTGGCTCAGTCAGTTAAACATCCAACTCTTGATTTTGGCTTAGGTCGTAACCTCAGGGTTGTAAGATGGAGCCCTAATTGGGGCTCTGTGCTGGGCATGGAGCTTGCTTAAGATTTTCTTTCTCCTTCTCCCTCTGTCCTCCCTGCTCCAAAAAAGAAAAGAAGAAAAAAAAAGACCTGGAATAACAAGTATTGGCAGGAATGCAAAGAAAAGGGAACCATCATACATTGTTGGTGGGAATGCAAGTTGTTGGTACAGGCATTGTGGAACACAGTATGAAGGTTCCTCAAAAAATTAAAAATAGGGGCACCTGGGTGCCTCAGTTAGTAGAGAGTCTGCATTCGGCTCAAGTCATGATCTCAGGGTGCTGGTATCGAGTCCCACATCAGGCTCCCTACTCAGCATGGACTCTCTCCTCCCTCTGCCTGCCACTCCCCCTGCTTTCTCTGACAAACAAATAAATAAATAAATAAATAATTGAATTTTTTAAATCTTTAAAAAATTAAAAATAGAACTACCATATGATTGATCAGTTCTAATTCTAGGTATTATCTGAAGAAAATGAAAACACTAACTTGAAAAGATAAAGGCATTTCCATGTTGCAGCATTATTTATAATAACCAAGATAGGAAACAACCTAAATATCCACTGATAGATGAATATGTAAAGAAAATGTGATATACATACACAAATGGAATAATATTCAGCCATTAAAAAGAATGAAATCTTGCCATTTGTGACAACATGAATGGACATCAAGGGCATTATGTTAAGTAAAATAAGTCAGACAGAGAACAACAAATACTGCATGATCCCACTCGCATATGGAATTTAAAACAACAAAACCAAGCTCACAGAGAACAGATTGGTGGTTGCCACAGGTAAGAGGTAAGGGGTGAGAGAAATGGGTGAAGGGAGTCAAAAGGTACAAACTTCCAGTTATAAAATAATTATGTCATGGTTATTTAATGTACAGCATGGTGACTATCGTTAACAATACTGTGTTGCATATTTGAAAGTTGCACAGAATATATCTTAAAAACCCTCCTTACACTGTTGGTGGGAATGCAAGCTGGTGCAACCACTCCGGAAAACAGCATGGAGGTTTTGGGTGGCTCAGTGGGTTGGGCCCCTGCCTTCAGCTCAGGTCATGATCTCAGGGTCCTGGGATCGAGCCCCGCATCGGGCTCTCTGCTCGGCAGGGAGCCTGCTTCCTCCTCTCTCTCTGTCTCTGCCTGTCTCTCTGCCTACTTGTGACCTCTCTCTGTCAAATAAATAAATAAAATCTTTAAAAAAAAAAAAGTTGAAAGTAGAGCTACCCTATGGCCCAACAATTGCACTACTGGATATTTACCCTAAAGATACAAATGTAGTGATCCGAAGGGGCACGTGCACCTGCATGTTTATAGCAGCAATGTCCACAATAGCCAAACTATGGAAAGAACCTAGATGTCCATCAACAGATGAATGGATAAAGAAGATGTAGTATGTGTATAAAATGGAATACTTGCAGCCATCAAAAGAAATGAAATCTTGCCATTTGCTATGGTGTGGATGGAACTAGAGCTTATTATGCTTAGCAAAATAAGTCAATCAGAGAAAGACAATTATTGTATGATCTCCCTGATATGAGGAAGTAGAGAGGCAACATGGGGTATTTGGGGGGTAGGAAAAGAATAAATGAAACAAGATGGGATCAGGAGGAAGACAAAACAGTGTGGTGAAAAAATAATGATACTGTTATGCTGAAAATAAATAAATGAAAAAAAAACATAAGAGACTCTTAATCTCACAAAACAAACTGAGGGTTGCTGGGGGGAGAGGGGAGGGAGAGCGTGGTGGGGTTATGGACATTGCGGAAGGTAAGTGCTATGAAGTGTGTAAACCTGGCGATTCACAGACCTGTACCCCTGGGGCTAATAATACATTATATGTTAATTTTAAAAGATCCTCATCATGAGAAAAAAATTTTTTTGGCAAACTTGTCAGGTTATGGATGGTAACTATAATTGTGGTGATCTTTTTGCAATATATACAAATGCTGAATCATGTTGTATACCTGAAACTAATATAATGTTATATCAATTATACCTCAAATTTTTAAAAATGATACATTTTATGTTACATGTTTCTTTTTAAATATCATTTGTTTATTTATTTGAGAAAGAGAGAGAAGGAGAGAGAGAAAGTACAAGAGAGAAAGCACAAGTGGTAGAGAGGGAAAAGCAGGCTGCCTTGAAGACCCTGGGATCATGACCTGAGATGAAGGCAGACACTTAACTGACTGAGCCAGCCACTGTCCCCCTATGTTACATGTTTCTTAACATAATTTAAAATTTTAAAAATTTTAATGTTGCTGTTAAATAGCAGCAACTATGTTTTTCTGTCTCCAGTACCTAATATAATGCTGGGCAAATCTTAGGTATTCAGTAATATTTTCTGAGAATAAAACATAGCAGTACAGCAGCTCTTCATATGGTTTATCTAGAGAGACAAACTCACATCAGTGGCATGTCTTTCAGGATTTTTCTCTACGGGACTCTGATATGACCCATGGTACATATGAGTCAACAACTCTGAACAGTTTCCGGAAAAAATTCTACTATTACAGTAATTGTGACACTGTAGCACAATCATGGAAGCAGATTCTAGCTTTGGCAAGTTTTCTGGAAACAAATGATGAAATGTGAATTTATGGTTGTGTAGAGTCCATAGAGGCTCCAGAATCCATAGAGGCTTTTCAGGTACTTCATCTCCTTTGTCTGCTCTTCATGATAATCTGTGAAGCAGGAAGGGCAAATGTGAAGATCCATGCCCACATCCTTGATGTGTTCATCACATGAATGTGCCTTTGTTTGGGAATACTCTGATCCCACAGTCCTAACTACTCAAGCACCTTTCATCAATGAGTACCAGCTCAATAAACAAACCTGTACTAAAGGCCTACTCTGCAAAAAACACCTAAGATTGTCTTTGGCTCTACCTCCTGAGTTTGGAGATAGGAACAAGGGTGAGTGAGTTGCTGCAGAGGGGTTCGCAGCAGATGGTTTTAACGGCTTAGTAGTGGGCTATCTGTAAGGTAAACAGTGCACTGCTTAGAACAGGTGCAAGGTTTGCACAATCTGGTGGTTTTGTCATGGGCAGGAGGTTAGGAGGAGACTGAGAACTGTTTCAGCAGTGAGAAGGCAGCAGGAGCTGCAGGAAGCAGAGCTGGTTGGGTAGGAAATACAAAATTCTGCTCACCTTCTCTTCCTCCCATTGGTGAAAGAGGGAATGTCCTAGGATTCTGGAGGTGGCTGAACTCACAGCACTGGACACTGGACCTGTGAGATTGACATCAGTTTATTAATCACATATATTCACAGCCCAGGGAAGGAGGACACCAAACACCATGCAACATCACACTGGGCTGCTTTCAGGAGTAGAGTGAACAAAAGGGGAGTTTGGGAGGTAGGCTTTGTAGTAACAAGAAGATGGGGTTTCCATGGGAGGATGTGATTGGCAAATAATTCCACAGACTGCAGGGTAAGCCCACTAGGTTGAGGAAGAGTTAGGTGCAACTGGTCCAGCTGATAGGGAAACTAGCAAAGTAGGGGGTTTTCCTGCTGGGTGAGGGGTGTATCTGAGAAGAGTTGAACTCATAGTTAGACCTTTGGGACCTCATAAGGCTCAAAGATGTCAGGACAGCACATTAAATTTTAGGCCTCATAATAAATACAGGACAATAATAAAAGATTAAGCTACTTTGTAGGTTTCCTGACACAAGCTGCTTTTTATTTGTATATTCACCATATTTTATTTGCATTAAACAACCATTCATTGTTCTTTGTTAGAAAGAGTCTTCTTGTTCTTGTATTCTGGAATTTTTAAGCTCAAAAAAGTTACTGAAGGATCTCAGATTCATCCCATGTTTAGGTAGGAATACTCCTAAACTATCTTAAATGTAAGGATCTATTTTGGTTTGAAGATATAATAAGGTCTCTAAAAAATAACATATAGTAATTTGTTTCTTTATCTTAAAAATAATTTCCCAAATATTCTTACCTGGGGGAGGGAAACATGGATACTAATGGGTTTTTTATTACAGCCTTATAGAGATATAATTCACATACCATATAATTAGACAACTCAAAGTGTACAATTCAGTGCTTTTTTATATATATTTACAGAGTTAGGCAACCATCACTACTCTTAATTTAAGAATACTTTCATCAGGTGCGCCTGGGTGGCTCAGTGGGTTAAGCCACTGCCTTCGGCTCAGGTCATGATCTCAGGGTCCTGGGATCGAGCCCCACATCAGGCTCTGCCCAGTGGGGAGTCTGCGTCCCCCTCTCTCTCTGCCTGCCTCTCTGCCTACTTGTGATATCTCTCTCTCTCTCTCTCTCTCTCTCTGTGTCAAATAAATAAATAAATAAATAAAACCTTTAAAAAAAAATATTTTCATCAGGGGTGCCTGGGTGGCTCAGTCAGTTAAGCGTCTGCCTTTGGCTCAGGTCATGATCCCAGAGTCCCGGGACCAAGCCTCACATCAAGCCCCGCATCGGGCTCCCTGTTCAGTGGGGAGCCTTATTCTCCCTCTCCCTCTGCCTGCTGCTCCCCCTGCTTGTGCTCTTTCTCACTCTGTCAAATAAATAAATAAAAATCTTTTTAAAAAAATAAAAAAGAATATTTTCATCTCTTGAAAGACCTAAATGTGAGTCAGGAATCTATCAAAATCCTTGAGGAGAACACAAGCAGCAAACTCTTTGACTTCAGCCACAGCAGCTTCTTCCTAGACACATAGGTAAAGGCAAGGAAAACAAGGGCAAAAATGAACTATTGGGATTTTATCAAGATTAAAAAGCTTTTGCACAGCAAAGGAAACAGTCAACAAAACCAAAAGACAACTGACAAATGGCAGAAGATATTTGCAAATGACATATCAGATAAAGGGCTAGTATCCAAAATCTATAAAGAACTTATCAAACTCAACACCCAAAGAACAAATAATCCAATCAAGAGATGGGTGGAAGACATGAACAGACACTCCGTCAAAGGAGACATCTGCTCAACATCACTGTGCATCAGGAAAATACAAACCAAAACCACAGTTAAGATACTACCTCACACCAATCAGAATGGCTAAAGTTAACAAGTCAGGAAAGGACAGATGTTGGTGAGGATGCAGAGAAAGGGGAACCCCCTACACTGTTGGTGGGAATGCAAACTGGTGCAGCCACGCTGGAAAACAGTTTGGAGGTTCCTCAAAAAGTTGAAAATAGAGCTACCCTATGGCCCAACAATTGCACTACTGGGTATTTACTCCAAAGATACAAATGTAGTGATCCAAAGGGGCATGTGTACCCCAATATTTTTAGCAGCAATGTCCACAATAGCCAAACTATGGAAAGAACCTAGATGTCCATCGACAGATGAATGGATAAAAAAGATGTGGTGTATATATATATATACCATGGAATATTATGGAATGGAATATTACGCAGCCACTAAAAAGTGAAATCTTGCCATTTGCAATGGCATGGATGGAACTAGAGGGTATTACGCTAAGTGAAATAAGTCAACCAGAGAAAGACAATTATCTTAGGATCTCATTGATATGTGGAATATGAGAAACAAGGCAGAGGATCATGGGGGAAGACAGGAAAAAATGAAACAAGATGAAACCAGAGAGGGAGACAAACCATAAGAGACTCTTAATCTTAGGAAACAAACTGAGGGTTTCTGGAGCCGAGGGGAGTAGGAGGGATGGGGTGGCTGGGTGATGGACATTGGGGAGGTTATGTGCTATGCTGAGTGCTATGAATTGTGTAAGACTGATGAATCACAGGCCTGTACCCCTGAAACAAATAATACATTTAGGTTAATTTTTTTTTAAGAATATTTTCGTCACCTCAGAAGAAAACCCATATCCTTTAACCATTGCCTCTCTCAATCTTCCCATATCCCAACCCTAGGCATTCACTAATTTACTTTTTGTCCCTATAGATTTGCCTACTCTGGACATTTCATGTAAATAGAATCATACAACATTGGTCTTTTGATACTGGCTTCTTTCCACTAAGAAGAATGTTTTAAAGGTTCATCCATGTTGTAGCATATATCAATATTTCATTTATTTTTATGGCTGAAAAATATTCGATTATATGGATATACCATATTTGGGTTTTTTTAATTTAATTTATTTTTTTCAGTGTTCCAAAGTGTTCATTGTTTATGCACCACACCAAGTGCTCCATGCAGTACGTGCCCTCTTTAATACCCACCACTAGACTCATCCATTCCCCCACCTCCCTCTCCTCCAAAACCCTGTTTATTTCTCAGAGTCCACAGTCTCTCATGGTTCACCTCCCCCTCCAGTTTCCCCCAATTCACATCTCCTTTCCGTCTCCTAATATCCTCCATGTTATTCCTTATGCTCCACAAGTAAGTGAAACCATATGATAATTGACTCTCTCTGCTTGCCTTATTTCACCCAGCATAATCTCCTCCAGTCCTGTCCATGTTGCTACAAAAGTTGGGTATTCGTCCTTTCTGATGGAGGCATAATACTCCATTGTATATATGGACCATATCTTCTTTATCCATTCGTCTGTTGAAGGGCATCTTGGTTCTTTCCACAGTTTGGCAACTGTGGCCATTGCTGCTATGAACATTGCAGGTCATAGGGTAGCTCTATTTTTAATTTCTTAAGGAATCTCCACACTGTTTTCTAAAGTGGCTAAATACCCAGTAGTGCAATTGCAGGTCATAGGGTAGCTCTATTTTTAATTTCTTAAGGAATCTCCACACTGTTTTCTAAAGTGGCTACACCAACTTGCATTCCTACCAAGAGTGTAAGAGGGTTCCCCTTTCTCCACATCCTCTCTGCACTTGTTGTTTACTGTCTTGTTAATTTTGGCCATTCTAACTGGTGTAAGGTGGTATCCCAATGAGGTTTTGATTATCTTTTTTCTTTAAAGATTTTATTTATTTATTTGACAGAGAGAGAGAGAGATCACAAGTAGGCAAGAGGCAGGCAGAAAGAGAGGGGGAAGCAGGCTCCCTGCTGAACAGAGAGCCCAACTCGGGACTCGATCCCAGGACCCTGAGATCATGACCTGAGCCGAAGGCAGAGACTTAACCCACTGAGCTACCCAGGTGCCCCTCAATGTGGTTTTGATTTGAATCTCCCTGATGGCTAATGATGATGAATATTATCATTCTGTTAGCCATTTGTATGTCTTCTTTGGAGAAGTATCTGTTCATGTCTTCTGCCCATTTTTTGATGTGATTATGTTTTTTTTTTAAAGATTTTATTTATTCATTTGACACAGAGAGATCACAAGTAGGCAGAGAGGCAGGCAGAGAGAGAGAGAGGAGGAAGCAGGCTCCCCGCGGAACAGAGAACCCGATGCGGGACTCGATCCCAGGACCCTGAGATCATGACCTGAGCCGAGGGCAGCGGCTTAACCCACTGAGCCACCCAGGCGCCCGTGATTATGTTTTTTGAGTGTTGAGTTTAAGGATTTCTTTATAGATCTTGGATATACCACATTTGTCAATCCATTCATCAGTTGATAGTCATTTGGGTTGTTTATGGCTTTTGGCTGTTATCAATAATGCTGTTATGAACATTCATGTACAGATTTTTGTGTGGATGTATTTTCATTTCTCTTTGGGTACATGCTTAGAGTGGAATATAGGTCATATGGTAACTCTACATTTGACCTTGAGGAACTGCTAAACTGTTTTCCAAAGTGGCTATAGTTGTCATATGTGAGGAGTGAGATTTTAAATTCTTTGCCAAATTGGATGCTTTTTATTTATTTTTGTTGTCTGATTGCTGAGGCTAGCACTTCCAGTATTATGTTGAACAGTGGTAAGAGTGGACATCCCTGTCGTGTTCCTGACCTTAGAGGAAAAGCTCTCAGTTTTTCTCTGTTGAGGATGATATTCACTGTGGGTTTTTTGTGTATTACTTTTATGATAATTGAGGTATGTTCCTTCTAGTTTTCATCAAGAAGCATTTCATCAAATGCTTCTCTGCATCTGAGAGGACATACGATTCTTGTCCTTTCATTTATTAATGTGGTATCACATTGGTTGATTTTCAGATGTTGAACCACCTTTGCAGCCCAGGAATAAATCTCACTTGTTTGTATTGAATAATCCTTTTAGTGTACTGTTGGATCCTATTATCTAGTATCATGGTGAGAATTTCTGCATCCATGTTCATCAGGGGTATTGGTCTGTAATTCTCCTTTTTGGTGGGGTCTTTATCTGGTTTTGGAATCAAGGTAATGCTGGCCTCATAGGATGAGTTTGGAAGTTTCCTTCCATTTCTATTTTTTGAAGTAGTCTCAGATCTATTGATTTTTATATATTGATCTTCTATCTTCTATTTATTGATCTTCTATCTTGTTAAATTCTCTTATTTATTCTAACAGTTTTTATCTGAAGATTCTCTCAGATTTTCAACATATAAATCAAGTAATCTGTGAAGTATGGCTGTTTTATTTCCTTCTTTCCAATCTGTATTACCCCTTTCTTCTTTTCATGTCTTAGTACATTGGTTAGAACCTCTGGTATATGATTAATTATAAAGAATAATAGTAAGCATACCTATCTCATTCCTTATCTCAGGGGAACAACCTTCAACATTTCCTTTTTAAATATAATATTTGCTTAATAGATATTCTTTATCATATTTCTTCTATTCCTCATTTGAGAAAATGTTGTTATGAATGATGTTTAATTTGATATAAACTTCTTTTTCTACATCCATCAATATGGTCACTTAATTTTTCTTCCTAATTCTTTTAATATGAATTGCAGTGATTGCATTTTCAGTCATAAATTTGCCTTGCACTCCCTAAATCCATTTCAGTCATAGTGGGTTCTTGTTTTTATATATTTTTTTATTTAGTTGGGTAATATTTTGTTTAAGCTCATAAGACCTCTGCTCATAAATTAGATTAGCTTGTAATTTTCTTTTTCTCATTCTGTCTTTTTTTAAAAGATTTTATTTATTTATTTGACAGATAGAGATCACAAGTAGGCAGAGAGGCAGGCAGAGAGAGAGAGGAAGGGAAGGATGCTCCCCGCTGAGCAGAGAGCCCGATATGGGGCTCGATCCCAGGATCCTGGGATCATGACCCGAGCCAAAGGCAGAGGCCCCAACCCACTGAGCCACCCAGGCACCCCCTCATTCTGTCTTTATCAGGTTTTGGTATTTTATGGCTGGAAGGTAAGCTAGAGGCACTGGTGATCCCAGATCATCTAGTTAAATCAGAGACTGAGAGGATTCAACATGGATTCCATCTCGGGGGACAGGGGCGGTTTAGTCTCTTTACAATTCATACTTACTGATATGGGCCCTCCCAGGTCTCAGTCAAAAGTCTTTGGTGTTTACCAGAGCCTCTCCTCCTTAATCAGACCCTGACTCCAATTCTTGTTACCTCTATCCTGTGAATCTGTGAAATTTTCTGCTCATTTCAGCCTCTTGGTCATTGTCATTGACGATAGCCTTAAGGGAAAGGACAGCACTAAATGTCACACTAATCTCTGAAATCTTTCCTTCTTGCCTCAGTCTTGGACCCATAAAACCTCACTGTTTCGGTAATGCCTTCAAACAGATTTTTTAGAACTTTTATTTAAATTCTAGTTAGCTAACATACAGTGCTATATTAGTTTCAGGTGTATAGTAAAGTGACTCAATACTTCCATACAACACCTAGTGCTTGTCACAACATGCACTCCTTAATCTCCATCACCCATCTAATCCATCCTCCCACCCACCTCCCCTCTGGTCACCATTAGTTTGTTCTCTATAGTTAAGAGTCTATTTCTTGGCTTGCCCCCATGTTGTTTTGTTTCTTAACTTCCACACATGAATAAAATCATATGGTATTTGTCTTTCTCTGACTTATTTCACTTAGCATAACACTCTCTAAACTCTATCCATGTCACTGAAAATGGCAAAGATTTTGTTATTTTTTATGGCTAATATGAATATCACATATTAAATATATACATATATATGTATGCATACATATATATATATATATCTCACATCTTCTTTATCCATTCATCAGTTGATGGACACTTGGGTTATTTCTATAATTTGGCTATTGTAGACAATGCTGCTATAAACATTGGGTGCATGTATCCCTTTGAATTAGTATTTTTTTTAATTCTTTGGGTAAATACTTCAATTGCTGGATCATAGAGTAATTCTATTTATAACTTTTTGAGGAACCTCTATATTGTTCTCCAGAGTGGCTGCTCCAGTTTGTATTCCTGCCAACAGTGCAAGAGTGTTCCCTTTCTCCACATCCCCAGCCAACACCTGTTGTTTCTTGTGTTGTTGATTTTAGCCATTCTGACAGGTGTGAGGTAATATCTCATTATACTTTTAGTTTGTATTTCCCTGTTGATGAATCATGTTGAGCATTTCTTCATCCAAATCAGATGTCTAAATTTTTTTTTATTTTTTATTAACATATAATGTATTATTATCCCCAGGGGTATAGGTCTATGAATCGCCAGGTTTACATATTTCACAGCACTAATCATCAAATCAGATTTTTAAATAAACTTTATTTTTTAGAGCAGTTTGAGGCTCATATCAAAATTTAGAGAAAGAGGCACAGATTTTCCATATATCCCTCTCCCAACATATGCACAGCCTTCCCCACTATCAGCATCCTCCACCATAAGTGGTATATTTGTTACAATAGATTAATCTACATGAACACATCATTATAACCTAGAGGCTATAGCTGACCTTAAGGTTCACACTTGTTGATATACATTCTATGGGCTTGAACACATGTATAATGACATGTATCCACCACTGTGCATCACACAAGAATAGTTTCATTGCCCTAAAAATCCTCTGTGCTCCACTTACTCATCCTTCCCTCCTCCCTAATCTCTGGCAACTACTGACCTTTTAACTGTCTCCACAGTTTTGCCTTTTCCAGAATGTCATATAGATGGGATCATATGATATATAGCCCTATCAGTATGACTTCTTTCTTAGTAATAAATATTTACATTTCCTTCATGGCTATTTGTGGCTTGATAGCTCATTTCTTCTTAGTGCTGAATAATAATATTCCATTGTCTGAATGTACCAGTTTATTTTCCATTCACCTATTGAAGGACATCTGGGTTACCTCCAAATTTTGGCATTATGAATAAAACTGCTATACACATTTGTGTGCTGGTTTTTGTGTGGGCATGAGTTTTCAACTTCTTTGCATAAATATCAAGGACAATGATTGCTGGATTGTATAATAAGAGTATGTTTTGCTTTATAAGAAACCACCAAACTGTCTTCCAGAGTGGCTGCAACATTTTGCATTCCCATCAACGGTGTCTGAAAGTTCCTGTTGCTACACGTTCTCATCAACATTTGTTGTTGTCAGTGTTCTGGATTTGGGCCATTTTAACAGATATGTAGTGGTATCTCACAGTTTTAATTTGCATTTCCCTGATAACATATGATGTGGAGCATCTTTTCATGTGCTTATTTGTCATCCTTCTATCTTTTTTGGTAAGGTGTCTGTTAAGGTCTTTGGCCCATTTTTTAATGGGGTTGCTTGTGTTTTTTTGTTGAGTATTTGTTTGTTTGTTTTTGCATATATTGGAAAACACCCCTTTATCAGATGTGTCTTTTGCAAATATTTTCTCCCAGTCTCTGTCTTCAAGGATCATGCCTCAAACAACATTTTTAAAAATTTGCCAGTCTTTTCTGGTTGTTCTTAGCAGGAGGGATGGTCTGAATAAACAATCTATCATTAGATTGGCAGCCCTCTAATTATTTACTTTGACATGCTTTTTAAAACTGTAGAAGTAGGGACGCCTGAGTGGCTCAGTTGGTTAAGCTGCTGCCTTTGGCTCAGGTCATGATCCCAGTGTGCTGGGATGAAGTCCCACATCAGGCTCCTTGCTCAGCAGGGAGCCTGCTTCTCCCTCTGCCTCTGCCTGCCATTCTGTCTCCTGTGCTCACTCTCTCTTTCTGACAAATAAATAAAATCTTAAAAAAAAAAAAACTTAAAAAACTGTAGAAGTAAAGTGACATATTCAGAAAATGAAAAAGTATATACTTAACAATTTTACCTCCCTAATAATTCCTGCCAACAGTCTGGGCTATTTCTTTCTGATCTTTTTTCTTATGAGTACATTTTTACACAATTACACTTGTGATGCTCAAATAATTACACATGCTTTCTTCTTCACCTAACTTTATTACATCAGTGTTCTACCTAGCTACTTCTCATTGTAAATATCATTTTTCCAAAAGATTAATTAAACACCATTTTTTTCATTCTCTCAAGAGAATACCTATAGCTCTTTCTTACACCCCAGTGAACCAGCTAGCCTATGCAAAAGAAACTAATGGTGGATGAAAAATACAGTAGCCCACTCTGTTCAACCTCTTGGTCATTGCTCACCAAGTTTGGCCAGCGTAGCTGTTAAGCCAAGAAGCCAGGTACTGGGGAGGAAGAATAGGAGGTTTGATCAGAATTAGCAATACCTTAGCTATGGAAACCTGATATTCAGCCTATTTCAGCTTCCTCCTGCCCCCTCCTCTGCTATGAGTCCTGGAAATTAGTCTGTCAGTTGTCCACTCTTTTGTCTAATCTCTCCTTTACTTCAGTGTGCTCCGAATACCCACACTACTCCTTCAGCATCCAACCCAGCAATAGTACTAGCTTTTGCCTAAGCCTGCTACTAAGGAGATAGCCTTGTCTCCTTTGCATTGTGCTAAAGTATTCCTGTTGAGTTGTACTTAAGCCATGTCTTCTTCTTCCAACACCTGTCTGGCTGGTGGAGCAGGCAATTAATGAGTATGTTATGGTCCTGGATATATGTGTAAAAAGAAAGAAAGAAAAGCACTTTAACATTTGATACTCTCTCTTCTATTCCTACTTATATTCCTACTAGGAATATTCCTGTGCCAAAGATTATCTGATTTTGGCAGGACATGTTGTTTAGAGAAGTGGCTCTCACACTTTTTTTCTGCCCCAACACATTTGACAAATGACATTCAAATGCTCAGTATATTCCTGGGCACGATTTCTAGCATACATGTTGTAACTTCACCCCTTTTTCTCCCACACAGCCAAGAACATCTGAAGGAAGGTGAGAAAAAGCAGTGTATTCGAGAGAGAAACTTAAATCATGTTTATTTTTCATTGGATAAAACATTCCATAGATTTTGTATGATATTATTTGGTGAAAAATCATCAAGGTTGAAAAACACTGCTTTGGAGGAAAGTAGTTATTCTTCTCATTGGAAAATAATTACTGAGAACCTTCTGATACACAGCACAGATCTGTGTTGCAACCCAATATGTGGTTGGTCATAAAAAAGCTACTTTTGTTATAACTTCTAGGCTGAACACAAACTTACAGGTCCATGATTAAGCATTATACCTTTCTTACTCTAATAAACAGGTAGTGTATTGGTTCTTCAAAATCCCAAACCTATTTATTCTCCAATGAAGTCACTGATACAATACCGAGAATCAGGTATCTGACTATACTTTGGCTCCCCACTGGCAGCCATTCTTGTCTCTAGCCCCTAATCGTGGGTACTTTTGCCAGCTTAGAATTAAGGTTGTTTGGGAGAAATAGGGAAAGAGTAAGGAGAGGACCAGCCATCTTCTGAAGGAAAAGAGGCAATGTTTTTTAGGCACGTCTACTGGACCCATTCAAAATTCTTTGCTCAAACTTAAGAAGAGCTGTAAAAAAAAAAAAAAAAAAAAAAAAAAAAAAAAAAAGACACTCCTATGATACTTGAGGGATATTCCCTGACATAAGAATGCTGGCTAATGTCATGGGCCCTTCCCAAATCCCGGTAGTTAAATCAATTTGTGGCCCTCATATTTTCAAGGGATAGAAGCAGATGAATAGAAATGGCTAAACAACCTAAAAATCTTTCTGCAGTTACCTGGAGAGTTAAGAGCAAGAAACCAATGTCAACTTTATGGTTTAGTATGGTTGTAAATAATCCTCCATTTGGGAGGATTTTATCCCTTTTGTGTTCAAAATTCAATTTTTTCCATTCTATATTAAAATGTGTCCCTTTTTCAGTATAAAAACGTGGTAACCTAAAGGTGCTTTACAGAGTTTACTACTTTGTAGAAATGCAATGCCATACGCCATATAGGATTAAAATATTTATAAAAAGATTTACAATTTTGATAAAGGAAAGATTTTTATATAGCATTTGTACCTAGAGAAATAAAGTATTTGGGGGTAAGGTATATATACTTGCCCAAGGACTTGGGGAAAATATAATATAAAATAAAATATAGAGAGAGATATAAAGTCTTTGAGGGTAAGGTATATATACTTGCACAAGGGCTTGGGGAAAATGTGCAATACAAATGAGAGAATATACTGTTAATGAAACTGTTTCTCATTTAACTACTGGTATCATTTGACTACAGTGCTATTGGAAGCCACATTTTTAGATAGTAAATATTTTAGAGTAGCGGTCTCTGTTGCAACTACCCAACTCACCCATTGTACTGAAAAACCAACCACAGACAATACATCAACAAATGGACATGACTGTATTCCAATAAAACTTTATTTACAAAAATAGGCAACTTGATATCTGAATTGTACATTTTCATGAAGCAACCTTTACTATAGGTAATAGTTATGTTAAATGTACTACATTTTCATGAAGCAACCTTTACTATAGGTAATAGTTATGTTAAAATGTGACTTTTTGGGACACCTGGGTGGCTCATTCAGTTAAGCAACTGCCTTCGGCTCAGGTCATGATCCCAGGGTCCTGGGATCGGGTCCCGTGTCGGGCTCCCTGCTCAATGGGGAACCTGCTTCTCCCTCTCCCTCTGCCTGCCTCTCTGCCTACTCGTGCTCTCTCTCTTTCTCTCTGTCAAATAAATAAATAAATAATCTTTTAAAAGGTGTGACTTTTTAAAATGCAAGTGTTCAATGCAAATTCGTATAAATAAGGCACATAATTTTTCACCCTATGCAAAAAAAGAGTAGATCTACCATATTCACTGATGTAGTTAGTGGTCACTTTTTCTCTGTATTGGTTGTGACAACCAGAAGTCACCTTGGGGCGCCTGGGTGGCTCAGTGGGTTGAGGCCTCTGCCTTCAGCTCGGGTCGTGATCCCGGGGTCCTGGGATGGAGCCCCGCATCAGGCTCTCTGCTCCATGGGGAGTCTGCTTCCTCCTCTCTCTGCCAGCCTCTCTGCCTACTTGTGATCTCTGTCTGTCAAATAAATAAACAAAATCTTTAAAAAAAAAAAAAAAAAAAAAAAAAAGAAGTCACCTGAAACGCAACTCTTTGTTGGAGGACCTGCAGCAATGTTCCCAGAGGTGTCTACTATGTGGAAATGCTGAGAGTAAGGAGAGAGGTACAACAGGACTAGGCCATAGGGGCAGTGTTCAAAGTCATTTGGTTCCCTCCCCCTATAGACCTCTCTCACTCATAAGTCTGTTGTTCTGATCGTGGATTTCTATATTCACGAAATTGAAAGCTGGTTAATGGGCCCTCAGTCCAGGTACATTTGCCCTATACCTTGCTGAAACTTCACAAAATATAAATGCCCTTCCATTACAGAATTGGATTTTTTCCTATTTACTATATTTCCTTGGACAATTCAATAGTGATTTTGAAGAGAAAATAATTAAATGGAAAAATAAATCTAGTTAAATGAGTTCAGTGTTCATTGGCAGTTCTTTTATACCATGACATTTCTTTTCTCTGTACTTTCAAGAATTTTCTCAAGACGAGAATACATGGTTGCAGCACAGTAAGCACTGCATATCTTTTTTTTTCTTAAAGATTTTATTTATTTATTTGAGAGAGAGAGAGAATGAGCATGACAGGGGGAAGGTCAGAGGGAGAAGCACACCCCTTGCTGAGCAGGGAGCCCAATGCAGGACTTGATCCCAGGACTCCAGGATCATGACCTGAGCTGAAGGCAGTCGCTTAACCAACAGAGCGACCCAGTCACCCAGCCCTGCATATCTTAAGAGTACTTTCTTTTCCCTTTTTCCTCCCATTTAAAATATTTATCATGGACTATTTAAGCTATATTCTTGGTATTAGCCCCAGTTCCCAAGAAAACAGAGCCCAGGAAAAGCTTAAGTACCAATTATTTATAGAGAGGATGAAGGAAAAGGGAAGTGAGGTAGGAAAAGATGGAAAGCAATTACAGAGGCAGCCCAACTGTCACTTAGTCATGCAGGACATCTCTGAACAGGGAATACAGAAACAGTGTAATTTTGTAGCAATCTATTGGAGAACAGAGAGAAATTTCATCTGCCTGTCTAATACCCAGCCTCCAAGATGGTCCTTTACTTATATTTATATACATTTATAAATATAAATATATTTATATAAATGTAAATATATAATATAAAATATAATATTTATAAATATATGTTATATTATGCATGATTTAATATATAACATAAACATATATATTATATATAATAGAATAAATATTATAGATATATCATATATAATTATATATAAAATATATATAATATAAATATATATTTGTGTGTTCCCATGGGTTTTTTACAAAAATGAAAGGGTACTAAATATACTTATTTCACTTACATGTAAGAGCATATATACTGATCTCATCCTTTTTAATGATTGCATAGTATTTCATTGTGTGGCTAAATCATAATTTAATTAACCAGCCTCATGTTAAGTTGTTTCCACTCTTTCACTGTTACAAAGAATGATGCAGTAAACATCTTTACACATAAGTCTCTGTCTATTAGATAAATTCATAGAAGAGGAAATGCTAGATCAAGGGCTATGTGCATTTTACATTTCCTATCCTTAATTGCACTCCAAAAGCTTGTTCCTTTTTATGTTTCAACCAGAAGTATGTAATAAAGCATTTTCCCCACATCTTTCCTAATATATCTTATAATCAAACTTTTTTTTCAATCTGAGAAATATTTTCTTCTAGAAAATCACCTCAAAACAAGGAAGACACAATTGAAAACTACACCTTAGGTGAAACTAGGAAATAGCTAGCTATAACCCAGAACTATGGTACATGAAAATGAAAGGTAGTTCAAAGAAATATAAGTGCTGTGGCTCAAAAAATATAGTCAAACCCAAGAGGTTCCAGTTTCTTTTCAATTTATTGATGCCATCAAACATATAACCACTATCCATTCATCTCCATCGTCCTCAGATAATGATATTTTAACCTAGAGATATCAACTCAGGATCATAAGATGGCAGCTCTAGATGTAAATATTACAGGAGTGCTTGGGTAGCTCAACTGGTTAAGCATCTGCCTTCAGCTTGGGTCATGATATGCAGGTCCTGGGATTGAGTCCCACACTGGGCTCCCTGCTCAGTGGGAAGTCAGATTCTCCCTCTCCCTCTGCCCCTCCCCAACACCCCTCTCCCGCTCATGTGTGTGCATGCTCTCTTGCTCTCCCTCTCTCTCAAATAAAAAAGTAAAAATCTTTACATTAAAAAAAATAAATGTAACATTACACCTATACTTCTTATTCAAGACAGGAAGCAACAGGTCATGGACTGGAGAAATAGAAGCAAGTTCTCATATCTTGTCTCTTTAATCCCAATGCAAATTCTTCCCCAGAAGCCCCCAGTAAATTTCATCATATATCGTTTTAGGCAGAATTGGTCCATATGTCCATCTTTAGATACAAAGTAGTCTAGAAAATCCACCTCCAGTGACAGGTGATTCATCATCACTAGGGCCTGCCCCAAGAGATCCAGGAGTCCATCCAGTTACTTCTGTCCCCCACTGATCAGTCAACTCTGTCCTAGAGCCCAGCCCTAACCACCATGCACGATTCCCAACCTACAGCCCTGGAGGCCACTGGGGCCAGTGACCCATTCTCACCCATCACAGACCCAGTGTCAATCCCCATGCCACACTCGTTTGACCAGGCCAAGGCAAATTGCAGGGCCACATCAACTCCAAATGTGGGCAGATTCACCATGGTGAGGTCCTTGCTGGTGTATATAGCTCTTGGCAGTGCATAATTCCTGGGGGCCTGCAAGTGGTCCCTTCACTTGCATCCCAGAAAACAAGCCCTTGGAGCTACAGGCAGCAACTGACCCTGCCCTACAGCAGAAAGCTATGCCCTGGATACCAATGGCCCTTGACCAACAGCAACAGGCCTCACCCGATGCTGTCCCTGAACACCGTAAGCTGCCCCAAGCCCTGTCCAAGGGAGCCATTGAGAAACTGGAGACAACATTGTGGCATAAGTACCTGGCCTTCTTGTCAGGACTGCCAGCTCTTTATTATGTGGCTCTCTCTAGGGCCATGGCACCGGCAATCTCTACCCAAGCTGTAATCACAGGAATGGTGCCTGGACCTGGTGAATTCTCAACTGAACCTCTGACTCAGATGATCTCATCTGAAGAGCAGTCTCTGAGTCCTGGACCAAGCTTTCAAGATGTCAGTGAGACTTGTGCAGACATTGAAGATGAGCTCCAGGTTGAAGAGCTGGTAGAAGAAATGATCAAGATGGTGCCTTTAGAAAGCCAGGCAGACATCAAAAGAAATGAAATCGTGCCATTTGCGACAACGTGGATGGAACTAGAGCATATTATGCTTAGAGAAATAAGTCAATCGGAGAAAAATAGCTATCATATGATCTCTCTGATATGAGAAAGTGGAGATGCAACGTGGGGGATTTGGGGGGTAGGAAAAGAATAAATGAAACAAGATGGGATCGGGAGAGAGACAAACCATAAGAGACTCTTAATCTCACAAAACAAACTGAGGGTTGCCGGGGGGAGGTGGGTGGGGAGAGGGTGGTGGGGTTATAGACATTGGGGAAGGTATGTGCTATGGTGAGTGCTGTGAAGTATGTAAACCTGGCAATTCACAGATCTGTACCCCTGGGGCTAATAATACATTGTATGTTTATAAAAAGTTTTATTAAAAATAGATAAATAGACTGTCTTTTTTCCAATGTATATTTTTTCCTGTTTTGAAAAAAAATAGATAAATAAACAAATAATTTTTTAAAAAAAGAAAGCCAGGCAGAGACCTCTAGGCCCTACACACTCAAGAAACCCATCTTAGCCAAACTAAATTTCCATCTAAGAAAGAAGATCCTAGAGATACAACTGGGAATTCCCATAAAGGTAAGGCTGTCCAGAGAACAAACTGTAGCAACCTTAGACAACACATCCACACAGGATTAGTCTAGAGAACCTAGGAGAAACATTGCTCCAGGATCTCCCCATCCCACTAGATACTCCTCATGTCCCAGATCCAGAATGGCTCCACCTTAAAGAACAGCTGGCCCTTGAGTTAAAGGCGGTGCAGCAGAACCAGAAGCAACCTAGTTCAAGAGCAGTATCTCGTGGTTCTGCCCACTGGGCCTCTAAGATATCACAACCCAGTGGGGACATGACAGAGGCCCAGGTGCTCTGTGTTCAGTTGGAGGCCAATGTGAACAGCCCCAGCCTGGGAGGAGCCCTAGAGTCCTGAGTCCCAAAGCCCTGGCCACGGCAAGGACTCAGCCCATGTCCCCATGCTGGCAGAAAAGAGAGAGGACCCAAGGAAACCCAAATTGGCAGGGGACCATGGAGAAGGGGATGCAGGGTTTGCACACTCCTCCACAAGAGACATAAGCCACCCTGATGAAGCCCAGACGCCAAAAGGGATGCTTCTGAACAGGACACCTCACAGCCCCTGGCGACGGAGCCATAGCTTTCATCTTGATGCTCCCTGTGAACACAGTACCCGACATCACCCTCAGATTAAGCTTCCAGAGCCACCTCCAGGAATCCCTGGGGTGAAGGTACCCGAGAAGAATGACCTGCACAGCAGTCAAACCAAGCTTAATGTATTCCTCAAACCAGCAAGGATTCCTAAGAATGCCCAGCCTGTGGTGCCCCAGGCATCACAGGGCCAGCTTTTCCTGGGCCAACTCGTTCAGGGTAAGTAAGCCTTTGCAGGGCCAAACTTTGAAAGGTCAGGTTTTGCAGGGACAGGTGATGCCAGTCCACACTCACAAGAGGCCCAGCCTTCCAGAATCAGGCTTGAGAAGTAAGATGAAATCCTTTCTTCACTGTTTTAACTCCAAGGCAAAAGGCAAAGTGCATGAGGAATCCATGTCCTCTACAGCTGGGAAAGGGGCCAACACCAGAAAAGAAAATGCAGAAAAGGGCCTGGCTCCAGCCAAAAGTTCCATGGGGCGAACCAAGACAGAGAGGACAAGAGGGGACTCCAAAGCCCAATCTTCCCCCACTGAGAAGCAGGAGGGCCTGGCCTTCTTGGATGGTCCCCATTCCCCTGACAGTAAGCTCCGGCACCGCTCCCGCTCTCACCAATTCCATTCTGCCTCAGTCCTGGGCCACCCCCACCACTGCCCTCGGCACTGTCCTTGAGTGGCTTGTGCCACACAACCAGGGAATGTACCCTAGCTCTCACCTCCAACCTCAGAGAGAACCGTTGGTCTGCTCAAAAAGACCCAACACAATCAAAAGTCATTGTAGGCTCTCATCTGTGTCCCTTGAAGAGGATTGCTACTGTCATTTTCATTTAATGGTGCATGTGGGGCAGAGTGTCACCGAAAATACACTCTATGTCTCTAAGCAAAGCACTGTCTGTCTCCTCCTTCTCTCCACTGTGGTGTGTTAAGGAAAGGCATGAGGGGAGGCTGAAGTGTCCTTCCCATATAGAGAAGGAACTTTAATCCACTCTTAAGCTGGGTCAGCTTTCCACACAACTCCTCCCGGCCCACCCTGGACTATGGATAAAGGGGCTTGGGCAGAGAAGGAAGGTAAGGTAAATAAAGGTCAGGCTTGAATTCTATCATGGCTTCCCATTGGTGTCTTTAGCCCCAGAGGAGCATGTGGACTTGAGGATAGTAGTGATGAGGAGGATTGGCCACGAATCCCACAGGCAGAATCACTCAGGATTTCCATAGAGGCCCACAGTCTGCGGGGGAGGTTTTTAGAGGAGTGCCATAGTGCTCCAACCTTGAGGAGGTATGTTGTGTTTATCAAAAACATGTAGCTAACATGACAGGATGTCAAAAGCAAATGATAGAATCTCCCCCCTCCTCTACTCCCTGATGGTTATTGGCAAGATCTTTCTGGAGAGCTCATCTGGGAAGCTGCTGTAACTCTCTTGCCTATATCTTGCCCACTGCCTGCCAGCTGCATGGACTCTTGGAATGAAGATCAGAGTAAGTCATGAAAAGGGACTTGTCCCCCACTCCCAAGGGCAGGCAGGGAGAGAATCAGGGAGGGGGAGCATGTAGATGGGAGATCAGAGTACCTGGGACAGAGGCTGACTATTCCTGACCAGGGTATGATAAGGAAGCAAAGCCAATTTACTTTGCACTCAAAAGAGCCTGGAGCCAGGAAGCCAACCCAAAGTTCAGATGCTCTTTGGGGGAAGTGAATGAGTAAATCTGAGCTTCAGTCTGCTTGCCCATGGTGTAATAAAGAGCAACCAGCTGAGCCTTGTTATCCAAAGGGAATACAAATAAATCCAAGATCAGAACACTCTCCCTGTACCCTACCAAACTGTGACCCAATGTCTTGTAATGTTGTAACTAGAAGCACATTGTTTGCTTAGCCCAAATATGAAGTTAGTCACTGAGTTCTAAGCTTGATATCTGTCAAGTTTGCTCCTTTCCTCTACTATTATTGCCTATTTGTATTCCGTTTCCATCTATTCTTGACAGAATAGTTTAAATAATGGCTCATATCCCCAGGGCTTAGAATAGTGGCTGATCCACAGTAATACATTAATACTACTTAAAATAAAATTCTGAGCTGGGAAGCAGACAAATCACTACATTAGTATGATAAGGTCTATGGAATGGGAGATCCTGTCACAGGAGGAAGAGGACCCCAGAAGGATTACAGTAAGAATGACTTTGAGAAGTATCTTACATTCAACGATAAAAATATTTGAGTACTTACTATATCCAAGGTACTATAGCAAACACAACAATGAAGAAAACAGAGGACTTACACAATGGAGCTCATGATCTCATGGGATAGAGTCTCACATGCCAATATTATCTAATCAAAATATATGTTTGGATGTCCAATAGTCATCTTAAACTACAGAAAAGTGAACAACTGATTCCCCACCCATCACCATTACCCAATCACACATACAAAACACACTTCCTGGACAGTATTTACCATATCACTTAATGGCAACTCCATCTTATCATTTTCTCAGGACAAAAATATTAGTGTCATATTTGGCCTTTTTTTCCATAATACATATCCAATCCATCAGTAAATCCTGTCTCCACCTACAAAATTAATTGAGAACATGACCACTTCTCATTCTGTCTCTGCAGTAGCCACATAATAATTTTCCAGCTTCTTTCTGAGACTATATCTCAACAGCCTGTTATCAACACAGAAGCTTGATAGTCCTCAAGGAGGGTCCTAGCAGGCTGTGGATGATAGAGGGAGAGAGAGAGAAAGAGATAATAGATGATAGATAGGTAGGTATAAAACCATGAGATTGGATAGGATCACCAAAGAAATGAGTATAAATGAAGGAGAGTTCTAGGACTGGGCTCTGAGACACTCTAACATTAACAAATTAGGGGCAGAGGGGAATGCAGGAACCAATAAGTAAAGACTGCAAAGTAGTAGCCAGTGAGGTAGGAAGAAAAGCAGTAGAGTATAATATACCAGAAGCCAAGGAAAAGAGTATTACAAGGAGATAGTGAGAAACTGCATGAAAAGTTGCCAATCAGCCAAGTAAGATGAGGACTCAGATGATTTTTAGGTTTAGCAACATAGAGATCATTCATGCCTTGAGAAGAACAGACTCAGGTGAATAGTGGAAATGAAGCTGTGATTGGAGTGGATTCAAGAGAGAATGGAAGAGCAAGTGGTCATAGCAAGTATAAGCAACTGTTCCAAGGAATTCTGTTCCATAGGCATGCTGAAAAATGAGGACATAGAGCAGGGTTTTTAAAGGTGGGAGACATAGTATGTTAGATGTTGATGGAAAAGACTCAATGGAGAGGAGTAAGTTGACAATGCAAGAGTACAAAGAAACAAAATAGGAGTGAGTCCCCCCAAAAAGGGGTTGGGGGGGGTACTTGACTAAGCACAGACGATGCACTGGTGGTAAGTAAGGAACAGGTGACATTAATGAGGGAGGACTTTGTATATCAAGAGAAAAAAGTTTCCCCCACAATTAAGAGAGTGGGGACAAAGATCACGAAGGGAGAAAGAGAAGCTGGGAAAGGATCACAGCAAATGGTGGAAAGGACAAAATGGAAAGCCAAAGTCATATGTGAAGGAGAATTCTAGAAAGTACCATGGTGAGTTATATTTAAGGCCTAAGAAGTCGGTAGTAGCGTGTGAGCCCAGGTGGTCAGAAAAACTGGCTGAAGTTGGTGATCATCTGTGTGGAACAGTTGCTCTTGGAACACAGTAGAAGAGATGGCAGAGAAAGCTCTAAATGCATGGAACATAAGGAAGAGGAGAGGACTTGAGACAGAGAAATAGGGCAGCTGTTGTGTCCTGGTGTCCTCCCAGGGACTACGGTAGTTTGGAGGGGGGAAGAGAGAAATGGAAGGCAAAAGACAAAGAGCCTCTGAGGGCTCCCCTGAGAAGATGGAAAGAATCTGTTTTGGACACTCTGTATCTCTCAAAAGGTGGCATCTCTGCATTCCCACCTTCTGGCCTACCTCACAAAAGCCAAGAGCTCAAGGAAGTGGAAGAAGTGTTATAGTTTCCCTATAATGTGGTATGGGGGACAATTAAATGCCCCTGCCTTACTAATTCCTAAGGAAATCCAGGATGACTCAATATCCCATTAAACCAAGAGGTGGTGGCAGGACTTTCTTCCTCTGATAGGACCCAATGTGTCCACTGGTAGCAGGATGAAGAAAAGCCAGGATGGAAAGAAGCATGAATGTGTCCCTCCTCTGAATGGTGACTCTGCCTAAGGGATGGGAGCCAAGCCCCTTTGTGACCCTCAGGATGAGGAGGCACAAGGCTCAAGCCTGCTGAGCCAACACCCTCCAGGTGTTTTCCTAAAGCATGCCCAGAGATCATAGGAGGTCTTGTGACAGACACATCCTCCCTGTCAGGTAGCAATTAGGCAGAGAGCCATGGAGCAAGGATGTGGGGTGGGGGGAGAGGGGACAGCATGAAGGGAATGACCCAGAAAGGTCACAGCAGCATCATGTGGGAAGCCAAGGTTAATGTGCACACATCCTGACTTAGGTGGAATGGGTCCTTCCCATGGTCCCCTCAGGCTTCTACCTGTCCCAGAACAGTGTGAGTTCATAGTGCTGACCAAAGTCCTACAACAAAGGGTCAAAAGGCATAAAGATGAGCTGGAACAAACACCTTCAGGATTCTCAGCTTCAGCAAAGCCAAGAGCTGAGAGAAGATAGGGTCAGAGCCTGTGATTCACACAGGATGTTGTTGAGAGATGAAGCCTTGTTCATCCCGTCCCATTACCCTAGCATAGCCCCCACCCTCCAGCTTTCCCTAGTCTCAACAGAGGTAAAATCAGAATAAAAGGCCTCATGGAGGATAGAAACTCAAGCATTTACACCTCCAGAGTTGGTGGCAGGTGCTAGGAATATATCAGTGCTTGCTTGGGAACTCTGGAGTACACCTCTGGCCCTCACAAGTAACATGGCATGGTGAAAGGTTCGGACTTTCTGGAGCCCTTCCCGACTTCTGCGGAGGACACCTAAGAATTCTATGGAGAGAATTTCAGGTACCTGACTACCTGCGGTGGAGGAAAGTGGCTTCTCCACAAAATCACTTCTCCTGTCAAACATTGAGTCCTAGAGGATAGAGACCATGACTGCTTCATTTTTGTACCTGCTTACCACAGCCCATCCAGGGAGCACAGTGAACACAGAATGGGAACAGGAGTAAACCCCACAGATGCTACTTTCTGCACCATGTGAGAGGGGCCTGGGCTTCTGCTCCTTCCCAGCCATCCAAAGCCTAATGTTCCACCTGGGTCAGGGGCCCATGGCAGAGGCCAGGTCTGTCACAGAACAAGGAACAAGAGTGGTTACTGCGTCCAACATAGGAAGAGGAAAGAAGAGAAGACAGCCTGGGCTTCAGGTGCAGAGATGAGGAACGGACACGATGCAGGCATGGAAGGTACTGGGGGACACAGAAGACCAGATCCCTGTGGCTCTGGCAGGGCCTGCAGAGGAATGTTCATTCCTATCCCCAGAGATACTGAGGCCAGGACCCTGAATACTTGGTCTGGATGAGAGCATAGGGAGGGAAAGGGGGCCTGGGAAGGGGCCAGAGGGAGATCTCTGTTTCCAGAAGGAGGGGTGGGCTCTGCCAACTGCCCCCCCTTTTCTGCCTTCCCCCTCTCCTCCACTGTAACTTCTCTGGGTCCATGGCCATGCAAGGAGCATGTTGGGGGCTTTCCAGAGTATATCGCTCTCAAGGTCGAGCCTGCTACAGAGGCCACAGGGGCAGGACCCTGGGCAGACAGCTGGTCTCGTGGGAATCCAGACAGCGGGAAGGGAAAGGAAGCCATTCCTTGCGGTAAATGATGCTGGCAGCTGGGGGAGTGTCAGGGAAGAGGGGCAGGGTAAAGTGAGAGGCCAGAGCAGAATCCCACACATAGTCAAAGACACAATGACACAGACATCCAGCCTCACAGATACATAAACACAAAGACACAAAGTCAATGTTGCCACTGCAAAACTAATTCAGAGAACCCAGAGACATGTCCAGGAAACACACCTACCTAGACTCAAGAACACCCTGAGTCAGACATGCAGGAGCAGATGCTGGCACAAGCACCATGCAAGCACAAAGACAGTCTCCCCATTGTGTCTGCAAACAGATACAGACCATCTTGCAGACCTACAAACACAAATGCAGTCCAAATTCGTTCCTCAACATTGCTCTCCTCCATAAAGCTCCTAGGTCACCTTAAAGCAGGCCTGTCTTTCCCTCCTCTAAACTCTGCTTTCTGATTTCTGTCTCATTGCTTCTCCTTTAATAAGGACAGTCTTGGATTCACATGCACACCCTGGTCTCAACAACATGGCCGTGGGCTTTCAAAGGGAAATGACAAGGTCAGCAAGTAAGTCCACTGCCCTCTTCAGCAGCCCCATCCCTCACCTATACACCCATCCCCATCCCCAGGCGTGTCCCCAGTTTACTGCAGGGTCCTGACCCCCAGCCTCTCAGCAGACATAGACCTAAGGGAAGAATAAACCAGACCTTTCAAGATAATGCTGGTGGGTACTGCCTCCCAAAATCTTTACCTTGCCCTATGCTTACCACTGTCTACCTCGAATCTGTAACCAACTACATTAATGCTATTCCAAGCAGTTACCTAACCCTAGATGGCTACACACTGAGAAATGTCTGTGCTTCCACTAGGCCCACAAATATCACACACTTATGACAGTCATCTGCACTCCAGGAGATCAGTAGCCCCTTCATTAACACCTGCATAGTCATCAGAGCAGGATGTCCCTGGAGGGCTCAGTGCTCAGCTAGGAACCTAGGAGCACCAAGGTACCCAGGCCATTTGATCCTTGTTAAACAGAAATTCATCCAAGTCTCTGTGTTCTGTTCTCCAATATCTACATTCCAGCCTATCCTGAGGATCAAATGAGGGGCTTGGTTCAGGGCTGCAAGTTCCAGACTGCCACACCAAGCTTAAGGCAAGTGGAACTATGAGTGGAATGAGCCAAGGCTAGCAGCTAAGTGCCCAGGAATGGCTGTGTGGCCAACTTGTGTTCCCAGAGAAGGATAACAACTCCTTCTATTGTCTCAACCCCTGTCCTGTGGACTGTATCTATACCAGGTCTCCACTATCTTCCAGACTTTCTCACTGTCTCCCTGCCATGTCTCCCACCTCCACCTCATAGGCTCAGTCACCTGCAGCCCTGTATGTGGCAGAGACTTGCTGTCACCTTCCTGCTCTGACAGCAGCTCTTTCCAGTTCTAGCTTTTTGTCCAGCCAATTATCTACCTCCAGCAAAGTCTTTAGTCTTTCCCTTGTTTTTCCCAGGGCCCCTAACTTAGGTTCTAAGTCCTAGGAATAAGCATGGATGAAACATCCACCTCCAAGATGAAACATCTCTCAATAGCTGATCTACCACTATAAGCTTAAGTCCAGCAGTAGGGACTTATAGTAGACCCTAGAAAAAGCCTCCTGAGTAGAGGAAATTCAGTCAAGGATGGGACCTAAGGGGGCTTTGGACCATTTGACAAAAAAGAGCCTCCCTCCATGATGGTATAAACAAGGGGAAGGACAAGATGTCTTGGGAGACAGAGGGAAGCCAGGATTTGAGGAGAGGAAATAGACTGTCCCCAATTCTTCCCAGCCATCTCTCCCTTTTTCTATACATTGTGCCAGGCCAGAAAGTCCTTTCCCTCAGGAAGGTTGGGGGGTGTATCACTCTAGTTTCCTCTTCTCCCAGACCATCTTTGTTACCTACTACAGGTTCTGTGCCCATCTGGAGTTTGGGATGGGGTGCAAAACAGACCAGGTGGATCTCCCAGCCCCACCCCACCAAATGTTTGAAAGTGTATGGAGAACTTTAAAAAAACACAAATCCTTTGACTCTATTCTAAGATTCGATTTAAGATGGTCTGGTGGGGGGGTAGAGGGAGGCAGGGAGGAACCCAGATGACTCAGTTGGTTGGGCATCAGACTCTTGATTTTGGCTTGGGTCATGATCTTGGGGTCATAGAACCGAGCCCCAGGTCAGGTTCCACATTCAGAGCAGAGTCTGCTTCTCCTCTCTGCTCTTTCCCCTGATTGCTTGCTTGCTCTCTCTCTCAAATAAATAAATAAATAAAATGTTAAAAAAAAAAAAAAAGTTGGTCTAGAGTGGTGTCTCTAATTCTATATTTCCAATGAGCTCCTCATGTGATTCTGAAGTACAGCCAAATTTGGAAAGAGTAGAAACAATTTAATATGATATACCTCTGGAATCATCTACATGCCCCCACCACCACCCCAGACCCAAGCTATCCTACCTTTCTGGGAACTCTTCAGAAACAGGCTGCTCACTCCTTACTTAGTCACTTCCACGGAGGGTGGGGGTAGATGGGGAAGGAGAGATTGAAGATATGGGAATTAAAAGCTTTCTCATGCCAGGATTTACCATCAGACCAGGTAAATGACCCAAGAAATCTTATCTCCTTGTTTTTGCCCAGTCCTGTCCCAAAAATGCCAAGCTCTTGCCAGCTGAGTCAATCCCTGCTCTGCTTAAAGTCTCAGCCTGTTGTAAAACCTCAAGCTCAAAAACAACAACAACACCTCAAGTTCAAGAGCTCAATTATCTCTCCTTTAATTCATTCAGATTCCAGTCTCTCCACTCAGTGGATGGGATAAAACACCACATCCTCATCCCCAACCAACAATATCCCCATCTCCAATCCCCATCCCTGCTGAATCCCACAAAAACTCCCCAATCAAGGGCACGATCTTTCTGTCACTATCTTGTACTTGAACCACCCTGTCCTGATTTTATTCCTCTCAGTTCTTATCCTCTCCACATTTCTCTATGGTCTCCCTATCCCAATACAAACTGTCTTTCAGAAATCTGGGATAAGCCTAGGGAAGAGAGGGCATGGTGCTAAGTTTAGCACTCTGGGAACTAGATGAATTTTCCAGTCCTAACCTGATAATCACAACTCTGAGGTCCCAAGCTGGTTAAACACTGTCTACCAACAGTGTAAGAGGATTCCCCTTTTATCCCCATTGTATTTTCTCCACAATTTCTCCAACATGGGTGTTATACACAATGAATCAAAGAACACTACATCAAAATATAACATAATAAAAAATATATAGAGATTCTAAGATATAACCTAATAATACACCATATACCAGCATAAATTTCAAATGGATTAAAGTCTTAAAATGTTAAAAACTAATCTAAAGTAATGACAGCATGCAAAATGGCAGAGCAGGAAGCTCTAGGAGTTGGTCCCTCCAATGAAGCAACCATTGAACTGGAAAGAGCAATTGGAAGCACCTATTTCAGAACTCTGTAACTTGATTAGACACTTATAACAATCAGGAGTATGCTTGATGAAGGGAGAGGATGCTTGATCTTTCATAAGAGAACACCATGCATCAACTAGCTACTAGCTAATGCTGTAGGGAAAGTAGCCCACATTCCTGGAGTGTCTGGCTGGTTGCAGAGAATCTTGTCCTCCAAGAGTTGGGGATTATGCATTTTGGTTGGTCTGGCGGTTCCCTGAAGGACAGGTGCAAATGCTTGCCTTGGTTGCAGACCTCTTGGGCTACAGCAGCTTCCACAGTGGCATAAATCACAATATTAAAAGGGACAGAACCAGGGGCATCTGGGTGGCTCAATGGGTTAAGCTTCTGCCTTCGGTTCAGGTCATGATCTCAGGGTCCTGGGATCGAGCCCCACATTGGGCTCTCTGCTCTTCAGGGAGCCTGCTTCCTCCTCTCTCTCTCTCTCTCTCTGCCTGCCTCTCTGCCTACTTGTGATCTCTGTCTGTCAAATAAATAAATAAATAATCCTTTAAAAAATGAACCAAACAAAAATTCTAGAGCCAAAAAAGCAATAATTTAATTTTTAAAGACTTTATGTATTTGAGAGAGAGGGAGAAGTGGGGCAGAGGGAGAGGAAGAGTGAGCACAGAGTCCAATGCAAGGCTTGATCTCAAGACCCTAAGATTATGATCTGAGCCAAAACCCAGAGTCAGATGTTTAAACAACCAAGCCATCCAGGTGCCCCAAGCCAAAAATATAATAACTTAAGTGAAAAAATTCGCTGGCAGAATTCAACGAAACTTGAGAAGGTAGAAGGAAGGATCAGATACTTGAAGATAAGGCAATCAAAATTATTGAGTCTGACTTGATTATAAAATCTGAAATCATAAAACTCTTAGAAGAAAACCTAGGCAGTAAACTCTTTGACATCAGTCTTAGTAATATATTTGGGGGGGAGGCAATCTCCTTAGGCAAGGACAACAAAAGCTAAAATAAACAAATGGGATTACGTCAGACTAGAAGGCTTTTGCACAGCAAAGGAAACCATCAACAAAATGAAAAACAACCTGTTGAATCAGAGGAGAAATTTGCAAATCACACATCCAAGAACAGGCTAATATCCAAAATATATAAAGAACTCATATTTAAACCTAATATTACATTTATTACCATTAATAACTTAATATTTTAAAACCCCAATTTAAAAATAAGTAGAGGATTTGAATAAACATTTTTTCAAAGAAGACATACAGATGGCCAAGAGGCACATGAAAAGATGCTCAACATCACTAATGATCAGGGAAATGCAAATCAAAACAATGAGATATCACCTCACACCTGTCAGATTGGCTATTACCAAAAAGACAAAAAATAACAAGTATTGGTGGAGAAAAGGGAACCACAATACACGTTGGTAGGGATGTAAATTCACGCAGCAGTGGAAACAGCTGGAGGTTTCTATTGGAAAATAAAATCATAATTGAAAAAGAAGACATTCTAACATATACCATACAAATACAAAGGATCATAAGAGACCACAATGAACAATTATACACCAACAAATTGGATAATCTAGAAGATAGGGATAAATTCCTAAGAACATACAACCTACCAAGTCTGAATCACGAAGAAATAGAAAATCTAAATAGACCTATATCTAATTAGGACATTAAATCTGCAATTAAAAAATCTCTCAACAAAGAAAAGCCCATGACCAGATAGATGGTCCTGGTAAATTCTACCAGGTGAATCCTTCACTGGTGAATTCTACCAAACATTTAAAGAAGAATTAATACCAATCCTTCTGAAACTCTTCCTCGAAACTGAAGATGAAGGAACACTTCCAAACTCATTTTATGAGGCCAGCCTTACTCTGATACCAAAGCCAGACAAGAACACTGCAAGATAATAAAATTACAGGCCAATATCCCTGATTAACATACATGCAAAAATCCTCAACAAAATACTTACAAATCATATTCAGCAGCACATTAAGACTCATGTACTATGATAAAATGGTATTTATCCCTGGGATCCAAGGATGGGTCATATACTCAAATCAACAAATCTGAAACACCACATTAACAGAATGAAGGATAAAAATTATATGATCATCTCAGCAGATGCAGTAAAGCATTTGACAAAATTCAACATCATGTCATGATAAAAAAAAAACTCTCAATAAATTAGGTATACAAGGAACATATCTCAATATAAATAAGGTCATAGATGACAAGCTTTCAGCTAACATCATCCTCAAGAGTGAAAGGTTGAAAGCTTTTCCTGTAAGATTAGGAACAAAACTGGGGTACCTGCTGTCTCAGTCAGTAGAGCTTGAGACCCTTGATCTAGGGGTCTGAGTTCAAGCCCCACATTGGGCATAGAGTTTACTTAAAAAAATATTTGGGGCACCTGCCTAGCTCAGTTGGTAAAACACGTGACTCTTGATCTCAAGGTTGTGAGTTGGAGCCTCCTATTGGGGAAGATTAGGAAAAACATGAGGGTGCTTACTATCATCACTTCTATTCAACTCAGTTCTAGAAGTCCTGGCCAGGGCAATTAGGCAAAGAAAGAAAGATAGAAAGAAAGAAAGGAAGGAATAAAGAAAGAAAGAAAGGAAGGAATAAAGAAAGGAAGGAAGGAAAAGAAAAGAAAAAAAGAAATAAAAAGCATGCCGATCAGAAAGGAAGAAGTAAAACTGTCTCTGCTTGTAGATATCATGATCTTACATATAGAAAATCCCAAGGACTTCACCAAAAAAACCTGTTAGAACTAATAAACAAATTCAGTAAAGTTGCAGGATACAAAATCAACATACAAAAATCAGTTGCATTTCTATATACTAATAACAAACTAGAAGAGAAATTAAGAAATAATCCTACTTACAATATCATCAAAAATAATAAAATACTTAGGAATAAATTTAACCAAGGAGGTAAAGACTTATAAACTGAAAAATATAAGACACTGATGAAAGAAATTGAAGAGGAGACACAAATAAATGGAAAGATATCCTGTGTTCTTTGATTGGAATATTAATAGTGTTAAAATGTCCATACTACTTAAAGTGAGCTACAGATTCAAAGCAATCTTATCACAATCCCAATGGCATTCTTCCACAGAAATATAAAAAAGAAAATGTAAAATTCATATTGAACCACAGAAGATCCCAAATAGCCAGAATCTTGAAAAAGAAGAACTAAGCTGGAAGCATCATACTTCCTGATTTCAAACTATAGTAAAATGCTATACTAATCCAGGCACCTGAGCAGCTCAGTCAGTTAAGGATCCAACTTGATTTCAGCGAGGCTCCACACTGGGCAAGGAGGAGAGTCATCAGAGAAATGCAAACAAAACCACAATGACATATCACCTCATTCCTGTTAGAATGCCTAGTATCAAAAAGACAAGAGTGAGGTGCCTAGGTGGCTCAGTTGGTTAAACATTGGTCTTCTGCTCAGATCCTGATCTCAGGGTTCTGGGATCTAGCCCTGCATCAAGGGGAGTCTGCTTCTACCTCTCTCTCTCCCTCTGCCCCTCACCCCTCTCACTCCCCTTCTCACCCCCAACCCCCTCACCCCGCTCATGCTCATACTTGTGTTCTTGCGCTCTCTTTCTCTCTCTCTCTCAAATAAATAAATTATAAAGAAAGACAAGAGATATCAAATGTTGGAGATGATGTGGAGAAAAAGGAACCCTGTACCTTATTGAGGAGAATGTAAATTGGTGCATCCATTATGAAAAACAGTATAGATATTCCTCAAATAATTAAAAATAGAACAATTGTATGATCCAGCAATCCCTCTTTTGGGTATATATCCAAAGGATATTTGTCCTCCCTTGTTCATTGTATCATTATCCACAATAGCCAAGACATGGAAACAACTTAAGTGTCTATTAATGGATGAATGGATAAAGATGTGGTATATACATACAATGGAATATTATTCAGCCATTAAAAAAAGAAAGAAACTGCACTTTGAGACAACATGGATGAACCTAGATATCCTTTTACTAAGAGAAATAAGCCAGACAGATAACCAGAAATACTACACAGTATCACTTATATATGCAATTAAAAAAAAATTCAAACACACAGAAAAAGAGTGGTGGTTGCCAGGGGTTCAGGGCAGAGAGAGAATGGGAAAATGTTGGTCAAAGGGTACAAACTTTGTTAGAAGATGAATAAGTTCTAAGGAATGAATGTACAACATGGTCACTTTAGTTAATAATACTATAGTATACACTTGAAGTTTGCTAAGAAAGTATATCTTAAACATTCTCACCACAAAAAAAGAAAAAAGTCACTATGTGAAGTGATGGAGTTGTTCATTAACTTGATTGTGGTAATTATTTTACAATGTATACCTACACGAAATCATCACATTATAATGCTTAAAATAAACACAAATTTTGGGACGCCTGGGTGGCTCAGTTGGTTAAGCAGCTGCCTTCGGCTCAGGTTGTGATCCCAGCGTCCTGGGATCGAGTCCCGCATCGGGCTCCTTGCTCTGCAGGGAGCCTGCTTCTCCCTCTGACTCTGCCTTCCACTCTGTCTGCCTGTGCTCGCTCTCGCTCACTCTCTCTCTGACAAATAAATAAATAAAATCTTTAAAAAAAAAAATAAATAAACACAAATTTGTACTTTTCAGTTATACCTCAATAAAGCTGGGGGAAAAACAAGTGGAAATCTTCATGGCCTTGGATTGGCAATGGTTTCTTAAAATACGACACCAGGGCACCTGGGTAGCTCAGTGAGTTAAGCCTCTGCCTTCAGCTTAGGTCATGATCTCGGGATCCTGGGATCAAGGCCTTCATCGGGCTTTCTGCTCAGCAGGGAGTCTGCTTCTCCCTTCCTCTGCCTGCCTCTCTGCCTACTTGTGATCTCTCTCTCTGTCAAGTAAATAAATAAAATCTTTTGTATTTTATTTTTTTTTTTTTTTTGGTTAACTGAACATAATTAAATTAATTAGTTAATTTTTTTTTCAGCATAACAGTATTCATTATTTTTGCACCACACCCAGTGCTCCATGCAATCCATGCCCTCTCCAATACCCACCACCTGGATCCCCCAACCTCCCACCCCCCCCCCGCCCCTTCAAAACCCTCAGATTGTTTTTCAGACTCCATAGTCTCTCTGGGTTCACCTCCCCTTCCAATTTCCCTCAACTCCCTTCTCCTCTCCATCTCCCCTTGTCCTCCATGCTATTTGTTATGCTCCACAAATAAGTGAAACCATATGATAATTGACTTTCTCTGCTTGACTTATTTCACTCAGCATAATCTCTTCCAGTCCTGTCCACGTTGCTACAAAAGTTGGGTATTCATCCTTTCTGATGGAGGCATAATACTCCATAGTGTATATGGACCACATCTTCCTTATCCATTCGTCTGTTGAAGGGCATCTTGGTTCTTAAAATCTTTTTTTAAAAATATGACACCAAAAGCACAGGAAACAGAAAAATAAATAGGTAAGTTGGACTTCAACAAAATTTTAAAATTCTGTATATTAAAGGACACTATCAAGAGAGTGAAAACCCACAGAATGGGAGGAAATATATGCAAATCATATATCTGACAAAGGTCTACTATCCAGAACATAGAAAGAACTCTTACAATCCAGTAATCAGATGTGCATTTTAGGAACACTCCTCAGCCTGCTAGAAGGATGGGGAGAGTATGGAACCTGGAATGCAGTGAAGAGGCAGTCTTCCTGGGGAACATTCCAGGGGAGAGGTGGTGAGGCCTGCACCAAGACAGTGGTCAAAGGTAGAAAGAGGGTCTGACAGATTCGCCTGATACTGAGGGGAAAGACTCGGGCGGCTTAGGACCCCGATGAGCCGTGTGTAGTTTTTGTTTCCGCATACTAGTGAGGCTGGGTGCCAAGACAGGATCTGCCTTTCAGGAAGGAAAAGGAGGGAGATCGCTATTCTTGCCTGGACAGAGTGACTGCGGGTGGAGGAAGTGAAAGTGCCTGCCTGCATAAATAGGCAACAGACCAGTGCGAGCCGACACTCGGACCCCCAACTTGCAGCTGTCCACCTCGCGCACTACTCTGGCCTCGCCCTCACCCTCCACCACAGCCATGGCTCTGTTACTGACTCCTAGCCTTCTTGTCCTAGTCCTGGCTTTCTGCATCCCCTGGACCCAAGGTACCGAGGAGGGAGTTGCCAAGGATGGGGACAGTGGTAGGCCTGGGTGGGAGCCTACAAGAAGCCCTGGCTCCCTGTAAACCCCACCCTGCAGGCAGTGATGGAGGGGCCCAGGACTGTTGCCTCAAGTACAGCCTAAGGAAGATTCCTGCCCGGGTTGTCCGCAGCTACCGGAAGCAGGAGCCAAGTTTGGGCTGCCCCATCCCGGCTATCCTGTGAGTGAATGCAAGAAGGTGGGTGCCACTGAGTGGGAGGGCGTGGTGGGCAAGACTAGGACAGGCTTGCTAATGCCCAACCCCCAGGTTCTCACCTCGGAAGCGCTCTCAACCAGAGCTGTGTGCAGACCCTAAAGAGCCTTGGGTGCAGCAGCTGATGCAGCGTCTGGACCAGCCGCCAGCCCCGCAGAAACAAGTCCAAGGCTGTAAGAAGGACAAAGGGACTCCTAAGTCTGGCAAGAAGGGAAAAGGCTCCAAAGGCTGTAAAAGGTGAGGAAGCTAAAGGAATGGGGGTGGGGAGGGGGGAGTGAAGGGGAGCCTCGCCCCTCAAGCCCCTCCCCTCTTCTGCCCTCCCAGGACTAAACCGCCACAGACCCCAGAAAGGTCCACAGCCCAGTGACCAGCCTAGAGCCCAGGAGGCCCCCAAACCTCACCAGGGCTTGGAGCCCCGATCCAAGGAGCAAGAAGTGGGCTAGGAGAAAGGATGGGGTCCTCTTGCTCAGGGGCCCCAGAGCAACCACCTCATGCTGGCCCTGCCTCACCCCTTCTGCTTCAACCATCCCATCTATATTCCCAGCCCTACCCTGCATGGCTGAGATGCCCACACCAGGCCAGGCCCAGAAACACAGAGGAGGGCGAATCTCCCAGAAAGCGTGAGAGGAGACAGCAGGACTGTCCCCTCTGAGGAAAGGTCACCCAGGACCCTCTGGACCTGACCCTGTTCCCGCTGCACCCTACTGCTTCCTTGTAAACATGATTTCTACCTAACAATAAAAAACTGTTCCAGCCTCCCACCCAAATATCTGTTCCTGTGTGTTTGTGTCCTGGGGGAAGCCAGTGTCGCTACAGGGTGGGGTCACACACTCTGGGGTCCCAGCCAAGAGCTAAACCTGGAAAATCCTATTTTCTCACCTAGTCCAAGAGTTTCTCTGCCCCCCAGGTACCCTGGCAGTAGAAGGGACCTGGGCTGCCCCTGGTCTCTGAGAAATCCCTATTGATAAGAGACGTTGGACCCATAGCACATATCCCCAAAGGCTCTGCAGGCCTCTGAGACCTTGAAGAGAGCCCTTTCCTGATTCTATCCAGCATTCTCTCACTCCAGGAGTGACCTCCAGATCTTTTCCTAGCTCTACCTGGGACTGACTCCACTTTCCCTGGGGCCTTCTGAACGCGAACTCCCAAGTCCTCCTTTGGAAGAGTCCCCCGGAGGGAGACCTGTAACACGGGCAAACTCAAGTTCTACTAAACCCTACCCTATAGCACTGCTCCAGCCCTGGGACCCCTTCAGAGCCCCATCTCTTCTCAAACATCCAAGAGGATTCCCTTCTGCCCTAATCAGTGAAGTTGGGTCCCTCTTTGTTTAATAGGGCTGTGTGCTTCTCTATCCCTATCTGGGCTTCTTGACTCCCTCAGCTCCCTTCCAGTTGGGAAAGCCTCCTCCCCTTCCCTTCTTTTCTCCCCTAGGGTCCTTTAGCCCCTCTAACCTCTGGACACCAAGCCCCTTTAACCTCCGGCAGTGATTTAGAACCCCAGAATTCAGATGTAAATCAGTGTCCTGAGCAAGAAAGACTCTTGCCTGGGTCTTCTCTATCTCTTTCTCCCTAGAGCAGAGATCCTCTTATTCCCTCCTTCACTCTTATATAGGGAGAGGGACGACCATCAGGTGGGCCAGGCCATGTGAGAAAGAAGGAAATAGATCCTGGAGGAGCAAGAAGCTAGAGGTGACTGCCCCACCAGCCTTTCCTTCAGTGGGAGCCTGAGCACACCATCTCATTTACTACTTATCATGAAGTCATTAAGTACTTGCTGTTGGCTCCTCCTGCAACCAGTGAAAACAGGGACTCTGCCTCGCTCTGCTTGTGCAGCAAATGTGATCTTAGTCTGCAAACTCAGGTGTGCAAGAATTACTGCATTTTTAAGAAGTTCTTCCAGGGGCGCCTGGGTGGCTCAGTGGGTTAAGCCGCTGCCTTCGGCTCAGGTCATGATCTCAGGGTCCTGGGATCGAGCCCCGCATCGGGCTCTCTGCTCAGCAGGGAGCCTGCTTCCTCCTCTCTCTCTGCCTGCCTCTCTGCCTGCTTGTCATCTCTCTCTGTCAAGTAAATAAATAAAATCTTTAAAAAAATAAGTAAAATAAAATAAAAAGTTCTTCCAATGACCTCAATCCTACTCCGAGTCCCTGCACTGGGGTGCTAGTGAGGAATTCAGCATCTGGCAGTCCTGAGCTCCCACCTACCAAGAGCTGTGCAAAAGGTCAGAGAAACACCAAGGCACAGAGGAGGCTTCCTACCTGCCCCCACACACACCATCCCATCACTGGACATCAGTCTTACCAGTGATTGCTAAGGTCCCTATAATACTAGTTGGTATGGCTTTTCAGGTGCTGGACTCTCAAACTCTCAGCTCTGTGCCATATTCGAGATATGGAAACTCAGCTATGAGAGCCTCTAGGCTTGTACCTGGCTTCCCCAGACACCCCCAGAGCCATGTACTTACGTTCTGCCACTTGCTTCAACACAACCCACTGCTGAACCTACACACCAATCCCCTCCCAGTCATAAAAGCCTCTCTTCAAAATCCTCTTCCCAGGCCCTCCAGGACAGAACCTTTCCCCAGGTTTACTTTGGACTTTTACAAAGGCAGAAGGTCCTTTGACATCAGGCTGCCTCTGTTCTGAGCCCTGCCAAAACTCTTGCTTGCTCCAGAGAGAAAGGAAACACATAGGCAGAACAAACAAAACTTCCTACTTTGCTAAATTATCCTGCCACGTTGCATGCTGCATATGTGTCTCAAACCCTGCCCTGAGCAGATGTGCAATATACTCTCTATTCCGTCAGAAAAAGAGTGACTGCTTTCCTTGTCTGCCATCATCTCTGACAATGTTATCCTGTTCTTCCTTTTTCCTGTAAGATGCATAATTTTTACAAGATCAAATAATACATATTCATGGTTTTTTAAAAATATTGAAATGTACCAAATGGCTTATTCTGAAAACCATTTCCTGCAAATCTTAACTCTTAAGGTACTTCTTCTAGGAGTTGGTGCCATACGTCTAAATATTTTGTTCCTACTTCTGTTTCTTGGTTTATCTATTTTAAATATGGCCAACTGACTTCCTATTTTAAAAAGTGGAGATTTGGGGCACCTGAGCAGCTCAGCCAGTTAAGCATCTGCCTTTGGCTCAAGTCATGATCTCAGGGTCCTGGGATCAAGCCCCAGGAGCCTGCTTTTCCCTCTCTCTCTCTGCCTGCCTCTCTCTGCCTCTGCACCTACTCCGTCTATGAAATAAATAAAATCTTTTTTTAAAAAAATTTAAAATTAGGGGCACCTGGGTGGCTCAGTGGGTTAAAGCCTCTGCCTTCAGTTCAGGTCATGATCCCAGAGTCCTGGGATCGAGCCCTACATCGGGCTCTCTGCTCAGCAGGGAGCCCGCTTCCCCTCCTCTCTCTCTGCCTGCCTCTTTGCCTACTTGTGATCTCTGTCTGTCAAATAAATAAACAAGGTCCTTTAAAAAAATTTTTTTTAATTAGAGGTCCTTGGGTGGCTCAGTCAGTTAAGCCACTGCCTTCAGCTCAGGGCATGGTCCCAGGGTTCTGGGATTGAGCCTCGCATTGGGCTCCCTGCTCAATGGAGAGCCTGGTTCTTCCTTTCCCTCTGCCTGCTGTTCTACCTACTTGTACTCTCTAATACTGTGTCAAATAAATTTTTAAAAAACCTTAAAAATTTTAAAATTAAAAACGCAACAATAGGGCGCCTGGGTGGCTCAGTGGGTTAAGCCGCTGCCTTCAGCTCAGGTCATGATCTCAGGGTCCTCGGATCGAGTCCCGCGTGGGGCTCTCTGCTCAGCAGGGAGCCTGCTTCCTCCTCTCTCTCTGCCTGCCTCTCTCCCTACTTGTGATCTCTCTCTGTCAAATAAATAAATAAAATCTTTAAAAAAAAAAAACGCAACAATATGGGGCTAACAACACAGCACCACTGACACACTTGGCATCTTCTACCTTGCATTATGGTACAGGAAGGTCAGAGGGACTAGGTCTATACCTGCTATTTATGAAGCTCAAAATCAATTTGTTTCCTAGCTTTAGTCACTTACCTGTGAAAATGTCTTCAGCTTCACTGGCTTCTCATGTGAAGTTCTTTTTCTTTCCCATATCCAAGTGTTATTTTTCCTTATATTTGGGACAAAATGATGCTACACTGTTTTAATAAAATCATTAATGCTTCTGTACTTTGACATCAGTCTTGACCAATGATTATCAATGCTGAAGTTGCCAAGTCTTGTTTCCTAACACCTATATTTGTATTTCTTCTATTGGTGTCTACAGCTCCCCTACAGACAATGTGTTAGCTATGCCAAGAAACTGAAGACTTTGTTTTCTTAAAGACATCCCTTTCTCGGTGGCAAACCAAAACATCCCAGGCAAACTCTGATGCCGTGTTCTTGAAGACTTTGCTTTAGAGCTATGGAGTGTGGTAATAATAAATGCCAATCTAATATTAAAATAACCAAACTCCGCTTTTGGTCACCTGGGCAGCCAGAGCCTATTTTGGTTCAGAATCCCCATCACCACCATCACCACAATCGCGCGAAACTCCGCTTGGCTGTGTAGCGTCATCGCCCCGTTCCGCCACCAGGAGGCAGCATCGTCGCCGCGATCCTCGGTCTGCTAACGGCAAACAGCAGGCTTGTGGGTTTAATTTTCTATTCTCATTTCCTTCATCTTTCTGGGATGTGTTGTTTGGTTTTTTGTTTTTGTTTTTTTTTTCTGGGATCAGTTTTTTTAATTATTTTTTTTTTTTAGTTGTCCTCAAGTGCGTCTCATGATAGGCCAGAGGCCTAGAGTTTTCCCGTGTCCACTGACAAGTAGGACAAACTGCTTTTCGGCTCTGCCCGTGTTAAAGCCCTTCATCTTCTGGCGCCCGGTACAGTTAGGCTTTCCATAAACCCCCGCTGCCTAAAGAAACCTTTTCTTAGAGTTGGCACCGTAGTTATGCGGCGTAAGGAGTCGATCGGGTGCAGGTTATTCTGTGAAGGAAGTGCCGGAGGGGGTGTGAACTTCCTTTAGCGTTTAAGGCAAACATTATGTCAAGTCTTCTAAGTTGGGTGCCTTGGACTCAGGGTAGGTTGCAGTGGGGGTGGGACAGAGAAATATTCGTAGCCAAATACGGGACTTCGCCCGCCCACGCGTCTCCGCCAGCCCGCCTGGTACCTGACGGATTCAGGACCTGAGTGGCGGGGATGTGGGGGAGTGCTGTAGTCCTAAGCCTGGGGCAACCGCCTCCCGGGAACATCCGATACCCACGCTGGCCCACGTCCTCGGGGGTGGGATCCCACCTACAATCCGAGTCTCCCCGCCGTGCCTCCGGCCCGCTCTCCGGACCCCGGGGCGGGCTAGGATACTCCGCCTCGGGGCCCGCGGGTGCCTGGAGCCGGGAGGGCACCAGAGGCGGTTCCGGGCCCAGGGACTTTGGGCCCAACGCCCTCCTCAGCCTCTGAGGGGTCCGCCGAGTCAAGGCCTCCACGCGTTCCTGCTAGGGCACCCCCAGCCAGCCACAGCTTCCCTTCACCACTCCACCAGAGCCCTACCCTACTCCAGAGCGCCCTTCCGGGGCTGGAGCGCCCTCTGCAGGCCTGGGAGGGGTGACACACAGCCACACACACACACACACACACACACACACACACACAGCCACACACACACACACACACACACACACACACAGCCACACACACACACACACACACACACACACACACACACACACACACACACACGCCCTCCCTCCAGGAAACATTCATCCACTCAAAAAACACTAAGCACCTAATAGAGGTCCTCTCCCTACACTCATTCACTCCCCTGTACTCTCACCCCTACCAAGGTTGACTTCCCAGGCCCAGGTGCTACCTCCCCTGCCCCAATAGCTAAGATACCCACCATCCAAGATCTCTGCTCCTGGAGCAGGGATTCTGGTAGGACCAGGAAGCATGAAGACTGTGTGGGATCCTTGGAGGAGTGTGGGTCTAGGCTGGAATGGGCTGCCCTGAGCTGTAAGGTGACTGCTCCAGGGCTCGCAATGAACCAAGAACCCCACAAAGACGACTTGACTGGGAAGAGTGAACTAGGTGAAGCATGCAGCCTACTTAGGGTTCTGTGTGTGTGGTCAGAAACTGTTTCAAACCCACCTCCTTGACATCCAATCTCCCACTCCCACACCCATGAGACCATCTAAACAAAGGAAGTGGGTGCTTTAACCTTCCATGGGCCCTGTGTCCTTTCACTTTTTTCCATGATAATGGTTCCATCATCACACTGACGGCTCCCCTCCTTCCCTGATTCCTCTTTATATCCCTGATCTGTCAATCTTGGGAGCTTCAGGACTTAGAACAGGAACCTCTTCTATCTATCCTCACTCTGTTGGAGATTTCAAAGTCTTACGGCCTTATATACCATTCATATGCTCTCAACTTTGTATCTTCAGCTAAAATCTCTCCCCTGATCTTCAGACTCATATTACCAGCTGCCTACTTAACATCTCCACTTATATGTTCAAAATGTAGCCTCGTCTTAACAAGTCGGAAGAGGCCCCTGATCTTCCCACAAACCCACTCCTCGGTACTCATCCACATTTTGATGAATACAACTCTGGCCATCACACAGCTCAAGCCAAAAATATTGCAGTATTCTTGCCTCGTCTTTCTCTCTCATCCTATTCTGAACCCCTTAGCAAAGCCATGACTTTACCTTCAAAATATTCCAGAATCTAACCACTTCTCACCAACTCCCAGTAACATCCTGTCCCCTTTCAGTTATTGCAGGAGCCTCTACCTGGTCTCTGTGCTTCCCTTCTTGCATTACTTTGGTCTGTTCTCCATCGGACAGCCAGAGGAGCCTTTAAAACAAGTCAGATCATGTCACACCTCTGTCAACTCTCCAATGATTCCCGATCTCACTTACAGTAAAACATAAACCCTACGATGGCCTCTAAACCCTTACACCATTTGGCCCCTGTTATTATCTAACTATAACTCCTACCACTCTATTCTTTGCTCACTTCCCTTCCAAACACGGGGCTCCTTTCTATTCCTCAAACACACTCTCAACTCAAAATCTTCTCACTTGCTATTTTCTTTCTTTTTTTTTTTTTAAAGATTTTATTTATATATTTGACAGACAGAGATCACAAGTAGGCAGAGAGGCAGGCGGGGGTGGGGGGGAGCGGGCTCGATGCGGGGCTCAATCCCAGGACCCTAGGATCATGACCTGAGCTGAAGGCAGAGGCTTTAACCCCACTGAGCCACCCAGGCGCCCCTCACTTGCTATTTTCTTTACCTGGAACTTCTTCCCCAGATCTCTGCAAGGCTCTCTCCCTCACCTTCTTCACACAAGCTTTCTTCTCAAATGTTGTCAGTTAAGTTTTCCCTGACCATCCTCCCCAGTGCTCCCTATCCCTCTTGCCTTCTTTATTTTTCTTCATAGCACTTACTGTCATCTGAAATACTATATATTTTGCTTGTTTGCTTATTGCCTGTCTCCTTCATTAGATTAAGAACTCCACAAGAGCAGAAATGTCTGTTTTGTTTACTGCTATATCCCAGTGCCAAGAACAGTGTCTGGAACATAGGGGGCTTTCAGTAAATATTTATTGAATGAATGTGTTACAAATCCCTTGTTTATTATTATTTCATTATTTCACTCTTTCCTGCTGATTCTTCGGATCTTTCCCAACAGGCATTCCAGGCAGACAGCATTAAAATTTAATTGAAACTTCTATGTCAGCTTCGGCACTATACTCTTATATCATTCAGGATCTTGGTGGGAAATAAATTGCAAGTCCAAAAAGGTTTAATGGGGAAAAATGTGAGGGAAACTTTTACAAAAGTGGGGCAGTGTTGTTGTAGGCAGCCATTGCTGGTGGCACCTCCAAACCTCAGGCCATCTCTCCTTCCAGACAATGTTCACAGTGTACTGCCTGAAATACTACCCACTGAAAGGACTTGCTTTCATCACCATCTTCCAGGGCCAGCCTGCCTTAAAGACCCATCTGGGGCACCTGGGTGGCTCAGTGGGTTAAAACCTCTGCCTTCAGCTCAGGTCATGATCCCAGGGTCCTGGAATAGAGCCCCGCATTGGGCTCTCTGCTCAGCAGGGAGTCTGCTTCCCTTCCTCTCTCTGCCTGCCTCTCTGCCTACTTGTGATCTCTGTCTGTCAAATATATAAATAAAATCTTTTTTAAAAAATCAAAAAAAAAAAAAAACAAAACACCACCCATCTAAAAATCAAGACCATGCATTTTCTCTCTGTGTTGACTGTAGAAAACTTCTCCATGAAGGCGTGAGCATGATCAGAGGAAGACACTATACAGATAGGCATCTGAGCCACCTGCCCATGCTTTTACTTGCACATTCTGAAACTTCTGAGGCCTGATCTCGTATGTTCAATGACCATTTAACAATGGAATGCTGTTCTGCACCTCCAACTATATGATCTGCTATAGGTAACACTCTTAGAACACATTGTCACTGAGGGAATTAGAGCCTGAACTTTAGACCAGGGCCCAGTGGCAAATCTGTCACTTGACCTCTATAAAGCCTCACTCCGACTGGTGGACCCCAGTGGGATTTTGGGTCCCCAAGATTAGTATTAACATAAGACAGACAGTATCTAATAATGTCCCAAAGTTCTGAGTATGTCCTGTTCCACATTCAGATTCACCCTAGCAAATGGCTACAGATCTCTCTGAAGAGAAGCCTTGGACTAGTTATTCTCAAATTTTAGCATGCATCAGAATCACAAGAAAGGCTTGTTCAAGTACAGATTGCTGGACCAGTTGCAGAGTTTCTGATCCAGTGAAGTTAGGCCAAAGCCCAATAATTTACATTTCTGGCAAGTTCTTAGGTGATGCAGATGCTGTTGGAGATGTACTAGGAGAACTGCTAACTGGGAGAAAGATTTATAGAATCCACCTATGAAAGAGCCTCAATCCGTCCCACCTCCCACCTCCCATCTGATTAAAGGGCTTTCAGTCTGGCAAAATGACTTAAGTAGAGGAACTGGGTAAAAGACTGTAAATCCCCAATACTATTTGGATCAAATTTCTTCCCACCAGGTCTAGCTGTTTCCACTTAAACAGGTCAAGTAACACATCAGTAAGCTGTCCATCTATTTCATTACTAGGAACACTATGATCAATTAGCTAGCACCGCAGATCCCTCTGGGCAAAGCACATAAATTACCACTTGTCCCTACAGTTTATATAGTAATCTCATTTACCTTATTGCTCATGGTCATGTGCCAATATCTGACCTCTTCCACTTATGGATTCCATTATTCCCCTTGAAATAAGATTGCCCAGTCCCAAGAAGGCATCCCCTAACCCTATCTTTTGCCTATTAAGGAAGCCACAACAGTGCTTTTCCAAGAAGCTACTGTTCCCCTCATTAATGCATTTCTTGTTGCCTTGGAAAAGGAATTATCTTTTGGGGCCTTCAGAGGTGTACAGTTAGTGGTTGCACACCACGGGTACAGTCTAACATTCCCACCTCTCTAAACTTTGCACTCCTTCCTCTACTTTGCTCCTTAAAGTATATAGTCTGAGGACCAGCAACACCAGCATCACTTAGAAGTTTGTTAGAAATGTGACATTTTGGTTTTCATCTCAGACCTAGTGAATCAGAATCTAGAGTTTAACAAGACTCCCATGTGAATCACATGTGCATCAAAGTTTAAGAAGCACTGTTGTACAATATGTCAGTGAGGTTCTAACATCTCAACCTCATTGATCAAAGTGTAGTGTTGGGTCTACACTTCCAGTGACCAGCCCAACAGACAATTAACACCACTCCCAGGTGCTGAGCTAATACAGTTCCACCAATATCAATAAACTTAACAGCCCCCAGGTGATGCTGCTTCTGTTATCTGAAGACCACTCTGAGAACAACTACCAGACAGAAAATTATTCATTGCCAGGACTACAGCAAGATGAAGGCTCTGGGGAATTAACATCTCTCTCCTATCACCCACACATCTCCTGCTGCAGCTCTTGTGGACCAAACTCAAATAGAAACCGGAGGGCAAGGGATCCTGAGTAATTCAGTCTATAGAGGTCAGTCTTCCAGAGAACAGAGCAGGGGAGGGATGAGTGGGAGGGTGAATGAGGGTGGGACAGTGGGGAATAATCAGAACCACCAGAGGCAGGAGGATGCATAGGTCAATGAAAAATGGATAGATAGATGAACTGACATATACCTGAATGAAAGGATAGAACAATAACACTAGTCAACATTGATAGGTATTTATTACATGCCAACCTCTGAACTAAGGGCTTTGCTCGGATTACCTCACTTAATCCTAAGAAGTAGTTCTTATACCATTCCTACTTTATAGATAAGGGCAGTAAGACACAGGAACTGGATAACTTGCACAGGGTGACACAGTAAACAAGTGGTGGAATTGGAATCCTAAGCAAGGCATTCTATCTGTAGAGTTTCACTCATCTGTACTGTTCTGGGATCAATGGACATTTGGCAGACAGGCAGCCTGGGATAGCGGCAAAGAGTGCAAACCTTAGAGTGAAAGACACCTAGGTATAAGACGCTCACTCAGCGTATGGTCTTGTGCTCTGAACCTCATGCTCTTTATGCATAAAATAGAAACAATAATGTTAATGATAAAAATTACAGGCACTTGGGTGGGTCAATCAGTTAAGAGTCTGCCTTCAGGGGCCCCTGGGTGGCTCAGTGAGTTAAAGCCTCTGCCTTTGGCTCAGGTCATGATTTCAGGGTCCTGGGATGGAGCCCCACATCCTACCAGAGAGCCTGCCTCTTCCTCTCTCTCTGCCTGCCTCTTTGCCTACGTATGATCTCTGTCAAGTAAATAAATTTAAAAAAAGAGTCTGCCTTCGGCTCAGGTCAGGTCCCAGGGTCCCAGGGTCCTGGGATTGAGTCTCACACTGGGCTCCCTCCTCAGCAGGGAGTCTGCTTCCCCCTGTGCCCCTCCCCCACTCTTGCGCAAGCGTGCACTTGAACACTCGCTCTTTCTCACAAATAAATAAATAAAAATAAATGACTTCATAGTTTTGTTGGGAAAGTTAGTAAAGTGGCATTCTTGATACAGAGCCTAGTACAGAGTAAACAATATGAAATAACAATAATATTACTATTATTATTATTATTATTAATGAATGGAAAGAAAGATAAGAGATGAAATAGATAAAGAAAGGTAAAAGATGTGAGCAACACCACCCCATCCAAAAGAGGATCCAGAGCTTGGGCGGGTTTGTTGAACGGGTGTTCCACATATTAATTTCCCTTTTGAGTCCTGGTCTTTCTCATAAGGATGGGAAATCAGTTGTCCCCTCCTCCATCTGTCGATTCCTTGAAATTTGGGGATTGTCTGAGTATAAGCTGACCAGCCCCTCTCCTTAAAAATCCCCTCTTGGTTCCCAGGATTGAGAGCAGGGGAAAGATGAAGGGAGCTATTCTAGGCCAGCCTCCCTCCAGCTGTTCTTCTGACCCAGGTGTTAGACATATGAACATGGCAAATAGAGAACAGGGCAGTGCTGGCTGAGCCAAGAGACTGAATCCCAGAGGCCTGAGATGTGGGATGGGTGCCGGGCCTCTTCCCAAGGGACATTCCCTTTCACCTCTGCTTATCCCAAGTAAGGGACTGGTTCCCAGATAACAGATGGGCAGCGCTGAGAGGGTACCTCAGGCTTCACGATTGCTCTGAGAAGACCAGAGACCCGTCCTCCCCACCACCCACACCACAGAGAAGAGAAGAACCACATAGACAAGACTGAGAATGAGGCATAAACTTAGCGAAGCAGATGCAAGTCCTCACTCTGACCCCCCAGTCCCGAACATCACCTCTGAAAGCCAGCTCTACGGTTAATGACGCAAATACCACCTAGAAGGTGATAGTGCAGACACCCTATCTTTGGCTGAGGGGACAAGGTCCCTTCTCTTGGCTAGATTGCCAACTGCTTAGATTCTCAGAGATGAAGCCAAAAAAAGCAGAAAAGCAGTAAACTATTGAGGGAGGAAGGGGGGGCAGGGGCAGTTTCCCTCAGAAAATGGGGGGAGGGGAATCCATGGAATGGACGTGGAGGGGAATTTCTGAGCGGGGAAAGTGAAAGCTTTGAGCCATAAATAAGAGGCAGTTGCAGCCTCACACAGGCGTTCACACACATTCCCAGAGCCCCTCACACCCCACAAGGACGCCTGGGCGCTTCCCACTGCTCCCTCCCACTGCCAGCCAAGTGTCAGCCTCGCAAGACTCCAGCACACCCCCAGGGATTCACCCGTGCTCACGCTCAGCTCACTGTCTCTCTGCCTCTGTCCGCCCTCCATGGCATTCCGAGCTGGAACACTACTGACCCTCAGCCTGCTGGCTCTCTGCACCTCCCCTGGTAAGGCTGAGGGAAGGCTTGTGGTGGGCGTAGGGGAGGGGGCGTCTAAATCTCAGGGTGCTGGCCATGAGGGACACTGAGTTAGGTCTGCACATTTGGGTCAACCTGGGGGTGCCCTGAGCCCTGTGTGTGTACCTGTGAGTGTGGGTATACCTGGGACCCTGAATGCCAATGTCTGTCTCTTGGTGTCTGTATCCCAGGGGTCTGTGGCTACCCCTCCCTCAGGAGCCTGTTTCCTGCTGCCTCTGTTTCCCAGACTGGAGAGAACAGTACGCATTTGTTTACGGTGGGGAGGATGGGAGATGCTGAGACAGGGCTAATAATCCAAATATTTTACAATTCATAAGTCCTCTAATCTCGGTCTCCTACTACCCCTACCCCTCACACCCCAGCCCCATGCTGTGAGCAGCATCAACTCTGCATTTATGTGGCAGTTGAGAGATCCTGGGAGAGAGCTTGGGGTGATCAGGGCAGCGGGAAGGCATTTGTGGGGCTCAGGGCAGTGGTGGTTTACCAAATAGCTCAGAAGTACTCCAGTATTTTTAGCAACAATTAGGGCCATATGGGTATATGTCAGCTAAATAACAGATTTAACTGCCCCCCTCCACGACACACACACACACACACACATGCGCAGGCACATGCATGCGTGTGTCCTTCATCCCTGTAGGGCTCTGGCCTCCCCTCCTCAGGGTCCCTGTGTCCTGACACTCCCCTCTTCCCACCCCAGCTCTGGGTGGTGCCAACGATGCGGAAGACTGCTGCCTGTCTGTAACTCAGCGCCCCATCCCAGGGAATATCATCAGAGCCTTTCGCTACCTCCTCATCAAGGATGGCTGCAGAGTGCCTGCTGTTGTGTGAGTTGTGGGGAGGAGCTCGTCTAGCCTCATCCCCCCCATCAGTCACTGGTTATGCCCCCACCTTCTTATCTGTCTTCTCCTTGCCAAGCCCAATCTCTTCAAGGAAGCCCCTGAAACAGGTTCCCATATGTGGTCCCCAGCCTCTGCCAGGGCCTGCCAGGAAGCTGGGTTCCTGGGCCCCAGCCTCTCTGACCTCTGACCTATGACTCCAGGTTCACCACACTGAGGGGTCACCAGCTCTGTGCTCCCCCAGACCAGCCCTGGGTGGACCGCATCATCCGGAGACTGCAGAAGAACTCTGCAAAGGCAAGCCCAGCCCTCCCCAGCCCTGCCTCTTCCCTCAGAGCCCCTGCTCAAAACCCCAGCTCATGACCCTGCCTTTCCTTCCTGCCCTAGAAGAAGCGCCACGGCAGTTAGCCCCTGACAGCCCCAGAGAGAACCCTGTGTCTGAGTGAAGGAATGTGATTCACTGCAGTCTTGAGGAACCAAGGATCAGAAGGGAGGACAAGGCTTCCAGCAGCTCTGCACCAGACCTGACCCAGCAGGTTCAGGACCTGGAGTGTCAATGGGAGTGTGAGTGTGAGCAGGGGTGAGTGTGGCAGGAGCGCATCTTCTCCTCCACACCCAGACCGCAATGCTTCCAATAAAGCCCAGCTGGTACCCACGGACCTGTCTGCTGTTTGTTGTCTGTCTGAGAGGACCAGAATGGGAAAGGGGGAGATGCAACAGCAGAATCTCACGTTCCCTCTGCAACCTGAGCAACCTCCTCATGGACCCCTACTTCACACCCAGCGTTCTGGGGATGAGTTCCCACGATCAGAGCCCCACCTGGTCTACTAACAGCCCTCTAACTCTCCACGGTTCAGCAACACCAAACCTGTGTCTTTTCTCTAATTGAGCCAACTCTTTTATGCCTCCCAGTCTTTCTTCTCCAAAACAAAGTATCCAGGTGTCTCAGGGATCAGGTGTCACCAGCGGGAGGGGAGATGTCAGGAACCAGCTTTCCTGGCCAAGGGCAAGGAGAGTCCCCATCCATATTCCCCCACACCCCCGCCTTTCCCTGTCTGGAACACTTCTCTCTCAGCAGCTCACCTGCCTTTCCTTCTGGGGCTTAATGACTCTTAACCCAGGAAGCTTCCCCTGACTCCAGGCTAGATTAAGTAGCCCCCGTTCCTCCCAAGCTCCCAGGGCCCTCGCCCCCTCCCCTGGCAGCACCATCTCATTGAGTTCTTTCTAACTGATAGTTTGTCAGCCTTCCTCAAGAGATCTCATGTCTCTTTTGGTTTCCACTGTCTCCCTGGTGGTGGTGTCACTGCCTGGCAAAAGGTAGTCACTCAATAAATATTTATCTAGAAAATGAATACATATGTGAGGAAAAGCTCAACAGCCAGCTTTGTGGGCCCATCTGTCCACACAGAATCTGACCTTCAGGATAGCCTTCCTCTCTCCTCAGGCTGGGCCAGGTCTAGCCCCGTCTGAGCAATCCTGGCGTCACATTTCTGAGGGATAATGACAGAGAAACCTGGGAGCCAGAAGTCAGAGTGGAAGAGGGCTTAGAGGGTGGAAGAAGGAGCAACCAGGAAGCCAGGGAGACTGAGCAAGGAGGAACTTCCCCACCAGCCCTGCAACCTCCAGGACGGAGGCAACACCAAGACCAGGGAGTTACAGAGCAGGAGTCTCCTCTTGGGGACATGAAAGCACTGTGATTCTTGGAGCATACTGAAGGGCTTCTCTGGAAGGAGTGACCTCCTCATGCCCAGGAAGTCTCTGGGGAAGCTGCTGCTCTCCAACTTGGGTCTCTAAGGGCCTGTCCCACTGAGGGCAGTCAGGCTGTGGCACTGGGGTTGGATGACAGCCATGACAGAAGACTGGGCATCGTTTCCTGGGAAGGGGGTCATCCTTAAAGTAGACATACCTCATCTGGTAACAAAATCAGGCCTGAGCAGCCTAGGAAGGGGAACAGTGGTGAGGGGTTTGTGCCAGCCCCTCCTCACTGAGCTGAGTACACAGCAGCTTCTCCCCACCCCCTCCCAGAAGGAAGGTATTCAAGATCTCAGATATCCCATCTCTTAGAGTCACAGGAGTGGGTGGTGAAAGGTCCCCCACTAATGGGTCCGTGATTAAAGGAGAGAGACTGATATAAAGCGAAGGCCAAGCAAAGCTTTATTCCACACGAAGCATCAAGAATCAAACCAACCGGCCGGGGCTCCGCCTCTTACAGAGAGGGCAACTCCTCTCTGCTTTACAGACTATCTTTTAAGGGCAAAGGCCATGTGGTTGGGCCTGGCCATGCACAGGTGGCCAATGAAACTGTAACACACAGAGAAAGCTACATAGTCATGCTAGGTCACATACGGGTGGCCAATTGAATTACAATTTACCTTATAGTAGATATTTGAACTAGCCTATCACCTTGGTAAGAATTGGCACCCAAAAGGCAGGACCCACACTCCTTGGTAGCTAGGGAGACAGTATGCGCCCCCACTGACTGGATACCTCCACCTGGTCTGACCCACCCTTGTATTTGGGCTTTGTTACCTGGGACTGGTTTCCCGGGCTTGCTTTTAAGTAAGTCCCTGGTTGGGGGGAGTGGGGGGCAGGGTCAGTTTAAGTTTTACTGCATAAACAACAAAATCACTGTTTAACCCAAGATGGAATCCCTCTGGCCAAATTGGCCCTTACAGGTGGGATGAGGATAGTTTGCAAGAACAACTGCTGTAGCTGGGAAGTGTGGTTTTGCTGCCTGGAGGAAATTAGCTGTCCAACTCATGCCCCCATGAGTCCATCCATTGAGCCATCTCTGTACCCATTAGACGGCTGTCCATCCCTCCCCTCCTCTACCCATGTACTCATTCATCCATTGATCCATCCCTGAAGGCAGTCAAACGTGGAGCTCCAGGGGTCCCAGCTACATACAGACACCTTCTGGACCCCGTGCCCTGTACTCCAGCAAGCAAAGGACAAACACAGGTGTGAGGGGAGCACATTGCTTCAAATCCTTCTCAGTTCCCAGGGAAGCCAAGCAGAAGTCAGCCTGCCACAGAGGAAGACATAAAGCCTCCCCTTTGGACTCTTGGGGGAAAATCCCAGATAGAGTAGAGGTGAGGGCAGGAGACCTGAGGAAGATGCTGCTACGACGGAGGTCCTGGACACTCCCTCCCTCCCACTGCCACTGAAGGGAGGGACACGAACAAGTCCTGAGCTCAGTGCCCAGCCCACCGTTCTGCTTCAGTGCTTCCTTGTGCCACTCCAGTCAAGTCTCTTCCTTAACTCCCATCTCTAAAACCTCAGTTCCCCATCAGTCAGGTGTATGGGCAGAGGTGCTTAATTTCTCCAAACGTTTGACTCATGAATCTTTGGGTCTCAGGCTAAACCCCTAGCATTCACACAGGCTCCCTCAAAGTCATGCACATTCAGAAATGTCCCTACTTCTTGGGGCCCCAGGGGCCACCCTCTGGGAACAAAGAAAGAGCTGAGACTCAGCAAAAGAGAAAAGAATTCAGGAGCTAGTGAAGGAGCTTGAATTGAACAGTGTCTGGCCAGACCCTGGAGGACTGAGGAATAAAGAATTTCAAGAAAGTCTAAGGGCGTAGACACCAGAGTACCACAGAGAGCAGGCACGCAGCCCTCCCTAACCCTTCCCCAGCCCATGCCTCCCCATCCCCAGCCACTAACCTCTCCTGGGCACTGAGTCCTAGCCTCTTATCTCCCTGCCAGATACATGAGGGCTTAGCCCAGCCACCTGTGACTTGTCCCAACCACCCAAACATTCTCAGCACTGTGATTTCATCTAATCACACCTGCTCCCTGTTTTACTATGATTTAATGACAAGTGTTATGTCGCTATCCTGAGTTCTGGCAGGCCAGAAACCTCCTGCTTGCCTGACAATACTGTCTGTGTCTCCAAGGGACAGTGTGGACTAGCTCCCCCACCAGAATATAGGGGTCTTGCTGCCTGCCTCTGAGTAGACACCTTCCTGTCTAGGGCTCATGGCTCCTATTACCAGTTTAAGGCCAACAGCAGAGGGAAAACTCCCTACCCTGAAAGCCCAAGACCCCAGCAGCCAACACCTCCCTAAAGGGACCTGACATTCCTGCTCAGAGAACTCCCAGCTCCCATCTACATGATAGACAAAAAGCTCCCTGCCCTGTCTCTGGATAGGCTTCCCAGAGAACTGGATTGAACCTATTCGTCTCCATTGCCAACATTGCTCTGTTCAGGGGCTGGCCCAGAACAAGCCCCAGAACTCATTTAATTAACAAAAAATGTAACTGAAAATGGCCCTTTCCCACGATGCCCCGCCCAACTCCTACCTGGAGCACATCCAGTTCTTAAGAGCTGGGGCTCTCTGTTGCATGGGTAAATGTTTGGTAAGAGCCAGCCCCATACGGTTTTGATCATGTTTTCATCAGCTCATGTTCGATTTCTCGGTAAGGCCCCACCCCCAGGCTCCCCTTTTCTGGCCTCCGGGAAACTCAGAAACAGCCAGAAAAATCTTGGAAATAACAGTCTCACAAAGGAGCAGGACTCCCAAGTGGGGAATTTCCTCAAGAACCCCTCTGTAAGAACAAGCCGGCGCTTCTCTGGTCAGAGGACTTCCTCAGTGACCCCTGAGAGTGGGCCACGTAGAAAGACAATCAGGAACACCATGCCTTCCAGGCAAGACATCAACATTGTATAACTCCGAGGACACCATGTTCCCTGTAGTCCATGTAAATGGCGCCCCTTGGCACCTCAGCACGGCAGCCCTAGGTGTCAGAGTATCTGTTAGTGTAGGGCCCCCAGTAGTCTCAGGGCTGCCATGATCTACGGTCCTGACCCTGGCAAATCCTTGTGTCCAAAGGAATACCACATTACTGGAACCCAGAACATTTATTCCTACCAGGCACTGTTCTCAGAGCTCGTGATACCATCGTGAACAAGACAGATATGGTTTCGGGCTTCATGAAGCTGAATGAAAGCCTCTAATGAAGGTTACACTACCTGCCCCCACACACAAAAAAGTGAATAGACAAATGTATTAACAAGGATTCTTAGTTGCAAGCTACTAAACCTCATTAGCTAATTTTTTTCTTTTATTTGTTTTAAGATTTTATTTATTTATTTGACAGAGAATACAAGCAGGCAGAGCAGTAGGCAGAGGAAGAGGGAGAAGCAGGCTCCCCATGGGGCAGGGAGCCCAATGTGGGACTCGATCCCATGACCCTGGGATCATGACCTGAGCCAAAGGCATACTCTTAACTGACTGAGCCACCCAAGCGCCCCTTGTTAGCTGATTTAAGCAGAAAAGTAATTTGTAGAAAAGACCCTGAGAAATTGGAGAGAATGGAAGAGCAAGAGAGCCCGAGCAGCTGGAACAGCTTGCAAATCTTGTATAGAGCCAGGCCAGGCCAGACAGCCTTTCAGACAGCATCCCTAGAAGGGATGCCAAATGCCAACACCACCCTCATGTCCAGACAGCTGGAGCCCCTGCCCTGCGTCTCACGTTTCAGAGGGCTCTGCTCCGGCTCTTCGCCAGTCATATATCTGGGCACAAAGCAAAGAGTACACAGGGCTAAGGGGACATATCCACCTGGAGCTTGTCTTCTCCTTCTAGAGCACATTTCAGGAACTAGAGAACTCCCTGCCTAAGCAGCCCCAAGCAGCTTCCAGAGTCCGTGCAAGCTTCTTCCTGAGAGTCATCCTTCCTAGAATGGACTGTGTCACTCCCAGCAACCAGAGGGTTGCCAAGAGGTAGATATTTCCAGGGAAATGTATGTATGGGGCCAGAGTGTCTACACCAGGCACAGGAGGCCTTTCATGGTTCATGATGAAACTGAGGCTAGAAGAGGAGCTGGTGAAAGAGAAGGGGACAAGTAGAGCGCGAGAGCTTGGCTCTCCTCTTACCACCTCATTCCATCATAGAACTCCAAGGAGTCCAAGAATTCTAAATTTGAAACTTGCCTTTGAATTGCTCTAAAGGCATATTTTTCAAGGCAGTAAGAGAGAGACATTTTTATCTGACAACGTGTTAGCTCGATTTATAGCTTCTAAATAATATTTTTAAGATTTTATTTTCTGGGACTTCTGGGTGGCTCAGTCTGTAAGATTTTATTTATTTATTTGAGAGAGAGACAGAGAGCACAAGTCGGGAGAAGGGGTACAGACAGAGGGAGAAGCGAATCCCTGCCAAGGAGGGAGCCAACCCTAGGCTCGATTCCAAAACCCCGAGATCATGAGCTGAGCCAAAGGCAGATGTTTAACCGCCTAACTGGCTGAGCCACCCAGGCGCCCTGTAACTTTTAAATATTTAGATCCATGGTATGCTGCCCTTCATTTGTACCATTGCTCCAAACCCCGAAAATGTTAGGTGATCAGCTTGCCAGATTCTACCTCTGGGATCACAGCTCCCGTGCTCCTGGAAAACACACATCACTTCTGCCACCACTCCTGTCACCATCAATATAGACTCTCTACTAATCCTGCTACTTTGCATCACTGCTAACTTCCTACTCACAATCCTTGGAAGGTGCTTCTGATGGGCTAAGTCCAAGTCATACGTCCAAGGTCAAACAGCAAAGGGAGGCAGGAATTAGTATGTGACCGTGGGGCATTTTATGATGGAAGATAACTCTTGGGAACTAAGACTAATATAATAGGAAATTCCTCAAATACCGAAAAGGGTTAAGGATGTGGGCAGTGAAAACAATAATAAATACCTCTATAGCCTACCCTCTGGCTAGCCAACATCAAAATACACCCTTTGTCTCAAACCCTAGGCCTCTTAAAAATTTAAGGGTATCACCTAATATAGTAATCACTTTTGCTTATACAACCAAAAAACTTCACTCCTCCTCAAAGAGAGACTTCAGAGTTTTAGCAATTACCACATCTGTCTTAGTCAGCTTGGGCTGCCAAAATGAAATATCATAGTCTGGGTGGCTTAAACAACAGACATTTATTTTTTCACAGTTCTGCAGATTACAAGTCCAAGATCAAGGTGCCAGTATGGTCAGTTTCTGGTGAGAGCTCCCTACCTGTCTTGCAGATGGCCGCTGCCTTACTCTGTCCCACAACAGAGAGAAAAAGATCTCTCTCTCTCTCTCTCTTTTTTTTTTTAACATTATATTTATTTATTTCACAGAGAGAGATCACAAGTAGGCAGAGAGGCAGGCAGACAGAGAGAGAGGAGGAAGCAGGCTCCCCGCTAAGCAGAGAGCCCGATGTGAGGCTCGATGTGGGGCTTGATCCCAGGACCCCAGGATCATGACCTGAGCCGAAGGCAGAGGCCTTAACCCACTGAACCACCCAGGCACACCTCTCTTTCTTTTCTTATAAGGCCACAGTCCTAGCAGATTAGGGCCCTACCTTTATGACCTCATTTACTTTAAATTACTTCCTAAAGATCTTATTTCCAGATACGGTCACACAGAAACAATTCGGCCCACAGCAAAATCCAATTCTAAATCCAAGATCTCAGGGTGACATCCATTCTTCTTCTAGTTTGTTATAATCCCATCTCTGTTGCACAATGCCTGGTAACCACCAACGACACACCTGATTGGTCAGGATAGGCTAGGTTATGTTGCAATAACAGATGACACCAAATCTGAGTGCCTTAACACAACAAAACTCTATCCCCATGCATTCCAAGCCCGCTTTGGGTCTAGGCGGGTCTTTAGCACATCTGTTTTCCATGTGGCGGCTCAACATTCTAGGCTGCCTTGATCTTCTGGAATGCTCCTTCATCTCAACACATATTTCCAACATCATTGCAGCCAGGAAAGATGGGCATCTCTTGTTTAAACACGTCTATCCACAAATGATACATGCCATTTCTATACACATTTTATTGGCCAAAGTGTGTCATACAACCACACTTAACATTTTTTTAAAAAGATTTTATTTATTTATTTGAGAGAGAGAGAGATCATGAGTGAGAGAGCATGAGCAGGGGGAGGGGCAGACAAAGACGGACAAGCAGACTCTCCACTGAGCAGGGAGCCCAATGTAGGGCTGGATCCCAGGACCCTGGGATCATGACCTGAACTGAAGGCAGACGCTTAACTAAGCCACCCAGGTGCCCCCAGCCATACTTAACTTGAAGGAAACAATGGCTGGGAGGAGAAGTAGATCAATGTCTTGGTGCGTAGTAATAATATCCGCACAAAAATCTATCTTCAAGAATGGAATAGGGGCACCTGGGTGATTCAGTTGGTTAAGCATCTGCTTCTGGCTCAGGTCATGATCCCGGGGTCCTGGGACCAAGCGCCAGCCCCCTCCTCAACTCCTGCTCGGCAGGGAGTCTGTTTCTCCCTCTCCCTCTGGTCTCACCATCATGCTCTCTATTTTTTCAAATAAATAAATAAAATCTTAAAAAAAAAAAAAAAAGAGGGGCACCTGGGTGGCTCAGTGGGTTAAAGCCTCTGCCTTCAGCTCAGGTCATGATCCCAGGTTCCTGGGATCAAGCCCCACATCGGGCTCTTTGCTCAGCAGGGAGCCTGCTTCCTCCTCTCTCTCTGCCGGTCTCTCTGCCTACTTGTGATCTCTCTCTGTTAAATAAATAAAATCTTAAAAAAAAAAAAAAAAGAATGGAATAAAGGAGGATGAAAGAAAAGGGGAGTCAGTTAAAGAAAGAAGGGCATTTCAAAGCTAGGAGGAAAACAGGGTTAAAAGCTATAGTCTGGGGGTGCTTGGGTGGCTCAGTGGGTTAGAGCCTCTGCCTTTGGCTCAGGTCATGATCCCAGAGTCCTGGGATCGAGCCTGGCATCGGGCCCTCTGCGCGGCAGGGAGCCTGCTTCCTCCTCTCTCTCTGCCTTTCTCTCTGCCTACTTGTGATCTCTGTCTGTCAAATAAATAAATAAATAATCTTTTAAAAAAGAAAAAAAAAAAAAGCTATAGTCTGTTGTTATGAAACTACCCCTGGGGCTTAACTAACATTTATTGTCTTCCTCCTTCTCATACTCATTTTCTATTGCTATGTAACAAATCACCACAAACTTAGCAGCTTCAAAAAATCCAGATTTACTATTTCACAGTTTCTATGGGTCAAGAGTCCAGGGACATGCTGACTGGGTCCTCTCTGCTCAGGGTCTCACCAGACTGAACTTAGACTCAGTCCGGGCTGCAGTTGCATTTCAGATTCAGATTCGTCTTTCAAACTCATGGGGTATTGGCAGCTGTGCTTGTAGGACTGAGGTCCTGAGTTCCTGTAGCTGCCCGCCACATGGCCCCTTCTACAACATGGCAGTTTGCTTCTTCACAACCAACATGACAGCATCTGCTGCTGCTTATTTCTCTTTTTTTCTTCCTTTCTTTCTTTTTTCTAAGTAAACCCTATGCCACACATGGGGCTTGAACTCATGACCCCAAGATCAAGGGTCACATGCTCTACCAAATGAGTCAGCCAGACACATTCCCCTTTTTTTAAGAGAGAGACAGAGAGAGAGATTGAACACATGAGTCGGGGAGAGGGGGACAGCGGTGTATGTGCTGAGGGAGAATCCTAAGAAGGTTTCACACCCAGCATGGAGCCTGGCTGCAGGGCTCAATCTCACAGCACTGAAATCATGACCTGAGCCAAAATCAAGAGTCAGGTGCTTAACCAACTAGCCATTCTGGTGCCCCAAGGCACCCCCTTTTTAAAAAAAAAAATTTAGGGGCGCCTGAGTGGCTCAGTGGGTTAAGCCTCTGCCTTCGGCTCAGGACATGATCTCAGGGTTGTGAGATTGAGCCCCACATCGGGCTCTCTGCTCAGCACAGAGCCTTCTTCCCCCACCTCCTCTGTCTGCCTCTCTGCCTGCTTGTGATTTCTGTCAAATAAATAAATAAAATCTTAAAAAAAAAAATTTAAGGCTACTGCTTATTTCTAATCTCTAGACACTTTTTTAAAGGACCTACCTGATTAGGTCAGGCCCATCCAAGGTAACCTCTCTTTTGATTAACTCAAAGTCAACTGATCAGGGACTTTATTAATTTTTTTTTAATTTTGTTTATTTATTTGACAGAGAGAGATCACAAGTAGACAGAGAGGCAGGCAGAGAGAGAGAGGGAAGCAGGCTCCCTGCTGAGCAGAGAGCCTGATGAGGGACTCAATCCCAGGACCCTGAGATCACGACCTGAGCCGAAGGCAGCGGCTTAACCTACTGAGCCACCCAGGCGCCCTGATCAGGGACTTTAATCACATCTGCAAAATCCCTCCATTTTGTCATTTATCATAACCTAATCCCATAAAGGATATTCCGTCATATTTACAGGTCAAGAGGTCAAGGTGATCCCAGATCAAGAAGATACAGGCATACACACCAGGGGGCAGGAATTTTAGAATTATGTTCACCACACTTCCCTTGTGACTCATTGCCTCTACCTCCAACTGGCGCTTCAGTCAGCTGACATTCTGTGACTGCAAAGAGACTCAAACCTTCACACCCAAGGGATACTAGTCCCTAGTGGTCCTGCCTGATCAAGGTCACAAGGGTCATCCATTAACTTTGACCACTAGGCATGGCATCACCAAGAGGAAGTGCCCCAAGTACCCCAGGTATTACCCACACACATAGAGCCTCTCACCACTTGTTCTTCCCCTTCCTTGCCCACACTGGGATTAATCCCAAACCCCTCTCCCTCCTCTGAGCCTCTGTGCTTACTGTTCATTCTACTTGGAATGTCCTCCCTCCTGCCTCACCCACCCTCGAGGCTCTGCAGAGGTCCTTCCTCCATGTAGCCTCCTCTCTGACCTTCAAGGGTTTGAAAGGTCCCCCATAATGGGTCCGTGATTAAAGGAGCGAGACTGATACAAAGCAAAGGTCAAGCAAAGCTTTATTTCGTGCCAAGCATCGAGAATCAAACCAACTGGTCAGGGCCGTCTCTTACAAAGAGGCGACCTCTCCCTGCCTTATAGACTAGCTTTTAAGGGCAAAGGCCATGTGGTTGGGCCTGGCCATGCACAGGTGGCCAATGAGATTGTAACAGAGAGGGAAAGCTGCACAGTCCTGCTAGGTCACACATAAGTGACCAATTGAATTGCAATTTACCCTATAGTAGATATTTGAACTAGCCTATCACCTTGGTCAGAATTGGCGCCCAAAAGACACCCAAAAAGGCGGGGCCCATACTCCTTGGTAACTAGGGAGACAGTATGTGCCCCCACTGACTGAATACCTCCACCTGGCCTGACCCACCCTTGTATTTGGGCTTTGTTACCTGGGACTGGATTCTGGAACTTGCTTCTAAGTAAGTCCCTGACTGGGGGCAGGGTCAGATTAAGTTTTACTGCATAAACAACAAAATCACTGTTTAACCGGATGGCATCGCTCTGGCTAAATAGGCCCTTACAGATTCTTCATCTCCAGCTACGTGTATCACTTTCTATTTTGGGTTCAGGGATCCTTGTTTCTTGCACTTCTCCCAGCAAGGAACCTTGGGGCCTGGAGTAGCCCGAATTGCAGGAAACGAAGGAGAGGGGATGTTAGAAAATCCTGGCAGTGGTGTTATTTCAAGCTCCAGAGGGCAGAAAGCAGGAAAGGGGGGTGTACTATTGCTCAACACTTCTCCCCATCCTGATGTCCTGTCATCTCTGGAAGTCCTGCGCAATGTTCTACCCACACCCTGAGACCAAAGGGCCAAGCTCTGCCCTTCTGGCTGGGCCAGGAGCCTCTGAATATGGAAGAAGGTTTAGAAAAGGATGGGATGTGAAGCAGACCCCTTCCCACGATCAGGGACTTTTGGGGACTGAGTCATTTGGTTTCTTGTTCATTTCCAGCTCCTTTCTGGAACAAGACAGCCCAGCCTCCTCAGGCCAAAGCCCCCACTCCACAAGCTAGGAGCCACACATTCTCATTTTCTGCATACCCTGGACGCCCTCTACAGGCCCCGTGAGGTTGAGAGCCCAAGCCGGAAGCCTCCTATCCCCTTTCCCTGTGCAATAGGAGCTGCCTGCAGGCGCTGTGAGATTGGGAATCACAAAGGGATGGACTGAACAGCAACCAGAATACACACACACACACACAAACAAGTGCCGACACCCTCACCCACTCACATATGTCCTATCCATGTACGCATACACAGTCCATCACTCATATACACCAAAGGACACACCGTAAACATTTAATCTTAAAATCACAATATGGACGGACACAAGGGCATATCAGACACACATGATTCATGCACATGTCACAGAAACACAGACACACAAACACACATGGATGTAATTTTTTCTCCTAAAGAGGAGTATTTGTTTGGAAGAATTGGGTTGAAAAGCCACCGGGGGAACAGGGTAGTATTCTGAGTGATGTAAAAGGAGGCTGAGCCGCTTCTAGGTCTAATAGGGCTTATTGACTAGAGAGACAATTTTCTGTTTTGCTGGCTACTAGAGGGGTTTTCCGTTTGGAACAGCACAGATAAGAGATGCGGTAGAGCTATTAAAGAGAAATTTGGAGGGTCTCCTGGGTGGCTCAGTTGGTTGGACAACTGCCTTCAGCTCAGGTCATGATCTCGGAGGCCGGAGATCGAGTCCCGCATCGGGCTCCCAGCTCCACGGGGAGTCTGCTTCTCTCTCTGCCCTTCTCCTCACTCATGCTCTCTCTCCCTGTGTCTCTTTCAAATAAATAAATAAATAAAATCTTAAAAAAAAGAAAGAAAGAAAGAAAGAAATTTGGAAAAAAAAAAAAAAGAAATTTGGAGTTTGCAAGAGCTTAATCTATATAACTTGTACAAAATCTCATTCTTAGAAGCTGGACTCCTGAACTCAGCCAGCGGGGCTGAGCTGTCCTCACTGTATCCAGGGTACCATATGGAGAAGTCTCTTGATACTGGCAATAGGTGGTAGGTGATAAATGAGAATGGCGATGGACCTGACCTTCACTGATTTCCCACCGTGAGTCAGGCACATGAACTACCTCATAGGATATACATTAGTTCTGTTTTACAGGTAAGGAAATGGTCATCTCTTCCCTCATTTGTCCAAGATCATAAAGCCAGATTCAAACATGAGTTTGAATATTAAAATCCTGTTGTTTTCTTTCGTTGGTAATGACAAATGCAAGGCATACATGCTCCCACTCCCAAATCATGTTCCCAAAAATATTGATCCAGACAGGATTGGCAAACTATGGCCCGTGGGAGAGATCCAGCCTGCCACCTGTTTTGTAAACAAAGCTTTATGGAAATGCTGCCATACCTGTTCATTTATATATTGTCTGTGGTTGCTTTGGGGCTACAACAGCAAAGCTAAGTAGTCACTACAGAGACAGTTTAGCCAGAAAAATCTTAAATATATACTGTCTGGCCCTTTACAGAAAAAGTTTGCCAGCCCCTGATCTAAATTCCGCCTCAGAACTGGAGTTAGCAAGTGAGACAAGGCTTATTGTCTTCAGAGTCTTAGTCCTGAAAGGTTAGTCAAGTAAATAAATGAAAGGGATAGAGCAAGGATGATTGCACAGGTAGATGGATACTATAGGTAATATACCAGAGTTTGCATTCTAAATACCAATGTTCTGTCATTTATATGCTAGAAAACCTTGGAAAAATTTCTGTGTATTAGGTTCCTCATCTCTAAAATGGGAATAATAGTAATCATTATTCAGAGCCCCTCCCATGGCAAATGACAAAAATCCAACTTAAAGTGCTTAAACAAAAAGTTAAAATTGTTGTATCACAGAACTAGGAGCATTAAAAATAGATTTTGGAGGCACCTATGTGGCTCAGTTAGGGAAGCATCTGCCTATTGATTTTGGTTCAGCTCAGGATCTCAGGGTTGTGAGATTGAGCCCCACATTGGACTCTACAGCTGGGTGTAGAGCCTGCTTAGGATTCTCTTTCCTGCTCCCTCTGCCCATCCCCCCGACTCAAGCTCACTCATGCACCTGCGTGCGCTCTCTCTCAAAAAAAAAAAAAAAAAACTTTTTTTTAATACATTTTAGTCTACTTCTGCCCTAGGGGTCCAAATGATGTTAACTCCTCTTAACTTCTAATTTTTTTAGGGGGGTTCATTCCTCTTGTAGATAGGTACTGTTCTAACAGCAGGAAATATGGATCCTAGAAGCCTCAAGTCTATATTTTAAATATTTTATTTATTTATTTGTCAGAGAGATAAAGAGAGTACAGGCAGGCAGAGTGGCAGGTAGAGGCAGAGGGAGAAGCAGGCTCCCTGCGGAGCAAGGAGCCCGATGTGGGACTCGATCCCAGGACCCTGAGATCATGACTTGAGCCAAAGGCAGCCGCTTAACCGACTGAGCCACCCAGGCATCCCCTCAAGTCTACATTTTATAGTGAGCCATCTAAAACAGAGGTTGTCTGGGATACCTGGCTAGTTCAGTGGATACAGCATATGACTTTTGTTCTCAGAGTTGTGAGTTCAAGCCCCATGTTGGGTGTAGAGATTACTTAAGAATAAAATACTTTAAAAATAGGGGCACTTAGGTGTCTCAGTCATTTATCTGCCTGTGGCTCAGGTCATGATCCCAGAGTCCCAGGATGGAGTCCTGCATTGGGCTCCCTGCTCAGTGGGGAGTCTGCTTCTCCCTCTGACCTTCTCCCCTCTCATGCTCTTTCATTCTCTCCCTCTCTCAAATAAATAAATACAGTCTAAAAAAAAAAAAGTTTCTGCATGAACAAAAGCATAGCCCACAGCACTCTACTTCATAGATTTGCCATGAGACAATGAATTTAAAGAATTTAGCATGGTACCTGGCACTCAAGTACCAACAAATATGAATTATTAACATAACTAATAGATGGATAAACAATATATTAATAGATGATGACTGGATTAAAATGGTTGAACATATGCATGTACAAATGGAAATGAAGATATGAAAAGATGTATGAAAGATGGAAGAAGGAAGAATAGACAGATAGACAAAGAAGGGTGGACATGGACCCGAGGATGGGTGATAGAGAAGGTAGAAAAATTTGGGTCTGCAGTTAAGTTTGTCACATCATATGCTCTAGGGCTGGAAAAGGAAACAGAGGAGTGCTCCACAATTCGTCTGTTAGGGGAGGTCTCCTCCTCCGGTCTGTCTCTCGATCCTCTTATCAGGTAAGGAAAGCACTTGCTCCTCTTCCTCCTACCTAGTTTGTTTCTGTAAGCTGACCAGCCTCTCAGAAATTCTCTCTTCATTCCCACGATAGGGAAAGCACGGTAGGAGGGGCATTCTAGGCCAGATTCCCCTCAAGCTATTCCTCTGACTCAGCTTGGGGCATAGGAAAATGGGTCAACAGGGCAAAGGGTCAGTGCTGGCTGGGTCAGGAGGGTGAAGGCCTAGAGTCCTCAGATGTGAGATACAGGAATTGGATCTGCTTCCAGAAAACTTTCCCTTTAGCAAAACTTGTCTGAGGGAAGACCAGGTCTCAAATGACAGATGCATAGACACTGTGATGGGCCTAGGGAGACTTATGAACCTGAGAAGGGAACCTCTCCAGGTTTTTTTGCTTTTTTTTTTTTTTTTAAAGATTTTATTTATTTATTTGACAGAGAGAAATCACAAGTAGACGGAGAGGCAGGCAGAGAGAGAGAGAGGGAAGCAGGCTCCCTGCTGAGCAGAGAGCCCGATGCGGGACTCGATCCCAGGACCTTGAGATAATGACCTGAGCCGAAGGCAGCGGCTTAACCCACTGAGCCACCCAGGCGCCCCTGGTTTTTTTTTTTTGCTTTTTAAAGACTTTATATTATTTGAGTGAGTGAGAGAGAGCATGCACGTGCACATGGGCAGGGGGGCAGGGGTTGGCATAGAAGCGGAGGCAGAGGCAGACCACCCACTGAGCAGAGCCCCACCCATCCAGAGCTCCATTCCAGGATCCCAGGATCATGACCTGAGCTGAAGGGACACACTTAACTGAGCCACCCAGGTGCTCCACCTTCTCTAGTTTTATCTTGCTACTTTGTCATTGTTCTAGGAAATCTGGGGAACCAGCTGACTCCCAAATTTCCCACTCCTCCCATCCCCCAGTATCTTTTTTTTCTTTCTTTCTTTCTTTTTTTTTTTTTTAAGATTTTATTTATTTGAAACACAGAGAGAAAGAGTGCACTCACAAGCAGGGGAAGCAACAGGTAGAGTCTCCCAGCCAGAGTAGGAAGTCTGACTCAGGACTCTGGGACTGTGACCTGAGCCAGTCCCAGGACTTTGGGACTGTGACCTGAGCAGAAGACAGATGCTTAACTGACTGAGCCACCTAAGTGCCCCCTCATTCCCAAGTGTCTTAGAACCACAAAGAAGAGGCAAGTTGAGAAGCCTGAGAAAGGGAGGTACTCCTTACTCCCACCTCTAATCTGGAACCAAGCCTTGAGACTGATTGTTCAAATTCCTCCAGGAGAGGACACTGTAAAGATTCCCCTAAGGGTGACAGTGCCAACAGCTCCCACACACATACCTTGTCTTGTACAAACTGCTGATTTACTAAGATTCTCAGAGGTAAAAGATAAAGAACGGGAAATGGATATGGGGAGGCTACTGAGGAGTTATGAAAGGAATAGAAGGTTCTTCTAGATAGACAGTGGGTAAAATATTCAGTGGAGCCTGGGTGGCTCAGTTGGCTGGGCAACAGCCTTTGGCTCAGGTCATGATTCCAGGGTCTTGGGATCCAGTCCTGCATCAGGCTCCCTGCTCAGCGGGGAGTCTGCTTCTCCCTCTCCCATTCCCCCCGGCCACACACACAACCATCATGTGCTCTCTGGCTCTATCTCTATCAAATAAATAAATAAAATCTTTAAAAAATATATTCAGTGGAAAGGTATTCTACCAACTCACGTACTCCAATTCAGTTCACACACTAACCACTCCCCATCGTACTCCATAAGCTTAAGGGCACAGTCCCCAACACTTGTGGGGTTCCCCACAAGACATGCATTTCTGACCAACTGGCTATAAGCCCAGGGAGATCCCATGATCCCTCAGCTTCAATATTTCACTAGAATGACTCGTGAAAGTCAGGAGGGCTATATTTACAGTTTTTTGTAAAGAATATAAATCAGGAAGAGCCAAATGAAGATACACACAAGGCAAAGTCTGGGAAGGTCTCAAATACAGAGCTTCATGCTCTAAACCTCATGGACACATCACCCTCCTGGCACATCAATGTGTCCACCAACCAGGAAGTTCTACAAGTTCTGGTGTCCAGGGTTTTTATTGAAATTTCGTTATGTAGGCATGACTGCATTGGCTGAACTCAATCTCCAGTGCCCCTCAAAGCCCCGACTCTTCAGTGACATGGTTGGTTTTTCTTGTGACCATCCCCCAGATGATCCTAAGTCATCCCATCTCTTAGCATAAACTCAGGTGTGACTATCCAAGGGGCTCATAAATAACAAAAATATTCCTATTACATGGGAAATTAAAAGATTTAAAATCTCCCTTTCAGAAATCAGAGACAAAGACCAGTCAAATTCTTTATTATACAACAGAAAGGAAGAAATTTTTGGATATATATAAAAAAAAATGAAGGCTTCAGGAGGCCATAAACAAGACAGCAAGAGCCTCGCATACACATCACAGAACCATCATGGATCCCTCCCCTTTACCGTCACTCTTCCACTCAATCTCTGCCATCCAGCCTCACAGTCTCACAAAGACTGCACACAAGCAGGACTCCTGCAACCCACACACTTGCTGCTTGCAAAGAGTCTATCCATCTGTCCATCTCCCTCCATCTTTCGTGGCCACCTGCACAGCACCACTCCTCTTCTCAGCATACTGCTTTCTTGGTCTCCCCTGGGAAGGGGAAGGGGTAAAATGGTAAGATGGGGGGCAGAGGAGGGATCAGGGAGTCTGTGGAGGACACTGTGAGTTCAGGTCCGAGTGAGTCTGTGAACCTGAGAGTGTACACGTGCCAAATGGGTGTGCCCTTGTGATTGCGTTCTTGTGTACTGTCGGGTGTACCCGACATTCATGTGCACATTCATGTGCCATGTATACACAGACTTGTGTGGTATGGGTGTGCCTGTGACCCAGGTGTGCACCTGTGTGATACAGATGTGCCTGTGCCCCTGCTATTCCTTAATGTGTCAACAGTTGGATGGGTCCTGGGGCCTCTGTCTGCCCTTCTCTGTAGAGGGTCTATCTCCTTTAGCCTGGGCTTCCAGAGGAAGAGGAGGCTAGTGCACGTGGACGGAAAAGAAAGGAACACTAAAGCTATGGTGCAGCAGATAGGCATCCTGAATTCTAGTCAGTGCTGTGGTCTTTCCATGTAAAAGTCCCTCAAACCCTAGCCCTTACACCCACACCCCAGCTCTGAGTGATGCCAACAACTCCGAGGACACTGTCTCTTGGTGAACCAATACCCGATTTCCAGGAACATTTCTGGTGCCTTTTTGTTCCTATCTCCTTCTCAATGATGGCTGTAGAGTACTGCTGTCTTTGTGGGGGAGGCGGTGAAAATGAACTGGTCTCTTCCTCTTCCAATCACCTCCTCTGTCACCTGGGCCTCCACTCATCATTTTACTTCCCTTCTCCTTGCCAAGCTCCTCACCACAAGGAAGCCCCTGAACCAGGGTCCCAGATGCGGTCCTCAGTTTCTGCCCCTCACACCAGGGCCTGCCAGGAAGCTGGGTTCCAGGACTCTTTTCCATTCCTTCTTATTCCAGGTTCACTGCACTGAGAAATCACCACCTTTATGCCCCTCCAGACCAGTCCTGGGTGGACTGCATCATCCGGAGACTGCAGAAGAACTCTGCAAAGGCAACCCCAACCCTCCCCAGCCCTGCCTCCTCCCTCACAGCCCCTGCTCAAGACCCAACCCATGCCCCTGCCTCTCCTTCCTGCCCTTTCCTTCCTGCCCTCTCCTTCCTGCCCTAGGAGCACCACTGTAGTTAACCCATGGCAGCCCCAGAGGGAGCCCTGTGTCCAAGTGAAGGGATGTGACTCACTGCAGTCCTGGGGAACCAAGGATCAGAAGAGAGGACCAGGCCTCCAGCAGCTCTGCACCAGACCTGACCCAGCAGAGACAGGGCCTGGAGTGTCAATGGGAGTGTGAGTGTGAGCAGGAGTGAGTGTGGCAGGAGCGCAGCTTCTCCTCTACACTCAAGACAGCAATGCTTCCAGTAAAACCCAACCGGTACCCACGGACCTGTCTACAATCTTGTTTGTGGCCCAGGCAGGGGAAGAGAGGTATGAGAGGGAGAAAAAAGGTGGGATGGGGGAAAAGAGTAGTGTACCCATTTGCCACACTAAAGCCTGAATGACTCTGGTCACTCCCCTACAGTCCAGCCAGAAGGGTCTCTTCCTCCCTCCCCAGATGATCCTAAATCATCCCATCTCTTAGCATAAACTCAGGTGTGACTATCCAAGGGGCTCATAAAAAAAAAAAAAAAAAAGACATTCCTATTACATGGGAAATTCAAAGAGACAGCTATTCCCAACCTCCCATGCTTGGTTAATTGCGCTCTCTAGGTTCTACTGCAACACGCTCTATTGCCTCCAACCACTGTGCTATGGTTCCTGTAATAATCTGGCTGCTCTACTGCTGTATACCCATTCCTAGCATGATATATTTGCTGACCGAATGACTGACTGTAGGAACAAAAAATCAGAGGAAGATAAATTTCAGCTCAGAGAGGAAGGGCTGTGACCTCCTGGCCATCAAGTGACTTGGACAAAGCCACTCACACATCAAGTACTTCTGTAGTCTGCTTCATCTAAGCTGAGACCTCTCTGGAGACCTATTCCTTCTCAGACCACAGCCAAACAAGTGGCAGGGCAGAGGGCAGAGCAAGACGAGAGAAGACTGGGAAAACAGTACTGTATAGAGTCCCAAAGCTCTCATTTTGCTGCCTGGGGCTGAGGTCTCCAGGGAGGGAGTTCCGCAATCTGACACTATCCCTGACAAAAGACAGTCCCACACTCCGTCCGCAACCTAGGTAATAGGGCCCGACTCCGCCCTTTTAGTGACAGAAGGACCCTGGCTCCACCTCCCGCGTGACACTTTAACTCCTCCTCCTCTGAAGAAACGCTCAGACTTCGCCCCTTCCGGGTAATAGGCAAACCCCACCCCTGGAGCGCGACGGAGTCCCTATGACGTAACGGTAACGGTCTGTTTCCGGGGTGGAGCCAGGGAGGGCGGGAGTTTAGGCTGCGCCGACCCCTCAGCCCCCCTCCAGGTGATGCCAGCCCCCGAAATCCTCACCTAGGGCCCCAAATATCCCAGGTCCATGACCGAAAAATCTTTCGTCCTGACCCCCTGGATGCCCCAGGCCCCCGCGATGATCGACCTCCTAATTCCTTAACGTCTGATGCCTCCCAATTCTTCAGTCCCACCCTGTCCCAATGTGGCAATTGAGGCTTCCCGGGGGCACCTGCCTCAGATTATCTGAGAACAGGTCAGACTGGTCCCGAGAATGACAGAAGGGGACCTGGGGTTGGAGTATCCTTGATCCAATCATGCCGCTCCCCAGGAGACGTTCGGAGCCCAGGACATGTCGGGATTGAGGAGATACGAGGTGGCGCTGGAGGCGGAGGAGGAGTGAGTGGAGGCGGGTTCTGCGGAGGAGGAACCTAGCCGCTCCGGGGTTGGGGGAGGGCGCGAGTTCTCCGCGGGCGGGAGGCGTGGGGCCCATCAGGGGGCGTGGGCTGCGGAGGGAACCGCCTCCAAAGGGCGGGGCCTTCCAAGGGAGGGGCGAGGCGTCTGAACGGCGGAGTCCGTGGGGTCAGCCCCGCCCCGCCCCGCCCGGCCCGGCCTTCTCTCTGCAGGATCTACTGGGGTTGCTTCTACTTTTTTCCCTGGCTGCGCATGTGGCGGAGGGACAGGAGGTGAGGGGGCTGCGACACCGCGGACCCGCCCGGGGCATGCGAGGCTCAGCCTCAGGAGGACGGATGGGGGGAATCCGGGAGTCCCCTCCCTGCCTCATGCCACTGTCGGGTTGCCCCACAGCTCGGCGCATCCCCGGGAGCAGAAGCTGGAGCCTCTGCGAGGCCTGATGAGCTGTCTGTCAAGCGGCCTGGGCCCTGCCCCCCAGCGCTCGGGTCGCGGCCTCCCCCGCCGCACCCCCACCGCCACTGCCCAGCCAGCCGGTGCATTAAAGATTTAAACCGAAGCCACCGTGCTGCCCTCCTGACTCTGCCGCCGCTGCCGCCATTCGGGCTGGGAGCCCCTCTACACGCCTGCTTTTCGTTATTACAGGGCTTCCCTCCCTGATAGGGTGCCCTTCCATATCTTGGCCCCGGTTACTACTAAGGATCCCTTCTCAGTGTCACTGCCCTGCGCCACCTAACCCCCCCACACACCCGCCACACACACACACACACACACACACACACACACACTCTCTCTCTCTTCACTGTAAGTAGCCCATATGCTGGGAACTAAGTAACCCTGTCCCTGTCTTCCTCCCAGCCTATCCTCACATTGATGTGTTCCACCTTCCTTCTAGACAGGACTTGGCCAGGTGTCTGGAGAATCTTCTTCTGAGAGTGAATCTAAACTACTGTAAGCCCAGAGTTGTAGGAAGTGGGCTGTGAGAGGAGAAGATTCCTAGACGCTGACTCCCTCAGCCTGCCACAGGGGAGTGACTTGGGATGGTTGGAGATCTTTCCTACAATTAATACCGCAACTTCTGGCTCCCCCAGTGTTTCCCAGGTTAAAGATACTTGGCATCAGCTTACCTAGCAGTTCTTGCTCTATCCCTAGGAGAACCCAAAGGCCACAGCTCCCTGCCACCCCTGTCTTGTCACCTAGTTGACCTGAGACTCTCTAGCTCCTGAAGTGCTGAGGGTGAGGGACTCCTAGTGGGCCTGCTTTCAGTTAGGGAGGAGACCCAGCACCAGAAAAGGTACAGGGAAGATTAAGTTAAAAGAGACGGCCCAATTTATGGGGCAAAGCTAACTTTCAGCCTGGGGCTCCCCCCATCACAGCAGACTGTGGTTAGGGAGAAGACTTGGCCCTATCTTTGGAAGAGCCAAAGGGGAGAGATGGGTACATACCTGGAAGAATTTATTTCTTGTCTTCCCAGGTATCTGGATCGATTGGTCCAGGAAAGACCACAAAGTATGTGGCAGACAACCAGCTGATGGAGATCTGGGATAAGTAAATGGCCTCCCAAGAGCTGCACCCAAGCTCTGGGGCACAAGTCCAGACTGGAGGGTGGGAAAGACTCCAAGGCCTCTAGGTACTAGCAGTTCAAGATGAGTGACCTCTGGGTTGTGGCCACCTTCAAGAACGGACCCAGGTTCCTGAGCCATTTCCTCAGAACTTCTACATCAGGAACCCTGTCAGAAGTGGAGTGCCCTGTCCAGCCCTGGGCCAGCACCTCACCAGGACACTGTCAGAATTCCTGAGTATCCATAAGACAAACTCCAGGAAAGGGCCTTCAGGCCTTACCCTGGACAGGAAGGAGGAGAAGCTCGAGTTGGTCAGCATGGCACGGGGACTAGTTCTTACTCTTGGAACGGATGGTTCCTCCCACTTGTTTCAGCAGCCCTGCAGCAGCAAGATGCCCAGGATAGGTTTGCGTCCCTATCCCGGGAGAAGGCCTGCCCCTTAGAGGAGAGTTGGCCACAGAGCAGAAGGCTGCAGAAGGCTGCAGAAGGCACCCTTAAAACAACCAGATAAGGTCTGGATTACTAGGTTATGACTCAGTTTATGTTTCAAAAAGAAAGCAGGACTTGAGGATTGAAATCCCCAGACCAGGAGTGGGAAATTCAAGGTGCCAGAGGCATTAAACTTAGCAGCTTGTCCCCACCACAGGCAGTCCCTGGCTTCCTGGAAAGGACAAGAGGAGGAGGAGGACTTTTGCTTTAGGGGGTAAGGGGAAGAAGGGAGTGGGGGCTGGAAATGCAATTAGGAGACAAGAGACAGGAAGGAGAGGAGAAGTTAGGGTTTTAGCAAGACGATGGGATGCAGGGATGCAAAATGTATAAGGTTTGGGGGGGTGAATTACTGGATCTGGGTGGGCAGCAGGGAGAGGCTGGAATTTGAATAGAACAAAAGAGAAGTAATTGAGCTCTTGAGTCTGATGTCTCAATAAGCCAGGACTGAGTCTGGAACCCCCAGGACCCTGCTGGTAAGAGGCTGCTATTTCTGGAACAAGACCAGGCAAAAATAGGATGGTAAGATTTCTTGGGTCTTTTTCTTGTTTGACAGCAGCAACCTGGCACCAAAGAACTTTATCTTCTCTTATCTTTCCGCCTTATCCACCCCATCCTTCTGCCCTCTCTCATCTCCCTGGGTAAAGCAGCCCTCACCTCAGCATCCCAAAGGTACCCCAGTAGCACCCAGCTCCTCACTCTGGATGTGACTGTCCCAGCCAAGACTCATCCTCAGCCAGCAGAGCTTGCTTTAAGGATCCATACCCATCAATTTTTCCTGATAAGACAGGCAGGCTAGGGCAGGAAAGAGAGAGGGGAAGATGAAGGCAAGTTGGTGCTGGCCTGCCATCTGCTCCCACCCCACCCACAATCCCTATGAGAATTTGTGTGTGATTGAATGATTGTGAAGACACAACTATGTGGGAGTGGGACTTCGAGTACAACTGGGGCTATGTGATTCTGTCTCTGGACATAAGGTTGACTGAGTGATTGAGGTGTGACTATGACTGTGGGTTTGTGAGTGTGAATGTCCATCCCTGAACATGTGGATACTTAGGTGCCCTTACTCAGTCACTGTACCATCAGTCTTCACATCAGGCACTACCCCTCTCTCCAGCTTCTCTGTCCAGGGCTTAGAAGCCAAGCGAAATGGCAGCCCTGGAAGAGGAAGGGGTCTGTGGCAATTAGGGCCCAGGAATGTCACAGGATGAGCAATACATCTTCATCTGCCTCTGACTCACCTGGTGCCCCAGGTAAAAGGCACCAGATAAAAGGTAGGGGAGAAGGAGGAGGAGAGAGAGAAGTACCCAGGCTGAGCGGCATGAAGGGGCCCTCATCCACAAGCAGCATCCTGCTGCTGCTGCTGTTGCTGCTGCTGAGCCCAGACCCTGGAGCAGGTGAGCGCTTGGGGGGTCTAGAAGGGCATTTCCTCAGAATGCCTCTGGAACGGGATGGAGGGAAAGGGACCAAGGAAGTCCATCCTCCAGGTGTCTGATGGAAGGGTTTTGGGTCAGGAGCCCTCTGAACATATGGCCCCATTGTCCCCTAGCACTGCCACTGCCAACCAGCATTACCTGCTGTACTCAGCTCTACCGCCAGCCACTCTCGAACAAGCTACTGAGGAGGGTCATCCGGGTGGAAGTACAGGAAGCTGATGGGGACTGTCACCTCCAGGCCTTTGTGTGAGCTCTGACCCTCTCCCTTATACAGACCCCTGACCTCAGTCCCATCCCCTGATGCTGATGCCAACCCCAACCCCAACTGCTAATTCTGATGCTGACTTGGGTTTTCATCTAGCCTTTGCCCTAACCCCTGGACTCTAACCTCATCGCCAAGCTATGACTATGGCTTTGCACCTTTCCTTTCCTAGGCTTCACCTGTCTCGACGCAGTGTCTGCATCCACCCTCAGAACCGCAGCCTGGCTCGGTGGTTCGAGCGCCAAGGGAGGAGGCTCCAGGGGACTCTGCCTAACCTGAATTTGGGGCTGATAGGGAAAATGGGCCAGGGGCCCCAGGAGCTGGAACAATAAAGCAGCACTGGATAACAGTCTCTGACTGTGGTTTCCAAATTCTGTGCATTCTCCTGTGGGCCCCGAATCTGAATCTGGGAGACGTGTTAATAAACAGAAGAACCTCCTCGTTCTCTTTATTCACATCTTCACAAACCCCTCCAGGGGCAAAGCCAAGTGCCATGGAGCCACAGATATTCCCCAGGCACCTACATGCATACATTGAGAGAAAACATGTTCCCTACCTGACATACACATGGGCACACATGGACACGAACACACATCTACACACATTCCTCAGGTGGACCTCCAGCTCTGAGATGAAATGAGAGGTCCAGGCACCTTTCAGCTGGCAAGTCTGGAACAAAGTCTGACAGAACTGGGTTCCAAACAGAATCTCCAGCTGAGACCACTCCCCGCCCTCCTGCCTCCGTGGGGATCTACTATCCTGCCTGGATTCTATCTGTCCATCCACACGAGCAAGACAGAGTTATAGGTGGAATCAGCTGAAGCCCTCCTGGTCATCTACAGGTTTGGGGCTCCTAGAAGAAGCAGGAGGCAAATCAAGGAAGATAAAAGGACTAGATTTTGGCCCAGACACCCTGAAAATGAGGGAGGGGAAGAAGGTCTGAGCCCAACACCAAGAATGAGTAGGGGAACCCAGCTCTGAACCCCAACACCCTGAAGATGAAGTGTTCCTAGTTCTGGACCCAGATACATTGAGAATAAGGGAGGGGACCCAGCTCTGATCTAAGATACCCCAAAATCAAGATAGATATCCAGCTCTTAGCTTAACACCCTGAAAATGAGGGGGGGCCCAATCGAAGAACCCAAATACCATGTGAGGGAAGGAAGAGACCCAACTCTGAGCCCAAGGACTCAAGAATGAAAGGTCTATCCCTGAGCTCAGACTTTGTATGAATGAGGTAACCCAACTCTGATTGCCTTAAAGTGACAAGAGCATCTGCTATTAATCCAGACACTCAAAATGAGGGTACACACCTCTGAGTCCAAACCTCCTAGATGACCTACTCACCTGGAATCTTGTCTACTGGAATCACTGGAGCCAAGAACCCAGGCTTTTGGGGTCCATCCTTCCCATCTGGTCTCAGTCTCAGCCTGGAGCACAAAAAGGTAGTGGGCATCTTTGTCTCCTCCAAAACAGTGTATAAATACAAGGTCAGGAGAGAAATCAGTGCCAATAATGAAGTGGGGGTTGGAGGGAGAAGGAGGGAGTTGTTCCAGAATCAGAGTTTCCCTGGGAAATCACGAAGGGTGGGAACAGGTGTGGTCTGTGGGTATCAGAACATCTGTGTGGGATCCAAATTTGAGGGACTACTGGCAGTTACTTACCAGAGCCCCAGTGCCAGGGCCCCAGCTGCCAGTCCCAGGAAAGAGAAGATTCCCAAAGATGACAACACTGCTACCTGCTCCAGGGGGTCTCTGTGGTCTGAGGGGGGAGGGTCACAGGCCACAGTCACAGTGAGGCTGCCTGACCAAACCCTTTCCCATACTATACAACCTTTGTTCACCTGCCCAAGCTTACCAAGTGGCCGTGGGTCCGGCAGGAGGGAGGGCCTGGGGGGAGCGGGACTGTCTGCCTGAGGCTCTTTCTCCAGGGGCTTCTGTAGCTGTCCCTCAGCTGGCATCTCCTTCAGCAAAGGCCCTGAAGGGAGGCGAGACTTGAAGAGAACTCTCCACACGGGGTGGTGGTGGAAGACAGGGTCTGCGAGGGGAGGCCAGGGCCTGGCTTGGACATGGGGGGAGCCCAGGAGGTGGAAGCCGAAAAGGTAGAGCCAGCTTCTGGGGACCTAACGGAGGTGGAGGCTGAGGGGCAGGGCTTAAACTGGGGCAGGGCTGAGGAGAGCCAAGGCTGAAGACTGGGACCTCAATTGCCACTGGCAGGGCATGTGCGTGCAGCCCACTTGCACACCAATCCAGCTGACAGATGCTGCAGGACGGGCTTGGTGCCCGTGCCCTGGGCTGTCTCTCACCGGTGCTTGGAGTTCCCCAGGCCTCAGGACTCCAAGCACTCCATGTGCCAGCGTCCAGAAAGTCCCGGGCACTGACTCGTACAGCGTGGGGCAGCCCAGCCACGGCGTCCGTGATCACTTCCTCCAATCCAGCTGGTTCCACCTGGGAATGAAGATGGCTCCTCAGCCAGTTATCTAGGTTGTTAATGCCAAGCCTATCTCCCCCCAGCCTTAGTTAGCAAAGAGCACCCCTTCCTCCCAGTTCCATCCCTGTCAGACTGCAGGAGCTGTCTGGACCTCATGTGGGGTGGCTGGTGGCGTCAGGTGTACACCAAGTGTGTGGAAGATGAAAGTGCATAGTGGTTACACAGGCAGCCTGCTTGGGTTCAAATCCTTGCAGTAGCACTTACTGAGTGACCTTGGGCCACTCTGTGCCTTGGTTTCTTCATTTGTAAAATAGCGGAGAATATACCCAAATAAGACAATGCATACTAAATGTGTAGTATGCCCTGGTGGGCAGGCAGCGCCCAATAAATACTGGGCATTATCTGAAGCCGCTGCTCCCCAGACTTGCTGCCAGCCAATCTTTAATATCTTCAGAGGTGGAAATTCACTACTGTCCTCATCTGGATATATGAATGTTTGCATGAGAATGTGCCTCTGGGTGAAAGGCACTCCTTTTTCTAGAAAAGTCATTTGCAAAAAGCCACTCCTGTCCTCCCACAGATGGGCTGGCATCAGAGTTACAGCCCCCACAGGGCAGAGACTGGGCCTTTCGCACCCAGCAGCAACCCCAGCACCCGGCACAAAGGATCACCCAGGGACAGTACTCTACTGGGGGAGGTGACAGGGCTCTGGTGACCTGTCAGTACGCTACGTAGAATAGCCAGGCACATGAAACCAGAGGCAGAAGCCAAAGCCCCAGACTGGGGCACATTCCAGGCCTCACCGTGGACCAGGCTGGATGCTGCGCTGGACGGTACTGCAGTCGGAACTTGAGCAGAAAGTGGGGCTGGCGGGGCCAAGAGTCAGGGTACGTCCAGCTGGCATGCAGACGGCGGGGATAGCCAGGAACCGACTCTACCCGAAGCCCCTGGGGTGGGTCAGGGCGCACTGAGGGTAGTGGAGACACAAAGTCAGGACGGGACAAAGGCATATACCCACCAAGGGAAGGTGGGTATATGCCTAAAGGTACCTGAAGGAGGCATTTCCAAGGGGTTTGGGGAAATCTTGAGCTTGATCATCCTCTGGGCTCAGGACCTGTCTGTTACCCCTGTTATAAAATGAGCTGGGGCGCCTGGGTGGCTCAGCCAGTTGGGCGACCTCCTCTTAGTTTCGGCTCAGGTCAGGATCTCAGGGTTATGGGATTGGGCCCACGTCAGGCTCCATGCTCAGCGTGGGGTCTGCTTGTCTCTCTCTAGCTCTTAACTAGAGGTTTAGTTCCCCCTCCCACATACGGATCAAAAGAAAGAGAGGCCAGCAAGGGCTTACACTGGGCAGGGAGGACACAAGGCATGGTTGCCTTTAGCACAAGGCCTGGAACCAGAGGCAGTCTGGTTCCCGGGAAGGACTTGTGCACTAGAAGCCAGGAGGGGCTAGGGGTAACAACCTCTACAGGCTGAGGTAACCCTGCCTCCTGGGCTGATCTCTTCGGCTTCTTAGTCTCCACGGTAGCTACCTGTGTGCTAAAATGGGGTCTCCATCAGGAGGGAACTGTTTGGGAGCTCTGGTAGGTGGAGGTTTGCTGTTGGGGTATCTGTGCCCTGAAGTCCATCTGGGGTCTCTGAGGTGCAGCGGGAATGGGTACTCACAGATGCTCTGCAAGCTCACATCCAGCAGGCGTGTGCTGGCCCCCAGTGGGTTCACCTCAGTCACATTTATTCGGTACTGGCTCCAGAACTCTGCCCCATGGACTACACAGCGGGCAGCCCCTGGAGGATCCTGTGGGCACGGCCAGGGCCCTGTGGATGGATTCATCCTAGGAGGGACAATGTGGTTGTGGGCTTTGGAAATGCTCATTAGGGGATCTAGCTGGAGTCCCCAGCCTCTCCTTTATGTCCTACCTCATGCCATCAGCTCCTGGTACGGTCTTCTTCCTGGCAGGAAGGGGACCATCTGAGGTCAGGAAGGAAAAGAGGATCCTCCCTCCCTCTGAGGCCTTCTGCCTCCCACACACACCCAAATGTATAGGCTTACACACCCAATCATGCACACACCTGTAGGAGGTGAGGTAGCGGGTGGGTAAACCGCTGACCTGACTGGGACTCCAAGTGCAAGAGAAGTTCTCATAGTCAGCTGCTTGGCAGGAGACAACAGGGCGAGCTGGGGGGTCTAGAGGCAGAAGGTGCAACTGGAGTCTGAGAAGTCCCCAGGTCCTTCCCCTCCGAGAGGGCCTACTCAGGGCCTGGATGCCCTCAGCAGCCCCTTGCCTCATCGCGGCCACCCAGTACTCCCTCCCCAACTCACAGCCCAGCTGTAGGGTCACAATTCCCCCAAGTGCACCATCCAGGGTCCGGCAGATGTAGGTGCCTTCGTCAGTGCTGTCTGCCCGGGCCAAGACCAGTTCATGCCCTAGCCCAGAGTCAGGTCCCTGGAGCAGTCTCGTCTCCCCGTCCCGAAACCAGGACACCGGGGCCCTGGGGGTGAGATGAGGTGATGATAGAGGGAAGATTTAAAGTGTTAACCCAAGCCACAGCTCTCCATTGGCTTCTCACTGCGCTTGCAATAAAACCTTTTTAGGTCCTTTAAATCCAGGCGTTTACAAAGCCCCTGGTGATCTAGCCCTTGCCTTCCTTTCCTTCTTCAGCTTCTCCCTCTCGCCCCCTCACCCTCTACACTTCAGTCACATTGGTCTTCTTTCTGTTCAAGAGTATTGAACTCATTCACACCTCAGGGCATTTGCACTAGCTATTCCCTCAGTCAGGAATGCCTAACATGTGCATGGCTGCCTATTTCTTGACCTTCAGAAATTAGCTTCAATGTCACCTTCTCAGAGAAGCCTTCCCTTATTACCAATAAAAAGTAATCAATCAGAGGCGCCTGGGTTGCTCAGTGGGTTAAGCCTCTGCCTTCAGCTCCAGTCATGATCTTGGGGTCCTGTGATCGAGCCCCGCATCGGGCTCTCTGCTCGGCAAGGAGCCTATTTCCCCCTCTCTCTCTGCCTGCCTCTCTGCCTACTTGTGATCTCTCTCTCTGTCAAATAAACAATAAAATCTTTAAAAAAAAAAAAGAAGAAGAAGAAGAAGAAGAAGAAGAAGTAGTAACCAATCAGTTATCCTCTTCCACATCACTTTCTTCTGATTTTCTGCCCTGCAGGTACCACTCCCTAGCAAGATTTATATTTGCTTATTATCTGTCTGGCCTACTAGAATCTAACCTCTACACAGGCAGGCATCTTGCCAGGCATGTGCGCTGCTAGATCCCAGAGCCTAGAACAGACCAGGGACTGAGCAGGTGCTCAATACATGTTGGTTCAAATTTTCCATTAAATAAGGATGGTCTGAGGGTTAGCATAGCTAAAGAGATGAGGATTAAAGACACAGGGCAAAGATGGGAGGGGCATGAGGACTGGAGAGAGTCAAGAAAGGGTCATGACTGTCAGCCCGTGGGCAGGGGTGGGGGACTTACCCAGCAGTCACTCCAGGGCAACACAGTGTCATGGACCTGCCAGCCTGCCCATACTGGACCCCTGTGGAGGGCATTTCTGAGGAAAGGCTCTTTCTGTCCCTCTCTCCCATCCCAGCCCCCTCTTAGTGAGCATGACAGGGTAAACAGCAGACTTTTAAGGCTGGGTGGGGTCACTGGCTCAAAGCATCATGTTATAATCTAGAGACAGAGGTCAGAAGACAGGGCAGAGAAGGAATGTTGCCTGGTTGGATGTCAGGGGTTGGGGGTCACAGACTAGGCAAGGAAAGGGTTCACACGGAGGATGGCAAGTCGTAAGTCAGATTTGGAGGCATACAGCAGGATTCTTCTCACCTGTGGGGCCCCAGGCCTCGGGACAGGGGGAGGCAGTGGACACCAAGGCTACAGCCAAGGCAAGCAGGACCCTGCTCAACCCTGAGCAGCTGCTGCTCATCTGTGGAGAGAGAGGCAGGGTCAGCAATCCCCCATGCCCAGATGTGAGGCTAAAGCCTGCCTCCTCCTCTTCTAAACTGGGAACTTCTAGAAGAAAACTGGTCCCAAATGGGATCAGGGTATCAGAAAACAGCAAGAGATCTGATCTAAGGTCCCCCTTTCCACCATACACCCATACACATAAATGCAAACACACACACACACACACACACACACACACACACACACACACACACCCCCTCCATCTCAGTCCTGGGCCTAAGGCCCAGAACAAAAGCCAGAGGCGACAGACTGTGCCAGCAGTACCCCCCCACACACACCACCCTTGGCGCCCACCCCTGGCACCAAGTGCTGGCACCAGTTCAGTCACTCCCATTAACTCCTCCAACCCAGCTGTTGGGAATTCCAGTGTCTACCCCGACCTGGCCCAGGGCGACTCACTGCCTCTGGTTAACCTGAGACAGCCTTCATCAAACTTGGGTGGGGGTGCTGTCGTGGTGGGTCTGAGCCCACGCTGTTTTCCTACCACGAGGCCTAGCCCTGCTCTGGCTGCCAGGCCTCTTCTCTCCTGAGCCCAGCTCCCTGGGCCACTCATCTAGGCCTGACTCTGGAATCTTGTTGGTCCCGAGCCTGTGAGGCTGGATGGGGCTGGGGTGCAAGCTGAGGCTGCAGAGTTAAGCAGATCCAGATGCCTTGGCTGCTGCCAGAGGCTGGAGGTGGGCAAGGAGCCAGGAGATGGAGACAGGGTGTCGGGGAGGGGAGAGAAGGCTGAGAGGAGTGAGAAGCCTGCAGGGAAGGGGCCTGGGGTGGAGGCTACAGGACCAAAAGATGCTCCGACATCAAAACCAGAAGGTGGTGGGGTTCAGGGATGCAAGGGCTGGGTAGGGCAGAGGGAACTAGAAAAGCAAAGGAGGTGTATGATAACCACTGCCCGTGGGAGTGCTGGGAGAGAGGGATTTTGGAGCAGGATGAGAAAGGCAGTGGGGAAGTGGCCATGGGCACAGGAGGAGCACATAGGGAGAGGGCCCAAGCGAGCAAGGGCTCCAAAAGAGGAAGAGCACTGAGCCCTCTCAAGCAGAGCGAACAAGGGCCTCCACATGTCTGTGTATCGGTCTGAATGTGTCTAGTGGCTCACACTCCCCCCCCCACCACCCCCCCAGCCACATTCACCCTGCTTAGCCCCGCCCTACCTCGGTGATCCCAGTAGCTGACTGTCCATGGCCTCCAGGACTTCCTCGCACCAGCTACAGCACCCGTCTCAGCTCCACTCAGTTCTGGGACCCCAGAATCGTCCCCTCCTTCCCTTTCCCTCCTCCGCCCCTCTGGGCCCTAGAGCTCAGCCGCCCTGAGCGAGGCCCCCACCTCCCTCATTCCTCCTCCCTCCTCCCCTTTTGTCCCCCCTCCCACCCGAGGCCCTGGGAAGGGAAGAGGCCTCCCCCCCAGTCTGGAAAGGAAGCCACAGGCACAGCCAGGGCCAGCAAGAGGGAAAGGAGGGGTGCTATGTCCCTGTCAGGGAGAGATTCCCTAGGTTTTCACCCCGCCACATTCATGCGTGGACTCAACTAAGCACAGTCAACAAAAAGACACTCCCTTGAACACACAGAGGCATAACCAAATGAAAAATCAGACACAGACTCCTGCCCCCACTCTTTTCACTCCCTAGCAAATATTTCCTTGGGGCATAGCTAGCTGTTTTTTGAGGGGAAGGGAGGCCCCAGGTTGGGAGGTATAAAGAAAACCCAGAGTCCAGTCCCTCTGCCCCTGGACGTTCCAGCCATTTCTCACCTCCCCCTCCACTCTTTGGGCCCCAGCACCAGGAAATGCCTTTGGTCCCTTGGTGCCAGATACACAAGACCCACACTTACCCTCAGACACACACTCTCAGATATAGCCACTCACAGTCACATGAACACACTCAGACACCCGCACTCAGACTCATACCCATACCCTCACACACAGACACATAGACACTTAGCACTCTGCCCCTGCGATAGGGATGCAGCACTCCCTAAAAGCAAATCCTCATGATGGTTTCAGCCCCTCTTTCAGGGAGCTCTTAGCATGGCAGATCCCACATCTCATCACCGCTCAGGCCCCCATGTACCCAAAGAGACAAAGGTGAGCAAGGGAGCTAGGCACAGGGGTACAGAGAGAGAGAGAGAGAGAGATATGCAGAGGATGTGAGAGGCAGATACACAAGAGATACCTGGGCTGACAAAACTGTGAGGAGGAGACAGATGACTGACAGCTCCAGAAAGGCAATAGTAAGAAGAGAAAAAGAAATAAAAGGAAACTGAGACAGGGAAACAGAAAATAAGCAGTAGACCAATGAGAGGGATTCCAGGGCACAGAAAGGAAGGGAAGTGTGCTGGCATGGGTCTGTCTTTGCTGGGCGTTAAGCAGAAAGGTCAGTCCCACTGACTAATGAAGTTGGTCCCCAAGATACAACACAGCTCCACTCTCACGTAGTCTAAAACAGCACACAGGACACACACATAATACACGGTCTGCCACAGGACACACACATACTACAAGTCTCCCTCTCACTCTGCTACTGCTCAAGTCACACAGTGCACTCATAAACCCAGCCACCCACTCTCACATAGTCTTAAACCCCACAGAGACCTTCCCCAAACCCATTCCCCATGCTGTGACAGGCCCTCTCACACACCAACACACAACCCAGTCTCTCACCAAAAACTGCACATGGACAGAACACATAATCCCACACTCGCACAGCCGCATGCACACTCGACCACACGCGCACTGACACACGCAGTCATGTAACTGACAGCTGCACCAAGCGGTACTCAGTTACAGGTCCACACGCTGACATCGTCACACACAGCCTAAGAGTCACACGCACACACTGACAGTCCGTCAGCCGGTCCAGGCCCTTCAGATCGTTCACTACCCTGCCCCGCCCTCTCCTGGCAGGCCTTCCCCGGGGACTCCCGCCGCCGCCACCACTCCCCCCCGCTCCCCCAAGGCCTCACCTTCTGCGGCCTCCGCCGCCTGCGCCCTCCGCCCTCGCCCTCTGCCCCGGCCTCTGCTCCCTCCCGCCCTGGGGCCCCAGCAGAGGGGGCGGCTCCGCCCAGGCACCAATGGAAGGACAGGGGTGAAAAGGGAGGGGGTCTGGGCCCATTGGAGCCTTCAACTGCCAATCACCTCCACCCCACCTCTGCCGGACACTTCCTGTCCCGTCCGGGACTGAGGAGACTGCTGGGGGACAGAGTGTGGAGTTGGGTTCCTGGGTCCTCGTCTACAGCACTGCCTTGCTGGGACAGCAGGACTGGAAGTTTTCAAGCCCCTCCTCCTTCCAGCAGTCCAAAAAGCCACAAGTTCAGTGGCTGGGGAGCCTTTGGGCAGGTGACTGGAGAAGCTGAAGGTGCCCCAGACTCCAGATAAGGACTTTTGTGGGGCAATGGTTCTCAAACTTTGCTGGACCTTGTGGTTTTAAAACTGACAAGCCACACTCCAAACCAATTAAATCCGAATCTTTGGAAGCTGGCCTTGGCATCGGTGTTGAAAACTCCCAAATGATTCCAAAATGCAGCCAAGTCAAGGGTGTAGGATCAGGTGTTTGTAGGTTTATGCCTTAAAAAACTAGCCACCCCCCTTCAGGGTTCACATCTACTCCCCAGTCACTGCGGTCTCAAGGGAGATGTGTACCATGTCTGTCTGAGCTCCCTCCAGACGCTCTAAGTCCCAGGTCCTACCCCTGCGGGGTCTGAAGATAAAAAAAGAAACAAAAACCCCCGGACTAGAAGGCAGGCAGCCAAGGTACTCCTGGGCCAAGTCATCACTGCCTAGCCTTGGCATGATAGCCCCTCCCGAACTGTTACCTTAAGAATTAAGATGAAAAGCCTCAGGCCATCCTTGCATTGCTCACAGGCCCTATCCTCCCCTGAAGTTTGGAGGGCACTAGGTGGCATCAAGTCTCCTGGGTCGCATGCCCTATTATTGCCACACACTCTCATAATCTTACCAAGGAACAGGTGCAGAGAGGAGGGAGCAGACTCAAGGGTCCCTTCTTCCCAGGCTGGGGCTCCTAACTCTCACAGGCCCTTTCCTGCCAAAGCTGTTTTCTTGCTTTCCTTCCCTGCAATGATGGGGGCCCATGGGCAATACAAGTGGGCAAAGCCTGCCCATATATGCTGCACGTGAAAGTCTAGACAAGTCAAGGACACAAAGCCACGTGCACGTTCCCTACCCACCCCTTCAGCCCCTGTGGGCTGGAGCAGAGCCAAGCTGCAGCCACTCACAAAGCCAGGGTTCTGGCCAGCCGCCCAGTGTCTGGCCACTGACCACTGGGACCAGGATCCTGTTCACCAGCTCCACACCAAAGCCTCAGGCCTAGGCCTAATGAGCTGACGTATCATCCTAGGGGTGGTGGTGAAAGGGGCTCTGGGCTTCCCAAAGCCTTAGCCACAGACAAGAACTCAGGATTTTAAACATTTCTTGAAACTATGATGCCTTTGTTACTCCAGAAATACGATAATCTATAGGCCAGATATAGCACTGAGTCTTCATTTGGGTTGAGATTTGGGGTGGAAATTTTGTACTCTAAGTTTTTGAGTATCAGCAGGCAAAAGAAGTTGTGGCTGGTGTTGTGCCATCAGCCTTTAACCCAGATCCCTGAGGATTATAGTTCATACTCCTCTGTCATTAGAATATGTGATTAAAGTTTGAGAAACACAGTTTACTTTTATTGATCCCACATCTTCCCAACCCCAGTCCCTGGTTCCCTCAAGCAGAAGGCCCTGTGGTCAGTGTGGTCAGGCGATGGTTGCTGTCTCCCTATCCTTCTGCCCCAGGCGGTAATGAACCTCAGGAAGTGTCCTTAGTCTCTCCGCAGCCTGGAAGGGAACAGGGGACAATCAGGGAGGATACGGGCTGCCCAGAATGGTGGTATGGAGTCGTATGAGCGGAACAGTAGTAACGACTGCCTAGGAGACACTGAGGGGAAGGGTTGTAGGACCAGGAGGCTGGTGGTAAGGACTGCCAGAATAACCAGAGGTAGAGATGAGCAGCTTGAGTCCTTAGGAATGCCTAGGTTATGAGGTTTTCAGGGTCATGATTTTTAGACTCCCTTGGAGAAATGGGAGAGAAAAGGATCCCAAGAACCCAGGGTGCTCTGAAACCTGACCTGCTCGGGAGTGAGGTCCCTCTGGGCCTGGGCAAGCATTTCATAGCCAACCATGAATTTCCGGATGGTGGCAGAGCGCAGGAGTGGAGGGTAGTAATGAGCATGCAGCTGCCAGTGATCCCAGTTGGCTCCAGCATCTGATCCCATGGGAGCCCCTAACAGGAGAAGAGAAAACTGGAGAGCCCATTTTTAATTCTTCCACCTAGCCTCTACCCCCAAACCAGGTTGGGTACCTAAAAACTACATCTCCCAGCATTCCTTGCCAGTAAGTAGACCAGGCATTGGAAAAGACTGGGAAACATAGTTTCACCAAGTTTGTTGTTCCACTTTCAGTCCCAGTATCCCTGCTCAGGACACACCCCACAAAAGTATTTCAAAGCCTGCTGGGAGCTACAGTCCACTAATCTCGGCCTCAGGACCTCAAAAATGACACTGGGGATAGGTATGGATGCTCAAAGTCTTACCATGCCAGCCCATGGAGTAGGGAAAGGACGTCTCAAAAAGGTTGTCATACTTGGTCAAGAGCTTCTTCATGATAGAGGCTAGATCTGGAATCAGAACCTGACTCTCAGCTGGGGCCAAGATGTTGGCCCTACCAGAGCCATCCCCATCCTGTACGTGGCCCCTGGGTCAGTTGGGAGACTCACCATCACGCTCAGCAGGGGTCAGCTCAGGCAGGCGCCGCACATGCCTACGGGGCAGCAGCAGTGTCTGGTAGGGCCACACTGCCCAAAAGGGGACCAGTACCAACCAGTGCTCACTGGTTATGACCAAACGTTCCTGGGCAGACCGAGTGGACATGAAGTCATCAAAGTGGGGGAGAGGTGAGACGGGGGAGGGGTTGTCAGCAAATAGGAGAAGAAAAAATGTTCTCAGAATCTGATAGCTTCTCGTCACCTCCACCACTACCATCCTATGTAAGCCACCATCCTCTTTCTTTTAGATTACTGCTATAGCTTCCCATCAAGTCTCCTGCTATTTCCCTTCTACCCTTCTCCTTCACAGACCTTTCTCTTCTACGGTGAGATTAGGGGTTCCTTGGGAAAACAGGGTCTGGGTTTTTCCCACCTTTCTGAGCAGCTCCTGGTGGCCATATTCCATTAGCAGGGGCTCTCCACGTTGACTCTGATAGGCCCGCTGAGTTCGCTCCTCACGCTGGGCAATATCCGGCAGAAAACTACTGGCCCACACCTGTCAAGGGGCAGGAGGAGTGAAGAGCTGGCAGATCCTTCACCCCCAAGCCTCCACATTACTTAGTCTGTCCCTCCAGTTCCCTTCCCCACAATACTGCCTTGGACTCAGCCCAGAAATCCACTGGAACCCCTGACATACTTACCTGGCAGTGGGGATGGGGGTTGGAACAACCCATCATAGCTCCTTTGTTTTCAAAGATCTATCAGGTAGAGGTAGGGAGCTTTAGTAGCCAGAGAGACACCGAATCAGCCTCTCCTGACCACACCCTTTGAGAATAGGAATACCGCTTCCCAGCACCAAAGCTGTGTCACCCCCTCCCTGTCCATCCAAGGGAGGAGGCAACCTCACAGACCTGCACCCAAGGATACCGGGCTCCCAGCTCCTCTGTCACTGAGGCCCATGCATCAATGACAGTGCGGATCTCAGGCACCGACATGAGTGGTAGTGTTACATCCGACCAGGGGTGGAAGCACATGACTTTACTAGGTAGTGTGGGAGAAGAAATGAGAGAGATACAGGGCTTAGCTGTTGCTAGGCGCAGAGTCCAAGCCCTGGGTTGAAGAGAGGAAATCCATAGTTACCAAACTCCTCGAGCAGCCTCTGCTTGGAAAAGGGGATGATCACTGGGTCCTGAGGTAAAAGGTTGTAGTCTGACAACAGAAGTTCCCCAAGAGGTCCAGCCTCCACTCCCCTTCCCCCCTCCCCCACTCCCCTCCCCTACCCCCACCCCCCACCCCTCCTCCCCCGCCAACAGCAGCTACAGCCAGATTACCTGGATTGGGGGCATCAGGCTGCAGCGCTGGGAAGTCGTTGTCAAACACAAAGGTACCGTCATAGTAGGGATTCACCTACTGACAAGGTTTTGGTAGAAGCATTTGCTGCTCCCTACCCACCAGTCACGTGGGCTTCAGGGCTGGACAGACTACAAGGGGGTGTGGAAGATGGGCTGTGGGGTCAAAGACTTGGTGGGACCTAACACAGAAGGTCGTCTACTCCCTTGTGGGTGAGGGGCAGCTCTAAGAGGGAGCTACTACTCGTGTTCCGGTTGCAGAAGTAGGTTCTAAAGGCTTACCTCTCCATTGGCCCGTGTGGCCCCGGGACACAGAGGGTTGTGGGGGTCATGGCGGGGAACTGTCGTCAGGAGAGGCGGCTCTACTTGCCCCTGCCAGGGCCGCTTCATGCGGTGAGCTGACACCAGCACCCACTCATCTTGAAGCGGGTTGTAGCGGATATGCTGATGTTCTGGGGACAGAGAGACAAGATCAGTCGGCAAAACTCTCTGACCCTCTCTGCCCTGGGTCTCACCCACCAGCAGGCCCAACCTCAGAAGCACCCTCTCAGCCCTGTCCGGCTCAGGAGCCAATGGCCGGGGCTTGAGCTTTCCCAGCTTCCATTAGCCTGGGACCACAACTCAGTCGCGCCAGCTTGGCGGGGTGGGCGCGCCGACCTGGGGGGGAAAGGACGATAACTTTCTAAGCAAAGGGAGGGCTCGGCTCCGCGTTCCAGCGAGTCCCAGACGCCCTGCAGTTACCGCTAGCCCGGAAGGTGGTGGCGGCGGCGTCTGCTTCTGACGCCTGCTGGCGCTGCTCAGGAATTGATCCGCCGCGCGACATTAGACCACTTGTGTGGGTGGGGATCGTCTGGAACTGTACAGACCCGACTCTCACTCACCTCCGGGTCTGCCCCGCCCCACCCGGGTGACTGGCCAGTAGCCAGCACGTGACTGCCAAAGGGCCCGCCCGCGCACCCGCCCAATCGCGAGCCGGATTCAGGAAAGCCTGGCACTTTGGAGGGGCGGCTTTTGTCATCCCAGTACCCCTTGCGCCAAGTCACTACCTTAGAAGACTCTCTGTAAAAGCCACGTATTGCAGATCCCTCAGCTCCATGACATTTACAAGATTTCTTTGCTGCATGAGGTGGTGCATTCGGTCATTCATTTAGCAAATATTTACTGAATATTTGTGTGTCAGGCCCCTAGCCTAGGCTCCATGTGGGGCAAAGGGATGCCCCTGCACCAGTCAGGCATGGTCTCTGCTCTCCCGCAGCTTACAGTCTAGGGCCAAGTAGGGGTATAACCCTGGATCCATAGCTACCTCACTTACTTGCTCAATAGCTTTAGTGGAGGAGAAGCAAAATAGTATGGGGTTGAGGGTGGGAGTGATCTGCTTTAGCTGAACCCTGGCCTCCAGTTAGTACCTGCAGGAGTGGATAGCTCTCCAAAATCACAGCCCGCCCCCTCCAGGCAGAAGAAACAGGTTTGGAAAAAAGGCTAAGTAACCATACTCTCTCACACACGCTCCTTCTGAAAGCGCAAGAAGTAAGGAGTGTAAGAGGGCTATAAGAAATCTGGAAGTGGGGCGCCTGGGTGGCCCAGTGGTTTAAAGCCTCGGCCTTCCCACGGGTCATGGTCCTGGGGTCCTGAGATATAGCCGCCCATGGGACTCTCTGCTCAGCGGGGAGCCTGCTTCCCCCTCTTTCTCTGCCTGCCTCTCTGCCTACTTGTGATCTCTGTCAATAAATGTAAAAAAGAAAGAAAGAAAGAAAGAAAGAAAGAAAGAAAGAAAGAAAGAAAGAAAGAAAGAAAGAAAGAAAGAAACCTGGAAGCAAATGGGGCACCAGAGTGGCTTAGTCCGCTAGGCTCTGCCTTTGGCTCAGGTCCTGATCCCAGGGTTTGGGGATCAAGCCCTGCATTGGGCTTCCTGCTCCCTCTCGCTCCCCTTGCTTGTGCTCTCTGTCAAATAGTAAATAAAATCTTTTTTTTAAAGAGAGAAAGAAAAGAAAGCACACCTTCTTATTTTAAAAAAACCAAAAGAGGGACGCCTGGGTGGCTCAGTTGGTTAAGCCACTGTCTTCAGCTCAGGTCATAATCCCAGGGTCCTGGGATGGAGTCCCACATCAGGCTCCTTGCTTAGCAGGGAGCCTGCTTCTCTCTCTCTCTCTCTCTCTCTCTGCCTGGCACTCTGCCAACTTGTGCGTGTGCTCACACTCTCTCTCTCTTTCACAAATAAATAAATAAATAAATCTTTAAAAATATAAAATAAATTTAAAAAAAAAAAAAGAAGAAGAAGAAGAAGAAAAGAAAAGAAAAATCATGTAAGTGTGAAGAGGACCCCATGGCCAGTAGCTCCAACTACCACCTAGGTGGGATCAGGGGTGTTTCCTTTACACTAAGTTAAAATCCAAATTAATTCCTCCCATGACACTTTCAAAAAGACATCTAAATATTGTTTCAACCTCCTCCGTACTCCACAGTGAAGGACAGAAGCCTAAGGTCAGCTAAAGGATTAGTGGCCTAGCTAAGATTTGAACCCAGGTTTCCAGGCTCTTCTCACTGCTCTAAAATGCCTCTGAGATTTCAGTGAGACTCAAGACAGAAACCTAGTGAGCTAGGAACCCTACAGTAGCAGGGAGGCCCCTTCCCCCAACCCAGGCCAGGCCAACTGGTGTTTTGCAGCTCAGATGCAAAAACTGGGTCTTTGGTCATTGACCTAATCTCTGCCCTAGGTCCTCAGACTGGAATCTAAAGAGGCTATTAGGTAGGGGGCAGGGAACTGAGAAATGAGGCTTTTACATATACCACTGGCTTTCATTCTTTGGAGTGGGGGTGAGGGGAGCTGAGATAGAAGATTTGTTTTCCTCCTCTCTCAGCCATCTTTGTTTTCGGGAGTGACTGGATTTTGTAGGCAGCCCCATTTTCCCAAGAATACCAGTTCTTTGGTGCCACTTCTTGGATTGCGATGATGTAGTTTTGAATGTAGGTCAGGTCCAGAGCCCATGGCCAAGAAGGAATTTTAAGACGTCTTTGGTGCAAAAAGGTGATTTTATTAAAGCAAAGGGACAGGACCCTGGACAGAAAGAGGGGCTGCACCAGAGTTGTGAGGAGTGGTTGATTATATACTTGGGAGTTGGGGGTAAGGAAAAAGGGTGGTTTTTGTTTTTGTTTTTGTTTTTTCCAAGATTTTATTTATTTATTCATTTGACAGAGAGAGACACAGTGAGAGAGGGAACACAAGCAGGGGGAGTGGCAGAGGGAGAAGCAGGGATCCTGCTTCCTGGGTCTCAACCTCAGGACCCTGGGCTTATGAACTGGGCCAAAGGCAGACACTTAATGATTGAGCCACCCAGGTGCGGGGGAAAAGAGAGATTTTTAAGAAACTTTCCTGTGGTAAAGAGGACCTTCTAGAGATTGGAGGCCCTGTCCTCTAGTAAAGCATTAACCTGAAGACAGTTGGGAACTTCCTTTTGGAAGTTGGGTTATTGATAAGAATTTTTTTTTCTTGCAAATATCACTAAAACATTTGTAAATTGAGGGAGGCGGATGTCTAGTTGGACTGTGATCTGTGTAAGTTAAGCATTTGTTTTTCCTTAGCGGTCGGGCAGCCAGCAGGGCCTGAGGAATGTCACACTTGTCCCACCTGTGTGACTTTGCCCCCTGTGTGGGGGGAAGGGGCTTGCATGGTGTTAGCTTGTGCTTTGTCCTTGCTTGCCTTCTGCCCCCTCATCAATGCCAGCTAACTCCTTACCCCCTTCAGAAACATTTCCAAACTTTCCAAACTTCTCTTCTGTCTCCCCACGATCACTTTTTGGGGGAAGAGTAAAATGGCTGAGATGGGGCCTACCGAGCCCTTCTCCTCCAAGATCTCTTCTACAATGTTGTTAAAAAGAACATTATAGGGGCACCAGGGTGGCTCAGTGGGTTAAAGCCTCTGCCTTCGGCTCAGGTCATGATCCCAGGGTCCTGGGATCGAGCCCTGAATCGGGCTCTCTGCTCAGCAGGGAGCCTGCTTCCCCTCCCCACCCCACCCCCCACCCCCCCACCCCCGCCTCTCTGCCTCCTTGTGATCTCTGTCAAGTAAATAAATAAAATCTTAAAAAAAAAAAAAAAAGCTATAGGCCCAAACTGGCGTCACATATGACAAGTTTTCAAACAGAGGCTTAATGCCTCATCTAACTATGGTTTCAACTTCCCCAGAAATACAGTCTTCCCTGGTCAATCAGAATTTTCCGATTAGCACCAACGATTCCCTACCTGGGCCCTCTCCCCCAAAGGAAGACAAGGTTATCTGCATAATAAGAGGCCCTGCTTTTCCCCTTAAGGCAAAGGGAACAGGCCTGCACCAATCCTTTTCTCTTTCTAATCTTCTTGTCCCAGACTTCTTCCTTAAAAAAAAAAAAACTTCCACTTCCAGGGCACCTTAAGCATCGGACTCTTGATTCTGGCTCAGGGCACAAGGTCTATCTTGAGATAGAGCCCTGAGTCAGCACCCCACTCAGCCGGGAGTCTGCTGGAGATTCTCTCCCTCTTCCTCTGCCACTCCCCATTCCGTGCACAGGGGCATGCTCTCCCTCTCTTTCAAAATAAATATTTTTAAACTTTAAAAACAATTTATTTATTTGGCAGAGACAGCAAGAGACAGAAGTGGGGAGTGGGAGAGGGAGAAGCAGGCTTCCTGGCGAGCAGGGAGCCCGATGCGGGGCTTGATCCCAGGACCCTGGGATCGTGACTGCAGGGCTTGATCACCCTGGGATCGTGACCTGAGCCGAAGGCAGATGCTCAACAACTGAGCTACCCAGGCACTCCTCAAAATAAATAAATCTTTAAGAAATAAAAATAAAAACCTTCCATTTTATATACCTCCTCCTCAGAGTTCCCTTCTACTTGCTAGATGGGGTGCCGCCTGATTCATGAATTGTTTAATAAAGCCAATTAGGCCTTCAGATTTACTTGGTTGAATTTTGTTTTGTAATATCTAAATATGGCTGTGACTAATTTTTTTATAAAACAGTTTGTGCTAGAGAAGCCTTCTGAAAGACCAGGGAAACTGTAGACCTAAAGAGTCCCAGAGAGTTCTGCCTAAACAGGGGCACAGAGGCCAGATTTTGGGGTTAGTCGCTGGTCCTCAGGGTTCTTAAGAGAATGGTCAGCTCAGGAGTGTCACAGAAGCCAGAGCCAATACAAAAAACGTTTCCACCATAGGGGCGCCTGGGTAGCTCAGTGGGTTAAAGCCTCTGCCTTCATCTCGGGTCATGATCCTGGGGTCCTGGGATCGAGCCCCACATCGGGCTCTGTTGGGTCCATGGTCAAAGGAGAGAGACTGATACAAAGCGAAGGTCAAGCAAAGCTTTATTTCATGCCAAGCATCGAGAATCAAACTGACCAGCCAGGGCCATCTCTTGCAAAGAGGCAACCTCTCTCTGCCTTACAGACTAGCTTTTAAGGCAAAGGCCGTGTGGTTGGGCCTGGCCATGCACAGGTGGCCAATGAGATTGTAACACAAGAAAGCTGCACAGTCCTGCTAGGTCACACATAAGTGACCAATTGAATTACAATTTACCCTATAGTAGATATTTGAACTAGCCTATCACCTCGGTCAGAATTGGCACCCAAAAGGCACCCAAAAAGGTGGGGCCCACACTCCTTGATAGCTAGGGAGACAGTATGTGCCCCCACTGATTTGAATACCTCCACCTGGCCTGACCCACCCTTGTATTTGGGCTTTGTTACCTGGGACTGGTTTCTGGGGACTTGTTTTTAAGTAGGTCCCCTGGGGAGAGAATGGGCAGGGACAGTTTAAGATTTACTGCATAAACAACAAAATCACTCTTTAACCTGATGGCATCCCTCGGCTAAATAGGCCCTTACAGCTCTCTGCTCAGTGGGGAGCCTGCTTCCTCCTCTCTCTCTGCCTGCCTCACTGCCTACTTGTGATCTCTATCTGTCAAATAAATAAATAAATAAATAATCTTAAAAAAAAAAATGTTTCCACCATCACGCAGTCTCCTCTAGATAATCCCTTCTTTACCTTAACCTTCTTGGCCAAGTTTCTCAAAAAATAGTCCATCTTCCCAGCCTTTACTCTTACCTGTACAATACACTGTAACATGTCTAATGGTCTGTATTAGATTAAGTAATCTTAGCTGCTGTAGCAAATGACACCCCCCCCCAAACTCAATGGCTTAGCAACACAGTCCATTGTGGGGGGATAGGGAAAGCAGCATTCAGAATTCTCCACTACTTAATTCTCTGTAATTAAGATAATAAGTGAGAAAAGAGTGAAAATGTAAAGAATTTCACAGGTTTTAGGAGCTAGATCTGAAAGTGACATACATGGTTTCTGGCTATACTTCATTGGCCAGAACACAATCATATGGCCTCATCAACTACAGAGTATACTGTGGAATGTAATCTGACTGCCCAAGAGCAAAAGGAAATAGATTGGTGAATGTATATATTATCATCTGAGCTACATGTCCCTACTGACCATTTCCCATCATTTTATCGGAACTCTCAACTACATTTGACTGTGTTGACCCTTCATTCCATCACAATCATGTATGATGCTATGCTCTTCCAGTTCTCTTCTTCTTTGTGTTTTATTTATAAAACAAACAGGTATGTCACCACTTGCCAGGCACTAATTGCTTTATAAATATTAACTCATTTAAACTTCATCACAACGAAGGTATGTACTATGAGGTAGGTACTTTTATTCATCCCATTTCACAGATGAGAAAACTGAGTCACAGGGTTTAAATAACTTACCCAAGATCACACAACTAGTAGGTATCCAGAGCCAGGCTTATTAACCCAGTCCAGCTCCAGTCCAGTCTCTTTTTTCTTTCTTTCTTTCTTACTTACTTACTTACTTATTTACTTATTTATTTGACAGAAATCACAAGTAGTCAGAGAGACAGGCAGAGAGTGGGCGAAGCAGGCTTCCTGCCAAGCAGGACCCAGGCAGGGTCATGACCTGAGCCAAAGGCAGAGGCTTAACACACCGATCCACCCAGGCACCCCTCCAGAGTTTCTTTCTTAATCACTGCACTTTGCTGCCTTTTTTCTCCCTTGCTCCTCTTCCTTTATCATTCCCTCCCTGTAACCCTGCTGGTTTACAATGCCCTCTTCTCACATTTTGTGCTTCAAAACAAAGAATGAATCGTAGGCTCCAAAAAACCCCCATGCTGACTCTTCATGGCGTCTTTTACTTGGAATAGGCCTCATTCCGCCTTCCCCATTTCCCTTAGATACATAGCTCAGGCGTCACCGCCTCCGGAAAGCCTTCCGTAACATTCCCAGGCAAAAGCGCCTTCTACTTTCTGTGCTAGCAAAGGTGACAATCACAAGTCCCAGGAAGCTCTACTTCCGGGCTCGCCTTATTCACCTGGGAGCCCAAACAGGCCAGTCCATTCTGAGTGTCACGGCCACCTACTAGCCCCACCCACACTCACCCCCCAACCCACACCTGGTTTGGCACTGGAAGCTACCCAGCCTGTAGACCCTAAACGCCACCGCCGGGATGGTTTAGTCCCGCCCCTTCGCATCACGCGCGAGGCTCCGCCCCACCACTTCGCGCTCCCCGCTTCCCGAGAAGGAATGGTTCAACCCGAGGGGCGGTGCCCGGGTGCCCGGACTGTTCTGATTGGCCAAGGCAAGCCGTACCACGGCGGTGGCGGGGGAACGATAGTGGACAGCGCTCCGCAGGTTTGGAGGAAGTGGGAGTCACAGCTCCAGGCCTTAGTTCGGTCCTTCGCTTCTCTGTGCCAGGCCGCCCGCCGGGATGCAGTGGGCACTGGGCCGGCGGTGGGTGTGGGCCGCGCTGCTCCTGGCTGCCGCGGCTGTGCTGACCCAGGTGGTCTGGCTCTGGCTGGGCACGCAAAGCTTCGTCTTCCAGCACGAAGAAATCGCGCAGCTGGCCAGGCAGTACGCGGGTGAGCCGACGGAAGACCGGGCGAGTGAGCGGGTGGAGGGCAGGGGCCTGGGGAGGCCCGAACTGAGCTGGGAGTTTCAGAAGCGCCTTTCCAGTTCGGAGTGGTTTTGGCTCTGACTCTGTTGTTCCTCTGACCCCGCCAGGGCTGGACCACGAGCTGGCCTTCTCTCGGCTGATCGTGGAACTACGGCGGCTGCACCCAGGCCACGTGTTGCCCGACGAGGAGCTGCAGTGGGTGTTCGTAAACGCGGGCGGCTGGATGGGCGCCATGTGCCTTCTGCACGCCTCACTGTCCGAGTACGTGCTGCTCTTCGGCACCGCCCTAGGCTCTCGCGGCCACTCGGGTCAGTGCTGGCGGCGGGCCGAACTGGGAGGCTGGGGCTGTGCAGGGGCTCATGCCTTCCTTTCTCATGTTTGGCCAAGCCATGTATTGGCGCTGATACCCTGATCTTCGGTGTCCATCTGATTGTACCTTAGGACGCTATTGGGCTGAGATCTCGGACACCATCATCTCTGGCACCTTCCACCAGTGGAGAGAGGGCACTACCAAAAGTGAGGTCTTCTACCCAGGTGGGTAGGGGGGCTCTGTCATGTGGGTCCGTTCGTTCTGGGGTGCCCATAGTTGGAGTAGAGCCATATCATGGAAGGGGGGTGGGTTGGGGGCTCTTGTCTGGTTCCCTTACCGCCCGCCGGTGCACCACAGGCCCTCGATTGAAGCAGGTCCAAACGCCCCTGTTGCTTCCTACTGTCAAAAGGAAACAAAACAAAACAGCTTCCTGTTAAGACACTGTTCTGTTCATCCAACATTCCAGCAGTTGTTGGGGAGACAGTTGGGTAATCAGGTATCTTCTCATACCTCCAAAGACAAGACAGATTATCATCTTCTTTGTTTCTGTGGTTAAAACATTTTACATAAAAAGTAGAGCTTTGGACTTCATATAAGTTTGAGGTTGAGTGATAACAGGCATGACACATGACAGCGGCATTTCTCAGAAAGCCACACAAGTCTTATTATCACTCCCTCCCTATCTAACAGGCCCAGCCCAAGTTTAGCTAAATTTCTGCCTGACATGAGTGAGGTTTGGGAATGCAGACTTCCAGGACTCCCATACAGTGGCCCATGGCCTGGTGAGGTGGCCCTCCCTGGCTTCCCCCCAAAGAGGACGTGAGCCAGGTGATGGCACAGAGGAAAACTTAAGAGTGGCTATCTTGGCTTCTTACTCTTCCAGATGGGCGGCAAGGCCAGTGAGGTAAGGCCTTTTCCTTCCCTGAAGCTCCTGCTCTGTTCCCTGCCCCTAGATAGCCCGTGGGTTAGGGAGGTGGCAGCAATGGAAGGACAGGGCTAGGCTTCTTATGTGCACGCTCCCTGTTCCCCAGGAGAGACCGTGGTGCATGGGCCTGGTGAGGCAACGGCTGTGGAATGGGGGCCAAACACATGGATGGTGGAGTATGGTCGGGGTGTCATCCCATCCACCCTGGCCTTCGCGCTGGCTGACACGATCTTCAGCACCCAGGACTTCCTCACACTCTTCTATACTCTTCGCGCCTATGCCCGGGGCCTTCGGCTTGAGTTTACCACCTACCTCTTCGGCCAGGACCCCTGACCAGCCAGGCATGAAGGAGGACCTGTGGATAGAAAGGAGCGGGCAGGCCCGCATGCATCCTCTTTCTGGAGCTCACGTGAAAAGACAGGGACATATTCACAACATGCAACTATTCCAGTTCCTGGTGTACGAGCAAGGACATACATGCTTATACAAACAAACATAGACTCATGGGAACATACGGGACATACATGCAGATACAGTTCCATGTGTACAGCAGCATCATGCATTCACACCTGCCCAGAGAGGGAGCCCCACATATACCCAGGGGGCCAGTCATATTGAGACACACATACTATAGGCTTGACTCAGTAACTCAGGCCTTTCAGAGCTTCCCTGCCAGCAGTCAGGGCTCTGGAATTAGGGATGAGTGTAGGTATTACCCTCTTGTCTGGGCCTGACCCCTCAATCCAACAGCAGTTGAGGGGGGAGGAAGATGAAGGGTTGCCTGTGGTGGCCCCCATCATCTCCCTGTCCTCACCATATGCCTTACCCCCATTCTCTTCCCCTGCTATGCAAGTGCTCTCGTGGCCTGTCCCCACCCTCCCAGCAACCAAGTCAACTGGGGAACCGTAAGAATGGAGAATGCTGAGGTCAGGGTCCTCTTATCCTGAAAGACCCTGCCCCCAACCCCATTCATCCCTCAGGAGTATGATGGGGAGGCTGGCCTCAGCTCAGGACCCACTGCTGGGCAGGGGACCTAGAGAGGTTAGCCTAGGTCCAGGGAGCCATCCCTTGCCTAGAGAAGGTCTGCACACATATACCCCCATCACAGCTTTCAGACACTGCCTTTGGTGCACTGTCTGTCCATCTGTCTCTGTTAATAAAGACCTGTTGAACAGTGTCACTTCTTCGTGTGTCTCAGCAGCAGGAAAACCTGCTAATGTGAAGAAATTATGGTCTGGGTGAGGTAGTGTGTGACTTGTTCTTGCCTTAACCTCTGCCTGAGCCATTCTGGAAATAGTCCTGGTACTTCAACCCTGGATGGCCACTGGGTGGCAGTGTATACCCACTTTTGAGCTGAAGGGAGGCACAATCATTTTTGTCTGTTTTCTAGGATGATAATGCCCACCCAGAGTAGGAGTTCTTCCTCTCCAATCTGTCCTTTCTAGAACACCTGACTTCATAGAAGCCCCCAGGGGTGGAGAGCAAGAGTGCTACCTGGTGGTGTCCGAGGTATCCTGGTGCTAGGGTGGGGCAAAAGAGGTGCCTAAGGTGCTGTCATTCCCAGGGACACCACCTTTGACCTCTTAAATTTTGCACCCTGGCATCTGGCTGGCCTCACCTTCTTCCTGGCCTTGTTCTGAGGTTGAGTAAGAGCCAGGCCACTGTCACTTCTTACGCCTCCTGCTATATTAAGAACAGAAGGAAACTGGTTATAAAAATACACAATTTTTTAAAAGATTTTGTTTGAGATGGAGAGAGAGCACTAGTGGTGGGGAGGGTCAGGGAGAGGGAAAAGCAGACTCCCCACTGAGCACAGAGCCTGAAATGGGGCTTGATCCCAGGACCCTGAGATACTACCTGAGCCCAAGGCAGACGCTTAACCAATTGAGCCACCCAGGTGCCCCCAAAATACTCAGTTTTTATATACAAACTCAACAGTATATACAGTCTTTTGAGAGAGCAGCAAGCAAAGGGAGAAGTAGAGTCCCCACTGAGCAAAGAGCCCAGTGCTGGACTAGATCCAGGACTCTGGGATTATGAGCTGAAGACAGACACCCAACTGACCCACTCAGGCATCCCCAAATAACATCCTAATGAACAACAACACCAAAGACTACATATAAAACCATTGGGAAACCAAGTTTCGGTTTGTACCTCAGTGAATGTGAGGCCCAGGCAAGATGGCCATTCTCACTACCACAACCGTGTTGGCTGTGACAGGTCTTGGCTGGGGCTTCTCCACTGGGTTGCAAAGCCATTCCTCTAAGGATTTCTCCCACCCTGTAACCCAGCTCTGCCACAGCTCAGAGACCACATCTATCAGGAATGCCCTAGCTCCGCTTGTCCTCTTTCCTTTTCCACATGGGGCTAGGCTCCCAGACTCCTCCCTGAGTTGCGAGACCCAATGGGTATTTCTTAACTTTCTTTTGATGCAGTTAATTCCTCATAAAACACTCAAGTTTCCTGAACTCCACTCGCCCTAAATTGGCTCCTTACCTTGCTCTTACCTCCATAAATCCTAGATTGGCTCCTTTGACTTCCCAGGAGTTAATCCTCGAACTTCTCTATACCCCTCCCAGGTGTTTTCAAACATCTTTGTCTTTTTCTTTTTTTTAACAGTTTCATCGAACTATAATTGACATACAACATTCTGTTCATTTAAGGTGTTCAGTATAATGATTTGATACATGTATGGTGGAATGATTACTGCAGTAAGTTAGCATCCATCGTCTCACATAGTTCTTTTTTTTCTTGAGGTGAGAACTTCCAATATCTACTCCCAGCAACTTTTCAATTCTATATGTAGTTTTTTTTCAAGATTTTATATCTTTTTTCGTCAGAGTATAAGCAGTGGGAGTGACAGGAAGAGGAGCAGGGAAGCCAATGGAGGGCTGGATCCCAGGACCCTGGGATCATGACCTGAGCAAACACTTAACCGCCTGAGCCACCCAGGTGTCCCTCTCTGTATGGTGTTTCATATACTCTTAAATAATACAGTATTAGAGCACTAAGCTTCACATTACATCCACAGGACTTATTTATTTTACAGCTGGAATTTTGTGCCTCTTAACTACCTTCCCTCATTCCTCCACTACCCCCCAACCCTGCCCTCATGCCCACCTACCCCCACCGCTGGCAACTATCAGTCTGTTCTCCGTTTCTGTGAGTTTGGATTTTTGTAGAGTTCACATATAAGTGAGAACATAGAGTACTTGTCTTCATCTGACTTAACTTCACTTAGCATAATGCCTGCAAAGATGAGTGTATAAAGAAAATGTATATATGTATGAAGGTCCATATGAACATCCCACGGAATATTATTCAGCCATTAAAAAAGGAAAACCTGCCATTTATAACAACATGGATGGGTCTTGAGTACCATCTATATGCCTTAACTCCTGTGTTGTATGTGTGTGTGTGTGTATGGGGTGGTGGGGGTTTGTTTTGTCTTAACCTAGACCTCTGAGCTCCGGGTTCAGATACCAGACTGTCTTCTCTACTTGACTGTCTCATTGGCATCGCAAACTTAAAATGGCAGCGAGGGGCTCCTCGGTGGTTCAGTTGGCTAAGCATCTGCCTCTCCCACTCCCTGTGCCTGCCACTCTGCCTGTTTGTGCTCTCTCTCCCAAACAAATAAAACTTAAAAAAAAAAAAATAGGGGCGCCAGGGTGGCTCAGTGGGTTAAAGCCTCTGCCTTCGGCTCGAGTCATGATCCCAGGGTCCTGGGATCGAGCCCTGCATCGGGCTCTCTGCTCAGCAGGGAGCCTGCTCCTCCTCTCTCTCTCTCTGCCTGCCTCTCTGCCTGCTTGTGATCTCTATCTGTCAAATAAATAAAATCTTTTTAAAAAGTTAAAAAATAAAATAAAATGGCAGCACAAACTGATTTCACTCCTAGCCCAGCACCTCTTACAGTCTTTACTGTCTGAGTTCAGGGTACCTACATTTACTCGGCTGCCAAGAATCTTGAAGTCATCTTGGGTACCTTTTCTTTTCCTTAAGATTTTGTTTTTGGGTGCCTGGGTGGCTCAGTCAGTTAAGCATCTGCCTTCAGCTCAGGTCATGATCCCAGGGTCCTGGGATCATTTCCTACATCGGTCTTCTTGCTTGGCAAGGAGCCTGTTTCTCCCTCCACCTGCCTCTCCCCCTGTTCTTGTGTGCTCACTCTCTCCAACAAACAAATAAAATCTAAAGGAAAAAGATTTTATTATTTTTTTAAATGTATTTATTTTTTTAAGATTTTATTTTTAGGGGCACCTGGATGGCTCAGTGGTTGAATGGGCAGCTCTTGATTTTGGCTTAGGTTGTGATCTCAGGGTCATTGGATCAGGCTCTGCCCAGTGCGGAGTCTGTTTGTCCCTCTCCCTCTGCTCCTCCCCCCATTTTTTCTCTCTTTCTCTCTCTCTCTGTCAAGTGAATAAATGAATAAAATTTTTTAAAAAAGATTTTAATTTTAAGAAATCTCTACACCCAACATGGGGCTTGAACTCACAACCCCAAGATTGAGTCACATACTGTACTAACTGAGCCAACCAGGCGTCCCATCTTGAATACCTTTCATTCTCACATCCGATATCCATCAACAGATCCTGTTTTTGTTTTAAGATTTTATTAATTTATTTGACAGAGATCACAAATAGGCAGAGGCAGGCAGAGAGATGGGGAAGCAGGCTCCTTGCTGAGCAGGGATCCCAGGACCCCTAGATCACAAACAGCCGAAGGCAGACGCTTAACCATCTGAGCCACCCAGGTGCCCCGTACAGATCCTGTTTTTTGTTTTTTTAAAGATTTTGTTTATTTATTTGATAGGGATCACAAGTAGGCAGAGAGAGAGGGGGAAGCAGGCTCCGGAGAGCCTGATGCGGGGCTTGATCCCAGGACCCTGAGATCATGACCTGAGCCGAAGGCAGAGGCCCAACCCACTGAGCTACCCAGGTACCCCCAGATCCTGTTTGTTTTTTGTTTTTTGTTTTTTTTTTAAAGATTTTATTTATTTATTTGACAGAGAGAGATCACAAGCAGGCAGAGAGGCAAGCAGAGAGAGAGGCAAGCAGAGAGAGAGGAGGAAGCAGGCTCCCCGCTGAGCAGAGAGCCTGATGCGGGGCTCGATCCCAGGACTCTGAGATCATGACCTGAGCCGAAGGCAGCGGCTTAACCCACTAAGCCACCCAGGCGCCACCCAGATCCTGTTTTAAAGATAAAACATATCAGAATCTACCCATGTCTTGCCACTTTCACTGTTACCATTTGGTCCAGGGCATCTTGGACCTGGATTACTGCAACAGCTTCTTAATCCTCATGTTTGTTTCCTGTGTGGATGATTCTCCACACAGTAGCCTGAGTCAGACTTCTGTCTTCTCTCTGCTCAGACATTTCTTTGTCTTTCCTTATGCTCAGACATTTCTAATGGTTTCCATCTCATTTAGTCCTTTCACTGCCTCCAGGTACCTACCAACTCTAAGGCCCATGTTAGCTGTGACCAAACGTCTAATCATTGCTACCTTATTTTAGCACAGTGTCTTCCTTGCTTTCCTCCAATACACCAAGCAAACTTCCACCACAGGATATTTGCACCTGCTGTTCTGGCTGCTGTGCTCTTCCCTATGCCTGTGGCTCTTTTCTTCCACTCCTTCAATACTTGGTTCTTCCCTTAACATTTCTGTAAACACAAAAGGGTGTTTGTTTGTTTTAATTTATCATTTGTTTAAGTAGACCCCACACTCAACATGGGACTCGAACTCACTCGAACTCGATATCATGAGTTGCATGCTCTAGGGTGCCTAGGTGGCTCAGTTGGTTAAGCATCCAACTCTATTTAGGCTCAGGCCATGGTCTCATGGTCATGAGATTGAGCCCTGTATTGGTCTCCACGCTTAGTGGGGAGTCTGCTTGAGATTCTCTCTCCCCCTCCCTCTGTCCCTCCCACTACACACTCCTTCTCTCTCTAGAATAAATAAAATAAATCTTTAAAAAAAAAAAGAAGAGTCATATGCTCTGCCAACTCAGCCAGCCAGGCACTGTCCCTCTCCCTGTTCCGTGGTGGTTTTATTTTTATTTCTTTCTTTATGTTTTAAAGATTTTATTTATTTGTTTGATAGAGCACAGCAGGGGAGCAGCAGAGGGAAAGGGAGAGGGAGAAGCAGGCTCACTGAGCAGGGATCCCAAAGCAGGACTTGATCTCTGGGATCTTGACATGAGCTGAAGGCAGACAGTTAACGACTAAGCCACCCAGGTGCCCCAGTTTTTTTTTTTTTTTTTAAGATTTTTTATTTATTCATTTGAGAGAGAGCACAAGCAGGGGCAGAGGGAGAAGCAGACTCCCCACTGAGCTGCAAGCCCAATGCAGGGCAGATGCTGAACCATTTGAGCCACCCAGGCACCCTTCTATGGTGGTTTTAAAATGCCTCCATAAAATTTTTGATACTCCTCCCTTTAAGAGATGAAGACTAATTCCTTTCCCCTTGAATATGGCCTGGACTTAGTTATGTAATTTTAACAAATACATGTCAGAAGTGACTGATTTCCAGGATTAGCCCATAAAAAAGCATTGCTGCCTCTTTAGTCTCTCTTGGGTCAATCTGGGGGAAACCAACTCCATGTTAGGAAGACACTGAGGCACAAGGCCCTGTCCTCTGGAGAGGTCCATCAGGGAGAACAGCTTCCCACCAACAGCCATGGGAGTGAGCCATCCTGGAGGTGGATCCTCCAATTCCAGTCCAGTCTTCATGGAGCTGTAGCTACAGCCAGTATTTGCACTACAACCTCATGAGAAGTGAGCCAGAACCACCCAGCTACGCCACTCTCAAATTCCTGATCCACTGAATTGTGAGAAAATAAATGTTGTTTTAAGCTTGCTAAGTTTAAGTGTAGTTTGTTACAGTGTAATGGGTAGCATGTATCCTTTCCTTTCTATTCCCCTCAACCCAGATTTATTTTTCCCCACTTTAATTATTGCCATCTGATATACTGTGTATTTCCCCCACTGGAATTATACCATTATAATATGTTTTATTTATTCCCATGTCCAACAGCATCTAGCACAAAGGTGCTCAGTAAATATGTGTTGGATAAGTGGAGGTCTGTGTCTTTCTGTCTGTCTTTGTCTCTGTGAGGTGGTTTAGGATCAGATGGGAGTTCAGTGAGGGTGTAAGAGACAGCCTCTCCTCTTTACAGATGAAGAGAGAGGTAAACCAGGTCCCAGTGATGCTTATTGCTTCCTCTCAGCCCTTCTCAGTTGTAGCCCTCCTGGCCCAGACCCCAAGGACAGGTTTACTATGCTTGATTCAAGATTGATTTCCTTCCTTTTGGGATTAGTTGCCCAATCCCTTGCCCCTGTCCTCCTCCACCCTCTGCAAAGCAGTCTCCAAACTCTCAGAACTGGAATTTCCCTAAGCCAGTTTCTGTCTTTCCAGGAAAAATCTTAACCATCTCTCTCTCCAAGTACCCCCTCTTTTCAAAGCAGGGGTTTGGGTATGGGATAGGGTTTAAGGGGAGCAAGGTGGGCACAGGAGTGCTTCAGAGCTCTACCCTCTGTCCTCATTCACCAGGAGCCCCTAAGACATGTCTGCCAGCTTCTGCACCTTCCGATTCTCCCCTCTGGGTCCTGAAGAGGGAGCAGGACTCTTCAGGAGAACTCACGGCACACAAAGCTATGGGGGAGCAGGCATCAGTACTGAAGGCCGTTGGATCACCAAGGCTGCTTCTTGGGAGGTTGGGGTTGTCTGGCTGTCAGGTCTGAAATGTAAGCAGGAGAACACTGGAGTGAGCCAAAGGTATGAGCAGTACTGAGTTTCAGTATGATCAGGGATGGGTCAAAGAGAACAAGGACTTAGTGCTGCAGTGGAATCTGGGCGAGGGACAAAGGTGGAGGTTAGAGGACAAGAAGAGTGGCAAGGTGGGGCGCCTGGGTGACTCAGTGGGTTAAGCCTCTGCCTTCAGCTCAGGTCATGATCTCAGGGTGCTGGGATTGAGCCCCACATGGGGCTTTCTGCTCAGTGGGGAGCCTGCTTCCCCCTCTCTCTCTGCCTACTTTTGATCTCTCTCTCTGTGTCAAATAAATAAATAAAATCTTTCAAAAAAAAAAAAAAGAAGAAGAAGAAGAAGAAGAAGACCTGCAAGGTGTTACACAAGAAGAGAAGTAGGAAGAGCTAGTGATCCAGGAGGCCAGGACAAGCTGGGTCTGAGAGGAGGGAGGGGAGGGGAGGCAAAGTCACACCTGGATTTCTGCCTCCTCAAGGAATCTTGGCCCTGAGAACAGTGTGCCTCACTGGGTGTGAGGTCAGAGGATGGTCCCTGGCTCTGACATAGCTGAGTTTCATACTCAAGCCAGGTGTCAAACCAACAGATACAGGTTGTTCACTCACATACTTGGAATCATTTCTGGATGGCTGTCATGCTTTTGGTAGGTCCATCCCATTGGGCACAGGAAGAAACTGGAGAAGTTATGACGGTGCCTAGGAAAGGGAGGGGGTATCCAAGCTTCTCAGAGGAAAAATCAAATCGTGGCCTGCCACTCAGCGCCCCCAAATAAGATAAAGAATCTCAGCCTCTGGGGGATCACTGGGGGTAGAGTGGGCCTGGAACAGTTGGCTGAAGGGGTCTGGAAATACAGACTGTGGAGTCACACACAAAATGGTTGAGGAAGCATGTGAAGATTGGCAAAATGGTAAGAATGACAGTTGAAATGTGGGATGGATACCAGAGGTTCATAATACTATTCTCCTTGGGTATATGTTTGAAAATGTCCATAACAGAAGGTTACAAAAGCTTTAAAACAAAACAAAACAACAACAACAAAGTGTGAATGTATCTGCGCGTGGCGTGTGTAGCCTGCTGATGTGGGTGCCGAAGCAGTTCAATGACCTCTGCGTGTCAGTGCAGATGTGTGCCTTCGCCACTGTGGGCACGGACTGCGCAAGCTGCAGCGTGCATGCGTTTGGGGACAACGCTTGGGCAGGGCAGAGGGAAAGCTTTTGCTCTGTGCAGGCCCTCCACATTCACCTAGCATCTTGCCGAGTGAGTCCCCTCATGATCACAACCTGCCCAGGCCACTGGTGCTGTAATGTCCGTGTAACCAGATATGTGAGACAGGGCGGCTGTGTGCCTGAACTTGTGACAGGGTATGAACACGGTTATCTGTGTGTGAATGCCAGGCACTGAGTGTGGATTTGGGGGGCACGACTTGGTGTGACGGAGCCTTGGTCCAGAGTCCAGTGGTGTTAGACTCCTCACTCTCCTTTGAACGATCCCCGGCAGCTCTTCAGCGCCCTCTCCGCCCCCGTCTGATAGTACGAAGGGGGAAACACCTGTTGGGGGGCTGGGATCGGCAGAGGCCCCCGGGGCCTCTCCCCGGGCGCCCCCGCCCGCCCTGCCCCTGTCGGGTCCCGCCCCCGCGGCGGCGCTGGCAGAGCCGCTTGTGAGCGCACCTCGGCCAGAAGAGCGCACGGCGGCAGGAGCGCACGGCGGGGGACCCCGCGCAGGGAAGCGAGCGGAGCAAGTGGCTGCCCGAGAGGCGGGCGGAGCAGAGGGAGCGCCGTGGAGACGCCGGGGGCACCGGGCCGCTCCAGGCTGGTGAGTGCGCCGCGGGCCGTGGGAAGCCAGAGAGCGGGCGTCGAGACCCCGCGGTCGTGGTCCCTAGCCCGCCTGGTCCCAGGCTCTGTCCCCACCGCCCTCTGTTCCCGCGCCTCCTCAGTGCTGGTCCTCTGCGTCTCTGCCCCGTCTCTCCGTCTGTTTCCTTGCCTCTGTCTCTGTTTTCCCCTATTTACTGTCTCCCCCTGTTTCCTTCTAATCTCTTCTCTCTCTTCAGTCTCTGTCTCCTTCATGCTGCGTCGCTATTTCCCGGTCCCTCTCAACCACTGTCTCACTATTTGTCTCTCCAGCTCTGTCTCTGTCCCTGTCCCTCTCTGGACTGCCTGCCACTCAGGTCTTGTTATTTATCTCTTGCTTCTCTATGTCTCTTACCTTCCCTCTTTACCCAGCATCTCTGTCAATCTCATCTCTCCCCACTTCTGTCTCTCTGTTCTTGTCTTTGCTGGATATCTCTGTCTCTTCCCACCTCGATCTCTCATTGTCTCTCAGTCTCATCTCTATTTCTATTTCTGTACCTCTCCTTTCATTGTCTCTCCCTTGGATCTCTCTTTTGCTCTCGCCTTCTCTCCCCCCTCCCCTCTCCTTCTCTCTGTTTCTTGGTCCTTGTCACCCTCTCTGATCTGCTGTCTCTACCTGTCCTCTGTCAATGTCCCTTTCCATCTCTTTGGGTCTCGTTTCTTGTCTCTCCTGCTCTTTCTACCCATGTCTGTCAATCTCTGGAAAAGCTATCTTTCTGCTTTTTTTCTTGTGGCCCCTTTACACTTCCCGGAATCAGTGACCAGCTCCTCTTGTGCTGGGGGTTGTGGGGGCAGCAGGGCCCAACACTCATAATTCCCACCCCCACAGGCGGCCCTTTCCTCGGGGCCCCGCCTGGTGCCAGCCCCCTCACCAGCGGGGGGACTGCGCCTGGAAGCTGTAATGGAGGCCCTGCAGAGGCAGCAGGCAGCCCGCCTGGCCCAAGGGGTGGGGCCATTGGCCCCCCAACGCTCACTGCCACCACCACTACCTCCTTTGCCTGGCCCCCGGACCCTGCAGGCCCCTGAGGGGGCCTTGGGGGAGGTTGGGACTGAAGAAGAGGAGGATGCTGAAGAGGATGAGGAAGGGGAGGAAGCCGGGGCAGAGGAGGAGGCAGCCGAGGAGAGCCGTCCAGGGACACGGGGCCCCAGCTCACCTTCCAGCCAACCCCCTGGACCTCATCCCCATGAATGGACCTACGAGGAACAGTTCAAGCAGGTAGGACCCCGTCGATGTCAGGCCCTCTCCCCTTTCTCTGGGCAAAGGCAAAACCAGGGGATTTTTAGCCCACCCACCCCCACTGCCCTCTGCAGGATGGAAAGACAGAGACACAGAGACTGGAGAGAGGGGGAAGACTGAAAGATAGAAAATGACAGGAAGGGAGAAACAGACACCCAGAGACATGGAAAGAAGTGCATAGGCACACACTGAAAGGTGCAGGAGACGCCCAGAAACATGGAGGCATGACAGACTAGAGGCTTTTGGTGAGGCTGGAAGGAAAAGTGGGAGGGGTGAGGAGCTTCAAGAATTCTTTTGAGGGAGTGGGATCTGAGGAATGAGGATTCCAGTGCCAGAACCATCATACCCTACCTTCTCCCACATCAAGTCACAAGGTCATATTCCAGCAACCAGTGGGGGTTTCCTGGGCTGCCTATGTCTGTCTTTCGAAGCAGGCTGGAGGTTGCTAGTTCTCTGGCAAGCTGATAGCCGCCTCATCTCTTCCCTGGTGCACTGCCCTCATCCAAACCTCTCCATGGCCTGAAGTCTGTGTGTGACAGTTCCTAGTCTGTGATGGCCACTACAGCTGCAGAGTGACTAAAGGACTCCTACACAGCTGGGAATGACAAGATCTTACTCATAGAGCCTTAATTTGAGGTTCTTCCTCTCTGTGGAATGCATCTGGTTGTTATTCTAAGGCACTGCTTCAGGTTGTCACTATGAGGGTATTATGAGGGACTCTGACTCTAGCTGTGTTGTCCTGGTAATGTTACTTGTAGGATGTTGGCCTTGGGTATTTTCCAGAAGTATTCATCTGTGCCTAGTACTCTGTGGCATTAGCGTCAAACTGGAAGAGTTATTCAGAGCTCTGTGGTTCTAGCGACTGTCTCTTCTGGCTATAATTCTGGGAATTATTACTTGGAGAGCATGTGTGTTATTTGTGTGTATCCATCTAATACTTAGGGCTCGGTTCTTATGGGAGTGTAGGTCTAAAGTGGAACTCTAGGGTTTGTTACTTATGGGTGTTTTTTGTTGTTGTTCTGAGAGTTCTTCTTGGGGAATGGAGTGTTACCTATTGGTGTTACTCAGGGACTGTTATTCTGGGTAAATGACTGTTACTCTTGGGATTGTTTGTCCTGGGTGGTATTTGGGAGGTGAAACTGGAGATGAGGCTCCAGGTGACTGGAAATGTGTGGAATGACCTCTGGGCCTTCCAAGTTCTGACCCCAAAGGTCCTGAGTGGTGTAGGGCCATTACCTCTGTGGCAGCCTCTATAGTGGAGAGGTCACTGTCCCTGGTAAGAGACCAGAAGGTGGGCTCAGGGGCCCCACTTTTCAATCCAGGAGCTTCTGAGCATCCACTCTGCCTGAGGAATGGTTTAGAGGTATCTCTGCCCTTCGTCCCCAGCCTTGATACATGGAGATGTGAAAAGCAAGAAGCCTTTGCAGGAATGAGCAAGAGTAAATGAGCGCCTCAGAGACATCTGTCAGTTTCTTCAATGTGATGCACTCTCCTACCCTGACTTCCTCCCTAGGGCTCTGTGCATGCCCTAGAGGGCAGCTAAGCTTCCTCTCAGTCCCCTGTTCCCCAGAGGGATCGTTTGAGTTTCCCAGGGCCTGCCTGGCCAATGGAGGGTCTCTGTGTATATTAGAAAAAAGTGCCCCTACCTACCCTCATGGGGAGAGAGAGTCTAATGCCAGGAAGTCCATATTTCAGACCCTACTCACCCTTTCAGCTAAGAACCCTTATTCAGGGTATAACCTGAGTTGGGGTCCCAGGGGGAGGGGGGAAGTCAGTGGAGCTGAAAAATGACCTCAGTCCTTCCCCAGCTGTACGAGCTTGATGCAGACCCCAAGAGGAAGGAATTTCTGGATGACCTGTTTAGCTTCATGCAGAAGAGGGGTGAGTGGGATGATGTAAGGGAAGGACCCCTACCTACCAGTTCTGAGGAAGGGAGACCCCAGGGTTTAGTCCCTAGGTTGGGTCCTCTCTGCAGAGGCCTGAGCTTGGCAACACCTATCCTTTGGGCCCTCAATAGCGTCTTTAACCTCTGACCCTGCCCCCCTCCTCCACCCAGGGATTAATTAGTGGCCAGCCCACTGGCAGGTTAATGAGTGTGGGATCAATTGGGAGGGTGGGAGGGGGAACTGGTAGGGGGTTGGCTTGGGGGTGGTTCCCAGGATTGGGGGGCTGGGAATGCCTTGTTCCTCTTTCAGTGGCCCTTTATCCAGCCTTGTCTCTCCTCAGTTTCCCCTTGCTTTAGGCAGGGGACACCCACTGTGCTCCACAGGACTGGGATTAGACTGAAGGAAGGACTTCCCAAGGGGTAGGCTGGGGAACCATGTGATTTGAGGTTGTGGAGGAGGAGGAATTCCTTTCCAGGAATCTCAGAGCTAGAAGAAAATGCAAGGGTCCAGGAGATCAGGGTGGGCGGCAGTCCATCACTTAGGCTTCTCCCCAGATTCATGGGTCCGAAGACTGACTCATTATCTCTCTCTACAAAGCTAATTAACTCACTCCGAGCTTGGCCTGATAAGCCACTAATTAACTAGCTGCACTGCACCCCCCCTCTCTTCCTTAGTGCAGCTGCTGGTCAAAGTCCCCCAGGCTCCCACTGCAGGCCCAGCATCCCCTTTTGGGATCCTTTATAGCCAGGGAGCATCAGTGGGACCCCAGGTGTTTTTTGCTTCCCAGGGAGGGCCAGTCATTCTGGTCCCAATGTCCCCTCCCTTCCTTTCCTCGAGGTCTGCCTCCGCTGGGGAAGTGGGGTAGGGTGGTCTGAGCAGGTCCCAGCATTCCCTCCCATCATCCTCTGGCCGGGAGCTCTGCCTCCCTCCGGTCCCTGCCTCCCTCCGCTCCCTCTGCTGGGGGAGGAGGTCCCGCGGGACCGATAATTTCCCCCCATTAATCAGGCCGCAGCTAATTGTTCGGGTCCAAAGGCGGCGGCGGAAGGGGACGGGATCGGTAAGGAATTAACTGGGGCCCATCGCTCAGCGCAGACAGGCCCCTTTGTCAGGACTGGCCAGCGGGGGCGGCGTGAGCAGCGGAGTTGGTGAGCCGAGCCGGGGGGCCGCTGCTTCTCCCATCAGCCATCCCCCGGTCTCGGGCAGCCATCCTGGGGCCCCTGCTTAGGGGAGTCCAGCTTTTCAGCACTATCAGGAAGTCCTTACTACAGTCTACTCCAGGGGTCTACCCCAGGGGTCGGCAAACTTAAGCCTGCTGGCCAAATCTAGCAGGATAAGAATGGTTTTTACATTTTTAAATAGTGGGAAAAATTTAAAAGACGAATGACATTTAAGGACATGTGAAATTCGAATTTCAGGGTCTGTAAATAAAGTTTTTATTGCAACACAGCCGGGCCCATTCCTCTATATGTTATCTATACCTGCTTTCAATCTATGGCAGAGTGGAGTAGTTGGGACAGAAGAGGTGTGACCCTCAAAGCCTGTAATATTTACCGTCTGGACCTTTACAGAAGTTTGCCGACCCCTGATCTAGCTTCCTGTCCTTCCTGCTACAATGCAGGACTTGGGGGCTCTGTGGACTCTGCCTGGAATCCCACCTCCCTGTCCCTCCCTATTCCCTTTTCTCAGAGGTCTTGCCCTGTACCCTGGCCTCGCCCAGGTAACTGACTCCTTCAGTCCTTGAGGATGTCCACAGACAGGATCTCAGTCTTAATGTCCTGACTCTCTGCCCACCTCCCACCAGGGACGCCAGTGAACCGTGTGCCCATCATGGCAAAACAGGTGCTGGACCTGTACGCGCTCTTCCGTCTGGTGACAGCCAAAGGCGGCCTGGTGGAAGTCATCAACCGCAAGGTGTGGCGGGAGGTCACGCGCGGCCTCAGCCTGCCCACCACCATCACGTCGGCAGCCTTCACTCTACGCACCCAGTGAGGCCAGGCGCGCGAGCGTTTGGGGGAAGGCGCTGGAAGGCGCGCGCGGGAAGGGGACCACAGGGCGTGGAGGGCCCAGGGGTACTTTCGCGGTGGGCTTGATCAGTTGGGTCTAGCCTCCCACCCACCCTGCCTTGTTCGTCCGTCCCTAGGTACATGAAGTACCTGTACCCCTACGAGTGCGAGACGCGGGCGCTTAGCTCCCCGGGGGAGCTCCAGGCAGCCATCGACAGCAACCGACGCGAGGGCCGTCGTCAGGCTTATACCGCCGCTCCGCTCTACGGCTTAGCTGGGTCTACCCCTCGGGGAACCCCGGGCCACCTCTCCGGTCCCGGCGCAGCCCCGCTGACGCCTACGCCCAGCTCCGGTACAGCCCAGGGCTCCGCCTCAGGCCTGCCGGCCCACGCCTGCGCGCAGCTGAGCCCGAGCCCCATTAAGAAAGGTGTGAGGGGAGAGGGGCTGAGGTTTGGGCGTCTCTGAGACCTAGGGGGTGTGCTGAAATATAGAGAACATTAAAATGTGGCGACTTTGAAGTCTGGGAGGCATTGAGGTATGAGGGCAGTAAGGACTGATAGGGCACTGGGGTTTGCCGATTGCTAAGGTTCAGGTGTACTGAGGTTTGGGGTCAATGAAGCCGTGGGAGGTTTGGGGTACAGGTTACTGCGATGTGGGCCTGAAGCTCAGAAAAAGGCCATTTATCCAGAGGAGCTCCATTCCACACCTGTCCAACCTGGGCTCCTGTTTGCATGTAGTTTTTGCCTCCTGTGACCTGTATTATTTAATAACTAAGAACAAGAAAAGCCCCCACATTATCTTGGACCAACCTAGGCATATACTGGCCCTTTGGGCACGCCAGCTTCAGAGCCTCGAGGCTGAGACTCTGGATGGGGCGGGGCGGGGGCGGGGGCGGGGCGGATCACACTTGGTGCTTCAGCTTGGGTAACTTCCATTGGTCCCAGGCCTGGGAGGTGAACCAAATGCAGAGGCAGAGTTGGTTGGTCCAGAGAGTTGAATGACCTGTTCTTCCAGAGGAAAGCGGAATTCCAGCCCCTCGACTGGCACTGCCTGTGGGCCTGGCTTTGGGAACTGCAAGGGAGAAGTTGGCACCAGAGGAGCCACCAGAGAAGAGGGCTGTGCTGATGGGGCACATGGACCCACCTCGACCTGGAGTTCCCTCCAGTTTCCTGCCCCGTGGCAAGGTTCCCCTAAGGGGTGAGGAGGGGTCTGTGCACTGAGGGAGAACATAGGTGTTGGAGGTGGGGCAGAAAGATCCCTCAATAGACAACTGTGTGATTATAGGTGTCCCGCAGAAGTGGAATGGGGGTTGTCTATAACGATGGAGGGGGGAGCTTATAAGTCTGAAGCCTGATTCTCCAAAATGTGACTCCCTGCCCCTCCTGGACAGAAGAGCGGCTGGATGGGCCTCTCAATCTGGCAGGCAGTGGTATCAGCAGTATCAACATGGCACTAGAGATCAACGGGGTGGTCTACACTGGTATGGGTACTGCAGGCTGTCTATACTGGCATGAGGTCAGGGGTATTTGCTCTGGCATGGGGATTTTAGAATTTCTAAGCTAGCATGAGGTTCAGGGATATCCAAAATTGCATGGGTAATGTGGTGGTCAGGGGATTGCTACAATGGCATGGGTTAAAGGGGTGTCTACAATGGCATGGGGTCTAAGGCATGACCTCTCTGGCATGGGTACCATGGGATGTCTGCCTTGTCATGGGCCTGTGTATCAGTGTAAATATTTCTTGTTTACCTGTTTGAGGGTATCTATATTGGCACAGGATCTCCACTGACCTAAGGGGTTTGTCCTCATTGGTTTGTGGCAGGGATATGTGTGTGGTGTTCTAACAATCAGGACATTGACTTTTGTTTTCCTTTTCTGTTTCTGTGCCCACCCCTTCCTGCCTGTGTTTTCCCTCTAACCGTCTCCTCACCCCTTTGTCAGGTGTCCTCTTTGCCCGTCGCCAGCCTGTGCCAGCTTCCCAGGGTCCAACCAACCCTGCACCTCTTCTCCCTACAGGACCCCCTTCCAGCACCTCACCATGAGAACTCCCACTTGGAATTAAGAGTCCCAGCTCCAGTGCTGAGGGGAGGGGAGGAGACATCCCCCACACCTTGATTCTTTCAGGGTGCCCACTCTAGGACCCAGCCCTGGGACATGCCCCCCCCCGCAAGATGCCATGTGGGATTGAAGCCAAAGAGTTTTCTTTCAATGTTACATCTACCTCATTGTAAAGGGAGAGCATCTCCTCCCTGCCTGACCCCAGCAGCATCAGCATCTACCAAAGAGTTCTGCCCCCAGTAACCCCAATCATCTCCTCATGTGCTTCCCTGTATCAATGTCATCTCTAGGACCCCACCTCTTCAAATCATACCTGCTTCTCTTCAGAAGCCATGTGAAGGATTAGGTTGGGGTGTTGTGAAGGAGTCGTCCCTCAGGTCACATCTGAATAATAAAGCTGCAGTCCCTCCCTCTCCAGTGCCTCCTCTCCTTTTTCTTTGGGTCTGGGGGTTGAGGCCAGAGGTTCTCAGAGGGGATGAGACAGCAGCAAAGGTCCACGAAAGTAGAGGGGCTGGAGGGGTGCCTGGGTGGCTTAGTAAGTTAAGCCTCTGCCTTTGGCTCAGGTCGTGGTCTCAGGGTCCCGGGATCGAGCCCCCTCATCAGGCTCTCTGCTCCGGAGAGCCCCCTCTCTCTGCCTGCCTCTCTGCCTACTTGTGATTTGTCAAATAAATAAATAAAATCTTTTTTAAAAAAGGAAGAAGGAAGGAAAATGGAGGGGCTGGATTTCATGACTCGGACTGCCTGAGTTCAAATCCTGATTCTACTACTAGAGTGTGGGGTGGCCTTGGGCAAGACATTTAATCGCTTGAACCTCTAAGACTCTTGATTGTGGTATCCCAGGGAGTACCCTACTGATCTATGGGAAAGGATCAATCCTTTAAAAATAGGTGTATTTATGTGGGCAATCTCGGGGAATAGGGTGGGAAACCTCTCCAGTTCCCTGGAATTAGAAGACCGGCAAAACCCTGTCTTGACAAGCAGAAAAGCTGGAAGCTAAGGTAGGGCTTGACAACTTGGCTAGGGTAACCGTTGCCTAGGTAACCAGACAGCTTTTGACATCTTTCAACGGCCCAGTCGGTCACTTCCGGCATCGGAGGGCTGAATCGTGACGCCACTTCCCGTATCGTGGTTCACCCACGCACTCGGATTAGCCAACCTTCTCTATTTGGCCGGATGTCCCGCCTTCTGGCTGATCCCCGGCTGAGGCGGGGTGGCAGTAGCTATGGCGGCTGTGACCGATGTGCAGCGGCTACAGGCCCGTGTGGAGGAACTGGAGCGCTGGGTGTATGGGTCGGGCGGGCCGCGCGGCTCGCGGAAGGTGAGCGATCTGTTTTACAGTGCTCTCTTTTTGGGGCAGAGCAAGAGCGGTCTACTGGCCTGGTCCCTGGGATGGATGCTACCACTCCAGTTTCATCTCCCGCAGCCTGGCTTTTGGCATAATAAAGGTTCGAAGCCCAGAGTTTATCGGACCCTCGGGGTCCATTTTCATATGGCGTGCACTTCGGGTTACTAGGACCAATTGCAATGGGCTCGGTGTGAACTGTGACTAAGACTCCTCCTCTGTCCTCGCGGACTAGCTTGGGGAGACCTAACACACTCGAGAAAACTGACTAGAGAAAGTATCGTGAAGAGCTGGAGTCCGCAGTGGAAGGGCTGTCACAGAGCGCTGCGTCATTAATTGCTAAATACTGTACAGAAAGAAGGCCATGGGACGCCAGAGGAGGCAGAGCAAAGGTGGATAAGGAAGGCCCCCGGGATGGGAGGCGAGGTCTGAAAGAGCCAGGACTAGGAGGGGAAGAGATTGGGTACCGGGTGTTGAGATATGGACCCGGACTCCTTCACACCAGTGACTGGATTTTGACAAGCTTAGTTCTCTCAACCCCTACCCCCTCATCCCCTTTTTACTATGAGAAGATCTTTTACTGAAGGCGGAGTGTCAGGCATTCCCTCAGGCATCAGAGGTAATGATGTCTTTTTGTACATTTCTTCTGGAATTAGTTGTAACAGATTATGCCCCATTTGAGAACTGATTTCTCAAAACATGTGCTTCAGTTGACATCTATGACACTAAATCCTAATTTTCCTCCTTCCTCTGTAGCTGTTGCTGCTTAGTCCTATTTGCCTCCCCATATATTTGACCCTTGCATATTGGCATTCCTTATCCTGTATTCTAAAATACAGGTTTTAGAAACCTGAGTGAGATCATCCACCTCCTATAGCCTCTCCCTTTGTTTAACACTTTAATATTGGGACTCCACACCCTCTACCCCTAAAGTCTATGTAGGTTCAGCTAGAGAGGTAGGAACCAGGGAATATAATATATAGGATATACTAATGCCCTATGAACGCAATTATAGTTAATTATCTCCCTAATCAGATTTGAAGCTTCCCAAGGACTACATGATTATCGTCCCCTTCACACTGAGAATTCCCGGAAGGTGGGGTTGCATCTCCTTTAAGGCAAAAGAAGGGGCCAGCATACTTTGCTGGGACAAGGAGATTTGGGAGTCTGAGGGAATGAGTGTTTTTTACCCCTTTCAAGCCTTGAGTCAAGAGGTGAGTCTTGGAATTAACTTTCAATCCCCTTACAGGTGGCTGATGGCCTAGTCAAGGTACAGGTGGCTTTGGGGAACATTGCCAGCAAGAGGGAGAGAGTGAAGATTCTGTACAAAAAGAGTAAGTGATTCCATAGGGTGCCTGCCTGACCTTCCTATGCCTGTGCTTGGTGGGATGTGGTCCTTGCCCTCCAGGCCAGCAAGGTCACTGGAATTGCCCTATAGGGATAGAATGTGAACATGTTTTCCTGCTGAAATGGTAAAGTGGGGTGTTGTGCTTAAACTCCAAGCCCATGATAGTGTCCTAAATTATGGGATAAGACCTCTGCCTCAAAGATCCTCTTGGTAGAGTAAGGAGGAGAGATATGGGATTTCCATAGGCAAGGTTCAAAGGCAGGAAAGAAATTAGACCCTGAGAGCCCCGTGGTCTAATTTTTTTTTTTTTAAAGATTTTATTTATTTGACAGATAGAGATCAGAAGTACGCAGAGAGAGAGAGAGGAGGAAGCAGGCTCTCCGCGGAGCAGACAGCCCGATGCGGGGCTCGATCCCAGGACCCTGGGATCATGACCCGAGCCGAAGGCAAAGGCTTTAACCCACTGAGCCACCCAGGCGCCCCAATACCTTATTTTTTTTTATCCATGTCTTTTTGCTATGTCAAAGCAAGCAACCTAAAAATTGGAAAAAGCTCTGACTTGTCTTGGTGGTACTAAGGGGCAAGGGAACTTCCACCTTTGTTGAAGATAGGTCAGTGGGAAAGGTGAGGGCCCCAGAATAGTGGAGGCAATTGTGTTCCCAGCTGTAAAGGCTGAGGTTAACCAGGAGGTGGTCAGAGGGGAGAGAAAGGGAGGTGGGGCCTGATGGAGGTCTGCTGATGGGCACTGTGGTTGTCCTCTTCCCACTCAAGGCTCTCCCCAAGGTTGACCACTGATATCCTTCTAATATCCCTTAATATCCTTCATAAGACAGATTCCCCACTCCCCAGCCCCATTCCATTTTTATCTTGCTTCTTTTCTAGTTGAAGACCTGATCAAATATCTGGATCCTGAATACATTGACCGCATTGCCATACCTGATGCCTCTAAGCTGCAGTTCATATTAGCAGGTAGTGCTGGACAATGTGTGCACATGCATCTGGGGATTTTGGTTTGTGGGGGAAGCTGGGCACAGAGATGGCCACCCTTCCAGTCCTTTCATGGATAACAGCTCTGGAATCTGCTGTCTGGAATTCTGGCCTAGCTCTGTGCTGAGGCCTGAGGTCATCCTGTAGTCCTCTAGTAGGCTTTGGGTGTGGTATCATTCTGAGCCAGCTGCAGGCCATAGTGCCAGCAACAGTGGGAACTACTTCAGTGTTCTATCAGTGATCTATCTCTAGCATTTTCCTTCAGAAACTTCCTCACTTCCATTCACTAGACAGGAGAGCTTCTAGGAAAGGGTGGGAGCAGAACATTGCATTTGGGAGAGGCGAGAATATTGGTATGAGTTTCAACATTTTTCTTTCATGTGAGAAAGCACTGGGATTTCATAGTTCTAGACCTGGCAATGTCTGCTACCCAGTTTAGTCAGCCACTCCATGAGGTAGGGCTTGCCAAGTATCTGTGTTTGTTCATTCATTCAAAAGATGTTTAGTGACTGATCATCTGCTGTGATCCAGACCATCCTTGGTGTGAGGTATATGGTGGTGAACCAGGACATCCCTAAACCATTGCCATGGCTCAGGTACCAAGTTCAGGAGAGCTTCTCCTACACCAACTATGGAGTCCAGCCTCTGCATCCCTCCCTGTCCACTGCCTCAGTGTCTGTCCCCTCATACATGAATAGTTACAGTCGAGTCCTCTTCCTGACCCTAGTCTTTCTCTCCATGCCTGTGATCCAGTATCCTTTTCCCCAAACACATCAATATGCTACTTTGTCTACTTTGGAACCTCAGCATCTCCATCTCTCTCCTTGCTAGAGTAAAATCCTAATTCCTTAGCCTGCCATTCAGAGCCTTCTATAGTCTGTGGATCCACCTTCCCATGCAGCTCTGTTTCCAGTGCTCTCCTTGCACCAGTTCAGCCAATTGAATTCTTTTTCCTCTATTAATTGATAAGCATCCTTGCCTCCCAACATTTGACATAATATTCATTTCTTCTTGAATGTGCTTCCTACTCACTGCAGCCATTGAAATCACCTGTTCCAGGTCCAGTTCAGATCCTGCTCTTCTCACTGGGCTCTGTTGTTACTGCCCGAGCTCTCCAGAAGCTTGTAATTGTCCCTGCCTCTCAGGGCCACTGAGCAGAACCTGCCTGATAGTCTGGCGCATGTCTCCTCTTTCATACCGTCCCAGGAGTCCTTGGGCATGGAGACCCAAGTCTGAAGTACTCTGTCTCCTGTGGTGTCAGAAGGACTTACTGAGTTTGATAATAGGAGGCTAGAGGAAGAGGCCCTAGAGTTAAAACTTTAAGACAGGTGGGATTTGGAGAAACGTTGAGGCTCCTTGGGCTCAAGATGGCTCATACCGGAGGCATCTAGGAGAGGTGGGGGCAGAATAGGGGAATATGCACCTAGAGAAGGGGCACTGGGCAGAGTAGCTGCCCCATGCTCCAGGACTCAGCCATCTCCCCTGCCATGTTCTCAGCCCCTCACATAGGAGTAGCAGTGCCCAGGCTTACCTCACTGTCTTGTCTGTTTTTGCCTCAGAGGAGCAGTTTATCTTATCCCAGATTGCACTCCTGGAGCAGGTGGAGGCTTTGGTGCCCATGCTGGACAGCGCTCACATCAAAGGTACCTCTTTGGGGCTGCAGCTCTACTATTCTGCTTGGGGAGGTGGGTGGATGGCCAGGACTTCCCTGTGCCTCAGGTGCCCTGGGTTCAAGCTAAGTCTGTTCCTTATCTTTACCCTCATCCTGCTACCTGCATTGGGATTAAAATGGCCAGAGCAGAGTCAGTTTCAGAACCTCAGGCAGTTTGGACCTAAGGACACTAGTTTAAGTCCAGCAGTCCCCAACTCTGGGTATTCCTTCTACCTTCTTCCTCACCCTCTCAGCATCTGTTCTGCATGGTGCTGTGAAGCCCGAGTTCCTGCCAGGCTTGTGAATGTGTGTAAATTCTTCTCACCGCACTTCCCAGAGCAGTCCCTGGGCCTGTTTTTACAGGCAGACAGTGACTTTAATTGAATCCAGATATCCATCTTGTCTGTCTCTGGAGGTATTTTTTCTTAGTTCCCTATCCCCACCCCTGATCAGCTATCTGTTGAGGGTCTGACAGCCTTAAGCTGAGGACCAGCATGGTGGCCAAGGCTCTGGGTGTTGGATTCCAGGTGTCTAGCATAGGAACCTAGCATTCATCTTCAACCCACCCGCAGGATCCCTGTTCCAGGCAGACCTGGTCCCACTGGATTGAGAGCAAAGGGAGAGATCCTATGATAGGCAAAGCTTTCTTTACTTCATCCTACTTACAGCACTGGGGTGGGGGCATGGGGCAACTCTGGGGACCTCCTCCTTGTTTTCTCCTAGGAGCCTGTATCTTCACCCACTCTGGGTCCTAGAGTAAGACTGGGGTGGGCAGGGAGCCCCGCCACCTTTAGCTGCAGTGGTCGATGAAGCCTGGCGTTTGCTTAGCTTCTCCACTCAATACTCTAATCCTGCTGAAGACCTAATAGACTATTGAGCAGTCCCAGGGGAAAGCACAAGCATCATCAGGCAGTGTGTGTTGTGTTTTACAGCCGTTCCTGAGCATGCTGCCCGCCTGCAGCGCTTGGCCCAGATCCACATCCAGCAGCAGGTATGGGAGGGGAGAGGACTTGAAGGGAAAGTAGAGGTGGTGAGGCTCCTAGTCCCAACCCGTGCTACCTGGGGAAGCAGCCTCAGGCTACCCTCATGTCAGCTCCAGGGGAAACTTGAAGATTTATCCTTTATCTTACATCTGCCTTAGGTCTCTTGCCTCTGAGTAGGACTGTTCTGAGACACCAGAAGGTTGATAATGGGAGGTGCCCAAGAATTTCTGGGGATGGTGTGTCCTTTTCTATGAGTGGAGGAGCTGTTTTCTGTTTTGTTTTGTTTTACCATTCCCAGGCCTTAGATTAATCCTTCAGAGAGGATTCAAACGTAGGGGACAGGGAAGGAGGTATATATATGTCTATAAACTAGCAGGAATATTTCCTTAAATGAGTGGTCCACTCCCCCTTAGGACTGCTGTTAAGGTACCCATCTTGGAGCTTGATTGTGCCTTGCTAGAAATTTGCTCTTTTTGGCTCTGGGGTTAAACACTACCTTTTCTAGGCTTTATGGGGAGTGAGGGCCCCTTATAAGGCGGGAAAGTTAGTGGGAAGTGGGGACTTTATCCAGCTCCTTTGTCATACGTTGGCCCCATAGGACCAGTGTGTGGAGATCACTGAGGAGTCGAAGGCTCTCCTGGAGGAATACAACAAGACTGTATCCTTTCTGCTCGGCCAGGCCCCTAAAAGAATGCTGTCCAAAGCCCTGTCCTTTTGTTCCATCTCCAGCTCTGGCTGTTTTACCCCATCCCAATGACCCTGCCTATTCCCCTCCTCCCCAATCCTTTGGCAGATGGAAGATCTCTCCACTCCCTCATTCAAGCTCTTGTTCTCACCTTGACCTGCCACCAGACGATGCTTCTCTCCAAGCAGTTTGTGCAGTGGGATGAGCTACTTTGCCAGCTAGAGGCCGCCAAGCAAGTGAAGCCAGCAGAGGAATGATGGCTGCTTCCCATTGCTGGGTGGACCAGGACAGCCAGGCTCCAGGGCCATGTGCTAAACTGTCTTTGTAACAGGGCAGAGGCAGCTCTGTATTTACTGGATTCTCAGCCTACCTGCATTCAGGTGGGGCTCTGAGGTCAGAGCTCCAGCTACTTGACGTTTGCTATTTGCACCCTTTCCCCACATCAGTGTCCTATTCCAGTGACAATAAACTATAGAAATTACTGGAGGTGTGTGCCAACTTCCTGGTCTATAACTGGAATGATGGTGAAGATGAGGGTGGTAGAGGGCAGAATTGTCAGCCTTGCTAGTGGTTGGACCAGGAGCTATACTCATCCTGGTCTGGCTTTCTGGGGGATGTAGAGCTCTCAGCAGATACTCTCATGTGATTAATATTAATATGAGTGGAAGATTTGTTTGTGCATTCATTTATTTCACATTTATCAAGTATCCTGCAAATGTCAGATACCATGCTAGGTGGGGAGGATGTGATCCCTGCCCTGCACAGACTAGCTGCAGAGATGATCAAGGAAAAGACCCATCCCACCAGTTGGGCACTGGGTCCTTTGGAGCACCAAAGAAAAAGGGATGGGGGAGGCAGCCCTGGAAGGTGATATGCAGGGTATTCGGGAGCCGGGGAGCAGCATGTGCAAAGGCAGGATCCTTGAGGTTTCTCTCTTAGGAGCTTACTTGGTGCTGTTAAGCGGGAAGAGGAGCCCAGAATAGGTTTGGTTGCAGGGCTTTGGGCTCTTTGGTGGGCATGGGCTGTTTTTGGAGTCGTGTGGGTGGGGGTGGCTGGGATAGAGACGGAGGGAGCTTGATGGAGCCTAGATGGAGATTGGTGCCTCACTCCAGCAAGTGTTTGCTGCCCCCTTGTGGTCTCAGGGAGCGCTGTGGCCCCAAACCGCTTTAGAGCTGCCTGCCCGCCCGCCACCCCACCTGCATCGTTTCGCTAGCATCTCAAATTCAGCATGTCCTAAGATGGAAACTTGGGAGTCATCCTAGATTTTAACCTTCTTCTCAGTACAGTCACCAACTCACCAAACCTACCTCCTATTATCTCCCAACTTAATCTACTTTTCTCTATTCCAACTGCTATTTGTTTCATTCTCTTAAATCATTTAACAAATATTTGAGCTTCTACTATGCGCTAGGCACCATACGAGTCTCCGTGGGCGCGCCCCCGGTACCCCGCCGACTGTTCACCCGAGGTTGCAGACCAGTTTCCCCGCTCCCACCCCCTGCCAGAGTGAGCTGTGCACACAAACTGGTTTGACTGGCCCCTGATGAAAAGCCACCGTGGTTCGCCATGCCCACAGGATGAGGTCGAAGCTAAGAACTCGGTGACCAACGCTCTCCCCCCGCAGCAGCAGCCACTTCAAACGGAACCTCTTGCCCCGTCAAGTGAAACCCACTGCTTCGCCTTTGCTATTGCAGGCGTTCTACTGGTGACGCCCCCCCCCCCCCCCCCCGCCCCGGCCATCTTCTCAGGGCCGGATCCTCCCCATTTTTGGGACGCGAGTCTCTGATGGTGGCTCCTCTCCGCGGAGCTCTTCTGCGCCCCGGTAGGGGTGCCCCTTCCCCAGGGCGTAACAGCGGAGACTGCCTGTATGTTCATGGTCTCAGGTTGCCCTGGCTCAGCTCACTCCTAGACGTCCCGGCCATACTCGGTTTTACCGCTGAGGCACAGCGGGCTACGGCTGGGTAGGTCACGGCCCCGAAGGCCCCGCCTCTATCCGGCGTGCGCGGCCCCGCGGCTTCGGCGCGCTCCCGGCATGCGCGCCATCTTGGCTCCATATCGAATCGGAGGTGTGCGCAGCCGTGGCGGTGAGAGCTGGAGCGAGGCGGGTTTGGGGTCGGTGGTACGGGTGTCTGGATGTACAGGGAGGAGAGCTGAGGCAGGCTCCTTGGTGTCTGAGGCATGCTGGGCTTTGGGCCGCTCGTGGCGGTGGAGGGGCCGTGCTGTGGACCCCGCTCTAGGGAGTAGCCCACGCAGCGTTCCGCGTCAAGCCTCTGAGTTTCTGAGTGACCTGGGTTGGGAGCATCAACACTGGGAATCTCAGGGTGAGAGGTGCTCGGCCCTATTCTTAGGATTCCGGAATGGGGGGAGGGGTTCAGTTCTGTTTGAGGAGCATGTGGAGGAGGGTTCTTGGCTCTTGCCAGGCAGCTTGGAGTGTAGGAACCTCTGCGAGCGGAGTGAGGGGTCCTTGGCCCTATCTTAAAGAGCTGTGGGTGAGGGGCGCTTAGTCTTGTTTTCAAAAGTCTACGGCAGGGTTGTAACCGGGGCACAGGGAAGCAAAAGCACCTGGCTCTGGGGGTCCTGAACAGACCAGATTCTGCCACTCCCGGCTGACAAAATCCAAAGGCAGAGAGATGAGTGTTGATAAAACAAGAAAGGACTTTATTTCAGTGGATCCAGCACTGAGAAGACAGCGGACTCAGTGCTGTCTCAAAAACTCAAAAACTGTCTTCAAATTGCTGACAGTGCTTCTGTGTTTATACAAGGAGAACGTGGGGCAGCGGTCAGTCTGTAGGTGCAATGGGCAGTAAAAGGCAGGTCCATCATTGTCTTGAGGCCAAAGAGGGTCTTGCTGGCCTTTAACACAGTCCTTACTGCTTGAGGGGTAGTTTTGGTTCGCATCAGGGGATGCTTTGCTTGCAGGGTATTTTTTGCCTGAGTTAAAAGATAGCTAAAGGGGTGCGTTGCTGGCTCAGTAGAGCATGCAACTCTTGATCTTGGGGGTTGTAGGTTGGAGCCCCACGTTGGGTGTAGAGCTTTTAAAAAAAAAAAAGGATGGAAGAAAGATAAACTGGAAAGAACTTTATTAGAAAGTACAGGTTGAGGTAAAAATGGAGGTACTTGAAGTCCATGTTCAAGGGCACAGCCCTGTCCCAAGGAGCTCAAGGTGAAGGAGGCTCAGTCCCAGTCCTAGGGAGCTTAGGATGAGGGGGCTTGGCCTATCCTAAAGAGACCAGTTTTTGATGAATTTGGCCCTGTGTCAGGGACTGCACGGTGGAGGGAGGCTTATGGCTATGTCCAGAAGAATGGGACATTTGGGATACTGCCCTTTCCCAGGATAAAGTAGGCATGGCACCTGTGCTGAGAAGCCAGGGATGAGGGGATACAGTAATGTTCCTGGGAAGTCTGGGATGAGGAGCGGGACCATTTCCTGGAGAGCTGGGGTTAGAGGATGGCTTGGGGCGTATTGCCCAGCATTCATCTGACACTTCCCTGCAGTGGACCGTGAAATTCAGACACAACGACAAGAGGAATGGAGCACTACCGGAAGGCTGGCTCTGTGGAACTCCCAGCACCTTCTCCAATGCCGCGGCTACCTCCTGATACCCTGGAGATGCGGGTCCGAGATGGCAGCAAAATCCGCAATCTACTGGGGCTGGCACTGGGTCGATTGGAGGGTGGTGGTGCACGGCATGTGGTGTTCTCAGGTTCTGGTCGGGCTGCAGGGAAGGCAGTCAGCTGTGCTGAGATTGTCAAGCGGCGTGTACCGGGCCTGCACCAGCTTACCAAGCTGCGCTTCCTGCAGACCGAGGACAGCTGGGTGCCAGTCTCACCTGACACAGGCCTGGATCCCCTCACGGTACGCCGCCATGTACCTGCAGTGTGGGTACTGCTCAGCCGGGACCCCTTGGACCCCAATGAGTGTGGCTACCAGCCTCCAGGAGCACCCCCTGGCCTGGGCCCCACATCAAGCTCCAGCTGTGGTCCACGACCCCGAAGAAGGGTTCGAGACACCTGGTCCTGAAGATGTGCCAAGCAAGCTGTTTTCCACGCATGAATGTCTAGGATGGCTTTGCCTCCTCAGGAAAGCCTCTTGTAACTGTTCAACATCCCCAACAAGACTTGAATTCACAGAAATGGGCCTCCCTGTCCTGCTTCCCCTTCTTTCTGGAGTGTGAAAAGGGACTGCTACAAAGAGTTAAAAGGTGTGCAGTCTCAGCTGGGGTTTACTTGGCATTCTACCTACTGTGCCTCTGTCCTTTCTTCTGGCAGAGATCCAGGGAGTGGATTAGGAAATAAACATTCTGCCCATTTGTTTGATGAGCCTCTGCTTGACCTGCTATGTGGAGGTGGGAATAAAGGAGGGGGAGTCCCTGTACCCTTCCATCCCACCCCTAGTTTAGGGACATTTTTCTTTTGCAGCATTTTTTACATTGTAGTGATTTACAGTGTAGTGATTAAGGTCATGGTCTCAAGTACTGACTACCCGGATTTGAATCCTAGTTCTGCCATTTGCTAGTAAGTTTACTGCTTTGTGAACTTGGGCAAGTAGTACTCTGAGCCTTAGTGATCCCATCCATAACACAGGATATATGTGGGTTTTACCTCATAAGGTTGTTATGAGGATTAAATGTAGAAATATACACATACAACTCTTAGATACCACCTGGGCGTATAGTGTTATATAAATGTTAATTGCTCTCATTATTTATAACTCCATTTACAAACATATTTTTTCCTATCTTAAAAACAACTCACGGGGCACCTGGCTGGCTCAGTTGGAATATTATGTGGCTCTTGATCTCAGGGTCATGAGTTCAAGCCCCATGTTAGGTGTAGAGACTACTTAAATAGATAGACTTTAAAAAAACAAAAAACCTATAGCTTGGGGCACCTGGGTGGCTCAGTGGGTTAAGCCTCTGCCTTCAGCTCAGGTCATGATCTCAGGTCCTGGGATTGAGCCCCACATCAGGCTCTGCTCAGCAGAGAGCCTGCTTCCCCCTCTCTCTGCCTACTTGTCCTCTCTGTCAAATAAATAAATAAAATCTTAAAAAAAAAATAGCTCAATTTCATATCTCCTCTCCAGGTTTCATCCTTCCTTTTTATCCCTTGCTGCTCCTTTTCTGTCTCAACTTGGCCATAGACTCTTACATTCACCATGGTAAGGCAGGGGCATGAGGAGAGGTGAAGATTGCAGTGGTAGCCAGGAGTCTGCAGGAACAGAGCAGGATTGTGGGCAGTATAGATTCAGTGAAGAGTTAAGTCAGGTGAGTCTCCCACTGGATTTTGAGGTCTTCTCCAATGTATCCAGTAGACTGTCCATTCACCAGGAAAGCACAAACTTGGGGCTCTTCTGGGCTCACATTGTGGCATGGAGGGCCCAACAATTTGAGAGTGGTGAAATGATATTTGGCTGAGTCTAGGTGGGAGGGGTTAGGAGGTTGGGAGAAATGGAGGACAGAGGCCTCAATAAGGGCTTTAGGGCAGGGATTAGGGGACCAAGCGTAAGGCCAGAAGGCTGTGGTCAAGCTTTGAATGCTGCATTCTGTGCTTTTCAAGGAGGTTGCCCAGCGTAATAGAGAAGACTCTGAGGGAGAGGCAAGTGATGCAGATTCAGGGGATATTAGAGACGTGAAATCCTCTGACCAGCTCCCCAGCCAGGCCTCTCAAACACAGAAGGTCAAGGAGCATCTAACACACCCCTAGAAGCTCTGACCAGCACTTTGGTGTCTTGCTAGCAGCAACTGCCTGACTTCTCCCTATTCTCTTTGTGGCTAACTCGGGTTTTTGGTCCTTCCCAACTTCTGCATATTGACTTTTCTCTAAGCATCACTTGGTGTTTTCTACCGTGAAAAGCTTTCCGAGTGCCACTAGTCCCCAGAACTTCAGGACCAGCCTCTTGAAGACTTTTGTTACGTACCTCAACATCCCATCCTGATCCAGTCTGCTCTAGCCATGGTGTAATGGTCAAGTGGAATAAACATGGTGACCGGTACTGAATGAATGCTTCAGTAAGGTGGTATCACAAGCCCTGGGAGTCCTAGGAGGGCTCCCATTTGGGCAGCACACTGAGGCACCACCTGGCAACTCCAGGATGATGGCAGGGTAGTTGGTGAGGGAAACAGCTGGAGTCAAAATTGGGAGGAACAGGATCTATCTGCAGTTCCAAGAATCAGGAAATAGGCCAGAAGCTTAGAGAGGGATGACTAGTGATTCTGGGGTATTTTTCCTCCTGGGTTTCTGTGGGGCCCTATTGGAACCTAGAGGAGGAATTATAGGGAGGGAGCCAGAGAGAAGATAGACCTTTAGAACCAGAAATCTTGACCCAACTTAGGAGGGACATAAGAGTTGTGTGTAACTGCTGATTCAGTTTCTTCCCACATTCTTAATCCACTCCAGTGTGGCTTCTGCCTCCATAATTTCTTAGGAAAGGTTATGCTTTGGTATGAAAGGTAAGGAAGTGGAGATAGCTCTTTCCAGAAGTAGGTTTGTGAATGGGAGGAGAGGTGGTAAATGTAGAGGAATGCGGGATACAGAGAGTTTTTTACTTTAATGACTTAGAAATTTGAGCAAACTTGTAGGTTGGTGGAAGAAGTTAGTAGAGAAAGAGAAAGATGCAAGAGACTGTGGTTAACTCAGAATGAGACTCTGTAAGAGGTAAAAGGGAATGGGAGCCAGAACCATGGAGGTATGGGCCTCCCAAAGGGGACAGGAGAGAGGACTCCCTGTAAGTTCCCAGAGAAGGAGTTGAAGATGGGTGTGCATGAGGAAGGATGTGGAGGTGAAGGTGGGATATGAGGGAGTTCAGAAGGTTTCTCTCTCTTCTTGAAGCAGGAAACCAGCTCTGTTGCTGAGAGTGGAATGAGGAGGCGGGTGGGAAAGTAGTACGAGATAGTTGTTGCAGGAGAGAGACCCAGAGAGGTACAGGAGGATGACCAGGCAGGTCTAAAAGCCCAGGTGAGGCTGGTGACCATGAACTTGTAGTGTTATCAGAGTGTGAGCTTCAGTAGCATCCATAGGATAGGTGAGGACTCAAGAGAAATCACTGTTGCATTCTTCCAGACTGTGGTTGAGACTGGCAGAAATGATGAAAGAAGAGTGGGGAGAAGAGCAAGATGTAGTGAAGAGTCAAGGAATCCAAAGTGGGCCAGGAGACAAGTGAAGATAGAAAGGGGTAGAAGTCACTGTCCTGGAGATCCACATGAAGATGTCTGGGGTGGGGTGGAATGAAATGGAGTAGTTGAGAGAACTAGGACAGGGCACTGCCCTAGTTCTAGGGCAGTCATACCAAAGTACCACAGAGTGGCCTAGAACAACAGAAATGTATTGCCTGACAGTGTTGGGAAACTAGAACTCTCAAGTAGGCATCAGCAGGGCCATTTTCCCTCTGAAACCTATGGGAGAATCCTTCCTTGACTTGTCCTATTTTGTTTGTTTGTTTGTTTGTTTGTTTTAAAAGATTTTATTTGACAGAGACCACAAGCTGGGGGAGTGGCAGGCAAGGGGGAAAGCAGGCTCCCCGCTGAGCAAGCAGCCCGACAATGCACAACTCCATCCTCAGGCCCTGGGACTCTATCCTCAGACGCTGGGATCACGACCTGAGCCCAAGGCAGACGCTTAACCAACTGAAGCACTCAGGCGCCCCAGACTCATCCCAATTTCTGATTTGTCAGTCTTTGGCCTTCCTAGCTTTTAGATGTCATTCTAAAATGACTCCAGTCTTTCATCTTCACCCTTTCTTCCCTTGTGTCTGTTTCTATGTTCAGTTTTCTCCTTTTTATAAGGAAACTGATCATATTGGATTAGGGCCCACCCAAATAGCCTCATTTTAATTTGAGTCCCTCTGTAAAGATCTTATTTACAATAAAGTCACCTTTTCTCGTACTGGGGTTAGGACTTAAACATATCCTTTATAGAGGGACATAATTTAACATTAACTAAAGGATGAGATGGAAGAAGGTGGTTTTGAGAGTTTTAGGAGCTGACTGGACTTTGTTGTGGCCATGAGAGTGGATAGCTGGGTGGCCTGGAGGAAAAGTCACTGAAGATGAGGCTGAAGAATTAAGAGGCTGGGGAGGGTGGCAGTGTGTTGGGGGCAGGAGTTGGGCATCAGGATGGGCAATGGAGTCATCCAGGATGGAATGTGCTGAGCATTCTTGTTGCCTGGTTTGGAGGTGGCATGTCAAGTGATTTTGGTAGTCTTGGGATGGGAACTTAGAAACACAACATGACTGGAGGTGTTATATACCTTCCCCATGCAAGCAGGCACCAAGTCCTGCCAATTTTGCTTCCTAGGTGTCTCTCCATTCCCACATGACCACTTGTTTTGTGCCCCTTATTATCTTAGAACATTCTCCTTACTGGTCTCCTTGCTTTACACCCTTCTGAGCTATCCTTCAAACCAAGTTTCCTTTATTCAGAATGCTCTTCTGCCAGATTCCTTCCTGGCTGTCTCCCTTTCTCCTTTAAGCCTTTGCTCAAATGTCACCTCAGCAAGGCCTTTTCTGACTGATCCATTTAAGATTGCAGTCAAACACTTCTGTACTTTTTTTTTTTAAAGGGTTTAATTTGTTTAAAAAGAAATAAGAGAGAGAGCGCATGTGAGCGAGAATAAGCAGGAAGAGGGAAGGAGAATCTGAAGCGGACTCCACACTGAGTAAGGAGTTCAACACAGGGCTCAATCCCAGGACCAGGAGATCATGACCTGAGCTGAAACCAACAGTCAGATGCTTAACTGACTAAGCCACCCAGGTGCCCCATCAGTCAAGCACTTGATTTCCCTGACCCTGCCTTCCCCCCCACTTCTAATTTACTTCTCTAAAATAGTGTTTTTGTTTATTGTCTTGTCTCCTCTAGATGAGAATGTAAGCTTAGAAAAGGCAGGAATCTTTGTTTTGTTGATTAATCTTGAACATTGCTTGGTTACGTAGTAGGTGCTTGATAAATATTTAGGCCATCTGTCATTCTCCCTCAACCTCCCCATGTCCAGATTATAAGACAAAATCCAAATTCATTCACTGGATAGTCTTTTATTTATTTATTTAAAAAAAAAAAAAGATTTCATTTATTTATTTGACAAGGAGAGAGAGATCACAAGTAGACAGAGAGGCAGGCAGAGAGAGGGGGAGGCAGGCTCCCACCAAGCAGAGAGCCCAATGCGGGGCTCGGTCCCAGGACCCTGAGATCATGACTGGAGCAGAAGGCAGAGGCTTAACCCACTGAGCCACAGAGGCGCACCCATTCACTGGATAGTCTTAAAGGACCCCCTTGCTTAGTCACTGCCATTGCTCAGCTCATCTTTGGCCCACTGCTCTTGGACTTGGGCTCTGGCCACACTAATGCCTTACTTTTCTCACATGCCATGATATTTTCTGCTTCTGAGCCATTCTGTCTGCTTGGAACTCATCAGAGCTGTTCAAAGAACGCTAAGCTCTGGGCACTCGCCCTGAGGACCTCCCTCCTCACCACTCCTCTCCCTGCCCCCTCCCTCCGCCATTTGGGATTTAGCCTGATTCTTTTTTTTTTTTTTTTTTTTTTTTTTATTTGACAGAGATCACAAGTAGGCAGAGAGGCTGGCAGAGAGAGAGGAGGAAGCAGGCTCCCTGCTGAGCAGAGAGCCCGATGCGGGGCTCCATCCCAGGACCCTGGGATCATGACCTGAGCCGAATGCAGAGACTTTAACCCACTGAGCCACCCAGGCGCCCCGGGACTTGGCCTGATTCTGATGGGTACCTCCAACTCCCACTTTAGTCCTCCCCCTGGGAAGGTGATGTTTGGCTGCACTTCTGAACATGACCACAAGGTGGCAGCATTTACAAAGGGATGCCCCATCCTGTTGCAGGGTTTGGGCAGAGGTTCCAGGAGCCTCAAGACAGGGATAGTTAGTCTAGGCTTACAAAGATTATTCATTTGTTCAACAAACAGCCAATGGCTACCCTTAATGTGACAAATGCAGCCACTGGCTTCAGAACTTCCCCCCCCGCAAGAGGCTAATAGCCACATATGTAGATAGTTTCATTATTGGTATGATACATAGAGGGATTAGAGAATTTTGTTAGACTTTAAGAGTTCAGAGGCCCTCATCCAGTCTTTAGGGACAAAGCTTCAAAGAAGAGATGATGCCTATGTAGAATCTCGAAAAAAACTCCAGAAGTAGAAAGTGAAGAGGACATTCTAGGTAAAGGACAGGCATGAACTGGGGCGCCTGGGTGGTTCAGTTGGTTAAGCAACTGCCTTCGGCTCAGGTCATGATCCTGGAGTCCCAGAATCAAGTCCCACATTGGGCTCCCTGCTCAGCGGGGAGTCTGCTTCTCCCTCTGACCTCTCCCTTCTCATGCTCACTCTCGCGTTCTCTCTCTCAAATAAATTAAAAAAAAAAATTTTAAAGGACCGGCATGAACTAAGGCATAGAGGTGAGAAGAGCACAGAGATCATACTGGAGCATGAAGTTCAAGGCAGGGAATGTGAGGAAGGGCCTGAGTGCTGGGCCAAGGAGCCTGGATTTTTTCTTGAGGGTGATGGAGAGTCACCTCCAGGCTTTAAGGAGGAAATGTGGCATATCAAATTCATGTCTTAGAGCCCTGGCTCCTCCAGTGTGGATAGTAGATTGGGGACACAGGTCAGAAAGGGCAGTGAAGAGGGTTCTGTAGGGGTCCAGGGAGAGATGGTAAAGCCAAAATGATGGGTGGAGCCTTAGAGAAGCCCCTCCCAGTCCACAAGAGCTTCCAAAGCCTGGCACTTTGAAAGAGTTCTTGGCCCTAGGCACCCTCTTCACCACCATTTAAGCCACCTCAGCCCTTCTGTTTCAGAGGCCCCTTTTGTCTGTCTTAGCTCTCCTGGTTATTCTGGTTGGAACCAGCGTCCTTTGTCAGTTTCCATGTGAGGCCCACAGTTCCTATGTCCCCATTCTTTTGGTAGATGTGTCAGCCTTCAGTTCACACTACATCCCAGCTTCCCGCAGCGTGATCCTTTCACCCACCTCCTTCTTTGACAGAAACAACAGACAGAAGTGTGACTGAGGGGCCTTCCTCCTCTGCAGCTGTCACTCCCTGCCATGCCCCCCACCTCACCAGTGTGTGTGTGTGTGTGTGTGTGTGTGTGTGTTTGTACGTGTACATGTGTACCATTGGCAGGACTGATGCTGAGGGAAGGGCATCTCTGGCAGGCAGAGGGGCATCACCTGAAGAAAGGTCTGGAGATAGGAAAGTACAAGGGAGTGTCGGGGGAAAGAGGGGGAATGTCTTAAGAGGTCTGGCTAACCCTTGAGGTTGGGCCTGGAGACATGACCATGTATTGCCGGCAGGGGGCACCACAGCCAGGTTTTGAGCAGGGTTTGGGAGAGTCACCTTCATTCACAGTCTCATGAATATGCACAGAAACCTGTTGAATTATGCAGACCGAAAGGATGTAAATGTATATGCAAATTTAGTGCTGCCCTCCCTGTTGCTATGGAAACCAAAGAATAGCAAAGGGGGGCCCAAACCCTGGGGAGGCCAGGCTGGAGAGACTGGAGACCAAGAGCCTCTCCTCTGTCGCCTGCTTTTCCCTTTCCTGCTGTTTTGATCATTTTCTTTGCCTTACTCTGTCTTTGTCTCCTTGCTCTCTCCATCTCTCTGCCTCCCTTGATCTTTCTGTCTCCACCTCTATTTCTCCCTCCTGTTTTTTCATTTCTGTCTCTCAGTCTCTGAGTTCTGTCTGTCCCTGTCTGTATATATTTGACTCCATGTAACTGTTGCTCTATGACTCTGAGACAGTATTTCTCTGTGACCTCATGTCTTCCCTTATCTTTATGTCTTAAATTGCATGGCTCTCCCTCCTGCATCTCCCTTTCTCCATGTCTCTGACTCACATCTTTTTTTCTCTGCATCTCTATTTTTGTGTCTGACTCTGTCTAATTGTGTCTATTTCTTGGTCTCTCTTCCAGGTTCTCCCCCCTCTCTTTCACTCTGATTCTCTCTCTCTGAACTTCTTATTCCAATGCTTGTCTCTGTCTGATGGGAAGGAAAGAAAGCTACATATCCGTCCTTGCCTGACAGCCCGACTGCCTGCATGTTCGAAGTTTCCTGAGTGCTCTGCCTACATATAATCCAGTTTCAGGTCTGGCTCCTGTCAGCCTTGGCACAGAATCCCCGTGACAGGCCCACACTGGCTGCCGGTACACCCGGGCTCCTGTTCCAGCCTCTGCCTGCTGTGTGACCCTACCTAGTATTTCTCTCTCTCTGGATCTGTAATCTCATCTCTCGCTCCATGAATCTGGTGGGCATCCTGAGGCAATGATGTGTAGAGAACAGGCAATTGAGAGGTAAGTCTTAGTGGTTCATCCATCTGGCCCTCTGCCTAAGGGCTGACGTGAGGGGTCTGGCTGGGGTCCAAGTATGGGGGTGTCTAGGGCTAGTTGAGACCAATCCTGGCCCCAGAGAAGACTCCTTGTTCAGCCACAAAATCAAGCAGCAACGTATCCACAGTCTATCCATGCTCCTGTCTGTTGCAGCCTTAACCATCCAATTACCTATTCAGGGTCCTTTGTTTGCCCCTCTGTCATTGGATTTCTATTTATAGAGCACCTGTTCTACACCGTGTCTCTGTCTTCACAGATCCACAGTGATAGAGAAATGACATCTGGACTTTTTGCCTCCTCCCCCTACCTCCCCCGCCCCAGAATGTGCTCTTTGGTCCAGGTGGAAGAACACAGACTCTTCAATCCCACAGCTTCCTATCCCTGGTGGGCTCATTCGGGGGTGTAAAGCATACACAGCTGCAAAAGTCATAGATCAAGGTTAGGAGAAACAGAGACACAGAGATAAAGATAGAGAAACAATATGTCTCCATACAGGGTTTGGGATGGGGTGTGGGAAATGAGGCAGGACTCAGGGTAAGGGTGGCCCAGAATGTTTTGAGGGCAGGTAAGCCACTTAGAGGTAGAAGGCTTCCCCCTTCAGTCCTGGGCTCTGGGCAGGTTGCCTTACCTCCAAGCAGGCACTAGACATGGGGGATCTGGCTTGGGCCCAGGTGTGGGGGCAGTCAGAGAAGTCAGGGCAAGTCCCCCTTGCTCCAAGAGAGTGCCAAGTTGAGCCCCCAGCTCTCCTGTCTCTCCAGAGGACACAGACATAATCACTCTTCCCACCAACTGTGATTCACCCATGTTCAGGCCCAGGCGTGATCCTGCTTTCAGGAATTCCATGTTTGAATTAAAAACCTCCCTGGACATTCCACCCCATCTGGGCTAGTTGTGCCAACGGGGTTGGAGCAGGGTCAAACAGGCTGTCTGGGGGGCTTCTGGCAAAGCCACATATGGAGAAAGAAAAAGGGATAATGGGAAAGATGGAGAGTGAGAGAGACGGAGAGACAGAGGATGAGATACATAGAGGGAGGTGGAGGAAGACAGAGGAGACATAAAGACATTGATGGGGAGAAAGCCGAAGCCAGCAAATGAAGGGGGGTCTGGTGCCCACCAGGCTAGTGCTCAACACTTGACTGGATTATCTCATTTAATTGAATCTTCACAATAGCCCTAGGAAATAGGCACTATTATGATCCTATTTTACTCCTGAGGTAATTGAAGAACAGAGACATGAAGTCATTTCCCTGAGGTCACAAAGCCAGTAAATGGTGGAGTAGGTATTTGAACCCTACAGTCTCACCGAAGAGCTAAGAAAAGAGACAAATATAGAGACTGAGGTGGGGACAGATTATCCCACCAGCACTCATGGGAAATCTGGGAATCCTGAAGTCATCAGGCAGCTGGCAGGGGAGGGCTTTCCCACAGGTCAACAAGCATGCAGCTTCCCATCCTTTCTATCAGAGACAAGGACTGTAACAGAGAGAGACATAGAAGGAGAGAGAGACAGAGACCTCAGAGCAGGGAGAGAGATGGAAAGGGATCTCCAGGCCACAGAATTCCTTGTCAGACCCTCCTTCCTGCCAGGTGTACAGCCTGTCCTGCTCCTGATTCGGATCTGGCCCAGCCAACGCCTTGCCTTGGTGGGACCCAGACTTTGAGATTCATTCTTTCTTCCCTACAGATTTACTGAGCGTCTACTAGTAGAGGCACTCCTGCCCCACATCTCCTACCTCTTTCTCTTTCCCTATTGAGAAACCCTTCCTATTGTCTAATGTAAATCCCCGAAGATAAATTCTGCAATAAAGGATCCAGATTAGAATTTGGGGACACTTCAATATGGAGGCTTAGCCTAGCTAAGCACAGAGAAGAGGTCCCTAAGGACTGGCTTTGGGTGCCTTCTGGTTGGAGGCCCCTTGTAGTTGGTCTGGGGAAGAAGGTCATGGCCCAGCTGGTGGGGCCCAGAGAGCTGAGCTGTCAGCAGCAAGGAGGATAGGGTTGAGAAGAAAACCAGGAACTATCCTGAGGGAGGCGGGGAGTTGGCCTTATGGTTTCTAATGTCTTAACCCTGGTTTCAATTACCCCCAGGGTCCCCGGGGTTCCCTGGCTGTTGAGGGCTCCCAAGCTTGAGGAATGCTCAGGACCCTCCTGGGAATGCCAGAGACTAGAGACTCAGGGATAGGAGGCTGGGGGCGAGGGAGCTTTTCCAACCTTTTCTTCCCAATGTCTGGCTGAGAGAGGCCCCCAGACCAAGCAGGGCTCTGAGGACAACAGGGAGGCTGGGGAAGGAGGGGCCCACCCTCTGCTCCCAAGCTTCTGTGGAAGGGCTACGTCAGCCAGCTCCTTAACACCAGCGTGGTCCCAGTGACCTCAGCCCAGTCCTGGCTGCTAAAGCCCAGAGCTCTTTCTTGGCCTCACCAGGCTCCTTTTTGGTCTTGTGACATCCCTGACTCCTGCTCTTCTGTCTCTGGAGCAACCACACTTTCTCTGCCCTCTCTGTTTTTTGTTTGTTTTATTCTTCAAAGATTTATTTTTTGTTTGTTTATCTATCAGAGAGAGAGAGCACACATGCCATACTAGGTCTAGGGCAAAGGGAGGGACAGAGGGAGACTGTGGGGCTCAATCTCAGGACCTGACATCATGACCAGCGCTGAATTCAAGAGTCAGAGGCTCAACTGACTGAGCCACCCAGTCACCCAGCCTCTCTGGTCTTCTTCAGTCATGGTTCCTAGGGCTTCGCCGCCACCCTCTCTACCCCTCCCCCTCCCTCTCATTTTCTCTCCCCGCTCCATGATCTTTTTATCTCCTACATCACTCAGAGTGCCTGGATCAGTCTGAGACTTTGACGAATACCCACACAACCCCCAAGAGCCAGTTACAGAGGGCACTGGGAGCTACTGAGCAGGGAACGGCACACTGCCACCAGGCAGCCCTCTCTTACCTTCTGTGTTGTCCTCCCCATCCTTGTCCCTGCTGGCCATCGTCCCACAGACCCTTCAACTGGACATGTCAAGCCCCAGCTCTCTCCAGCTCAATGAATGGCACCATCATCTCCCTGTCACTTATGCCAAAAAGCTGGGCGTCATCTATGCTTTTGTACACAATGTTCCCTCTGGCCCTGGCACACAGTAGGTGCTAATAAAATGTCTGTTGAACTGAACTTATTTCAATTTTCTCCTTTGGACTCCCATCTGCTTCTGTCTGTTTCTCTGGGACTTGGTGTTTCTGGCATTCGGTCTTCAAATCTCGAATTTTCCTCTGTCTTCTGAATCACTGCAATTGAGTTTCTGAGGGAGAAGTTGGGCCTCTTTTCTTCCCTCTGCCCTTGCCCCAGGGAATCGCAGGCTGGCTAGAAATGGAGCTGTGGGAGCTGAAGAGAGGGAGCCGATCTTGGAGCCATGTTTCCTATTTGAAATCCCAGTGCCATTATCAGGAGGCGGCCTATAGCAATGGGGATTGAAGGTCAGACTCTGGGCTGTCACTGGAAGGAGGCAGTTCCTTTTGAAGACATAAGCCTCCTCCATGAAGGATTGTGGGAGAAAGGGATTCAAGACCCACTGGAGGGGGAGGAAAGGTAGGAGGGACTTTGTGCTTCATTTGGAACTCGTTTCATGCAAATTTTTACAACACAAAATGAAAAATTGCATCTGTGGTTTTGCAAGTCTATGCCCCTGCTCTAGTGTCCTAATTCCTAGTTTCTCTGTCCTCTCTTGTCCCTCTCCCCACCCTACCTCCCCATCCTCTCTGGATCCTTTTCTTTCTCCCTGACCATCTGCTCCTTTCCCAAACTTATTCCAGACTCCAGGATCATGGCAGGGAGGGTCCTTAGGAGAGCAGATGCTAGGCTAAGTGTCCAGGGATCTCTTCTCTGTGTACAGGGCAACACAGGGTTTCCTCCATCATGGGAGCAGGTGGAGATGAATCTGAGTGCCCACTCTCCTCCCTCAAAGCTCTGTTCTCTCTTCAGCCCCATGCTGGAGCTCTCCCTCCTAGGGTAACTGCAAACACCTGTTCCCTGGGTGTCCCACCTTTATCCTCCCTCTCGCCCACCACCCCGAACAGCAGCAGCCTCAGGGATCACACTAAAACACAGATCTGGTGATGTTCCTCACCTGCGTCCTGCCTTTCCAGGCCTGCATGGCCTTAGCACCAAGCGCACTTCAGGATGAGGTCTCTGAGCCACTCAGACTGTCTCAGTCTGCCTTCTGGGTCTCTGCTTACTCCCTTACTGCCTACCAAACCTTTCCCACCCCTTGAGGCTGTAACCCATTCAGGTAGTTCCCTCTCCTGTGCCCTGGGACTTGACTCCTCCAGGTGAACATTGTCCTGCTTGCTTATATCATTTGTTCATTCATTCATTCATTCATTCATTCAATAGTTCCTTAAATCTAATTCAAATGTTAGGAGCACCTTTTCTATGCCAGACCCACAGGGCTGCCCTCATGGAGCTCACAAGTAACTAGGTAGTTAAGCATCACACAATTACTGAAAGGAAAAAGACTGTGGCACTAAGGAAGAAGACAAAGGGCTTAATCTACGCTGCAGTTTAGGTGTCATTTAGGCTGTCACCTCTTGCCCAAGGGGGCTGAGTCAGACATGGGCCCTCTCATGTGGACAAATTGTATCCTTAGCTATTTTGTTTAGTATCCATCTTCCTTGACTAGAATGAGAGTTCCATGAGGGCAGGGGATGTTTAAACTTTTTTTTTTTTTTTTGACAAAAAGTAAAGAGTAAAGTACACAAACCTTAAGGGTACAGCTTAAATTTTGAGCATGGGTCTAAACTCTTGGAACCACCATTCCCCCCCCACCCAATAAAAGTAAGTGCAATTCAACTTCTATCACCATAAACGAGTTTTCCTTTCTTAGAGCGTTATTTTTTTTAAAGAAATATTTATTTATTTATTCATGAAAGAGAGAGGGAGACAGAGGCAGAGGGAGAAGCAGGCTCCCTGTGGAGCAGGGAGCCCCATGTGGGACTCGATCCCAGGACCCAGGGATCACGACCTGAGCTGAAGGCAGATGCTCAACTAACTGAGCCCCCCCTAGGTGCCCTGTTCTTGAGCTTTATACAAATGAAATCATTCATTATGGACCCTTTTGGTCTGGTTACTTTTTTCTCTTTGCTCAACATCTTATCTGCCAGCTTTATCCATTTTTGGTTGCGTGTAGCTCCTGTTGGTCTTTTTTATTGCCATAACTGCATCATAATCTCTTCATCCGTTTGGGTTGTTTCCAGTTTGATAATATTATGAATAAAACTGCTATGAACATTCTTTGTGAGGTGGTAGGGTATATCTATGTTCAGCTTAGTAGATCCTGCCAAACAATGTTTCCAAATGGTTGTACTAACTTGTACACATATCAGCAGTGTGTGGCCTCCTAGTTGCCCCACATCCTTGCCAGGGTGGGGGATTTTTGTCTGTTTGGCTCACTGCTCTGTTCTATCACTTACATCAATGCCTGGCATATAGTAGATGCTCAATATATACTTATTGGCCACCTTATGAAGGGGAGGCCATCAGCATTCCTGGGGTCCTGTTCTGGCTCTGGCACTAACTTGCTGTGTGACTCTGGTCAGGTGAATCCCCCTCTCTGAGTTGTTGCCCTGTCTGTAGCATAAGGGGACTGACAGTAGGGGCTTTGCCTTCCAGTGCCAGCTACTAGGCACTGTGAGAGCTAGACACCTGCTCATTCACTTACTCTGCTTGTACCAATCAAGGTGCTAATGATGGGTGCCAGGATGGCGAGAGTGTGATCTGTGACATACCACTCACAGCTTCTTTCAGGTCAGCCCAAATCAGGGGTCACTGCCCATCTTGTCCCCAACTCATCCTTCTGGAGCTTGTTCCTCCTCTCTCTGTCCAGCCCTGACCCAAGGGGGAGAGGGTCTGGGCTGAGCCTGTGGATGGAAAATGTGATTAATAATCAAAAAAACATCCAAGAGGAAGAGACCAGGAAAACAACTTGGGGAAAGCTCCTCGCCCAGGGGAGGGGGGCCATGTCGTGGGCCTTGGGACAGCTCCGGCTGCCCTCCCGCCGCCCTTTCTGGGAAGCTGCCACAGGAGTGGGTAATTTTAGCCAAAAGTGAAAAAAAAAAAAAAAGCCACTCTAATTATTTATGAAAAAAGATGCACCCCCATGTAAATTATGTTTCCTCTTGAGGCTTCCCCCTACTGTTACTCTATTCCTAGTGATCCCTCTGCTTGGTCAGCCTGGGGGGCCCTAGAGACACTGGATTGGGGGCAGAGGAGAAATTTCAACATGAAATGTTTTGTTCATTAGCAGAGAACATAGGGGGAAATTCCCTTGCTGCCTGGGCCTGGGCAGCCCAGGCAAATACTCAAAAGCTATTTTGAAAAATAGAGTCTGGGCTGCAGAGTAGGGTGGAGGTTATTTTGGGGGGTGGGGGGTGGAGGAGAGATACAGACATTTTCTTCCATCCTCTTAGACTCCGGACTTTCAGGGGCTTCCTGAACCTTAATCCTTCCTCCTTTCAGGGATTTCATTCTCAATGTCTCAGGTTGCCTTCCAAACTTCCTTCTTAGCAAAACAGGAGGAACTGGGGTTAGACTGGCGTTAGAACTTCCAACTAAGGAGGAAAGAAGGGTATCAAAGAAAAGGAAGGGAGGCTTTGGTCTATCCAAATAATTTAGAATTCTTGTAGAATACAATGGGATCAGTAGGCAGCAAATCTGAGGGGGGCCTGGAGCAGGACTGAAAGCGCTGTTTTCTATCAGAGTGGTTTAGAGGGCCCCAGTGAGGAGGGAAGTGTAGGTAACTCCGGAGAACTGAGGGCAATTCGGGCTGAATACTTAGGTTTCTCCATTAGAGTTGCAGCTCTCTCCTAGTTTCTACCTTTAGGGAATCTTTGCCCTTTTCTGGTGCCAAGGTTGGAAGGGTCAGGGCACACTTAGGCAGTGGTCCAAATAACAGAATTCCAGAAGGGGCTCTGCAGCATGGGAGTGTGGTAAGTGAGCCCTAGGTGCTGTCCCAGAATAGGGGTGAGTCCCCCCTGGGGAGCCAGGGCTGGACCCTCAGTGTGTGTGTGTGTGGGTGCTCAAGGGGCCCCCCTCCCTAGCTCGGCCTGGGGCTGTGTTAGGATCGGGTTTCTCGGCGCCTGGAGCCTCCGCGAGGCCGAGCTGTTCCCGGTCCCCGGCCAAGCCGCCCTGGGCGCTGGCACTGCGAGAGGAAGCAGGGGAGGGGGGGGCGCGGTGAGGGGGAGTGAGAGGGGGGAGCTATGAGGGCTTTTACGTAACTGCCTCCCAGAGCCCGCCCCTACTGCTAAGGGACTTTGTGGGACTGTGTGATTGACAGTGTGTGCCTATGCGTGTGTGCCTCTGTGACACGTGGTGTGAGTGCATGGCTGTGTGTGGGGCTAGATCTGTGTGTGGGGATGGTGTACAAGTGTGTGATTTGGTGAATCCTGCCCTTCTAGGACCTCTAGCTGCTAGTTGCAAGCAGAGGACCCTGATGCCCAGTGGAACATAGTAAGGTTGGATATAAACATTTGGACTCTTTGAGACTGAGTATGTGACTTACATGATGGTGTATTTGGTATTTGAAGGCAAGACAGAGAGCCTCTTTGTATTTGTACCTTGGGTAGCCAGATACGTGACCACAGTGGAGCTTTCTGATGGTATGGCTGGTTAGAAGAGCATCATTTCCCAAAGGAGCACTAGAAAAGGCAGACTACAGGAGGTGGGGTGGAAGCTCTCTTTCCCTGAGGGCACATCAGTAGGAATGGGGGCAAGGGTCCTTGCTACCCAGTCCTGGGATGGCCAAGTTGATTCCTGAGAGCGAGGGCACAAGGTGGTCCCGGGTTAGGTCACATGCCATGGTGGAGTAAGGTGGAGCCAAAAATCCTGCCATAGAGCCACCTGCCATGGCAGGTGTAAAACTCCGAGATTTCAAGGTCAAGAACTTCCCTCAATTTCCCAAGGCCTTCCAGAGTTATCAAATCTGAAAACTACACTACTTGCCTGCAGGAGGAGCTCTGAACTAAGGGAGTTATTTCCTGCTGCCCCTTAAGGGAGAGGCAGATGTTGAAGAATGAGATGGGATGGGGCTGGGGGAGGGTATCAGTGAAGTGGGGTTTAGTTAAGGATAAGTGCACCATGACGGAGAAGGGGGCTGGTGCAGAGCTAGGGCGGCTGGGAAGAGGGGTGCCTAATAAAGCTTGAGAGGAGAGGCACCATGGCTGGCTCAGTCCCTAGATCATGTGACTCTTGATCTCAGGGTTGTGAGTTCCAACCCCACCTTGGGTGTAGAGATTACTTTTTAGAAAAATTAAATCTTAAAAATAAATAAATAAATATTAAAAAGCTTGGAGAGGGAGACTCGACCAGATCCTGCAAGGGTTTTTAAGCCCCACCTGAAGAAGCCTGCCTGTGCCCCCTCGGCTCTGGGATATGGGAGTGTTCAACAACAGGCACTTAGGAAGCTCATAAACTCCTGGGCAGATAGGGCATTGAAGGCGGCAGGAGCGGAAACGTAATCTGTTGCCCAGCCCGGGTGGTGGCAGAATCTGTTCGGAGGGGCGGCGGAAGGGAAGGGGCCGCACCCACAGGTTGTTCCGTAGGTGGGCGCTGCCTCTGAGACAGAATCTTCAGACTTAGGGGTTACGCGCCTCTCTAACTTCCCGCCAGGTGTCGCTGCGGCACCGAAGGAAGCGAGAGCGGCCGATGGGTCTGCGCCTGGAAGTTGCTGAGGATCAACGGATGCCGGAATCCGGTCCGACGTGCGCCTCCTGTCCTCGCTAATCCTCTGACAGACCGACATGTCCGGCTCCGGATCCCGGTTGCCCCGCGCAGACCCTGCCCCGGGGACCCGCGGACTTCGGCACTGCTGACTGGTGGAGAAGGGATGTTGTCCGGGTGAACTCTCCACTGCTTTCAAGAAGGAGGGCAGTGTCCGGGACACAGGAGGCCTCTGGAGGTCAAGTCAGCCCACCAATGACCGCCGATCTCAACGCCCCTTCGGCCCCTCGAGGGGAGCGGGCCTCTGAGGCACCCAACCTCATCCAGGCCTAGTTTTCGCGCTGGGCCCTCCTTCCCTCTCCCAGTTTCTTCGCACAGCCCCCGCTCTTTCCCGGTGCCCACCATCTCGTCCTCGTCCGTGGCTCGGGACTCTGGAGGCTGCGGGCCCAAGAGACCCAAATAGGGAACGCTTACTGTGAATGGAGATGGACGGGGTCTCAGCTGAGAGCCATTATTTCGCTGTGTGTCTTTAAGCGCCAGTCAGCCCTCTCTGAGCCTCAGCTCCGGCTGACCCCTACCGGTTGCACCGAGGGGATTTTTGAAGCCACGGAAGTGAAAGTGAAAAGCCCCGGCAGTGGCGCGAAGAAGGTTTTTCCTTTGCAACCAGAATCCCTGAGGCACTTCTTGGGATAAGGGCCCGGGCACTCTGGGCAGCCCTACTGGGGAAGGGCGTGAGGAAAACTGCGAGATAGTTCCTTCCCCTCTCTCCCGCCCCCAGCCCTGGACCAGCTCCAGGAGGGGCAAGGCGCAGGGATTATGGGTCAGAGGTCAGGTGAAAAAATCCATGGGGTGGAGACGGGGGGTGGGTCACTCGTTCTCCGTTTCTGGCATTCAACCTTTCTGTTCCGCTCTCGCTTGGCTTCAGAAATTGGTCGGGTTGTCTAACCTTAATCCCGCATGCTGTAGCCGGACTGGAGGCCTGGGGGCAAGTGAAGTGAGCGCACTGGACGCTTAGAGGCCCAGGCTGCGAAAGGAAAACTCGAGGGGTGAACCTCCAGCGCCAAACTCGCGCGTGCTCAGCATTCTGGAACTGCCCATCCAGGCATAGAGAGGGCACCCTCCCTACCCGGTTTATCCCAGCGGAGGTTTCTCCCCAGGCCATGGGTCCCGTGGGGCGAAGAAGGCCAAGGTGGTTGTGGTCACCGGAGACTTGGTGGGAGATGAGGGCCGGGGCTCCCAGCCTGGTCCATCCTGGTCAGGGGGGCGTAAAGCCCCCTTCCCTCCGCGCGGGGAGTGTGTGTTTGTGACTGTGAGGGTAGTCTTTTCTGGGAGCAGCAGGAATAGGGGAGGGGCAGAGACTGCTGGCCTCCAGTACCCAAATTGGGGTCTGGGGGCTCTGGCTGTGCTCCTCTCGCAGAGATGCCGGCGGCAGGACCCTCAGAATGGGCCCAGGGTGTGCCAGGGTGTCGGTACGAGGCACTCAGGGCCTGAACAAGCGGGAGCGTTCAGCAGTAGAGACCTGGCCAAGGCTGAGTGAGAGAGGGAGCGTGAATGAGCGACCTGGGAGGAGGGGGAAGGGGGGGCGCGCCCAGCGTCCCTAGGGGATCCGGCTGAGTGGGTGCGGGTACGTGTGCACGCGCGTTTTTGAGACCCGCGGTCGGCCCTGCGCAAGAAGCACAGGGGCCACAGCCGTCTGGAGGGCGTTCCCAGGAAAGGGCGAATGTGAGCGGGCCACGCGTGCCAGTGCGGGCGAGTGTGCCAGCGGGGGGAGGGTGCGTGCGAGCGCGAGTCGAGTGGGAGTGGGGGCTCAGAGGCCTGAGCAGAGTGAGTGTGTCCGCGCGTGCCAGGCGCGGGAGCGTGCCAAGGCGGGGGCGCGCCGGGGCAGTGGCCGGGAGGGGGTCGTGGCGCGCGGCCGCGGAGGCGCGGGGAGACAAGGCGGGAGGGGGAGGGGAGCGAGGGCGCGCGCGGCCGAGTGGGCGCCCGCGGTCACATGGGCGAGGGAAGGAGGGAGGGAGCGCGCGAGGGAGGGAGGAGGATGGGGGGGTTAAAGCCGCGGAGCGCCGAGGAGCCGGTGCAGAGCGGGCGGCGGCGGCGGCGGAGGAGGAGGCGGCGGCTCCAGCCCGCGCGGCGCGGGGCTCGGCAGCGGGATTCGGCAGCAGTGCTAGCTCCGCGCTCCGTGCCTCGCTCCCTGCCGGGGGTGGTCGAAGGGCGAGGCGCGGAGTCCCGGTGGCCCGAGGGCGCGGTGAGTACCCCGCGGCGGACCGCGCGCGGCCGGACCCTCAGACCCTCTGGCTGACCGACAGACCCGCGGCCTCGTGCGCGCGGGAAGAGGGAGAGGACACGCGTGGGCCCGCGACCCGGGGAAAGTTCAAGGGAAACTTTGCCCGCAAACTCGGGGGCGGGGGCGCGTGAGAAGCCGCCCCCCGCGTCCGGGCGCGTCGGGGGGTTGGGCGTGGTGATGGTGGGGGCGGACAATCGGCTGGGGGGAGGTGGCCGGGCGGATTGTCCTAAGGTCCCTATTCTCTCTCAACCCCTCAGCAGGCGCGCGCCGGGGTCGGGAAAATTCCGGAAACTGGGGGGTCGTATAGTGACCCCCTCGCGCCCGGAGGTGGCTTCCTTCTCCCGCAGAAATCTAGACTTACAAAGCGCCCAGGGGTGTGAACGGACGCTGCGCGTTTGCCAGCGTCTGTGAATCCGCGCGCGCGCGCGCGCGTGTATGTGTGTGTGTGTGTGTGTGTGTGTGAGATCCTGCCTGTGGTTTCCTCGTGAGTCCGCCTGTATGCCCCTCCATGTGGTGGGTTTCCTTCAGGGTCTCTTTGTAAGACCTCCTATGTTGTGTGTTTGTGTGAGTCCGCTTGTGGGGGTATCCCCATCTCTTTGTGAGCCTGCCCGTGTGTGTTTCCTCTGGTGCGGCTCTGTGTGAGACGGCTTGGGTGTCCCTGTGTTGCTCCAAGGAGTGTACCTCCCCGTACGTGGGGGCTGGGCCGCGGGGAGGTCACCAGACGGACAGCTCTGCTCCTCGGTTCCTCTCTCTCCCGAGCCTCTCCTCCTGCATCTAGCTCTTCGAACTCGCTCGCTCCTTTCGTCCCCTCCCCCCTTCAGTAGCTTCAGGCGGGCAGGACTATTTCACGCCTTGTTGAAAATTCAGGATTTTCTTTCCCTTTCCGTCTAGTCCTCTCTTTTGAGAAGCCTCTGTGTGTGTCTTTGTGGCTGGCAGCTTGTCTGCAAAACTAGGTGTATGTCTGCATGCCACTGGGGGAGTGTGTCTGTAACTCTAGTTGTTTTGCTTGTAACACTTGGTATATTTGTGTCTGTGTCACTGGGAGTGTTCATGTGGCTGTAATCACGGAGGTGGGACTTTGAAATGCTGGGTGTATTTGTGCCTTTACAATTGCTGTATGTCCAGGGGGTCTGAAACTGTATTTTTGTGTGTCTAACTCTGGGTGTGATAGGTCTATCATTGCTTGTGTGGGGATGGGACTGGAACAATTGAATATTCCTATGGCTGCAGGGCTAGCCAGGGCTTGAGGGGTGGAGGGGCCTGTGTTTCTCAATAAACTATGCCTCTCTGTCTCCACTGTCAAAACCTACACAAATCCTCTGAATTGGTTCTTGGGGTTCCTGGTCAGGATTGGTGACAGGGAGCTAAGGTTCACACTCCATCAGGGCTAATAACTCCAGCAGATCCTGACCTTATACAAAGACTAGGAGTTTAAAATTCAAATTCAAGGCTTCTTGGAGCTTCAGAATTCATACCCAGATTCACACTGGGACATGTAAATGCATATGGACTCACATTTAGAATTCTCAGAACAATGGGACTCACACTCACATTCATACTTAAATTTGGGGGCTTATATCCAGCTCTACACTCCAGTCCTAGGGTTTACAGTCTGACCCACACTGGGACTCCAGGCTTACACTTAGATTCACATTTCTGTCCTGAGGTTCATAGATTTACATTGAGACCTGGAGCCCATGCTCAGAATCTCCCAGGGTTCTAAAGTTCATACTTGGTCCTCATTTCAGATTCACACTTACATGCTGGGGCTCATACTCAGAGTCATTTTAAGACCAAGGGCTCACACTCAGACTCCCAGGGGAAACTGGGGCTCACATTTGAACTCAAGGACCAACACAGGACACTGAAGTTCATGAACTCATGTTTCCATCTTAGAGCTCACTCTCAGATTCACACTAGCAAGATGATCACTTCCATCCTGGGCTTACTTAGAGACCCGGTGGTCACACTCAGACTTATATTCCTGGCGATTACATTAAACTCACTTCCATCCTGGGGCTTAGACTCACACTAAAGCTCTAGTGCTCAAACTCAGACTTATGCTTCCATCTTAAGACTTTTATATTCCCCATGAGGGCCCTGGGGTTCACACTTGGAATCACACCTAGTAATGGCTCCATCCTGAGGCTCACATTCAAATCCAAACTAGGGTTGTGGTGTTTACACTCCCAGTGAAACTTGGAACTCATAGTCAAATACACCCATATTTTCTTTGGTTTATGGTGTTATGAGGGTAGTTGGGTAAGGAGCAGAGACTGTGACAAGACCTGTCCCCTCCAGAGGTAGGGAGGAGATGGGATACATCTTTAGGCATGTCACTCACTTGGGCTATGGGCTGATGGAGAGGGTGGTGGGGAAACCCTGACCCAGTTAGGCTTGAACATTTCTGTCTTTCTTTCCACATGGAGACTAGACTATATTGGCAGAAATGTCTGAGTGGCTTTTTGGTACAGAAGTGATATATACTCCTGTATATATCACTGATATATATGATATATACATGTGAGTCTCCCATGTGCCATGTACATCACATCCCCCTTAAATAGTTTTGGGTACCTCTTTTGTGGTAAGAGAATCACATGTGAGTGTGGGGGAAGACTCCTGTCCTCCCAAGACATTTTTTCCACCCCAGTCATCCTTAGTATGGAAGGAGTATGAAGGCTGACTTGATAAGAGGGTAGACCTCTGGCTCCTTTGAACATTCCAGAGCGTGGGATCCCTGATTGGAAGGGAGATGGTAGCCAGATCTGTGGTGAGAAGGTAGCTGAAGGAGGAGACTGGACTGAAACCCACCTTCCCTCCTCTGCCCTGGCTAGAGAGGAAGGGTAAGGGCAGAGTGTTATATTGTGTCTCACGATGTCTCAATGTCTCCTGGAATGTCTGTTATGCTCTTATCCTATCTCTGTGGTATGACCAGTGTTCTCTTCTCCCTAGAGCAGAGAACAGTAGCCCTATGGGGGTGAGTTGGGCTAGGTTGTAACCTATCTTAGGACTCCACCTGCCTTAGAGATGCTGCTGGGCTTACACGCCCTCCCTGTTATGGAGGCCAGCAAGTTAGGGCTTCCTGAAGTACACAGTCACCCCATGGGCACCTTGAGGGCAGTAGGAATCTGGCCCTTAGGCTCAGATGGCTGGGCTGTATCAACTCCCTGTCCCTGGAGGGGACACATGCTCCCCAGCCCCCCTATGAGGGTGGGGGGCTTGAAGGCAAGGCGGCCTGCTCTCTGCCCCCCCCATGGTGAGTTGAAGTGTAAATGAATCAAAACATATGGAGCAGATTTTCTTTGAAATGCAGATGGGTTGGGGGGACCATGTGTGCCTGGTTTGGTTGGGCGGGGGGGGGGTTGGGGGGGGGGGGGTCCAAGAGAACTAGGAGGCTGAGAAGAGAGCTGACCCCTCCTCCAGACCCACCATGAGGTGAAGGGAATTGGGGAGACCTCAGCTGTGTAAACTGTGGCCCTCGGTGACCACATCCACCCAGGCTCCAGCTTCCTGTGGGGAGGGGGTGGGGAAACAAGAGGTCCCTGTGGGCTGAGAGTGTTGAGGTCATTACCCTCCTTTATCTCAGTCTCGAGAGGGCAGAGAGAGCCCCCAGAGCCCAGAGCCATGCTGGGGGGGGGGTGTCACCACAGCCAGGAGCTCTGGGGGCCAAGGGGTGGAAGAGGGAGCTGGGGCAGATGTGAGGCAGAATTAGACCCAACTGCTTGCAGAACCAAGTCCTGGAAGCTGGGACTACAGCTGCAGTGGAAGGAATGGAAGCCAGACTATGATGGTGACTTTTGGTCAGACTTTAGGAAGGTACTGAGGAATCCTCAATCCTGTTGGAGTTTTTCCAGACCTGGGAGGGTCAGTATGCCCCACCAGGCAGAACCTATACTTTCTCCTCACAGAACACATCAGGGTTACATAGTAATTGCCTGTGAGCTCTGTGGGAGGGGGGACTGGGTCTGCTTTGCTCATTGGTGTACACTGCCCCAGCACAGACTTTGTCACCAGTAGGAAGACCATGTGGAGTAAAAAATGCATCTTTTCCTCTCCCATCCAACTGAGTGCTGCATGTGGGCAGAACCATATTCTCAACTCCCAGCACAGTACCTGACAGGGATTAGGTGCTCAATAAATGTTGAGGAATGATAAATAAATAAAATGTTAAAAAAAAAATGTGGGGGGACGCCTGGGTAGCTTCAGTTGGTTAAGCATCTGCCTTCAGCTCAGGTCACGATCCCAGGGTCCTGCTTCTCCCTCTTTCTGCCCTTCCCCCTCTCCCCTTCTCACCCTCCCCCCACTCCCGCCTTCCCCCCAAACCCCCCTCCTGTGCTCTCTATCTCAAATAAGTAAAAATCTTTTTTTAAATGTTGAGGAATGAATCCTTGAGTGGGACAAACCATAGCGAGAGGGGATTCTCTGGAGTTTGTGGCTTGAGATCCAACACACTCTGTTGTATTACCCCTATTTGGCTCAAAGAAACGCTGAATGATTTGCAGTCTACACTAAGGAAGGACTTGCCTGCAGTCAGGGAAGTAGTGTGGAGGATAGGCAGCTTCTTCCTTGAAAAGGTCAGGACTAAGGGAGACTGGGACAGGGTGATGACCCTGATTCTGTGGCAGGGGTTGGAGGTCACTTCTGTCCTCTCCCAGCTTCAGGATTTTTCAGAAGGTGGGAAAGCCCTTTTCTCCTCATGTGATGGAATGTGTCCCTTGGTCTCTCTAGGTCAGGGTTTCTTGGACTCTAGCCAAGACAATGGACCCCACCTCTGAGCCACTGAGGCTAGGCTCTGAGGTTGTTTAGCTGCTGTAGACACCACAAATTGTATTAGTTATTAATGTTTGTCTGAGAACACGGGGTTCTGATCCTAAAAATACCCTATCCAGCCAGAGCCTAGGAGTTGTTGGTGTGGGCTGGTATAGCAGTAGTGCAGCCTGATAAGATGGATGCTGGGAGACACTAGAGAGTATGGGGAAACTGAGGCAGCATGGGCCGGAGATGCACAAGAGACAGAGTCTCTGTTTTATTTGGAACAAAGATTTATAAAATTAGTGGTGTCAGTTCTTCAAATTGTGGCAACACGTAGAGTAATCTATTGTCTTACGCTGCAGAAAATTTCCTTCTTGGAAAGTTTGAAGATACGTCTGAAATCGGACATAAAAATTAAATAGTCAGTAGTAACCATTTCAAGTCCAGCTTCGGGATGTTCCAAAATAAGTATGTGACAAAAAAAAAAAAAAAAAACCACAAAAAAAAACCAACCAAAAACCTTCCCCAAGTAGCCTTTTCTGAGCCACTGCCCCCAACCCTACCTCCTGGAGCCCTTCCCCACAGCCTGAGTCCCAGTGGAGTTCCTGCACCCCCCCTTTCATCGGCCCCCTGACCTCACATCTGACCCTGAGGCCTCTGTGTATCTCCTCTTCCCAGAGATGGATGTTGCACAGTGGTCCCAAAAAAGGTAAGAAGATCCCAGCCTCTGAGGGCAGATGCCGTGTGACCTTGGCTTGTAAGCTGACCTTTCTGGGCCCCTCTGTGAAATCGCAGGATGGGGGGTTGGGCCCTGGCCCAGGCCCGGAGAGAAGGCGGTTTTGGCACTCATCCAGGTCCCTGACGTCAATGACTCTCCAAATAATGGAATCAATATTGGGGGGGGGGGGCAAGCGTGAACCAGGCCCCAGCGATTAGAAACAGATCAGCACAAACCCGCAGCTGATTCTGATAGAGCTGCCTTGGAGAGCTAGGGTGGGAGGCCTGGAAGGAGGTAGACCTGGTGGGGGGCTCAGGAATGGAGGTGGAGCCACGAAGTGTCCAAAATATGAGGGTGCACAAGTAGGCAGAGATTCTGGGGCTGCCTGGGTTGGAATGATGGGGTGGGGCTGCTGAACTAGTCCCTTCCTCCTTTGAGCCTGTGGGGTTCCAAGGCTAGGGAAAGTTTAACAATGAAGACTTTTTCCAACCAACAAGTTATAAAGAGTGGGCAAGGGGAGTTCAAAGCTCATTTCTCTGCTTCCCAGACTTGGGCTTCTAGGCCATGTTAGGGGTCTCAGGTTATACCCAGGTTAGGGGAGAGAGCTAAATGAGACCTGAGGGAGATGATCTTTTGCTTGGAGGCAGAGGGCATTAATCCCAAATAGAGAGATGGGTATTCCCTCTCAAATTGGGAGCCAGGCCTCCTCCATCAGCCTGTGTCCCCTCAGCCTCCTAGAAGGCAGTAGGTGAGGAGCAGAGGGCCATGGGGGCCCACAGCAGCTGGCCTGGCGGCATCTGACAAAAAACAGGAAGAAGGGCTGGGGGAGCAGCTGTAATTATGGGGCATTTATTATTAATCAGATGAAATTGCTGGAAGCAGCTGGTGTAATGTGCGTAGCGATACAGACTCTGCATGCCTCCCCAACACATGCACACGCACACACACACACACACACACACACACGAGCCATGCGCAGTCTGAGCCTTGTTTGCTTACACAATTCTTTTCTTGTGAAGGCTAGAGGGCTTTTTTTTTTTTTTTTTTTTTTAAGTGATTGCTATACCCAACATGGGGCTCGAACTCACAACCACAAGATCAAGAGACACATGCTGTACTGACTGAGCCAGCCAGGCACCTCTGGAGAGCTCTTTATGTGTATCTGTGTCTGTTTATGTTGGTGTGTATCTGTGTCTTTTCATGTCAGCCTGTACCCTCCTGTCCCTCTATTGTCTCCTTTCCCGACTATTTTTTGGCCTGATGAGTGTCTCTGTCTCTAATGTCCTCTCTGTCTCCCTGTCTTAGGACCTGTCTCTTGGTGTGTCTGTATCTATCACCACCAGCCAGCCTGTCTCTGACACCTTATTTTAGTTTGTGGCCATGTCTCTCTGGTTGCATCTTTGTGCCAAATTAGATGATGTGGAGGCCCTTTCTCATGGGTGTTTAGGTACCTGATCATGCCTCTGTCAGACACATCTGGGACCTGTTTTTTTAAGGGGAAGAGAGGAAGTTGGACCCTGAGGATCTCTTGGGGTCTTGTAGAAAGTGAGGGCTCTGTTAAGTGACTGGAGCCCATAGAAGCAATTGTGGCTTTCAAGACAGCCCTGGGTACAATACTAGCTCCTTTATCAACTACCAATTGTATGACTTTGGACAAGGTGCTCTTGTTCTCTGAGCCTCAGTTTCCTCATCTGTAAAATGGAAACAGGATTACCTCCAAAGGTTGCTTTGATGATTCTGTACAAAATGTATGTTAAGTACCTACCATGATATCTGACTTATTACAAACCCTGAACAAGTGTTAGCTGTTACAGTTATTACTGGAAAAGGCACTGTGCAGGCAAGAGAGAACTGCAGAGGTAAATTGGTACAGCACACAGGCTTCAGAGCTAGGCTCGGACTCAAATCTGTGCTCTGGAACTAATCATCTATGTGGTCTTAGGCAAGTTACTTAACCTCCCTGAATCTCAGTTTTTTCAACTGTCAAATGGAGAATAATTATAGACCCCACTTCATGGAGAGGTCATGAGGATTAAATGAGATAATGCATATGAAGTGCTTGACACAGTTCCTGGTACATAACAGATGCTCAATAAATCATCGTGTTGACAAAGCAGAGGGAAGAGGAGAGTATAATGGTGGGTGTTTTTGCCCTGCCAGTGGCCACGTAAGAAAGCCTGTGATGTTCAGGTACTTGTGCCTGTGAATTGGTTGTGTGGGGACTTTGGATTGTCTGGGGGTGTATGAGTATGTATGCATATATGGTGTTAGGCCACTTCTGGCCTTCTTTTTCTCCCTGTGGCTTTGAACCTGAAGTTAGCAAAGGAAGTGCTCGAGGGAGTCTGGACTATTTCCAACTTTCCCTCTTGGAGACACTTATCTGCTGCCTGCCTCAGTCTCCCCTTCTCTCAGTGAGGTTGTATGGAATGAGTTCTTTTTGGACTTAGGCCTGTGGCTCCTCTGTGACCTCTGATTTGTGCCCTTTGCCCTCCTAGAATCCAGCCTTGTCACATCATCCTGCCCCCTTGGTTTTGGAAGTCCTGGAAACAGTCGGTCTGGAGGAGGAGGACATTGATGTGCTCAGTTTGCAGCCAGTGGTGAAGAGGTATGTGCTGGGGACCTAATGAGGCAGGTCCATCTCTGGGCATTAGACTGGTGCAGTGGAGCTACAGGCTTGAGGATGTGAGTGAAGAAGGGCTTGAGATCCCTTCCTTCTCTTCCTCTGTTCCTCCTCCTGAGGCTTTTCCTGCCCCTCTGATAGGTCCATAAAGTGGAAGGGACTTACCTGCAGTCACACAGGCAAGGGCAAAGCCAGGTCTGCAATGAGAGGGCTGAATCCTGGATGTGGGAGTATGTTCTGTTTCATTGTCTGTTTCCCTTTCTGCCCCCAAAGCATCTGTCTGGCGTGACTGGGGGAGCAGCTGGGCTTGCAATAGATGGGATGGGGGTCAGAAATTCCAAAATCTTCTGGGGCCAGCCTTGGGGCTGGGCTTGACTCTCCCTGCCTTTCATTAAGGCCAGCCAAGGCCCCCGATTGGCAGCCCTGGGTGGGGGGCGTCCAAGGAATCGAGGCGCTGGAGCGGAACGGAAGGGCCTATTGTCCAAAACCCGCCAGAGGCCCACAAAGGCCAGCCGGCTTTTCATCTCAGCTCCCAAACAGACTGGCCATTTTCCCGGCCCAGGAATGGGGGCCTGACTGACCCTTCAGAACGAGGACTGGGGTGTTGTTAGGTGGGGTGGGGTATCCCAGCCTGACACATGGCTATAAAAGAAACTTAAAATGGAGCTGGGGTTCTGAAGAGGAGGAAGGGAGGCTCCAGAGGGGCTATAGAGAGTTAAGCTTGCAATCTCACTGTTCCCTGAGGACCCAAGGACATAGGGTAGGGTATCTGATAGAAGTTCTGATTTATGCAGCAACAGATAATAAATATTTATAGGGGGCACAACTGGGAGGAGTCTCAAGGCTTGTTAGTAAAGTGAGCTCTGGCTGTGAGGGTAAACAGTCCTCCCCCACAATTGGGAACACCTTATCTACTTGGAAGGGTGCCGGAGAAGAGAAGGCTAGTAGTGGTCAGGCAAGAGGCTGGGCTCCCTGCAGCAGGAGGGACTGAGGCCAGACAGCAGGAAAGTCTTCCTCCGCAAGAACAGTAGCTCTGATGCCCTGACCCATATCTCTGGGGATCCCAGAGGATCGCAGAGAGCCGGGGAGGTAGAGAACACCCCCGGGGGTTAAGGGTTAGACAGCTTCTGTGGGCCCCCACCACCCACCCAAGAGGAGGCTGGGAGGCAAGACTTGGCAGTTCTGTCCACCCTCCCTCTGCAGCACCTCCAGCACCACTTTAAAAACAGCTTTTTAATTTAACAAAGTGGATGAAAAACTGTTTTTGGAAATAAAAGATATCTGCTGTCTCCTAGGCTAGCACTCAGCCCTTGTAGAGAAACTCTCTCCCGGTTTCTCCCTGCTTCTGGTGGCTCCTTTCCTCCCTCCCTCTCTCTGTCTTTCTTTCTTTTTTTTTTTGTTTCTGCTCCATGGCCTTCTAGTTTCCCCTTGGCTTCCCCCTACCCATCTCCCATATCAGCCTCCCTGGGAGTCTCATCCTCAGTCTCTTATCTCTGTGTCTCTGCATCTCCTTTTGTCTCTCCTCTCCTCCGGGTCTCTCTTCCAGGGCTTGTCTCTCTCCTGAACCGTCTCTGTCTCCCAGCCTGTCTCAATCTCTGTCTCCCTCCCCCCCCCTTCTCCCCCAACCCCTGTTCTAAATGGGTCTATTTAAAACACCCGATGCTGCCAAGTCAGAAAAGCGTCTCCTGATAAAGCGCATTAGGCTGGGGAGAGGGAGGGAGAGGGAGGAGGATAGAGAAGGAGGGAGGAGGGAGCAGGGAGCAGGGAGCAGCAGGCAGATGGATTGATCCAAGCCCGTAACCCCATTAATCAGGCATCGTGGGTCCCCCCCTCCCTCCTCCAGCTTCAACCCCTTCTGAGCTAAAAGCCCCTTAAATATTTATCACCCCTCCCCCATGGGGTGAGGGGAGGGGTGTGTGGTCCTTGGTGTGAGCATCCCCAGCTGCCTGGTGCTCCCCCCAGTGTGTTTACACATGTGCACATGAGCTTATACGTGCGTGCATGGGTGTGCATACCCAACAGGCCCAGGGCCCATCCTGTCTCCCTTCACCCCCACCATAGAGGAGCCCTGGAATCTGACCTGGGTCTTGCCCTTCCTGAAGAGTTGGGCATATAGAATACGGAGACCTCTGGGGTCAATTGGGGGTCCTCAGGCCCCCCAAAGTGTAGTAACTGGAAGACTGGGTGGCACAGCACTATCATTCTCACAGGGCAGGAAGGTGAACTGGGGTCCAATGTCCAGATTCCGCCAAATTCCCAGAGCAAGAAGTAACTTGGGGAATAGAATTGGGGACTCCATGCTCCTAAAGTGCACAAAGGTAACTTGGAAGGCTGGCTGAAGTTCTCCCTTTATCCTTAAAGGGTAGGAGTAAGACCTGGAGGTGGGTAGAGGACTTTCCATTAACCTCAGAAATTTAGGGACCTGACCTGGGCCATCACCCCCGAGAGTGGGAAGAGGGCCACTCATTGGGGTGATGGGGAACTGGGTCCCACATCTAATGGCATATTGATCCCCCCTGGCTGCAGAGGTCAGTCAATCCTGCGACAGGAAGGGGTCCGTCGGAGCTGGCCTGAGGCAACTTTGCCCTGGGCGCCGGGAGGGGGGAAAGGGAGGCCCGGGCCGCCCTGGGCGTGAGGAGGGGCCCGGCTCCGAGCCGAGGGCCCCTTCCTCCCTCTCCTCCCCCAGCATCAAGTGCCACATCTCCTCCTGACTCAGACAATTAGATTCAAAGGATGACCTCACTGCCTGCCGTCCCTCACTCGCTCCCTCTGCTAGCTCGCCTCGCTCGCTCGCGGCGCGCTCCTTCCTCCCCTCCTCCCGGCCCGCTCGCCGCCTCGCTCGCTTGCTCACAGCTCAGCCCGGCCCCTAGCCCGCCCGCCCGGACTCTGGCTGTTGTTGCGGGGGGCTCCTATAGCCCCCCACCAGGCCAACCCGGGCCTCCTGGGCCCAAGCCCTGTGCCCTGGGGGCCCGATGCCCGAGGGCTGCCGGGCGGACCCACGGGGCGCCGGAGGCACCGACTGGGCGCCTGCGCGGGGACCCAGGTCAGTGGCCGCGCGGCCGCGGGGCCGGAGAACTTGTCACCCCCACCTCCGCCGCTGAGACGCCCCCGCCCGCGCCCGCCCACCAGCCCGCCTCGAAGCTTCCCGCTCCTTTCTCGGCCCCCGCCCCCCGCGGCTGCTCGGCGCGCTCCCCCTGCCAAGCTGTCTCTCTTCTTTCTCCCCCCCCCCCCAGCCCCCCTGCCTCTGCAGCCAGTGGGAGGGACTGGGACTTCCTGAGGTCCCAGGGATGGGGCTGGGGCCCATTGGCTGCAATCGGCCCAGGCCTCAGAGAGAGGAGGGGGCTCTGGCTGTGTCCATTGGCCTGGGGGAGGGGACCACCACCTGGGTGGGAAGAGGGCTACCGAGAGAGAGGCCCAGGGTGTGGGGGTGACATCTACACAGAGGGGGATGAGCTCTTGATATCTTTCTTTTCTCACATCCTGTGGGCCTCTTGCCTGGCTTCATTTGTCCCCACCTCCTAGCAAACTTTAGTCCCCACTGCCTAGTTTCATTTGGTCCCCACAGCTTGTGTTCTTTTGGGCCATGTCACCTGGTTTCCCTAGACACTGCTGCCTGATTTCTTTTGTTGGCACTGTCAGCTTTCCTGAAGTCCCTATCACCTGGCTTTGTAGGATTGCCTTACCTGGTTTCCTTATGTCCTGTGGTGCCTGCTGTCTGGTGTTTGCTTCCCTGCCTGGCTTCCTTGGAGCCTCTCATGCTCCCTTTAGATAGGGCATCAGGGCCCCAACTACACCTGGAGCAGTAAGTGCTAAGGATGTCATCAGCATTGCCATTTGTTCCCGGGTTGGGGCCTGATCAGCACAGCTTGAATTCCATTCTGCCTGGACAGCGACACAGCGTCCTTTCTTGTGATGGGTGGGGGGTGCAGGGCTACAGGGTCCAAAGACCTTTAGGATTCTTGTCCTCAGTGGTTAGAGGAGCACTGGCTTGGCCGGTGCTGTCCCCATCTCTCTTTGGGCCTAACAGTGATGACAGGGCCTTGGCAGGGCCTGGGGGTCAAGGTCTGAGCCACATCTCCTTCTCCTTACCTTGCCTCTTGCAGCCAGGCCTGACAGGCAGGTGCACTCTAGATAGTTGTGGGCACAGAGAGGTTTTGAAGAGGTTCGGGATCACACAGCAGGTGGGTAGGCTGAGAGCTGCTGCTGATTCTCATCTTGGAGAAGAGGAGTTGCTGAGGGGAAGCAGGAGGTGCCTGGGGAGTGGGCTGGTTTGGGGGGTTTTCTGGCTCCTGCTATTATCAGTGCCACCATCTCTTCACCCAGGGGCTTCTCACCACCAACACCCCCCCCCCCCCCCCCCCCCCCGCTGCCCAATCTGGCCTGGGTCTCTGTCTGCTTATTCCCAAATGCTGGGAAAGCAGGGTCAGGGGAGGAAGGAGCCATCTAGGAAATTATCCTATTTACTTGCTTTTTAGGGCCCAAGAAATTTTGTCCTTCCCTTTTCCTTCCTTCCTTTAGCCACCCTGAGCTTTAACCTCCACCCCCCAAGTGCAGCTTGGGCCATCTGAGGTCCCAGCATGGAATGACTGTTGTGAGTGTGTATCTTTGTATTTCCCACTGCCGGATGTGGGAGCGCAAGAGGCTGAGGGTGACTGGGGGACTCTGGGTTTCTGAAGGTGCGATGGTATCTGTGTGGAAGACAGACTGCTCTGAGTGTGTGATGGCATCCATATGTGAGCCCGTGACTGTTGTGAGCGAGCACGTGTGAGAGTCTGTGTGTGTGACTGTGACTGCAGTACATGTGTGTGCACAGTGTGTGTGAAGCTGCGGCAGTGGGTGTCCACGTGGGAGGCCAAGATGTGCGGTCACGGCGGTGAACTCTGAGTGCCAGTGTCTGTGAGAGGCCACCGGCCTGTGTCTGTGAAGCTCTGGCTGTGTGTGTGTGTGTGTGTGTAGGTGGGGAGGGCTTTGGAGAGTGCTGCCAGGTGGTAGTGAAAATCCACGTGTGGGCTACATCTTGGGGAGAGGTGAGCCCTGGGTGCTGTGTGACCCTGAATTGCTGGGGAGTGTGTGAGCCTGTGTGTGCACGTACTCATGCCTGTGTTTACCCATCAGGAACAGATTGCTCTGGCTTCCCCACTGCGAGGAGGGAGGAAGGGGGAGGAAGGATGGCTTGCTTTTGCCCAGCAGACCAGAAGCTTCCCCAGAAGTAGTGTGTGCAATGTGAGTGCAGGGTAGGGGGGCAGGGAGAACAGGACACTGTTACATGAAGACAGGCGAAGTTTCTGTTCCCTCCACTCAACTTGAGCTGTCAGAAAGCCCATTTTCGGTTCTTTTTGTTAAAAACCAATGCTTTCTATGAAATGCAGCCCCCGCCCCACCCACCCCAGCCCCCAACCCCGCACGCTTGCGTGCGTGTGCGCATGTGTGTGTGTGTGTGTGTGTGTGTACACACAAGCTTGCAAGCATAGGCCTTTGAGGGTGTGTCAGCCCCATAGCAGTGATGGGGCCAGGGGTGGGGTGGTGGGGTTTAGTGAGAGATCCTGGGCAAATAGGTCTTTGTCCCAGCCCCCAAGTCTTGAAAGCTATTCTGTCCATCCTCTCTTCATGGAGGGCCTGCAGCCTCCTTCTGGCCCTGCCTCATCGGCTGGGAGCCCTGTTCCTGTGGGATGTCCCCCCACCCCACCAGCTAAGGGAAGTCTTATTCAACCGTATTGCTCTGCCCATCCCCTACCACTGTGGGAGTTCCTCCAGATGTCTAACCTCCTGCTGCAGTGGTCTTTCCATCCAAGAGGAGCAGCCCCCACTCCCTGCAAACTTAACCTGACTGGTACATGGCCTTTTTCTAGGTAGAGGTGTCCTCCCAATTCTTCTAGAAGCCAGAGGAGACCCCGGACTGGGGGTAGGGGATTTGGTGCTTGCACGCCAGTTTCTGTGAAGTTGTGCAGAGCCCATGTGCCCAAAGGGAAGATATGCACTTATCTGCTTCTTCCTCTTCCCCATTTGAAGGGCGGGGGGTTGGTCCAGATGACTTTTGAGGGAGAAAGCCCAGGCCTTTTGCACCTAGAGGGTTGCTTAAGCCCAGGCCTGCATATATGTGTGTATACAAGCCCATGCCAGGCCACCAGGCAGCATGCAGGGCCCTCGGTAGGGCTGCACATCAGGGGCATGGGCTGTGGGATTCAGACTGTTGCCTCCCCCAGGCACCTCCCCACGGCCCACCCAGGCCCATCGTGGGAAGGCCCCCAGCTCCCCCACAACACGTGCAGAAGGGCACGCACATGCTGATCTCAGGGTCCCCGCAGTGCAAGAGGCTGGGGGTGGCGGGTTTGAGCACTCAGAATCCGGGCTGCTGCCAAAATCCACTGGAATCTTGTCCCCCCCAGGCCCCCATCTCCGGCTGTGGAGGTCACATTAGCAGGTGCGGATACCCGCCCCCCCCCAACTCACTCACACTGAGCCGCCTCCTTTTCCACAACCTCAGCCAGCCAGCGGCTAGAGCAGGGGGACTGCTCCCCCTGCCTTCCTCCTGGCCCCCCTCCCACTGGTGCTGAGCTTCTCCTGCCCCCTTCTATGGGAAGAGACAGGGGCGTACATTTGGGTGGGGTCCTTTCCCCTGAACACTGGGGCTTGACCCTGGAGTGGGTGAATGTGTGGTAGCCCAGGAGGAGATAAGGCTTGAATCCTAAACCCAGGCACTCCTATGCCCCTCGGGGTGGGGGCATCAATAGCTGAGAGAAGGACCAGCTGTGGATTCAGAGAGAATGAGCCAGAGACAAGAAACTGAGAGATAGGAGGTAGAGACACCACAGGGAATGGGAGCCTGCCCAGTGGCCAGCCAGCCCCAGCCCCAGGAGCTGGCCCCTGACCCAGGCCCACCCCCTCCCCAGTGGGGGGTCTGCCGGGCCAGCTGCCAGGGGCCAGGCCTCCCTCCTCAGCGAATCACACCCCCCCCCCCCCAACACACACACCCTCTGGACTGCTTAGGCCTCTGCCCCCGCCCCCACCGCCCACGCTGTCCAGGCTGCCTGGGCCTGGTGGGATCTGGGGGCCTCTTGGTCTCAGCCTCTCCTCCCCCTCCTGGAGCTTCCAGCCAGCCCTGACTGTCTCTCCAGGCACTCCCTCAGCCAGTGCTGCTCCTCCTTGCCCACCACATCCTTGTCTCTGTCTCTGCCTCTGCTCTCTCATTTTCTCTTTCCACCTCCAAATGAAGGTGTCTCTTTCCCTTATTCCACCCTAATTCCTCTGCAGGTCTGAGGCCTCTAGAGTTCCCACACTTTTGAGTCCTTTAGTCCATGCTATCTCCTGTCCTGTGTCCTTGCCTTTTCTCAGGATGGGTCCTCTACAGCTGATGTGGGGAGAGGGAAGGGGATGAGGCCCTAGGACAAAGTGTCTTTTCCCTCACACTGAGGGATTCTGGAGTCCATTACCTAGGCATACTAGAAGCTGTGGCCATGCCATAGATTAGGTGCCCTCCCGCAGATCCAAATGTTCCTGACCTCACCCAGGTCCAAGACCCTGGGTGGGTAGTGCAGGCCAGTGACTTTGGTTAGAGCTGGGCCCCAACCAGGGGTGCTTAGAACCCCCCACTCTGACTCTGGATGTGGCAGGGATTCCTGAGGGTTGGGCCTGTGTAACCTTCTGCAGGGATACATAGGAGCTCTCCAAACTCACACCCCCCCTCCCTCAGGTTGCACCTTCAGCTGGTCAAGGGCTGCGGGTTGGGGACACAGGGCACCAGGGACCTTGCTGGGGCTAGAGAGAAGAGTCTTGGATCCTAGATCTTAAACCAGACTTAGAAACTAAGTAATTGAGGTCCCTAAGCTGGAGCCTGTCACTGTGTCTGCCAGCGTTCCTGCTAGTGATTGCCAGCCTCTGTGGTGCCAGTATTACTGTGGGCTGCTGTTACTCTGTGTGACTGTCCGTGTTACTAAGTCTGACTGTCAGCATCTCTGTGTTACTGAGGATGCACCTTAGTTGTTACTCTATGTGACTGTCAGTCTCATTGCGTTTTTGATTCTGGGGTTATTGTCACTGTGACTGTGTCTGTGTCAACAGGTATCATTGTCCCATTTGTTGGTGTCATTATTTGTCATTTCACTGTAATGACTATTAGCACCCCTGTGTGCCATTGTCAACTATACCCGTGTCATTTTCACTGGGTGTTGTTCTCACTGTGTAATGGTGTCTTTGTGTCACAGTGGGACAGTGACAGGAAATTGGGGGCCCAGGATTTGTCTCTTAATGCATCACCTGTGTATGTGTGTAATGATGGCACTGTGAGGTTCTGTGTCAGGAGAGGTGCTGGGCATCTTGTGCTAACAGGAGTGTGGGCTGCTAGGTACTGGCCCCCTTCCTTGTTGGTAGAGTGTCTTCTGTTGCCTCCTCATCGTGCGGCTGGGGCTAGTGGCAAGGCTGGCCGGTGCAGGGGTCTACAGAGAGCTTCAGCCAGTTTGTATGGCCCCTATCTGAGGCCATGGGATTTATCCTCTTGATCTATCCCAGAGCCATGGGGTGTGGACTTGGAAAATTCTTGGGGAAGATGCTCTTTGCCCTGGGATGGGTGGCCTGAGATGAGCTAGGGCAGGGTGGAGGTAGAGCCTGGATGCCTCTGGCCTCAGCTTCCCTACCTGGGAGTGGAACCAGCTGGGACTCTGAAGGAAGGGAAGAGTGAAATTGGCTTGGGGCTTTCTGGATCTGCAGGGGCAGAGATGGGGTGGGGTGGGGTAGGGTAGGGTTTTAGTCTTCCCTTATCCCCTGGGTGCTGCACTTCTCGGTCTCCAGGGAGAAGCCTTGTAGCCTCCAGGAAGGCTGCACCGACAGCATCCTCCCTCTGCACTGGGGGAGGTACGTGGGCTTAGAGAGATGCTCTAGGATGGGCACAGAGACCCTCTCTGGATCTGTCCCTTCCTCTGCCCTTGGATCTCTGCCCATCCCCTGTGGTTCCCATTTCTCTTTCTGGGTCTCCTCTCCCATTTCTCCCAATTTTGGTCTCTACTTGTCTCCTGTGTTTTGGCTCATGGCTTTCCCTCTCTGCTTCTCTGCTCCCCCCTCCCTGGGTCTCTGCCTTTGCTGGGTGCCCCCAGCCATGCGGTGTCTGTTTCGGTACCCCATCCCCCACTCTCTGCAGCACTTGCTCTCGCTCTCGGCAGCGCCCGTCTCCCATGGCTGCAGCCCCGTTGGCCCAGGGCCCGGCCCTTACAGTAACTCATCGGGCTGATGGAGGCGACTTTGATGAAGAAGCCACCCCTCCCCCTGAGGGGGCCTGAGTGTGTGTGTGTGTGTGTGTGTGTGTGTGTGTGCACACTCATGCCAGGCTGTCTTTTTGCCCCTGCACCCCCAACTGGGACCATGAAGGAGCTGGGAGCAGAGGGCCACCCTGTCCCTCTTGGGTCCTAGATCTAACCTTGGTCCCTTCTGCTTCTGCTGGCCCTGGTTCCTGCCCCCTGTGGTAGGCAGTGGGTCCTGGCACTGAGGTAGTGTATCTTCCTAGCTGTAAGGACAAAGGCACGGACAGATAGCAGAGGTGGTGGGGCAGCATCTGAGAGCTGCCTGCAGGGGTTGAGGTGGGGAACCAGGTAGGACTGTAGCCTCTTGCCTGCCTCTCTCTCTCCCTCTCCTTCCTCCTTCCCTCCCTCTGAATTCAGTCCCTGGGTTCATTTCCTGGCCCCACTGCTCTCAGACTATGAACTATGACGTTGGCCATTGTCTTAACCTTCTAAGCCTGAAGAGTAGTTGAAGATAGGGGAGTGGCTGAGGGTCAGCAGGAGCCAGGCCAAGTGGTAGCTGAGGCCCTGGGAGTCACTGATGTGGAAGGAGGAACAGCCAAAGCCACCTGGGCCTAGAGAGACAAGCTGTGCCAGGGAGGGGCGGTGGCGCACCTGCTGCTATGGCTAGAGAAAGCCAGGTGCAGATGGGGAGGGCTTGCCTGGTGAGGGCTCAGTGCAGTCACGGGCAGGCAGGAGCCCCGTCCCATAAAGGAGCCCCTGGAAGTCAGATTCTTCCCAGCTCTCACACTCACTGCTATAGGCTGACACCCACATCTGTCTCCTCCCTGCTGTAGCTCTGTTTGCAGTTTCTCTGGCAGTTCTCTGGCTGTATGTCTGGCTGTTTGTCTGGCAGTGTTTCTGACAGTGTCTCTGGCTGTGTCTGGCAGTGTGTCTGTGTGTCTGAGTGTCCCTGGCAGTGTTCTTAGTGGTGCAGAGACTTCCTGACTGAGCATCTGGCTCTGGCTCTGGCTCTCCTTCTAGCTGTGTTTTTGGGTGGATGCCTGTTTGTGTCTGTCAGTTTCTCTGGTATTTCTCTGCTTGTGTGTCAGGCAGTTTCTCCGGTGTGGTTTCCAACAGTGTCTCTAGCTCCCTTGCTATGTTGATGCTGGTTTCTGTGCCTGGGTTTCTTGCTCTTTCTCTGGGGGTAGGTCTGCTTGCATCTGGCCGAGCCTTTTAAAGTATTTACTGGTGGACCCTTTGGTTGTGTGTCAGTCTTTCTCTGACCAAGCCTCTGCCTGCTTCTCAGGTCCTAGCTACCTGCTTATCTGGCTTTACCTGACAGTGCCTCACACAGTATCTCTAGTGTATCTCCAGCTGTGCATGCAGCTCTTTCTCTGGGACTCTGTCTGGTTGTTTTAGACAGTGTCTTGGCTGTGCGTCAGGCTGTATCCCTAATAGTACCACTTACTCTGCTTGAGTGTCTGGCAGTATTCCACTCTGGATCTCTCTTTCTGTCTGGTTGATGGGCCCCCTCTGTCTTCACACTGGGGTAGGAGAGTCCTGTTTGAGGCTTTTTTTCTGCAGGAAATTGTTACTTCTCTGCCCTCGGGTGTGATCATGTATTGGGGTAGAGTGGGGGGCAAGCAGTTGGAGCTACCCCACGAAGCAGGACCACAGATGAGGGGACCCCTGGATCCAGCCTGGCTTCTGGGGACATCCTGACTGCTTTGTGTACCTGCAGAGGTGTGTGTAGACACAGTGCACATCTGGGCTGTGGGTCTCAGGCTCCTGAGGCATGTGTCTAGGGTGAAGGATGGGCTGGGGCCCCTGACAAGGAGTTACATGTGACATGCTCTCCTTCTCTCATGGTCACTGTACACTGAAGCGAAAGCAATATCTGACCTTGGTACCCTGCTGCTGTGAACATCCCAGAGCCCAGTGGCAAGGCTCACAGAGGGCTGGGGGGTGCAGATATGAGGGGCTTTAGAGCATCAGGGTTTCAGGCCCTCTCCCAGGGGCGCAGCAGAGGACCTTCCATTCAAGGCAATTTGGAGAAGTATAGACCTTCTGTTAAGTTCAAACATCACTCTTTTGGTTTGCAGTGCTTAGAGCTAATTAGCCAACCTCACCAGTAAAGTTTTTATTGTTGTTGTTTTTTGTTTTTAAAATGGCTATAGCATTACCCGTGTTCTATAACTCATCCGTGGTTGATGACATCCTACAGCCAGCAGCCTTATCGAACAACAAACCGCTATAGGTTGCCTCCTACCATCTTAGCAAACCTTTGGCTCCAGATGCCAATAATGTTGCTTTCTGTTGCTTGAAAAAGAATCCTGAGCCCCATTAAGAAGGGCATTTGGGGTCAAGATACCTAGCCCTAGGGCTGGAATCACCCAGTCTTGTCTGAGAATAGGGAGGGGCTCCCCAGGAGGTTTCTGCCTGGGCTGATGCTGCCCCTTCCTTTCCCCCCACACCCCCTCACCCCCATTTCTCCCAGCAGATGGCTGCTCCTGTCCCGTGGGCCTGCTGTGCTGTGCTCGCTGCCACTGCCGTCGTCTACGCACAGAGACACAGTCCTCAGGGTGAGTGCTGGAGGAGAGGATTCTGAGGGGTGGGGTGGTGCTCCCTGCTCACCCCCACCCAAAGCCAAGCATGAGCCCTCTGCGTCACAGCTGTATGCATCCACCCAAGACCATATCCTGGCACGTTCTGGCTTGTCACATATGAACACCCATGAGTCCTATGACATTGATATGCTGGTGACCCACTGATGTTGTCTTATACCCACAGTCCTCCAGTCACTCCACACGGTCCCATGCTGATGGTGTCTCTGGCTTGATGAGCTGTTCCTCTTCCTACTGGAGTGGGAGCGGGTAGAGGGTACAGGCAGGTGGGACGGGAGTTGGGGGCTGCGAGGGGTAGGGCTCTGTATAGTATCATTGAAATGGGATTTCATTTGAAATGGGGCTTGTGGGGGTGCAGTGGAAGGCACTGAGAGAGACAGAGGCCAAGACTTCTCCCTTATCCCAGAGGGAAGGTGGAGACAGAGGTGGCAGACTGAGAACAAGATGTGGGGATGGGCAGGGCGACCAGTGGGGGAGGGCTGGCATCCTGAGGAAAGGACGGGTCTGTCATCTGGAATGGTGGGAGGGGGCAGGGATTGCTCCGGTGGGGCCACTGGCCCCCCACCATTTGTCCAGGGAGGGCTCAGTTCTCCCCACAGCCCACAAAGCAAGAAGCTGCCCCCTGCTGGGAAACAGGTGCCCTCTTAACTTGACCACCAGCGCTCAAACTGCATTTGAGGCAACACCTCACATGGCTCCATCAGCATAAGGTCTGACCTTGAAACTCCTCAGACAAGTGCTGAGCTATATGGAGCTCTCCCCTTGGATGTGTCCTGCCCTCCACCACCCTTGGCTGGATTGGATAGAGGCAGAGAAGGTTGGGGCACTTCTGGGGCCCAGACGCAGAGCACACGCTGCCACCCTCAAGGCTGTGGGTTAGAGGAGGGCAATGAGTCAAGGCTCCTGTGCCTTCTTCCTTGTGAGACTGACACTGAGACCCAGAAAAAGCCTAGCCCCCATCCCCCTGGGCTGTTCCCCAGTGGGCAGGGAGTGAAAGGATTGCCAGGCCAGCCCATTAACCCCCACCTGCAGTCAATCTGTCTTCAGCTTGTGTGCTGATCTAACTTGCTTGGACCTCTGGTGGCCACTCCCCCTGGCCTGGGCCCTGCTCTGTACTGTGGGTAAAGGCAGAGCCACAGGTGCCCAGGGGCTTGAGCAGTGAGTCCGCCTCTCTGAGAGTGGATAACTGTCCCAGTGCATTAAGCTGTGTTCTTGTGTGGGTGAGACCATGTTCCTGTTCGAATGCATTTCTCGGGTTGTATTCTTGGGGGCTGTGCCCTGCATGTGACATTGTCTGTTCATGTGTGACTGTGCTCTTCATGGGGCTTTGTCCTTGAGACTGTACCCTGTATGACAGTTTGATAGTTTCTCCCTGTTTCTGTCTCTTTGCATGTTTGTGTCCCTGTTCAGTTGTCTCCCTTATGGGAGACTGTGCCTTTATGTGTCAGTGTGCCTCTGGGGGACATGTCCTCCCTGTGCATGTGTGTGATCGTCTTGTACTAGGTGTTAACCATCCCTGAACTGGGACTGGGTCCTTGTGTGGCTGTGACCTTGTGGACAGTTGTTCTGTGTGTGTTCTCCTTGTGGTGACTGTCTTCATCCTATGTGTGTGGTGATGTGAAGTTGCTTAGGACTCCCGGGGGACTGTTTCCGGCATGTGGTCCTCATGTGAGCCTGTGTGCACAGGTGTGAGGGAGCCATCAGCTCTGTCCTTCTGTGTTCTCCATGTCCATGACCTCATCCTGTCTCTGTCTCTCATCCTGGCTTCTAACAACCTTTTCACAGCTGATTCCTTTGGAGCATTTGTCACCGCGTCAAGGCCAAGAACCCCATCCTCCCCCTGCCGCTTGATTTAATTTCTGAAATGGACAGCACATCAGTAGGGGCACCCACAGGGCGGGAGGAAAGCTGTCCAGAGACAAAGGATTAAATCATTGCCATCTCTGGAGCTGTTTCGTGACTGTGTATATTGCTGTTGTTGTGTTGTTGCAGCATTTGTGACAGTGTGTGTCTTATGTGATTGTCATGTCACGTTGCTCCCTCTGTCTCTGCACTGTGGCCTGTAGTTGCCTTCTGTCATTGCGTTGTCATGTTGTCCTTCCTGCCCTGCCCTCACATTGTTGGTTTGTTGTTGTTGTTGTGTTGTGTTTCTGTTTGCTTGGTGAGGCAGACAGGGTGACTTGGGAGCGTTAGCTCATTTGTTGTGTTGTTGGGTGGCTGTTTCCTCATCTTGTGGCTGTACCTGCCCCAGAGTATAAAGAACCACATCGGGTCCAAGTCAGTTCCGAGCTGCTGCTGGTCAGTGTTGACATGTTGCCGCTGGGACCGTGGTGGCCACACCCCCTCCCCTTCGGTCAGTTTTCAGCCTCCTCCTCAGGCAGCTGGATGCAGAGTTTGTTCTAGTGGGGGGGGGCGGTTCAGAGAGGGGCTTGGCATGTTTCCTGGAAGCTCCAGGTTTTGACAGGGGAAGTTGGGGGGGGCGCTCAATGGCTAGGGCTGGTGGATTGGGGGAGCTCTATGGCTTGAGCCTTGGACACTGGGCCTCTGGTCAGGAGGAGGCCCCCATTCAGTCTCTGGTCCAGCCTCACAGCTGTGGCCTCCAAGGCCCCCAGCCACCGCCCTTCCGCCGTTCATCCTTTGTTTGGCTGGTCCCAGGCCCCACAGATGAGTGGTCAAGGCTGGCTGGGATTCCTGCTTCCCTCTCCTCTGACAGGGGACAGGGACCGAGAGGCTCAGAGAGGGGCAAGACTGGAGGCAGGCAGCGGGGGAGAAACCTGACGCAGAGAGATCCTGGCTCAGGAAGGGTGACAGAGGTAGCAGACAGGGACAGATGTTCCAGCACAGAGAAAAGCAGTACTGGGGAGGGGGCCCTGATGGAGGGAGGGTATCGGCTGGTGACATAGGGGGATCCCTACCTCCTGCAGTCCTGGTGGTGTTAACAAGTCTAATTAAGAGGCCACTGGCCCAAGTTAATTGGCTCGTTAACAGGAATTGCCTCTGAAAATCCCCCAACTCAGCGGGGTGGCTCTCCGGAGGGGAGATGTAAGCAAGTGTTAACGAGGGATCCCGCAGCACCCCCCAGCTGCCCCCCTCCCACTTCGCTCTTCCCCTCCCATCCTCACTCCACAGATCTGGCCAAGACCAGGGAAGCATCTGTCCTTCCAGGCTTGGGGGGCAGGATGAGGAATGAGGAGATTAGATTCCCACCGCCCAGCTCTGCATGCCTGCCTCTCCTGCGTTGTCTGTAGATCAGTGTCTCCGATTTTCTGTGTCGTATTCACCTCCCCCACCTAGGGCTGCCTCTCGACAGGTGCTCCCTCCCACCCTTCCACTCCAGTCTCCTGGGTTCAGTCCATCACGCCTGGGTTGCGGAGGCCAGGGCTGGGGTTTGCTTTTGGCTCTGACAGGCCCCTCCTGGGGGCAGGAGAGGAATGGTCAGAGAGCTCTCTGGCCCCAGCACTCCCCCGCACCCCTCCCAACCCCAGCAGTTCCTGTCTCACAAAGTTGATAGCTGCTAGGAGTTCTCTAGCCCTGGATCTCCCTGCTGCTGCTGCCCAAGCCCTGGATGGCTGAAGTGGGCAGGTTAGGGGCAGCTTGTCAGAGGGTCCAGAGTGGGAGGGAGAGAGGCAGGACAGGAGACAAAGATGGGGACAAGAGACAGAGAAAGGAGTCCAGAAGCAGGGCCCCTCAGCTCCAGCTTGCCTGGGTAGCAGATGTCAGTGATTGGGGCTGGGTCTGTAGGTGGCAAGAGGTTAGGGTCATGGGGGTCAAGAAAACTTTCTAAAGGACCTAGTGACTGGAGGTGAACTGGGTCTTCACTGAGATTTAACCCCTCCCAGCATTCAATACACACTTTCTCCCACACACATACACACAGAAGATCACACCCCTTCACACACAAAATACCCAGACATGTGCGTGCGTGCACGCGTGCGTGCGCGCACACACACACACACAATTTGGAGACCCTCACAACCATGGAGAAATTTTACACACTCCTCATCTCCTGACACCCACCTCATCAGACACAGAGCCTCTTGGCCTAGACTTCTCATCATAGGCTCTCATCTGCTCACATTCACTTGGTGGTGCTGGGCCAGGCTGTGACCTGTGACTCTTGCCCTATGCTCTCCCTGCCCCCAACAGAAGTACCCCACGTGCAGTACGAGCGCCTAGGTTCAGATGTGACTCTGCCATGTGGGACAGCAAACTGGGATGCAGCAGTGACTTGGAGGGTAAATGGGACAGACCTGGCCCCCGACCTGCTCAACGGCTCTCAGCTTGTTCTTCATGGCTTGGAACTGGGCCACAGCGGCCTCTATGCCTGCTTCCACCGTGATTCTTGGCACCTGCGCCACCAAGTCCTCCTACATGTGGGCTGTAAGTGTTGCTCCCAACCCCTCATCTGACCGCCTCCCCTCACCCCCGCCCCACACTAAAGAGGTTTGTCAGTGAGGCTTAGACCCTTGGCCCAGATCCAGTCCTCTTCCTTTGGGGCTGGGGATACTGCAGCACCCTGACCCTTGCCCTCTGATCCTTTCCTAACCTCTTCTGACCTCTGAGCCCACTGTTGCCCACAAAATCCAGACCCCCGGGCATTTTGCACGTGTATCTCCCCTCCCACCCCCCAGTGATCTGTGAGATCCAGAAATCCTGTTCCCTCTGACAAGATGGGCAGAGGAGGGCTAGCAGGGCCTGATCCTTCTGGGGCCTGGGAAGGAGGAATTGTAGGGTCACAGCTCCCAGCTGGAGAGACCCTACTCTGTTGTGCGCTCTTACAGGGGCTGGCTATGCAGGTAGAGGAACAGGCACTCTGGGAGGCTCCAGGGAAGAAAGAACACTTCCTAGAGTGGGAGGCGCATGGAGATTGGGAGATTTGGAGGATACATTGACAAAGTCACCTCTGACAGACACACCTCTGACAGAGACCTAAGTGCAGCTGTAGGCCTCAGAGGCTGGGAGGGCATGGAAGGGCCACTTGTGCTGGTGGTGGAAGGTAACTAAAGGAGAGGATGGGGAAAATCAGGAGCCTAGAAGCTAGGGAGTGACACGAGCAGGGTCATCATGTCCTTAAGAGATCCTTCTCATGGTGGTGAAGAGAGACAGGTTGGATGGTGGCTGTGCGAGGGCAGGAAGGAAGCTGTTGCTGGATGCAGGGGAGATGATGAGGATTGGGCACCAGGGCGTGGAGTCGGGGCAGTTGAGAGGGGCTGGTTGGACCGCCAGAAGTTGGTGGTGCATTGGAGGTAGAGAGGGCAGGAGCGTAGAGAGCAGGGGAATCAAGACAGCTGGTGCTACCAATCACTGCAACAGAGGAAAAGTGGAAGGGTCTGTGGAGGAAAAGATGGTGTGTTCTGGGGGCACCTAGGTGGCTCAGTCAGTTAAGCGTTGACTTTGCTTTCAGCTCAGCTCAGGTCTTGCTCTCAGGGTCCTGAGTTCAGGCCCTGTGTTGGGCTCTGCATTGGGTGTGGAGTCTACTTTAAAAAAAAAAAAAAAAAAAGATAGTGTGTTCTGTTTGGACAGTAGTATGCAAGTCATCTTATTTCGGATTTCCCTAGAATCAGATCCTAAGATGAAGAGTGTGTATGCAAGTAGTTTATTTGTCAGGTGGCAGAAATACCATAAGGAAATGAGAAAGTGCTTGAAAAAGGAAGTTAAGGGGACCAGTAAAGATGGAGTTATCCATTTATCTTCTGGGCAACTGCAGCTTTGCCCTGCAGGGACTCTGAGGGCCCAGGCAGGACATGGACCTGGGAGGTCTCCCCCCTGAGCAGTGAGGGAGATCAGAAGTTTACATACTGCTCATGTAACTCCTGCTCATCCTTGGTTGAAGGAGTCTCCTGGGGTGGGGGTGGGGATGCTTTAATTCCCCTACACTTTTGGCTTGATGCCTCAGCAGGCAATGCAGATTTTAGTGACCAATGAAAGCTCTTAGGCACATAAATGCAGAAGAGGGCGGTAGGTATGGGCCAGGGATCTGCTAGGGCATCGCTGACATTTGCTGTAGATATGTTGGGTTGGGGTCCTCGGGGGACAGTGGGAGTTGATGGCTGTAGTCAGTGGATCTGAGGGTCTGGGGCCTGGGCTGAGGATGAGATGAGAAAGGACATGGAGGGAGTAAGATGGCCAAGAGTAAGAACTCTGGGATGAGAAGAAAAGAGGACCCAGAACTGGGCCCTGAAGATCATCACTTTATAAAGGGTTGATGGAGAGAGATGAGCCACAAAAAGAGATAAGAAGGAGCCAACAGGAAGATAGAGGGAAAAGTGAGTGAATGTGATTCAGAAGAAAGGTTTGGAGAAGTTGGAATGAGGAGCTTCTCAGTGTTGCTGAGGGTCAGCTGGACAGGCACCCACCAACAGAATATTCTGAAAAAAGTTCCATTTCTCTTTTCCTTGAGCCAAAGATTCACGTTTCTCCGGCCTCACCCCATATGGGGGATGCACCCCACTTTCTGAGGGTGGTTTCTTTATTCCCTGGGAGCTGCTGAGGGAAAGAGATACATGAGCAACCTAGGAGCAGGCCCTTTCCCTGTTGTCAGGAGACTGGCATGGACAGCATGAGAAATGTTAGACTGAAGGACTGCTCATGGTCATCCCCAAAACACTTACCCACTGGTGCAGGTAGAGGAGGTGTGAAAATAGTTTTTTTTTTTTTTTTTAAAGATTTTATTTATTTATTTGACAGACAGAGATCACAAGTAGGCAGAGAGGCAGGCAGAGAGAGAGAGGAAGGGAAGCAGGCTCCCTGCTGAGCAGAGAGCCCGATGCGGGGCTCGATCCCAGGACCCCGAGACCATGACCTGAGCCGAATGCAGAGGCTTAACAACTGAGCCACCCAGGCGCCCTGAAAATACGTTTTGATGGGGATATTCCTTTTCACACAGAAGAGCCTTCCTGTGTTTAAACTAGAAAGATAGCAATCATAGCCAAGTGTCTTAGTTGCAAGCCAGGGGTGGAATGACCCCTGTCGGCCAGCTTGAGAAATACGGGACCAACCTACCTGAGTTCTCCCGGGCCCACCACGACATCTGTTGGAAGTGGAACACTCAGCCTAGCCCCATGTCCTTACACACAGAAAAGTGCCATGGAAAAAGCATGAGACCAATTTGACACCCCTCTTTTCTCGATTTGAGTCCTAGAAGTCCTTAGGATGGACAAGGCTGGCCATCATGGCTAGACCTTGGTGACCCTAGGCCGTATTCCTAATGACTTGATTTTTGAAAGGTCATTGGAGGGGAATTGGGTTTAGAAGTGATGTCTGTGGTCTGTACCCACAGGACATGCCCACAGCTGCCCCGTTGTGACCAGAGCCCAGACCTTTTACAGTGCTGACCACTCCCAGGGCTCTGCCCGTCAGAGGAGAGCTGGCCATGAATTGGCTGTAGCATTAGTAACAGGTACTTATCTCTCATTACCTTATTTCCTTCTAAAGAGCTGGTCAGAGGAACAAGGGACGTTAATCATGATTGTCTCAGTCACTTTATATTAGTAACAAGAGACTGGGTTTGGCAACATTCAATATCAAATTATTCTTCTAGCCAGCACTCAGAGAATAGGACAGAGTTACCCCTGATTTGTGAGTCATTGAAGCCAAATTATTTAATATTTATCTGAAACATTTACGGTTTTCATGTTTCTATTTCCAGGGGAAACTGATCATAAAAATATCCTATTGAAAGTCCCCTTAACCAGACTGATCCCTGAACTGCTTTCTCCCAGTCCACCTTCCCACCCCCTGGTGTCTGCTCAGACAGGATGGTGAGAGGAGTGCCCACATCAGGAAACAGGATCACCTGCTTTCCTTTAGTAGCATCCTTCGGTTTACTAGACACTGCTGATTCAGTGTCTTTCTGGTTTTAAGCTAAAACAAATCAGAGTGATTTACTGATTTGACATGGACAGTTCCTTGTCCAGTTTTTACATATTTGCATTTGACTGGTCAGGACAGGAACTTCAGAAACCCTGGTGCAGCGCTGCTTCCCCCTCAGCCCTGTTTGCTGAGAAGGAAAGAGCAGCTTGTGGATGAAGATGTCTGGGGGGAAAAAAGACAGGTGGGAGACAGGAGAGGGGCATCTGGGAAGCCAGGAGTTGGGGTGCCTTAAGAGATGTCATGGTATAAGGCTTTGATGCCAGACAGGAGGAGTGTGGGTGGGGCCCAGGCAGGGCTGGAGCTGGAAGGGTCACCCTGCCCCACCCAGCCTGAGCTGGCCTGGCCAGGGGTGTGGGCAGCCTGCCCCTCCTCTCGGGGCCGCTGGGCAGGCCTTGTGCGTGCTGGGGGCTCCAGCCCAGGCGGGCTGGCGAGATGAGAGGAAAAACATGCGGTTTGGTGGGATGGACATGGAAAAACAAGCCAATTAGGAGGAAAACAAACAAACCCTGGGCCAGCGGGGGCACACGCACACACGCACACATGGCCCTGTGTGGGACCCAAGGATGTCCTGCCATAGGCTGCCACAGTCACTTGGGCATTTCAGGAACCCCCAGAAGGGGCAGCTTGGGATGCCTGGGCATCCAGGAATATGTCTGTATGCCCAGAGAATGACCTGACATGCGTAGGAGTTTTTGCTCACACACAGCCTCTAACATGTTCTCATGTGGTGGTCAGTTCATACGTGTGGACACACTTGGAATTCCGGGCACTTTCCCACACCCACAGTTTGAAAAATATGTTCAGGCTTCAGCTTCATCTCACATACAGTATTTCAGGTATGGAGTCGTGCTGTTCCCCGTGTTCAGACATGATGGCGTACTTACACGTATTCTCAGAATGCCTCAGCCCCTAGGCCGGACCCGTCCAGGCGGTCCTGAGATCAAACAGCCCGCCCAGAGTCCCACACAAATGCAGTCTGCAGTCACACACAGCCAATCGCACGGTTACACGCTTGCCCAGGATTTTAGTCACATGCATGAAGCCTCTCAGAGTTACCAGACAGCCTCACAATTGCCATGTCTTAAAAGCAGCTTCTTCCCCATCTTGCAGCCCACTCATAACAGGCCTGATCGTACACTGTCCCACAACCTCACACTTGGTCTCTCACAGCACCCCTACCTCCGCCCACCCGGCCCCTCAGCTGGGCTCCAGCTGCAGCAAGTCACTCCTTTTCTTCCTTTCTTTGTTTTTCTTTCCTCCTTTTCCCTCTGAGAAACCTGGTCCCTGTCAGGAAACCCAAGCCCTTCCCTACTCAGGGCCCAAGGCCAGGCAGGAGTAGCCAGATGAGAGACAGAGCCCTGCCTGGCCCCCTGGTCCCCCATGACCTGCCCAGTCAGAGAGAGGAACTGGTTTGAGGGGGAAGCTGGTCTTATGGGAGAGGATGGTCATGGGGGAATGGAGGGGACTGGTCAGTGGGAGGCTGGCTGGTGGAGGGGGCGGGCCTGTGAGTCCAGTGCCTTGGCCCGCTCTGCCCTCCAGAGAGTCCCAGGCAGCAAGGAGCTGACTCTGCAGCCTTTAGTACCCACCCCACCCCCAGCACCCTTCTCCTTTGAAGCTGGGGGTAAGGGGGGGGGTGGCAGGAGGGGGAGTGGAGGCTTCTCAGCCGACCTCAGAATGTCCTTTTCTCCTGGGGTGGCTGCCAACTCTGGCCTGGCCTGCAGGCCCCCACAAGGCACTTCCTGTGTCCTTGACCATCCCCCACCCCACCCTCCTGCCTCTGTGTCCCTGGGCAGTTAGGGAAGGGATATGAGAGGCACACAGGATGAACATGGAACAGACACAAGATGGACACAGAGCCAGGAAGGCTCCCCAGGGGAGGCAGACAGCAGTGGATAGAATGCAGGTTGCCCCTTGTGGGGGTCTCAGCTGGGCTCTAGCAATCCCTGCAGGCCTGGGGCATAGAGCCACACTTTTGCCCACAGCGTAGTCCACTCTAGCTGCTACATACACCCAAGCTTCCCGGATGCCTCTCTGACCCTCTCATCTCTCCTGCTGCAAAGCCAGATTGGGCCCTGGGGGTTCAGCCCCGATACACATACACTTCCCACACACTGGACATGTACGTGCAATCAGAGTCACAGTCACGTGTACACTGTGGATGAAAGCCCACAGTTCCCCATGTGTCACCATGGCCACTCGACAAGCATAGACATGTACTCCCCCTTTCACAGTCCCTGGCTTATTGAACTGCCCCCCTCCCATTTCCTGTCCACCTGTCAGGCAGAGGGTGGGGCGGCGGGGGAGGGGGACCTAGGAGGGAGGTATCAGTGTCCCTGGAGCCACTGACGGACATTCCTTGCCTGGGTCAGATCACAGAAGCTGCCTCCTTCCAGGAACCTGAGCCGCCTGTCCTCACGCCTTATCCAATGCCTGAGTGTGGGACAGCTGGGCTGAGTGCTCACAGCAGCAAGAAATGTGGTTGGATAGCAGAAAGGACTTCCCAAGTGTGTGTACATGTGGTCATGTAGGTGGGTAGGTAGCCCCATCCTAGGGTTGAGTCCCAGCCCTGGCTTGCTGTGTGACTCTAGGCCGTCTCCATCTCTCTCTGGGACTCCGCACTCTAGATTGCAGGCTGCTGCTACCCTGCTAACCAAGTAAGGGGCTTCCTAAGGGGTCTGTGATGGTGGAGCTGGGAGCTGGGGCTTGGGTGAGGTACGCAGCAAGGGAACAATAGCTTCCTCTCAGTACGCATGTGCACACACATGCAGTCAGTCATACATGGACACACAGTCTGAGCCATGCCCTAGATACTCCTGTGTATGTATCTACATTCCGTTGTGGGTCATTGATGTCACAGAGACACATGTAACACATGTACCCATGCATGTAGACACCTAGCCGCCCAGTGTGGCTGTTCCTGGGGAACCACCGGGCTTGGCCTCATGTTTCTTAATCTCTACTGGGGGAAGCCTGGGATGACTCCTCCAGGGAGTGCACTCTGATTATTCTAGCAACCAGAGGACCCAGTCAGGACACCCCCTCCCCCCACCCTGCAGCCTCCCTTGCAAAGTTTTTCTCTGTGAATGGACACAACGTGTCAGGAGATGTGGGGCTGGGGCCGATTCCCCCAGACATCACCTCCGTCCTGTGATTGATGAGCTGAGGCCCGCAGCCCCCTGTTCCCCGCAGTTCCCGCCTCCATTGAGCAGGTGGGGGGGGCTCCCTCTTCATATAACCCTTGTTTTTCTTTAATTAAACATCTGGCTCTCTGCGGCCTGGGAAGCCTCAGGCCCTCGCTGACAGCCACCCCTCCCCAACCTCTGGCATTGCTGATGGGTTGAACGGGGAGAGCTGGAGTTCTGGGGCCCACCTGTCCCCACACTAGTGCAGGGGACTAGGGGCTCCTGACCATGCTGTGCTCACCCCTCAGTGCCGCCGCGGGAGCCCGTGCTCAGTTGCCGTTCCAACACTTACCCCAAGGGCTTCTACTGCAGCTGGCATCTGCCCACCCCTACCTACATCCCCAACACCTTCAATGTGACTGTGCTGTGAGTAAACTTGCCTGTGACCCCGTTCCACCCCTGACCTCTCACCTCTCCTCCAGCCACCCACCGTGCCCTCAGTCCAGACCCTAGCCCAGCCTTGGGCTTGACCTTCCCCCAACCTTTGCCGCACCTGACCCCTGATGTTGGTAACAGTGTCTGGGCCTCACCCTTCCCCAGGCACGGCTCCAAAATCATGGTCTGTGAGAAGGACCCAGCCCTCAAGAACCGCTGCCACATCCGCTACATGCACCTGTTCTCCACCATCAAGTACAAGGTCTCGATAAGTGTCAGCAATGCCCTGGGCCACAATGCTACAGCTATCACCTTCGACGAGTTCACCATTGGTGCGTGGGATGGGGTTGGTCCCTGCAGCACACTCCGGTGGGAGTGTGTAAGTGGATGTGTGCCAGAGTTGTGTGTGAGCACCGGGAGGGATGTTCACATGTGTGCATGGTATGTGTGGCCCATACAGACATATGTTCATGGCATGTATAGACCTGTGAACATTGGCGTGAATGTCCTTTACCTGCATGGGCCAAGAGACCTTTCCAGCAGCTCTTCCCATCATCTCTCTGGCTCCCAGAGTATATAGGAGGGGGAGGGGGGCAGGCTGGGCCAGACCCTTGTGCAGCTGCAGCCTCCCCCCCACCCCACGCTAATGGCTTCCTTACGGCTTGTGATGAATGAGGTGTCAGAACAGGAGACAGGACTGGGACAGATACCGCCCTCACCCCACCCCCATCCCCACCAGACCCCTTGCCTGCTCTTACCCCATCCCAGCCAGACCCCTTGCCTGCTGCTGCCCCATCCCAACCAGATCCCTAGCCTTCCCCTACTCCATCCCCACCAGACCCCTTGCCTGCTCTTCCCCTACCCCATCCCAGCCAGACCCCTTGCCTGCTGCTGCCCCATCCCAGCCAGACCCTCATGGCTGGGTCCCCCAGACTGTTTCTACATGAGCTGGGCCCTTAGACTCCCATCATGTTCTCAGCCTACTTCCAACCCATATCTGCCACAATTGTGGACTATCTCTTAACCTTGACCAGCTTCAAGAGCAGTTTCAAGCCCAGGCTCTTCCCGGGGAACAGTGTATCTCAGTTTGGAACTGGAAGACTTGAGGTGAAAAGCCAAGCTTGAGAGGAGTGTATGATGCTGGTGCAGGAGGGGGTGACCCAGGGGACAATGGAGGTAATGCTGGTAATGGTGGAGCCATCATAGAGACACAGTAATTGGGATGCTGGTCATTATTAGCATGGGGTTGGGATGATGGGATGAAATTTGGGATATCGCTATCATGAGCTGGTGACAGTGACTGTACTGACAGTCCTTGGTGGTGACAGGCATGTGAGAGGTGAAAATAATGAGATGGTTGTTAATGGTAGTTGCCAGAACTGACAGCAGAGAAGAGAGGTGGCCACTGTGACAACTAGGATGGTGGTTGGCAATGCGACTGGAGTTGACAAAGTGGGGTCATTCCCAGCAATTAGTGAGATAATGAAGCTGTGTCTCCTTAACAGTGAAGCCTGACCCTCCAGAAAATGTGGTAGCCCGACCAGTACCCAGCAACCCTCGCCGGCTGGAGGTGACTTGGCAGACCCCTTCGACCTGGCCTGACCCTGAGTCCTTTCCTCTCAAGTTCTTTCTGCGCTACCGACCCCTCATCCTGGACCAGTGGCAGCATGTGAGTGTGTGCCCTCCTCACAACCCAAGCACCTGAGTCAGAGCCGCATGGCACGGGAGGGGTCCATACACCAGTATCAGCAGGCTGCTGTTCCAGTGTGAAGACTGGGCGCAGCCAGAGAGACTTTGTTTCCTCGGGGAGAAGGGATCAGTTGGGCCTGGAAGGATGGATGGGACTCAGGAAGGTATCTTGATCTGAAGCCCTAAAGGGTTCCCTGTGATGTCCATGAGTGTGATGGGAACACATCTGTTTTTGGGCTCCCAGGGTAATGGGGAGAAATCCCAGAAGGGAGATGGCAGACAGGACAGGTGGGATTTCCCTTTCCTTAATTCTGGCTCTCAGCCCTGATCAGGCCTCTCCCTCTTAGACTCTGGCCCAGGCCGTGGGCCTGTACTGGACACAAAGGGCATTACATCTCTGTCCTCAAGGATTCACAGGCTCAAGGGTTCAGGGGGTCAAAATCAGGCAGTGGTGTCAAACTTGTTCCATGGTATGGGTTCAGGCCATGACTAGTGTCACGGTCCAAAGTCAGATGTAACTGAGGGGTCCGCTCAAGTTTATAGGTCGGAAGGTATCCCAGGCCAGGAATGGAGCAGTGGTTGAGGGCCGGTCTGGGGTCAGCCTGTGGTCTGGGATGTTACTCAAGCTATAGTCGTTCTGAGGAGCATCCAGGCGTTTGGAGCCGACTTAGCGTTCCCTCTCCTTGGCAGCCCTAGGCCCATAGTGCTGCAGGCTCTCTTTCTGGCCCGTGAGGTCTACTGGCTAGGAGTGGGGCTATGAGGGTGCTCTGTAGGCTAACCCGGGCTGGTACTCAGGGATCAACCCACCCACTGGGCTCCAGTCCCATCTCCTCACGCCCCCCTTCCAGCTACCCTTTAAAGTACGTAATTTGATTCCAGGGTGCCTGTCCGGGTTGTAGGCCTGGCCCCCACAAAGGCTGCTCACATGTTCTCTGACGGAGTCCGGAGTCCCTCCCGCCTGGCCAGCTGCCCGCGCCTAATGCATTGCTAATAACCAGGGTCTAGTTTCACAAGCCCCCCTCCCCTGCTAACGAGCTACAGGCAGCAGCCCCGCGCATCGCAGCGCACACGCCTCGCGGTGGACCTGGCGTGCCGCCCACCACACACACGGGAACATGCACACGTACACGTGGTTCCCAGCAGCAACCATGCTCCATACATGTGTGTGACTAACATGCCAAGAGCACACACTGAAGGACTTCCCCCCATACCGATGTGAGCCGCGCAGAGTATGAGGACTCTGTGGTAAGAGCATGTATGGCCGCTGGCGTGCTTGCCCTGTTCCATAGCTTGTTGGCATTACAGTTGGCTCGATTTATGGCTCTTTTGAACTTGACTTTCACTCTGAATAGAATCTACTCTGCCGGATCCTTTACGTTGGAAAGAAGCAGGTGTATGATCGGGAGCGGGTATAGAGAGGAGAGCAGAAGAAAACATCACTGGATTTCCAGAGGGAAATGAGAGCTGTAGGCCAGGATGAATAGGAATGGGTACCATGAGGTCTGGCAGGGGCTTTCTCAGCATGGACAAGGCAGGGCAAGTACTGGGACCCAGCATGGGTTCCCTGCATCTTTTGCTCTGGCCTGACTCAGCAGGGAGGCTGGAGGGCGAGTGTGACGTGTGCCACGGCAGACTGAAGGGAGGACTCTGAGGCAGATGCCAGCTACTAGAGAATTCCTGCCAAGTGAGGAGCCATTCTCTTAAGGGTGTGGATTAAGGGATCAGTGACAACCTAGCAAGAAGGGCTGGAGGCTAGGGGATATGGCTGCCAGGAAAGCACTGGACTCCTGGGCCACGTTTCTAGCAGTGTATGGTGCCCACCATAAGCCCACCAATGAGGTGCTAATTTGATCTGTTCTCCATAGCTCTCTCTGTGTCTACTCAGCCAGAGGTGATCTTTGGAGGGCTAAATGGTATACGGAACCAGAGGAGGAACTGGGACCCAACTCCAGGGTGGCGAGAGTCTGTGGGGTCCCTCGATCTTCCAGAGCTGGGAGTAGGACTGACTGAGCCCAGGTCTGGGCCCTAAATGACTTTCACCCTGACCCTGACCTTTACCAGTGTCTCCTCCTCTAGGCCACAGATGGGAGCGGGAGGGGTCAGGTTATTGGAGGGGCTTCCTTAGACCCATCTTCACACACATGAATACACACACACACACACACACACACACACACACACACATGCATTCTTGTACTCTCAGCCTGTCAGGTGGGTAGCCTAGACCCCAGTGTTCCGGGAAGGGAGATTGGAACAGGGACCAAGAAAGCCCTGAAGCCAGACGTGGCCCAGAGCAGCCCCCTCCTCCGCCCCTGCCGGCTGCCCCTGTTTACGAGGAGGCTTAATGAGGCAGCGGGTGCCGCTGAGATGAACCAGAGCCCAGCCTGGGACTGGGAGGGGCGCCGGACAGGCAGGCCAGCCCGAAGGGTGGGGGAGACCAGCAGAACAGGGCTGGCCCAGGCGGGGGTGGGGTGGTGATGCCTCTAGGAGGAAATGGAGCAGCTGTCCTGCTGTCCCGCAGCTTGGGAACTGCCCCCCTCCTTCTGCCTCAGACAGGGTGATTACCGTACTGTGGCCTTCCCGAGGGAGAAGCCTAGTTGGGGCCAGGCTGGTGGGCGTATGGGGCATCTGGGAAGCCAGGCTCTGAGCTAGAACCCATGATGACGACAGAGCTGGCCGAAGTGTGTTAGGTGCTTCCCATGCGCCTGAGTCCTCACCCTACTCCTGTGAGGTAGGTCAGGAATGCCATTTTATAGATCAGGCCAGCAAGGCATGAGGAGGTTAATTTACTTGGTCACCTGGCTGAGAGGGGACAGAGCTAAAACCTGGACTCAGGCAGCCTAGCTCCCTATCTGTATTTACAACCTTTCTTCTAAGCACATCACCAGCTCCTCTCTTACCCTGTTACTCTTGTCACCTCCAGGCAGAGACTGAGATCAGGGCTCAGGCTGGGCACTGGGAGGGAGCTGGGATGACAGCAGGGTGAGACATTGAGCAAAGTCCTGCTTCTCTTCCCCCGGGGGTGCTCCTGGTCTCCTAAAAGATTTTCTTACTCTCCTTCAGGATCCTCTTCCTTCCCTCGGGGTCTCCTCCCCAAGATTTCTTTACCCGCCTTCGGGAATATTCTCGATACCCTCTTTCTCCCTCCGGGGGCAGCTCTCTTTTCCTCCAGTAGGGGGATTTTCACTCTTTTCTCCCCAGAAGTGTTCTCAGTTCCTCTGGGGGTACCTCACTCTCCTGACCCCCAGGGCTCCCCACCCCCATCCTGTGGTCTGGCTGCAGGTAGAGCTGTCAGATGGCACAACACACACCATCACAGATGCCTATGCTGGGAAGGAGTACATCATCCAGGTGGCGGCCAAGGACAATGAGATTGGGACATGGAGTGACTGGAGCGTGGCCGCTCATGCCACACCCTGGACTGAGGAGCCACGACACCTCACCACTGAGGCCCAGGCCCCGGGTAAGCACCCCCTCGCCCTCATTCCCCCAGGGGGCCTGTGCTATTGCCTGGCTTTATCTCCCACCTTCCAAATCCTCCCAGGACTTAGAGCCTGAGAGCCTCTGCCCCAGGCACTCTGCGGGCTGCCACACTCCTGTCTGTCTGTCCTACCGAAGCTGGTCCTGGTCCTGGTCCTTGCTGTCTGGTCATTCTTGGTAGGGGCCATCAGGTGGAAGGGTCATCTGAGAGCCATGGGGAAGCAAGATCTGCCTGGTGGGTGAGGCAGGACACGTCTGAGAGAGGAAGCAGGGGCTGTCTGATGGGGGAGGCAGTACTTGCCTAACACAGGGAGCAGGAACAGTGTGCTTCTTGAAGCCCCCAGACCTGGGATTGGACTGTAGCCCCGGCCCGGCCCTGAGTTCCCTCCATGTTCCCCAGAGACCACGACCAGCACCACCAGCTCATTGGCACCCCCACCCACCACGAAGATTTGTGACCCTGGGGAGCTGGGCAGCGGCGGAGGACCCTCAGCACCCTTCTTGATCAGTGTCCCTGTAACTCTGGCCCTGGCTGCCGCTGCCGCCACTGCCAACAGTCTTCTGATCTGGTAAGTCAGGTGAGGCTGGGTGGTAGAGGGGAGCCTGAGGGGACCCCCCATCCCACCCTCATCCCTCACAGCCCCCTGCCCTGTCTCCCCAGAGCCCGGCATCCTGTGAGGACATGCCAGCGCACCTGCAGAGGAGCAGGAGGCCGGAGCTGAGCCCGCAGACTCCAGTTTCTATTTTGCACACGGGCAGGAGGACCTTCTGCATTCTCTTCAAACATAATTTGTAGAGACCCCGGCAGGCCCGGGCCTGCCACCCCCTAGCCCTGCCACACCATGTTGGCCCTCCTTGGTCCCTCAGGGGAGGAGGACCCCGCAGCTAACCCACCCACCAAAGACCCCCCACCCCAACCCTGGCCCCTCGGGCTGGACCCTCCAATGCCAGCGACTCCCAGGAGCCCTTGGGGGGGTCTGAGGGGAGCCCCTCACATCCATAATTTCTCCTCCTGCCCTAGCCTCCTGTTTGTCCCAGGGTCTCTGTTGCCACCATCAGATTATAAGCTCCTGACGCTGGGGGGGCCCAGCCATCCCCCTCCCCCCAGCACCCACACTTTTCACTCCCCCACCTGTGCCCGTTTTGTATGACCCTCCCCTTTCCCTGCTCCCACCCCGCAGTATTTAATGCCCTGTCAGTCCCTTCTAGTCTGACTCAATGGTAACTTGCTGTATTTGAATTTTTTATAGATGTATATACAGGGGTGGGAGGGTGGGGGGTTCTCATTAAACGTCACCATTTCATGAGTCCTTGAACCAGACCCATTTGGGGAGGGTATCCTTCTTCCAAGGATCCCTCTTAAGGCCTGGAGGAGGGAAGAAATTCTGCTTAGAGACAACTCTTTCCACAGAGATGGGGACAGGCAGTATTGCCCTCAGACAGGTGTGTCTGGAGGTGGGGGCTTTCTGCTGCTTTGGAGGATAGGGTTTCCTGGAGGCCAGAGGCAGAGTTGTAGGGGATGAGGGGTCCCAGTGAGGCAGGTCCCACGTGGGGATGTCCAGTCAGTCCTGGAGGCTGCTGAATCCTGACAGGGAAAGGCCCGTCAAGGGTCATCTCCGGAGCTGGCCTCCAAGAAAGCCTTGGCTTTACCCATGGGGGCAGAGATACAAGAAGGCGAGAAGGCTGGACTTCATCCTTGGGGTACGGGGGGTGGCCATCCCTGTTATGCAGCTCAGACTTGTCAGGGGCTCTAGCAGTTCAGGCCTGGGGCTCAGCTAGGCTATGAGGCTTGGGGTGCAGAGTATACTGGGCCTGGGCGGCGCGGGAGGCTGCCTGAAGAAGGCCACTTGGAATGCGACTAGGGACTGGACCTGTGCTGCAGGACTGGAAATGTGGGATACAAGATTGACCCCAGGGTTAGATAACAGTTGAGACTCCAGGTGAGTGGGAGAGGAGTAGGCTTTGGTTTTCCAGGGTGCCCAGTCTGAGGTCTAGCTCTATACCCTCCCCACACCCTTCTAGTCCTCAAAATGGGATTCCAAAGCCCCTTCGGTTTCTCCTCAGAGGAGGGGCCTGTGGCTCTGTGCCAGCCCCCTTCTGCCCCTGCTCAGGTCCAGCCCCTTGTAGAAGCCGCTGCAGCTTCTACCATGGTGGGGGGCCACTGCAGCTCCTTAGCTGTGGATGCCTCTGGCCTGGGGGTGGGAGCAAAGGGTTAGACCAGAGCCCCAACCTGGGGAGCCAGGCTCGGCCTTGCTCTGGGTGTCTGGGACGAGAGAGATGAATCAGAGGCACGAATACACGGACATCGGTGCACGGTCCCCACAGCAGGTGCTGAGTGCCACACCTGCAGTAAGCCACTCATCCCATGACCACACACACGCGCATGCGTGCACACACACAGACACACACACACCCCAAGTCAAACCCTTTTCTTCAGACCAGGGTCAGAAAATGGACTTTGCTTGCTGGTCTCATAGGCCTGCATGGGATCATGCTCCCAGGAGGAGGGATCCGTGTTGCCTCACACACTGACGAGTTACCCCTGGATAGGGCTTGTTGCTGGGGAAGGGGCTCAGAGTGAAGGTGGCTGGCTCTCTTCCAGGCCAGACACTACAGGAGGAGATGGTGTGTTCCAGGTGGGAGATCTCGTGGAAAACAAAGGCCTGATGTCAGGATAGAGGGGCCTGTGGCTTTTCAGGCTGAGTAGCCTCAGCTGTGGGAATACATGACTAATTGCAGGAAGAGGCTCCCAGGATGGACATACTGAGAAGTGGCTGTGGACCCACCCCTGAACCCTGCACCCCTAATTTGCCTGTTTATCTGGTTTCTGGGAGATGTAGCTTGAGCCTGAACCTGTATTCCAGGTTCCTGGGAGTAGGGGCCACCAACTCTTGCGAAAGACATTGTATTCCTGGGGTGGGTCTGAGCCTCCCCCTTCCCTGCCCTCATGGTAGTGTAGCTAAAGTTCAGAGGTCTCCGGCCTGTGCTGCCTTCCTGCCTTGAGTGACTTGGTCAGCCCTGACCCACCCACCGCCCACCCAGGGCTTGGGCATCAGCAATCTGGCCTCTATTAGCAACATGGGAAAGCAATTATGTAGGGTCTGGGGAGGGGAAAGAAGGAAGGGGGCCTGCTCGTGCCTGAGAGGCCAACAGAGAGGACTGAGGTATCTCCCTGCCCCCAACCTCAAGAGAGAGACCCAGCCTTGTTCAAAGTGCCAAGGTGGTTGGAGGGTCAGTGTCATTGCCTCTGACAGGCCTGGGCGGGGAGGTGGTCGTTCCTCTTTGAGAGTCTTAACCCTCAACCTCACAGAGGCTGCTCGCTTTGAGGGCTGGTCTTAGAGTGCTGTCTGCTGCTGCCTCCAAGTATTGTCTCTCCATGTCATTATTTCCCATGGTGGTTCTGGGGAGCTGGGGTAAGTATAGACATCAATTCTTAAAGCTAAATCAGATCTCACAAAACTGCTGAGGGGGGCTGCCGGGGTGGCTTGGATCCCAGGCCCAATGTGTATGTTGGCTCAACTTTTCAGCTCATTAGTTCTCTTTGCTCCCCCAAGGGGCACTGGAGATGGGGACCTGCCTCTATGCCCCATTCTTACAAGGCTAACTTGTTGCTGCCCCATCCTCTTACTGCGCATTTCCAGCAGTCTGTCCCATTCCTATCTCCGACCATGTCTTTGTCCTGGTTCCTATCCTGTATTTCTCTCTATATCTCTATCCTGTCTCCTTCTCTGTGTATGTCTCTAACTCCTGTCTCTGTCTCCAACCCTGTCTGTCTCTCTGTGTCTCCTCCCTGTCTCTTACTCTTGCCTTTTCTGTCTTCCTCTGTCTCTGTGTGTCTTTCCCCAGCTCAGTCTCTTTGTGTCTCTCTGGCTCTGCATGGATCTCCACCCCATTTCTGTGTCTCTGTTCCTCTTCCCTGACTCTGTCAGCCCCTTCTCTCTCTTTGCCTCCCTCTTTGTGCTCCTGCCCTGGTCCAGACCCCGGCCTGTGGCCACTGTGCCTCTTTGGCCTGAGCTGGGGACTGTCCTGGCTTCTGCTGCCCCCTCTCGGCCACCTGCCTGCCCTTCATTCCTGCTCTGGGTCCCGCGGGCTAATCTGATCGTTGACACACCCCACCTCTGCCTTCCGGCAGCCAGCCAGGAGAGGAGGGTTGTTGGGAGACAGTAGGCAGGAATTCCTCTGGGGCAGCCTCTAGGCCTGGAACTCCCCAGAGCCAGTGGGTAAGCTCATTAACTCCCTAGACTGGGACTCCGGAGAAGTTCATCTTACACGGAAAGGATGAGAAAAGATTTGGGTGTAATCCTCACACCCTTCCCTTCTTAGAGGAGGGCAGAGAGGAAGGAGATCTGAGGAGGCAAGTCTGATGGAGCCAGCATGGGGAGAGGCTGGAGGAGAACTTTTCTGACAGGGGTACTCCAATGAGGAAGGGCTAACCTGAAGGTAAGTGGGCCAGTGTGACAGGATTAGTCTGAGGGGAGGCTGGTCTGGGACATGCTGCTGTAGAGATCTCTGTTGGAAGGGCCAATCTGAGGGGGTAGATTAATCAAGAGAGCTGCTAAAGAGTCCTGTCTGAGGAGAGACCACTCTGAAGGCACACAGGTCTGAGAACAGGACCACCAACTAGTCTTAGTTTGCCTAGGATTCTCTCAGTTCTAGCACTGAATATATCAAGTCTTGGGAAATCCTTCGGTCTCAGGCAAACTGAGACTGTTGGTCACCTATTTGAGAAGGCCTTGCCTAAGAGTGCTGGACTGATGGGAAAGTCGATCTGAGGGCACGTGGATCTGAGGGGGCCTGGTTTGACAGTGCCAGTCTGTGGGGAGAGGCTGTTTAGGGCTAGAAGCTTCTTTGGCCAGGAACCAGGCCTGTAAGGGAGTGGATAATTAGGATCCTTCCAGAAGGGCAGTGGTTAGGGGAGTGGCCACCAGGGGGCAGAGCAAGCTCTCAGGAGAATCAAAGGCAAAGGCCCCAGAGAGGGGAGCCAGACAGTGCGGAGCTGAGCGCAAAGTGTACCTTCAGACCTTCAGTATCGTGTGTCACGGGCCATCACCTGCAAGTTTGTGGTGAGTGTATACAACCACAGAGTTGTGGTTTTGTGTGATTAGGTGACCAGGGGCACATCTGTGGTATGTTAGCGTGTAGCCTGTGATGCAGAGGGCGTCTCATGTGGTGGTGGCTGAGGCCTTACCTGTGGCTGTAGGGAAGGGAGCAAGAGCACCCTCAGGACACAAGGACACAAGGCGGAGACGCTTCCTCCGGAGAGGCTGAGATGAGAAGAGGCAGGAACTAGGCTTTTCTACTTGTATCTAATGTTGCTCTCTGTAATATTCCCCAAGAGTCTAAGTGCTTTGGTCACACCCCAGTGCAGCCCCCAGACCAGAACGCACTCCTAGGGCCTGCCATACTCTCTTCTCTCCTCCTGCCCCCTTCAGCTGGCATTCCTCCAGCTGGCATTCCTCCAGCTGGATATCACCCCTGCCCACCCCAACCCCCCCATTCCCCAGTCATCGTTCCTGTCTGTCCTACTTCCCTGCCTCGATTCGTGCTGTGCACTGCCTGGATGCTGTCTTGAGAAGCACTGGAGGTCCCTCTGATGCTGCCTCCTGCTCACTCCTCTGCCATGGACTGAACACCCACTTTGTACTAGTCCTCTGGCCCCCTGTTTCATTCCAGGGATCTGAAAGTACTAGGGGCTGCTAGGTTCTTCCCCAAAGGAGGGATCTGAGGGGAGACATATGGACAAGGCAAGGGTGGGATCTCTGGGTTAGGAGGCAAAGTGAAGGTATCACATAATCACTTTACTCCCTCGTACCCCCCCCACCACTAACAAGAGGAAAAAAGCCCAAACCAAACAAAAATGTTGCTAGAAACTCAAGTCCAACCAAACATGCAAATTCTTTTTATAAACCTTAAAATGTGATAGCCAAGGAAAGTAACAGAAGATAATGGTGCAACAAGTGAGTGGTATGTCTCCTAACCCATGCCCAAAAGGACCATTGAGAAAAGATGAGTCAAAATACCAGCCATTTGCACTAACCTCCTGTAATCTGAGGAAAATGGATTTTTGTGTGAGTAAGTAGCCTTAGGAAAAGTCCTGGGGAAAGCCTTTGTAAATAGAAGATCCTGTGTTCCTCCGTGAGACCTCAGGAGAGGCGAGAAGAGCTGCCATGGCTTGGCAGCCTCCAGAGCATGGGGGTAAGGCTGGGGAAACAAGCCAAAGTCTACAGGATGGGATATGCCCCACCTCCCAGCTGGAAAAAGGTATCTATGAGGGCCACAGAGGAGAGACTCCTCGGGGGACTCCCGAGGAGAGCTCCTCGGGGCCCCATCAAAGTCAGCAGATAGCCTCAGCCAAACCACCGCCAGGGCACAGAAATGGGGTGGGTGAGTTTGAAAGCAATATCCAAGTTCAAACCACAGCTCCCAGGGGCAGATAAATTGGTCCAGATGGGAAGGGGCTCAAGGACCTACACTCCAGAGTGAAGAGAGGTATGCTAACTGTGAGCCATGCTAGAGAGTTTTAAGTGGGAAGCTAATGGCAATGGCCCTTAGGCATTTGGATCACAGCCACAATATAGGTAGGAAAGAAGTAAAAAGGGAAACTGGAGGGGGAGAAGGAGGGAGGAAAGGGAAAGGAACAAGGAAGACAGGATGCAAAAAATAAAGGAAGAACCCAATCTAGAAGAAAACAACCAAAGGCATAAAAGAATCCTGGCAAGTTCTTCCTGTTATCAAAGGCCTTAATAATAGTATGAAATCCAGAAAACAAGAATTCAAAGACAAGATGATAAGACAACAGAATGAAACGAAAAGGGAGATTTCAGAACTAAGGAAAAATAGCAAAGGACGCAAACAATACCATTGCAGATACGACAGACTAGCAGTAACAACACAGAATAGGTATGGCTGAAAATCAAAGTAATTTGTAGGAAAGGCTTTGAGATCCTGACAGTAAATATGATAAGAAAAGGTAAATATATTAAAGCAATTAGAGTGAAGTTAATAGAACAAAGGCAAGCTACCCTAAGCATGATTGTTGGCTGCCCTAACGTTGAGGTTCCAAAAATGGAACAGAAAAAGACACTTAAGGTATGACGTAGAATAAAACTTCCCCTGAAAATAAGGAAAAACCAAATATCCAGATGGAAAGTGAACAACCTATGCCAGAATAGCAGATACAGAATAATGGGCATAAAGATAGACTGATTTAGTCACTAAAGTTGGAAGATAAAACAAGAATACTTCAGGAACCAAGGCAGAAAGAGCAAGTCATATATGGGGACAAATTCAGTCTGATCTTAGATGCTCTCCAACATAACATGCCACAAGCCAAAGTGAGGAAGCAGTTATCTATGAAGTTGTGAGGGTAAACAAGAATTACCCCAAAGCATAACCAACAAAGTGGCTGATCTCAGTCACTGCTCTGGGGATAGATAACCCATGAGCTCTTCTGGAAAAATAAAAAACAAACAAAACTACACAGTAACAAAATTCAGTCAGCCAAGAGTTAGTCAAAATGAGCTGAGGAAGGGAGAGTCCTGGTAAAAGGACCTCTGGTAAATGGCAATTCCCTCTAGTTTAAGATTAAACTGGGAATTTCAGTTGCAGAACAGAATGTAAATAAAAACTCATAAAGTTAGAACAACACTGGCAACATGATCTGGAGAGAAGGGGTGGGAAGGAGAGCAGAGGTGCTCCCAGCATTTGCCTTCATAGTTGCAAGCAATTAATGGCTTCTAAAACTTGACACATAATGATACAAGTCCTACTCCAGCCTCTTAATCAGAACTGTTGTTGTTGAGAGGGGTCTTTTAGGAGTGAATATTTTTTGAGGTGAAGAAATACCTAGCTGCAGTTCATCATTCTTTCATTTTCATGTGTTTCTTTTCCCTCAGTTAAATTCAAGTATATTTTGTATGTTGTGTTTAAAAAAAACACACACACACAACAAAAACAGCTTCTGTAGTATGTCCCATTCTTGTATAATTTTTCTACTTCTCTAACTCTTTTTACATTACCTTCCTCCTCACTTCCTTCCCCCCACCCCAAAGCGTTATGCTCACCAAGTGTTAATACTGACCGATTCTGGGGGTGAGACTTTCAGGGAGATGTTGCCTTTTTCTTTGTATTTTTTTGTATGTCGTATAATTTTTAAATAACAAGCCTATATCTTTTTTCAGTCTATTTTTTTTTTAAAAGACCATCTATCCATTTCTTTTGTTTTTAGATAAATCACTTAACCTCTCTGAACCTCAGATTCCTCATCTTCAATCTGGGGACAACAAGATTCCCATTAGGGGATGTTTTGAAGTGTGTGCAATAATATGTGGTGGGCTTAATAATGGTCTCCAAATACTTCCGCATCCTAATTGCCAGAACCCGAGAGTGCGCTCATATGGCAGAGGGATTGTGTAGCTGTGATTAAGTTAAGGCTCTTGAGATGGGAAGATTATCCTGGATTATCAGGTGGTCCCTATGTAATCACAACCATCCCAATAGAAAAGAGGTAGGAGTTAGAGTCAGAGATGAGGTGATAGGATGAGGGAAAGGGACGGGTTGGAAAATGGAGGAGGGGTCTACAAGCCAACAAATACAGGCAGCCCCTAGAAGATGAAAAGGCAATCAATTCTCACAGCCTCCAGGAGGAACTGGCCCTGCCCACACCTTGACTTAAGCTCAGTGAAACTGATTTCAGACCTCTGACCCTGACTGTAAGAGAATAAATCCATGTTGTTCAAAGCCACTAAATTCATGGGAATTGATTAAAACAGCTGCAGGAAACTAATACACCATCCTATGTGCTGTTCTCTTGGCCTTCCCATCCATCTCTTTCATCCCCCAGTTCCCACTTGTTCAATATTCAATTCAAGTCTCCCTGGCCTTGCCTACCTTCCACTGCTGCCTGGAGACGGGATAGGCATTCTCCCCTCACAGTACTCCCCACTCTGGGTTACGGCTGCTCATGGGTAGGTCTCCCTCCCAGGCTGGGCATAGGTGCCAAGAAAGCAGGGCTTAGCCCTCTGTGCCCACGGAGCCCAGCAGAGGACCTAGCTGGGTAACTATTAAACTAACAGATACATAAATGAGGGCTAGGTGATTGGTTGATACCATATAACTAACCACCACTCTGTTCCCTGGGTGTTAGGATCTCTCCCTTCCCCATTACTACCTGGCTGTCTCTCCCACCAGCCTGTCCCCCACATACAAATACTCTCTCAATCTCTAGCAAGCCAACCTGTGTCTTTATCTCAGACTAACTTCTTTAGTCCTTGGTTTAAAACACATGCCTCTTGTGAGTTTGTCAGCAGGTTTACTGTCATGCATGTGTGTCATGGAGACCTGTGAACCTCTTTTGTGTATATTTCCTGGATATGTGGTGTGTGTGTAGTGAGGGTAAGACATGCATAACTCTGTATGGAGGTGTGTTTTCGTGCACACGCCTGTGGCCTGGGCAGGTTTGTTATTTTTGTATCCATGCGTCTTTGCTTGTATGTATGTGTGCCTCTGCTTTGTCGGTGGTGTGTGTGTGTGTATTAGTGTGTCTGATCTCTGTCCCCAAGAGATCTGATGGCCTGAGGCAGGAATTGGGGTGCAGGGATAACTTACTGAGATGTTAATGGAGTTTTGTTCCAGTACATTGTTCCCTTTCTTATCTCAGGCAGAAGGCTGGGTCTTTTTTCTCCCTGTCTCTTGGGGTGAGCATCGCAGGCCCAAAGCTGAGTCATCTTCAGACTTCTTCATGATTCTAGCCTTCTGGAAGCCTAAACTTCTTCAGGGGATTATGCTGAGGAAAGGGGGCAAAGTATTCAGAGAGTACTCCCAAATGAAGAGGGGATCTGTGTTTGCGTGAGCAGGTGGGACCCTCAAACACTCCCTAACAATGCCCTACAAGTGCAGGGTGAACTTGGGAAGGCAGGACCCTGGATGTTGTCTCCCAAACTGGACATCTCCCAAACTGGATACCTCAGCAGAGACCACGTGAATCACAACATAATACACTCAGGACCTTTGCACAGTTGGGGAGGAAGGGGTGAGGAGTTTCTCCCAATATGACCTTATTACTAGCTCCAGGAGCAAAGACCTGGGAAAGGAGTTACATTCAGTTTTGCTTTGTTTTACCATTGTAACCATTTATAAGTGTATAGTTTTGTGGTATTAATTATGTATAGATATTTTTAAAAGATCAATCCATTTACTTCAGAGAGTGAGCACACCTATGCAAATGGGCAGAGGCAGGGGGAACCAAGAGAGAGGGAGAGAGAGAGACTCTCTCCTGATATGTGGCGCCCAATGTGGGGCTTAATTCCAGGACCCCGAGATGGTGACCTGAGCCAAAATAAAGAGTCAGACCCTCAACCAACTGAGCTACCCAGACACCCGAGGTATTAATTATACTGTTATATATTGCTGTACAACCATAGATTCCATTTTTTTAAAATTCTATTTATTTATTTATTTATTTATTTGAGAGAGGTGAGAGTGTGGGGCAGAGGGAGAGGAAGAAGCAGGCTGCCCATTGAGCAAGAAACCTGACGTGGGACTTGGTCCCGGGACCCCAGGATCATGACCTGAGCCAAAGACAAATGCTTCAGTGACTGAGCCAGGCACCCCTAGATTTCTTTTTTTTTTTTTCAAAGATTTTATGTATTTATTAGAGAGAGAGAACACAAGCAGGGGTAACAGCAGAGGGAGAGGCAGAAACAGGTTCCCAGCTGAGCAGGGAGCCCAATGTGGGGCTTGATCCCAGGACTCTGGGATCATGACCTGAGCCAAAGGCAGATACTTAACCGACTGAGCCACCCACACACCCGACTAGATTTCATTTTTATAAAATAGAGAAACATTACCAATTTTACACACCTGAACACCCCAACCTCTGGGCTCAGTGTCCAGTTGTGGGGGGCAGTATGAAGAGGCAGAGGACACCCCTTGCCCCTCGGGTGAAGGGCAGGGGAAGGATGAGAGGGAAGGGCAGGAATAGTGAGGAGCCTTGTATGGTCAGTGGTGGGCCAGGTGAGAGCGGGGGCTGCAGAGGAGTGAGGCTGAGCTTCCGGGGCGTCTATTGAGAGTCAGAAGGCCCTGGGAGCTGGGAAGACTTGGTCAGCTTTGTGTTTGGGAAAGACCAGTCTGGAGGCCATGCAGAGGAGAGCAAGGAGGGAGGAGAACAAAGCGGCCATAGCTGAGAGGTGATCTGAATGAATGACGTGGCAGGTAAGAGAGCAGGTAAGAGAAGGACCCAGCCCAGGTCAGAGACAACAGTGCTTTTTAGAGCACAGAGTCACCAAATCCTGATGAACATGAGTGAAGAGGCAAGGAGGGGGAAGAGCTTTGCAAAATGCTGTCAACTGGGAGACGGTAGCACTGTTGTACTGAACTAGCTAGCACAGAGGCCGGATAGGCTTTGGGGAAGTTGGAATTAATCATGGCTCCCACATTCAATCACTTGCCTATGGTCACACAGCAAGTAAGGCACGCGTGGGCTCAAATTGGACATGTCAAGTGTAAGGCACTAGTTGGGACTTCTTGGTAGAAGGTCTTAGGTCAGTAGGTAAGAGAATGGATTCGGGTCAGACAAACCTGGGCCCCTGTTGACCTTGAACAAGGTGGTTAATCTCCCTACAGTTCAGTTTCCTTAAGTGGAAAATGGGAAAGGGTTGTACTTCATAGGGTCTTTGTAAGGATTTAATGAGATGATGTATATAAAGAAATTAGCACAGTGCCTGCCATGTTGTAAACACTCCATAAATCTTAGTTCTTAATAACAGCAGCAGCAGCAACAACAAACCTGTCTGGGCCTTGGGACTGGGGTCTGAATTAGCATTAAGGCATCGTCAGCATAAAATGGTCACAGAACCCATAACGCTGAGGAGGACCTCATCACTTGAGAGGAGGAGAGAGTGGCTGCAGAGAGCAACAGCCCAATGCCGAGGAGGGGCCAGACAGGTAAGGGAGACAGACAGAATGCAAATCAGGGTTCAGTCCAGACGCTATCACTGCTGCTCTGGGGCCTCAGGAAAACCTCTTGATTCCCTTCAGTCCCGGTTCCTTCATCTGTTCCAAGGGCCTGTCTTGCACGCAGGCAAGGGATAGCTATGATGAACGGAAAGCTCTGACAGATTAATTGACAGTGGTTATTTTTGGGGCACTTGGGCAGCTCAGGTGGTTCAGGGTCTGGCTCTTGCTTTGGCCTCAGGTCATGATCTTGGGCTGTGAGATCCATGGAGCTTCATGTGGGCTCTGCTCTGGGTGTGGAGCCTGCTTGAGATTCTCTCTTTCCCTCTGCCCCACTGCTCCCCCCTCCCTCTCTAAAAACTAAACAAACAATACAATAATTGTTTTAGAGGAGGAATAAATGGTCCCAGAGAGGGTACCCTCATGCAAGACAATGAAAGATCGAGTTTCAAAAAGGAATCAACAGCCTCACTGTTGCCAAGAAGTCAACAAAGACAAGGCTAAAAAATATTCACTGGATGTGACAAGGAGGTGAAACTGACCTTGGCGAGCCAGCTCCAGGGATGATGAGAGCAGAAGGTGGGGGCAGCAGCTGAGGAGTGACAGGAGGCGGGGAAGCAGGTGACAGCTTGGCAGGGATGCTGAGGAGTGAGTGGGTGGGCAGGGGGTAGCAATAGGCATGGTTTCAAGATAAGGAAATCAGAGCAGAGTCATGGCAAGGCTGCCTATCCCAGAGTATGACTGCTTCACACTCTCCCTACCCCCACCCTCTGAGGACTGGCTCCAGCCTTGGGATCCTTTCCTCTTCACACAAGGCCTCTCTGTCTGAGCACAGACCACAGCACAATCCCAGGGCCCTGGGCGTGTCCTGGGGCCGAACCTGGGTCACCTAGTGCTGAGGTCAGGCACCTCCTAGCTCTGCCCTACTTGCTAGTATGGCCTAAGAAAAGTTGAAGTGGTTCATGTCTTCTGCCAGGTTTTTGCTTCTTCCATCCCTGTCCCTGCCTGCCTGGATCTGCACAGCCCAGGGGAGATGGACAGCATTAATAAAAATAGCTATTAATTATATTCTTTCTCCAGGTACTTTCTCACCAGTAGTTAAACACACCCATGCAAGAAACACATAAGAGATTTTTAGGGGACACTTGGGTGGCTTAGTCGGTTAAATAGCTGCCTTTGGCTCTGGTCTTGATCCCGAGATTCTGGAATCGAGTCCCGCATCCAGCTCCTTGCTCAACGGGAGCCTGCTTCTCCCTCTGCCTGCCGCTCCCCCTACTTGTGCTCGCTCTCTCTCTCTCTCTCATTGACAAATAAATAAATAAAATATTTTTTAAAAAAGAAATTTTTAGAAATCGAATATGAAGTTCCTCTGGCTCCATTCCTTGTGTGTCTCTTCTTCCCCAATTTTTTACAATAATCATCTTGAGTCACCTCTATTGTATCAGCTTCTTACTCATCAAACCACTCAGATCTGGGGGCCACCACACCCCCCATCTCCATTGCCCACTGTCCACTGCCCACTGGAACAACTTCTTGCCAAGATAATCAACAACCTCCTTTCTTTTAAGTCCAATGGTTCCCTTTTCTATAACTACGAGACTTCTACTATGACATTCTGGATTGCTGACCCCTCCCGCTTTCTCAAACCTCTGTCCCTTCTTTGCTTCTCTGACACTGTGTTCCTTCCTGGTTTTCTTTCTACCTCTGTGACAGCTACTTCCATATTTATTTTGCAGATTCATCTTTTCTCTTGAATCCATTAATGTTAGTCTTGTGGATGCCTTTATGTTTTGTTCAGATGGCCCTCCCTTCTGGTGGGAACAGCCTTTCATTCACGGTTATCATGGGAGCCAGAGTGTTATGACCTCCCTCCCCTGACGTGGATCACTGATACAGGGACTGGCATCTGACCAAAGCCAGGCTGATAAAAGCAAGTCCCTAGGAATTTGGAAACTGGAACTGAGAAGGGTAAGCTGGAACTGAAATAGATGAGCCAACATCTTGCTGGGTATACCTGGATTTAAGCAGTAAAGCTGAGAATTGTCAGAAGCTGGGTTTATTATGGGTTTATTATTATATGGGCTAGAGAAGCACAGGAAGTTTGTCTGGAGAGAAAAAAGGAGGGAAGACAGGTTGGGGACAAGCAGGATTTCCCAGTTTCTCAGATTCTCCCAGTGGACCACCATTCCAACTGCTAGAACCTCTCAAGTTTCCTCATCATCAACATTAGAGAATAGCCAAGAACTCAGCTTCTGCAATTCAGCAAGACTCAGGACCATCTAGCTTCTGGCAGTTAGGGGTCAAGGCTGAAACACACTTCCTTATCCAAGCAAAATACTTCCTCTGTTGGCCCCTAACTGCTTGCCGACCACCCGTTTTGGATATTCCTACCCTGTCTGGCAAACATGGTTCTTCTCATAGTAAAACGAGTTGACTGGAATGCCGGTGAGGGAAGGGTGTCATTCCAGAGCAGGCTGAAGAAGAAAGGCTACTCGCCCTGTCACTCCAGCCTAGGATGTCCCATGACGCCAGAAGGCATAGTTAGAGAGGTTGAAAGTGCCCCTTTTAGCACTCTGAAAAACATAGCGCTAAAAAAGAAATCACTCTGGGGCTCCTGGATGGTTCAGTGGGTTGAGCCTCTGCCTTCAGCTCAGGTAGTGATCTTGGGGTCCTGGGATCAAGCCCCACATCAGCGGGGGGTCTCTGCTTGGCAGGGAGCCTGTTTCCCCCTCTCTCTCTGCCTGCTTGTGATCTCTCTCTCTTTGTCAAATAAATAAATAAAATCTAAAAAAAAAAAAAGAAAGAAAAGAAATCACTCCAAGTGCTTGCACAGCTCTTGCATTTTTGTGGCAAACCAGAGGATTCAGAGAGCATGGTTCTACAAATTTCTAGTATTGATTATGGTAGTAAAAATATGTTGTTTTCACACATGGCCTTCACCTTTTAACTAGTTTTCCTATATGGGAAAATTCACATTTTAAAATCCAGTCTTCTTTGTGCGAAAGTCAGAACTAAAATTTGCAGCATCCTATGCAGCTTCTTTATAGGCATACGCTACGTGCTCCCGTGTGAGACTTTGATCTGGAAGTGAGCTATGATATGAGTGAGGTAAATATCAATAAAGTTCAATATTTCTGGTTCTCCTTTCCTTCTGAGCACCAGGAGGGTTGCCCTTCTCTTGTCTCTTGATGTTAGGTTTGGCCATGAGATTTGTTTTGATCAATGCAATATGAGCAGAAGCCATTGCACATTTTCCCTCCCTTTATCACAACAGATGCTGAAGGTTCCTATCAAGAAAGTGGCATAGGGGGGTGCCTGGGTGGCTCAGTGGGTTAAAGCCTCTGCCTTCAGCTCAGGTCATGATTCCAGGGTCCTGGGATCAAGCCCCACATCAGGCTCTCTGCTCAGCCGGGAGCCTGCTTCCCCCTCTCTCTGCCTGCCTCTCTGCCTACTTGTGATCTCTCTCTGTCAAATAAATAAATAAAATCTTAAAAAAAAGAAAGAAAGAAAGTGGCACAGGGGCGCCTGGTCTGTAGAGCACGTGACTCTTGATCTTGGGGTTGTAGGTTCAAGCCCCACATATGGGGTATAGGGGTTACTTTTAAAAAATCCTTAAAAAAGAAAGGAACAAAGGAAAAAAGAAAGGAGGGGGGAAGGAAGGAAAGAAAGAAAGGAAGGCATCATAAGATGGTGAAACCTCCATCAGCCTAGATCACTGAGTGGGGGTCACAGTGACCAGACTCCTCCCCACTTCACTCATGCCGAACTGCAGCACGAGCAAGAAATACATCTTTGTAAGATCTGGGCGTTGTTTGTAACCATTGTTACCTGCCTAATTCTGACTGATACAGGAAGGAAGCAGGTTGGACAAAAGACTTCAATTTCTGCTCTTACTGGTAGTGTGAAGTGTCCACTTTTGGGGGGTGGTAGTGGCAACAGTGGTGGTTTCCCAGTGGTTGCAATATTGAGTTCTCACCGCAGAAGTGCTCCAGAGCTTGTAAAGTTGGCAGTTGAATTAAACTCTTGGTGCTTAGTATTTGGAGAGGCAATGGCTGTGGTTTCCTCATCAGGTCGTGTGGTATGGTTTGAGTGTTGTTCCTAGAAACTGAGCCTCAAATTCATTTCCCCAGTCCTCCTAACATTTCTGAGCGAAATAATATCTTTTTGACAACCTTTTATGCTTTAATTATCCAGGGTGGATTCTATTATTTGTGAAAAAGAACTCTGATGAAATTACTATATTTAGTAAATCTCATGTTCCATCAATTACAAGAGGCAAGTTATTTTATGAACTACAGTTGACCCTCAACACGGGTTTGATCTGCATGGGTCCCCTTATATGTGTGTGTGTGTGTTGTTTTTTTTTATAGCACTGTAAATGTATTTCCTCTTATGATTTTTTAAGTAACATTTTATTTCTCTAGCTTTATTATAAGAATACATTATCTAATACATGTACAAAACATATGTTAATCAACTGTTTATGTCATGAGGGCTTCTGGTCAGTTAAGTTCTGGAGGAGTCAAAAGTTATACATGGCAGACGTCTGGCTGGCTCAGTGGGAAATGCACGTGACTCTTGATCTCAGAGTCGTGAGTTCAAGCTCCACATTGGGTGTAGAGATTACTATAAAAAATAAACTAGGGGCACCTGGGTGGTTCAGATGATTAAAGTCTGCCTTCAGCTCAGGTCATGATCCCGGGGTCCTGGGATCGAGCCCCATGTCAGTCTCCTGGCTCAGTGGGGAGCCTGCTTCACCCTCTGCTCATTCTCTCTCTGGGTGTATCTCTCTCTGTCAAATGAGTAAATAAAATCTTTAAAAAAAAAAAAACTTTAAAATGTTTTTTAAAATGTTATACATTTTTTACCGTGCAAGGTGTTGGTGCCCCTAGCCCCGGCATTGTACAAGGCAGGGTCAACAGTACTAGGAGAAAAGAGGCTAAAAAACTATCACATGCCATTAATTTTAAGACTGTATTCTGATTTCAGAGTTGCTTATTTATTTTTTTAAAGATTTTACTTATTTATTTGCCAGAGAGAGAAAAAGAGAGAGAGAGGCAGTACAACCAGGAGGAGCAGCAGAGGGAGAGGGAGAAGCAGGCTCCCCAGGCTGGATGCGGGGACCCTGGGATCATAACCTGAACCAAAGGTGAACACTTAACTGACTGAGCCACCCAGGCACACCTAGAGTTGTTTAAACTTGGGGAGGTGGGGAGTGCTTTAGGATGAGTAACTTATTAGCAAAACGAATTCTCCCCTAGATGAAACTGACAGCTGATTATGATTTTAAAAGAATTGTATCATCTGGGAGGAAAATAAAACCACACCCAATCCTCATAAATGCAGAGATCTGTGATTGCTCAATCCCAGGATAATCCCCAAAACACCACCAGAAAGTGTAGTGCTAATCGGTACAACGCTCCACAGACAAATCCTCCACAATGATGCTCTCAGAACACTGGATAAGGTATCACATCCTTGTGGGCAAAACCTGTGGCAGCCAGATTGGCTACTGAGAAACTCTGTAGCCAAAGAAATGAATCAACAAACAGATGCCTTGAGATTTCCTAGTCCCACCATTTTCATTGTCATTCATGGCCAAAAAATATATGAAGCTCGGGATTACTGACCACTCTACAGTGACTTCTTTTTATTTTATTCTTTCTTTCTTTCATCTCTAGATACCAGGAGTTTGGGGGTTATTTCTGGGCAGGGGGTAGTGGTTTAAAGGTAGTTCAAAGGCAGTTCAAACAAAGGTAATGATATTATTAGAAGCCATATTCACACCTTATAGAAAGCTGAGTGGAGCACAGAGGGACATTAGCCAGAGAACTTCTGTATGAAGAACAGTAGTCCTGTGATATAATTCCCAGAAGCAGGAGCTAGATGTGTCATTGAGCTGCCCTCCACCAGAAAGGAGGAGAATTTATTGGCATATGTCTAGTGGAATGGTTGGAATATGTAGGTGAGGACATTTTTGGAATCCTACATATGTAGGAAAAATAATGTGTGTGTATGTTGGGCAAACAAGGGGTGGACTATAGCGAACACCTGCCATTCTGCATTCTCTCCTCTTAGGATCCACTGCCCCCACCACCCTGCCCCACCGCAATGTCCATGGGGTTTTCACGTGAGCCATGTCAGGCAATTTGAGCTTCATCCATCCCTTGGCCACAGTTGATGGGGTCCAGAGTTAAGTATCTACCTAAGCTGAGCCAATCAGAGCACTTCCTGAGGAACTTGCAAACTGCAAGCAAGAAAGAGAAGCCAGTGTCTTGTTGGATGCCTAGACAACAATTTTAAGCTTTGTGATTGTCTGAAGTGATGCTTTTTACCTTGTGGCCAGAAAAATATTAGAAGCCGGTCTCGTGGTGGGGATGGTAGGGGCTGGGCAGGGCAGGGGAAGGAAATGAAGGAGTCTGGTAGGAAGTAACAGAGATGAGAGATAGAGTCCTAATAGCTTTTGTGTCTATTAGTTCCTGTTATTCTTGAAGTGTCCCTGTCTTTGGGTTTCAATATCTGATTATGTGTTGTTTTTGTTTTTTAAGAGAGGGAGAGGGGTGGTGGGATGGGGCAGTGTGAGAGGGAGAGAGAGAATCTTAAGCAGGCTCCATACCCAGCGTAGAGCCCTATGTGGGGCTTGATGTGGGGCTCGATCTCATGACCCTAGATCATGACCTGAGACAAAATCAAGAGTTGGAAGCTCAACTGACTGAGCCATACGGCAACCTGCTCACCCACTTTCCTGATTTGACTATTACTCATTTATCGATAACTCACGAAATGTTGTCTTCAGCCTGAATCTCAGACATACTTATCCAACTGTCTATGGGACATCTCAACTTGAGTTGTCAAATCTAGCATATCTAAAATGGATTTTATCATCCTCCACCTCCCCCACACACCACCCCAGACCCCTGCTGAAACACCCCTTCTCTCCTGTTTTCTATCTCAGTAAAGGGAATCACAGTATCCCTAGTCACCAACCTGGAAGTTATCCCAGACTTTTCCCTCCCTCTTATTCCCCATATCCTGTAGGTCTAAGTGTCTAAGTTCTGCCAATTGTAATTCCCAAATATCCTCAGTGTTCTCTTGTTCTCTCCAGTCCTCTTCCCGTACACCATTTCAGTCCTTTGTCATTACTCACATGCCTTCAATCTCCTTCCCCTTCCACCCAGCAGCCCAAATCATCCCTCTAATTTCTGGATATGATCCTATTTACTCTTATGCTCAAAATTCTTCAGTGGCTCCCCACTGTTTCCAGGATAAAATCTGAACTCCTGCAGCTGGGTCACAAATTCACTCATATTACACTCAGATGTGCAACAATGTAAGTCTCTTCTCTTTCCTAGAACTGGTTTGATCTTGCTCACAATGCCCCCCCCCCCCTGCTGGGTAACAGGGGCAGGGGAACTAAAATTAATCCATCTGGTAAACTCAGTAGGGTCCAAAATTTTATTTTAGACAGCCTGTAAGTATGACTCAGTCTTTCAGATTATCTTACCCTTCCCTTTCTTGTTTTCAAGATAGCATTTGGATTTATCGGGCTTTCATGTGAATTTCATGGCACTGAGGGAAGGGACCCCTTAGCCATATGGTCCTTGGGGTTGTGTCTGTTGGCATTTGCTGAGACACAATGGGTTAGGTATAAATGAATTGGTGAATTACAACCTTGAGAGGTTGTAGCTACCTTGAATAGCTATTACTAATTACTATTACTAATAATAGCTACCTTCAGTAGCTATTACTTAAACAACTTTACAGATGAAGAAGCTGAGGCTAAAAGAGGGTGAGTAACTTGCCCAAGGCCATAAAGTTAGTTAAATGGCAGAACCAGGAATCAACACACGCCCTGATTCTGGAAGACATTTGGATCTATGGCTAGAATTCCAGTGATAAAGTAAGGCTGGATTTGGGAAGCACAGAGGGTCTTCATGACATAGCTTCAGAGATGTGCGCATCCATGGAGACTATGTAGAGTAGGGATCCCGTTTAGAACACTTAGGAGTCACTGACCTATGAAATAGGGTAGGAAGGCCTACCTGACAGCTTCTGCCCAAACTGATCATCTTCTTAGGAGAGATTCTAGGTTGGAGAGAGTCAGGAGCTTCTAGGAGTCGTGCCTGGTCCTGTCCTAGCCATGGCGGACCAATCTCTCGAATACCCCGGTACTCTCTATCCTAGGCTCCCCCACAGCGCAGCAAAGCACGAACCCGTGACCAATACCAAGTAGGAACTCAATAAATATGCCCGAAGTACTTGTGTTGGCAGAGCTGCTCACACTTCCTGGGGCCAGGGAATGTAGAGCCACCCATAGACCCTCTAAAATGGGGACACCGGCAGTAGCTGTGCAGAATTCTAGGGTGGCTTCCAAGATGAGGAAGTTCAGTCTCCTCCTAGATGTGGGGACCCAAGGCCTTTCCCCTTGGATGAGGCGGGCAAAGGCAGATATGGACGGGCAGTCTCCTCACGCATGAGGGTCCAGAGGCCTTTCTCAAATGTTGGAAGTGCAGCTCTCCCAGGTGTTGAAGGTGCAAGAAATCCCTGCGAGTAGGTGGGCCTCGTTCCCACCCCTTTCCCCCAGAGGGATCAAAACCTCGTAGCCCCTCGACTCTTCTTCTCGCCCCCGCCCCACGCCTGCACCAGGGGCGATCCAGTCCCACCCCAGCGCGCGACCAATCGCCCGAGAGGCTGGCGCAGCTAGCCAATTGAATGACGGCAGCGGCGCGGAGATGGCTCCACCCGCCCACTGGCCGCGGGCCGCCGCCGGCCTCCCGGGAAGCGAGGTTCTCCGCTGTTTTTGCTGCCTGCCGAGCCCAGCCGAGCCCAGCCGAACGTAGCCGAGCGCAGCCGAGCGCAGCCGAGCCTAGCCGAACACCGCGCCCCGGCCGCAGCCGCCGCCCGAACGCCGCCGAACGAGCTAGCGAGCAGCCGCGGCCGCGGAGGAGGCACCGCCCCAGGGGGAGGAGGTGCCGGCTCGCCGCAGACCGCCCGCGGCAGAGGCCGCCCCGGTCGCGCGGCGGCGGGAGCGGCCGGCGGAGGCTGCGCGGCCGAGGGGGAGGGCCGGGGGAGGGGACATCGCCCCTGCCCGCCTCCTCCCGCCCCCCCCTCCCCCGCCCCGCGCCCGCAGGCTCCCGAGTCTCAGTCGGCGCCCAGCATCCCGCTGCCCCGGACCCTCCCTGCGGGCGCGCACCGGGCTCAACTCAGGTAAGGGGGCCCTCCCCCCATGGGCACGGGGGCCGAGAACCAGAGACAGAGGTAAAGAGACCCAGACCCACCTGGGGACATAGAGGCATAGCTGGGGAGAAAGAGACACAAAGAGACACACGAGACTCCCAGAACTACAGAGACAGACCCCATGGAGAAGGGGAGACACACACGTCCACGGGGACAGAGTGACATACAGCAGGGCAGAAAAGAGAGACCGAGAGACACAAGAGACCCATACACATAGAGACCGATACAGAGATACACAGAGATAAACGGGGAGAGAAGAGACACTCAGACACTCAGAGATGGGGACGCGTAGAGACAGACAGAAAGAAAGGCACTTAGAAGCCAGCTGCCCAAACATAGAGGTGGGTATGCCAGGCATAGGCACACATCTAGGCAAGGGAACCGAAAGATGAAGAGCCAAACACAGAGACACACACAACTGACCTAGAGAGACAGTCTCACAGAGAGGCACACCTAGGTACACAGCCTTGGATACAGAGACCCACACATGCGTGCCAGGGCCTCCACAAAGTTCCCTCTGTCTGAGCTGGCACCTCTGGAGGTCTCCTGGGCTGGCTGGCTGGAGTGCTGAGAAGGGGGAGGTGCCCAGGCCACACCAGCGCTGGTCACAGTCCCCATCCTCTAAGGCCTCGGGCTTCCTGGGTCTCATCCACTCATCCAGTGCTTTTGAGAGCTGGAAGCTTGGTGGGCAGGGCCAGGCCATGCCCACCGGTTCTCAGGAGAATGAGATACAGGATGTCCACTCCAGCTTCCCCACTGTGGCTGCACCCCTGTCAAGGTGCCCAGAACCAGGCCTGAGGATGGGGGTGTTGGCTCTGTGGGGTACTTAGACCTGTTGGGACCCAGATTCCTCTGCTGGGCAAGCCAGAGATGTGGGAAAGGACTCTCTTCTAGACCCCTCTCTTCCTAGGCCTCACCCTACCCCTTCCTCCTCACCACCCTTTCCTCTGCTCTCTACCTGCCACAGGCTCAGGACTGCAGGTGGATACCCACTGCCCAGGATTCACTGAGTGTGGACAGGACAGCCTCTTTGGAAGGCCAGCTGTACTGGAGTTCTGCCTCGGCATGGGCCTTGCCATCAAGCCAGCCCCGTGGTCTGTGCTGGTCTGAGGGTGCTGCCTGTCATGGGGGCAGCCATCTCCCAGGGGGCCCTCATTGCCATCGTCTGCAACGGCCTCGTAGGCTTCTTGCTGCTGCTGCTCTGGGTCATTCTCTGCTGGGCCTGCCATTCCCGCTCTGCGGACATCGACTCTCTCTCCGAATCCAGTCCCAACTCCAGCCCCGGCCCCTGTCCTGAGAAGGCACCCCCGCCCCAGAAGCCCAGCCATGAAGGCAGCTACCTGCTGCAGCCCTGAAGGCCCCTCACCTCACCTGGAGTCTGGGGCCTAAGTCTGCCCCACCCAGAGCCTGGAATCGGAATCCCAGGGTCTAGCCAGCCTGGGGTCCAGAACCCAGAGTCCAGCCTGTCTGGAGCTGGACCTAGCAGCCCAGAGTCGAGCCGGTCTGGCTCCACGAGGAGCTCTGGTGGCCCTTGGTAGACAGGCCTGGGGTGGGGATTCCTGAGTTGGTGCTAGGGCCAGGGCCATCTCGACTGTGCTCCATTCTGAGGGCCAGGGACTGGGACCACCTCTCCCTAGGCCAATTGCCTCCAGGCCCTTGAGGTTGGGGAAGCAAACTGGAATCCATGGCAATAACGGGAGGGCGTCCAGGCTGGGCCCCTCCTCAGGTCCTCCCACTGTTTGCTGGATAATAAATGGAACTATGGCTCTACCCTGAGATTTCCTCCTCTTCCTGAGGGCCCTGCGGTAGCAACATTAAAGGTGTAGGGTGAGCTTCCAGACACAGGTTTATTTGTGCAAAGTGGGACAGGATAATGGTTGAGGGCCAAGTCCTGGGGTGAGGTGCTGGGATCAGGGCCAATGTAGAGTGCTGATGGTAGATGCTGGGACCTGGTTAGGGGTGGGGTCACTTACCGAGTACTAAGGCTGGGCTTGGGTGCAGGGTCAGGGGTTACAAGTAACAGGTTCAGAAAAATGGGACAGGGACTGAGGCCAGGCCCTCAGGTCTTGGTTTTCACTTCCCTCACCAGGTTCAGCAGTTTATCCAATTTTGCGATCTCCACAGCTGGACCCTTCTGTACCTCCTGTCCCTTCTTTTCCTGTGGAGGGTGGAAGTACATGGTGGGTGGGAGGAATGGTGAGGGATGGGCCACCTTTCTCTGGGTCCCAGCTCTGCCTCCTCTGCCCAGCCTGCCCCAGCTTTGTACCGCCCCTCTCTTGGCCAGTTAGATTCTGGATCCCTGCCTCTCCCAACTGAGGTTAGGAGACCTGGGCCCAGCTGGGGCCTCCGAGAAGCATCCAGTCTAGCTCTGAATCTCAGATCAACAGTCTTGATGCTGGGAGGAGTGGCAGAAGGTGTCTACCCACTAACCTCAGAGGAAGTAGCCTTTCAGGCTAGGAGAGCTGTAGCTCTGGGGAGAGGTAAGACCTTTTGAGGTTGGGACCACCTGTCCCACAGGAGGGGTCCTGGCTGAGTCCTAACAAGGAGCTAAGAGGTATGTGTTTGCAGAGGGAGACAGGTGTGGACCAAGCCACAGGTACCCTCACCTTGTACCAAAACTTTAAGGTCAGTTGGGAGTGGGTGACATTTGGGGCCAGGCCTGCTGTGTCAGACATACCCAGGGTGGAGGAGGGTGTCAAGAGACCCAGGAGGGCAGATAAAATATCCCATGTGTTTCCAGTTGTCTCAAGCTAGGACTGTCCCTCAAAAGAGAAGATCCTAAATTTATGAGCCCTCATCCCAGCCTACAGGGCACTCTAATGCCCTGAGAAAAAGAGTATTGGGACACGGGGTATGTGTCATTCACAGGTCCCGAGAGCTCCACGGCAGACCAGCACCAGGCCCATTCTCCCTTCTGTCCAGGCAGCGGGGTATGGGCTAGGCTGCAGCAGCTACCATTTCCTGCCTTCCCTCTGCTCCAGATCCGCCCCCCTCTCCCGCCCTCTCAGCCACCTGTGCCCACTGCTCACTGGCACCTGCTCCAGCCTTGCCTGCTGAGGGCCCAGCCTGGGTCTGGCCTGGGCTCTGAGGAGAGGAGAGTGCATGGCCAGCAGGCCCCTTCCTGGCCCCATCCCACTGCTGACACCATGCAGAGCTCAGATTTCCTCCCGGTGTTACCACTGCACCTGCTCCAAAATCTGTCTCCCTCTCCCCTCGTGGCCCAGTGCCTTTGCCACTACCCAAATCACCTCTACACTCTCTAGGCAGAGGACAAAGATGCCTTTTCCTTTAACTATTCTCCCTTCCAAATCAAGTCACTGTTCTCTTCTTGGCCTCACCCCACCCCCGGGAGTTAGTGGGACCTGGCTTACAGTCCCAGCTTTGTCGTTAACTCCCTCTATGACTTTGGGCAAGGCCCTTGCCTTTGTAGGCTCAGTTTCCCATCTACACTGTAGTGAGGGAAAGATAGTCTTTGACCTTTGACAAGCTGTGCTCTGACACCAATTAGAGGAAGCTTCCTGGGTCAGGAAGTTGGGTTTCTGTGACTAGACCCTACTGGAAAGGGCAGGGAGATGGCAGCCCAAAGAGGAGGGGTAGTAGGGATGCCTGAGGACTTCCTTTGGCACAAATCACTTGGCTACGGATAAGATCAGATGACAATTGCCTGGAAACCTCCAATCCACCAAAGCACTGGCCCCCAACTGTTGCCCACTCAGGTCCTCTGCTCCCCAGGTACCCATAGCCTTAGGTCTTCAGAGATAGAGGTCCCCGATACACAGAGCCCAGCTCTCTTAGCTATGGCTGACCTTTTCTCTGAGAGGAGTTGGCACTGTGGGACATCCTTGCCTCCCTGCGGCAGAGTGGGCAGGGCAGGCCCCACCCAGATCTGCCACACTCCAGGTGTGATGGGTGTACCCTTGCCCCTCCCACTGGGCTGTCGGGCTCTGCCAGCTCAAACTTGGGTCTCTCTCACTAAATTAAGAGCAGATTTTATCTGTTCCACAAATTGTGCTGTCTCCTTCCCCCACCTTGAAACCAACTAGCTGGGCTTATCAAAGAGCTTCAGACCATGCCCGACTCCCCCCATTCCTCCCCCCGCAACCCCACCCCAGCCCACCACAGCCTCTAGGCCACAGCTGCAGGCGCTTAGCAGCCTTCCAACTATTTATAGCCAAGTCCACCCCCTCCCCCAGCTGGCTACAATTACAGGCCCAGCCAAACTCCCAGACCTCCTCTCCTGGTCACTGTACGGAAGAGACCAGGCAGGTACCAGAGGGCTGCAGCAGTGACCCCTGCTTTGGTAAGGATTCAGGGGAACAGGTAGCAGTGGTTGAAAGAGACAGGGCCCTGCCCTTCCCTCAAACGGCAAATAAGTGCCTCATACTGCAACCAAGAGGTATAGTCATCAAGGCAACTTGGCCCAGCCCTGGCCCAGCTCTGATCCTGGCCCAGAACGTGGCAGAAAGCAAATTCCATATTTTCTCTTAGCACTCAAATGGGTAAGACTGGGCTCTGGATTTGAAGGCTTAGATGCTTAGGTCTGAATCCAGACTCTGAGATCTAGACTTTGAGGCGCTGGCTCTGGGCTCCATAACCTGTTTTCAGGGCCTTGGGCTCTGGGCAGGGTCTCCAGATCAGTACAAATCCCAGAAAGGAACCAGAGCTGACAAGGCTGCCTAGATGCTGACCTAGTTACCCCTTTTCCTTTTCACATTCTTCCCTGTGTGGACCCACAGCTCCCAGCCCAGGGGCCACTGGAGCTAAGGCCCTGTGTAAGCCCAGCCAATGGAGCAGTGACTAAGCCCCCAGTCCCCTTCTTGGCTAACCTGGTTTACACCAAATAAGCCAGTGATGTCTATGTGCTTCTCTAGGCTTTGGACCCATGTAGACACCTCCTTATCAGGATGCCTCCACCCGGAAGCTCCACAGGTAACTGATCTCTTTGTCTCTCTACAAACCTGCATCTTCCGTGCTCCATATTTGGGCAATGACACCACCCTGACCCTCGGTTTTCCAAGGCAGAAAGCTGGGGGCCACCCCCTGGCTCCTCCCCTTTCTCTCAACCCCCACCATCTTGGAGACTTGACTTCTCACAGCAGCCCAAACTACCCCAGCCTGTACCTTCGGCATCTTGCGCAAGTTGGGTGAGAGCTTGAGGCAAATGACATGCCCACGGTCATCACCCACAATGATGATGGGATGGATAGGATTGAACTGCACATGGGTGATCTTGTTCTTCTTTTTGGCCACCACGGGCTGGCTGCAGATGGCCTCATACTTGTTGATAGACAAGTCAAACACATGGGTCTGTGGAGAGATTGGTGTCAGCACACTCAAGGATAACAGGGCCCCTGTCCTACACTTCAGAAGAACCAGCACTTGGGCTTTCTGGGGAAACACAACAGAAGCATAGCATGCTGGAGCTGGAGGCAGTGGGAGAGGGGATTTGTGTCTCTGATTATGTCTTTCCTGTGGTTGAGGGAATGAGTGAAGAATGGGAGAAAATTTAAGTCTATGCAGAATTAACAATAATAGCAGCTGCCATTTACTCAACACTTACTATGTACTAGACTCTGGGCAAGCATGTTATGCAGTTGTACCACCCAGTAATCATCACAGACATTCTGTAAGGAAGGTTCTATTACCATCCCTAGTTATAAATGAGGAGATAGAGGCTCTTAAAGGTAACTTGCCAGTGAGTGGTAGAGCCAGGCTTTATACCAGTTATAAATATATGCAAGGCCCTCCGACAAATGTTTCATCTTATTTTTACCATTTCCTGAGTCCAAACCATTAGTAACTCTTGCCTGGACAACTGTGGCAGCGTCCTGATGGGTTTCTCTGTGTTCACTCTTGCCCCTTTACCCAGCCTCCATGCAGCCACAAGAACTTAACTTTAAATGATCTAAAATGCTCCAATAGTTTCCCTTGGCAGTATATATAAAATCCAGGTTCCTTACTCCAGATTTCTCCACTCTCTACTCTTACTTGCGTTCTCCCCTTTGCTTCCTAGACCCAGCCACACTTGCCTGTGGGTCCCTGAAACCCCTTCAAGCTCATCCTCACCTCAGGGCATTTGCACTAGCTCTTCCCCCTGTCCAGAATGCCCCTCCCTATCTTCAACTGGCTAGCTCTTGTCATTTGAAGCTCTCAGCTTGAATGTCACCTCTTGAAGAAGCTCTCCTTGAACACTCTAAGAAGCTGCCCTGTCCTTTCTTTTTACATCACTCCTTTTCTCTCTTAAAAAATATAATAGCTTTATTGAGATATAATTCACATACAAACACATTTACCCACTTATAGTATACAATTCTCGGTTTTGGTATACTCACAGTTATGCAGCCATCACCACAGTCAGTTTTAGAGCATTTTCATCACCCCAAAAGAACCCTCGTACAATTAACAGTCACTTCCTGGGTTCTCCCACACCCCCAGCTCTAAGTGACCACAAATCTACTCTGTGTCTCTGTAGTTTTGCTGATTCTAGACTGATATAAATGGAATCACACAGTGTGTGGTCTTCTGTGACCGACTTCTTATGCTAGCATGTTTTCAAGTTCAGCAATGTCGTAGCATGTACCTGATACTTCATTCCCTGTTATTCTTGATAGTGATCGTTTTAGCTATACCATATTTTGTTTATCCATTCATCAGTTGATGGACATTTGGGTCGTTCAGCTTCTTGGCTATTATGAATAATGCTACTATGAACACTGTGTCCACACATATTCCTCTGTTCGTCTCTGCCTAGCACTTAATGCTGATTTTGTGGTTGCTTTGTGTCCCTTTCCCTTCACAAGAATGTGAGCTCTAGAACTGCAGGGACTGGAAGCACCAGGCCCTGCCCTGGCGCTGGGCACCATAGTCAGTCCTTAGTAAACATCTGGTTGTAAATAGGTGACTGACGGGCTTCCTCTTCGGTTATATCAAAGGCCATAAGGAAAAATGGATTTGCATCCAAGAATTTCATTAAAAAACATTTGTTTCTGAGTTTTTACCAATTCTCCGTGTTGCACAGACCCCTCCCATCTTCCTTCCTCAGACCCTACTTGCATATTCCCAGGGATGGGGAACTTGCTACCTTTTAGACATTATTTCAATCCCGGATAAACTCGGGTTCAGAATTTTTTCCTTACATCAGGCTTGCCCCAGCCATCCTGTAGCTCCCTCCCCAGGGCCGTCAGAGAAGATAACTGCTCCTCATGGCGCATCTTCTTCCCCAGAGGGTTCTGTCCTTCAGGATGAACAGCCCCATTCTCTCTGCAAGGCCTCATGGGATGAATGATTCCTCTTTTGACAGGGCCCTGGCTGGGCTACTCCCTGAGAATACAGAGTCCTTATGTCTCACCTTCCCCTACCTGATCAGGGCACTGCATGGGCTCTCCAGGAGGGAGACTCTGAGATAGTCATCTTTTCTCTAGTAGAGGCTCAGAAGGGGACACTCACCTTCCCATCAGTGGTGACTGCCGCAAACACAGTAGAAGAGTATGGCGCCCAGGCCACATCGCCCACAGCTGAATTTAGGTCGTAGATGAACATCGGGGTCCTGCAGGGGTGGAGGGGTGGGCAGTGCATCACGCAGAGGCCTCACAGTGCTAGAGCCCCACAGGCCCCCGCCCATGTTGGGCTGTGAGGAAGGGCATGTCTCTCTCACTTGATGGTGTGGTCCCAGATCTTCACAGTCCAGTCGGAGCTGCAGGACATGAAGACCTTGGCATGGTATGGGTTCCAGGACACAGCGTCCACTGCCATGTTGTGGGCATCATAGGTGTCGAGGAACTTGCTGGAGTAGGACTTAGAGCACTGGGGCAATGGTGAGGGTGGTGGGAGCATCGGGGATCAGGAATGAGAGAGAGGTCAGCAGCTACCACTTCCCTGGGGGTACTGAGAGTCAGAATCTAAGACTCCTGTCCCCACATCACTGTCACTGCTGAGCTGGGCCCAAGCTGCTGGCTATTCTTCTCTGTGCCCTCAAGATGGCCAGAGAGAAAGGAGGGGCTTACTGGGCTAGGGCGTTTTCCTGGAAGGGGAGAGATAGTGCTGTAGTCTCCCCAGAGGATTCCAGTCCAAGCAGGAGTCCAGGCAGAGCAGGTCCAGGCCGGGGCTGGGGGTCGGCAGGGGGAGGGGAGGTGTGTGGCCTAGCCTGTGTCCAGGCCAAAGCCTAGGGGCTGACAGCCAGAGCCCTGGGGCCACTCACAGCCCACAGATCAAATCCTTGAAGTAGTAATAAACATCTCACCTTGCCCAGGTTAGAGTAGGTACAGAGCCAGGAGCAAGTCCCAATCTCATGATTTCCCACTGGGTTTCTTGCCCGCCCAGCATGCCCCTCCCTCGCCCTCCAAGAGACAGTGTGACTGACTAGTGACATGCCCCTCCTGCCTCTCCCACAGCTGCTATTGGGATGGGTGTAAAGGGGGTTGGGGACCTCTTTTGCATTCAGACCAGCTCCTGCTGGGCCTCAGAGGCTCCTGGGAGGCTGCCTGTAATTAACATTCTGAGTCTTTGAGCACAAGAAAAGCTTGCAGCAAGCTATTTCTGGATGGATGGAGGTTCAGAAGGACGTTCACCTACTAACACTGAGACCTTGCAGAAACTGGCCATGAAGTTCCTACTGGCTGCAACACATCCAGGATTCAGAGAGAAATTTCTCTGTTACCCGGCCTTCAGAGCTCACTCAAGTTCAGATCTCCTCCAGGGAGTCTTCTCCCCCCACCCCCAACTCCCCTGTCTTCTTCTTCTACTCCTAGGAAGAGAGGGAAGGCCTAGAGGGGGCTAAAGTCAACCTCTTGATTTTCATTCCCTTTTCTGCAGTCATCCCATCTTCCTGCCACCTGAGCAAGTCAAGACTATATTAACTTCTCCCAAGAAGCTTTCTCGAATTGACTAACCCTATCAGAATAGGGTCTGTCGAGAATGATCGAGTCCCATGGTTCTTGGGTCTAAGCAGCCCCCTGGAAGAAGCTTGCACGGGGTAGAACTGCCTCACCTTGTAGATTTTTCCCTCCTCTGTGCCCACTAGGAACATGTAGTCAATCTCTTTGTGGAAGTCAAAGGCGGTGCCACAGCCTTGGGAGAAGAGGTAGAGTGGCTTTAGCCGGGTTCTGGGAGGGAGGTTCCCAGTGACAGCCTGAGCCCCAGCTCCTGCAGGACTGGGGCCAGGCAGCCAAACAGAAACAGGCCGTCAGGCCTGCTGCCTGTCCCAGGGAGTTGGGACTCTACAAACGGCCAAGGCTTCTGCAGACAGGAATGGGGCCTGGGTAAACAAGGCAGGGATTGATTTAAACAGGGTCAGGGTCAGGGTAAACAGGGATAGGGTCTGCAAACAGGGACATGGTCTGTGCAAACAGGGATATACTCTGCATAAACAGGGTAGGAATTGAGTAAACAGGGACAGGATCTGGGTTAATAGGGGCCTGATCTGCATAAACAGGAATGGATCTGCATCACAGCACCTGATCTGCATAAACAGAAACAAGGGTCTGCAAACAGGGATGGGATCTGCACAAATCTGGAGGGTCTGCAAACGGCCACGCCCTGGGACAAGGAGGACAGGGCCAGGCTCCAGTGGGGGAGGGAGTGGTTGCTCTAAGGGGAGAGCCACCATCTCTGACCCTCATAGGGCCTGAGTGGTCAGGCCTGGATGTGAGTGGGCTGGGGTTCCTACCCACTGTGTGTAGCTGCAACCCGTTGAGGCCATCTGTGGTGTTGCCCTCCACCTTCAGCTTGATGACATCCGTGTGAACCAGCTCGCTCTGCCGTCCAAAGAGATAGGGGAGGGTCCGTGGGTGGGGCTGTGGCCACCAGGCGGAAGGCAACCCATTGTGATCCCCCCCACTCTCCTTCTCCACCCTTTCTGGGAAACAGGCACCTTCAAGAGGGTCCAAGACACAATCCTGCCGTCAGAGGACACAGAGAAGAAGTTGAGGTTGTTGTCCATGTCATCCTTCTGCCACTTGACCTGAAACGTCCCAACCTGTGAGCTGCGGGACCCTACCAGGACTTTGACTTAAGGCTGGGAGCTGAGCAGGTCTCCCTCGAGAATCCATGGGAGCTTCAGAAGCAGGTTCTGGGAGCCCATGTCCCAGAGTCCCACAGGTGGCCCTCCCTATCTCCTTCCCCCCATCTCTGTCTCTCTCACCCCTCTCTCCCTGACCATCCTGGGGTAACTGTGCCAACTCGGGGCACCGCCCTAATCCACGGGTTTGGCAGTGGAGGTGCCAAATTCCTCCCTGGGTTGGGTTCCAGGAGCCAGTTGCAGAGGGAAGGTGGCGTCTCTGGGCTCATCCTCCTCATGGACAGGCCTGGAAAGAACAGGGTCCATCAACCAGTTTCCTCACTTGTAAAACAGGAACTGTAGTAGCACAGGTGTATTGTAAGTGTTAAAGGAGCCACTGAACAGGAGGCCCTGATGTGAGAACACTGCAACTGGTAAAGGTTCAGTAAACGTCAGCGAAAATCCTCCTTATTCCCCTCACCCCAGGACTTGGGAGGGCGGAGGTTCTGCAGGGGCTTTCCCCTGCTTGCTTCAGGGGTGCCCTCTTCTTCCAGGTTGGCCTTTCTCCTAGGCATTCTCTCTGGCTTCCGCCTTCACTTCACCACCAGCTCCTGCTCCCAGAAGCTTGCTCCCAAATCTCAGCTTTGAGCTGCCTTTCTCCATCTGCTGCTTGGGGTTAATAATCGTGCCCCACCCATCTTCTCCCGGCTGGAGGCAAACATATGGGAAAGTGTTTTGGAGACAGAGCTGTTGTCTTCTGAAGATGACACGCTTGAGGCTCAAGTTTCTGTTGCCAGATGTGGAGGCCTGGCCAAGGCCTGTCCCAGAGAGCTGGGGTGGGGCTGGGTGCCCAGAGCTTTCCACTCTTCAGCTCCTTCCCGACCTCCCATGCCGGGACACTGTCCCTTCCCCCTGTCACAAGCAGGGGCCCGGTGAGGGAGGACAGAACCCACTGCCACTGCATGTGACCACAGCTGCCACCATGGCTGTTGAGGGGTGTGGCTGGGGGAGAGGAGATGGCCTGTCCCCAGCCAACCCCCCCAGCCTGGCTGATCAGAGCTACAGAAGGGCGGGCCCAGTCCTGCCTGGGCCTGTCTAGGCAGCTGGCTCTTTTTTTCACTGGGGGGCCCAGAACACCACAGAGCCTCTGAGGTATAAGTCAGAGCCAGCTCTTACACTGGGACCCCTTCTCCTTCTATGTAAAGACAGTCTCTTTAAAGGGGGGAGGGGATGGGGGTGTCAAAGGCCAGGCTGTAAGAGGCGCTAGGGAGCTACAAAGGGAAGTGTTTAATGAGCAGCCGAGGGCAGGCATGGAAATTGTAGTTCACACCCCACTTAGCTGCCTGATGCCCAATGGGGGTTGCTGCGTGTTTTTGCAAGTGAGCGGGCATGTGTGTGTGTGTACAAGTCACACACGAGCTCCAGGGGTGGAGGTGGGAGGGTAGGAATAAAAGGGGGTGGGAAGGTGGTAAGTGGGTTTCAGAGAATGAATGAACGAATGCCCAGGAAGTAGGTGGTAAGGAGCAGATGGAGCCTGCTTGATTGATTCCTTCTCTTCTGCCTTATCTGATTGGGGCAGACCTGCTTGCCCCCAGTCTCTGCTCATCTGTCCTTGCCTGCTCCCTTCCCCAGTATAGCACCGAACATACACACACCCCACAGAGTGTTGCTGGTTGAGGCTTCACGGTGGGGCTTGAACAGGGCTGGGCTACCCCGATGGGCTCCCTCAGCAGTAGCCTGGGCCATGGGCTAGGAACCTAGTCCCCTTTGATTAGACAGTTCTCTCACTGGCTCCAAAACCTTCCATGGCTCCCTGCTGCCAACAGAACAAAGTCCTTCTGCCTTGGCCTGGCATTTAAGATCCAACATAACCTCTCCGGTCTCCCGCAAGACACAGTCCCTTTAAGAAGGACCTAGACTCTGATGTCTCTGAGTAGGTTTACCAGCCTAGCTTTCCTCTAAGCTCCAGGCTTACACAGGCCACTGCCTGCAGGACACCTCCTCTGGCTTCTTTTAATTGTAGGTGTTCCTCTGGCTTCTTGTATTAATTTCTGGCCAAACCTGCTGCTCCTTGTCATTCCCACTTCCCTGGGGCCTCTCCTGGGTGGAGTCCCAAGGAACAGCACCAATTCTTCCCCTTTCTCATATCCATCTAGTTTCCTTCTATTGATTTTACTGCCTCAGAGCGCTTACCATACCTTCTTATTTCTATCTCCACTGTCCCTGCTGTAACTCAGGCTTCAAAGTTTCTCCTGCTGCCTTGAGAGGACATCGCTTAAGACACACATGTGCCCGTGTTACTTCTCTGCGCCAAACTCTCTGATGGTCTGGCAGCCATTTTCAAACCATGCTGGAGAGAGCTCTTAGGAAGCTTATGAAAGTAACTTTGGGGACAGAGGGAGTGACAACAGGGAACCCTCAAGAAAGCAGGACCCCGATTCACCAGAGCAGCCCCATTCCCACCTCTGAGGTATTGGGTTTCTGCACTAGCACTTTACTAGAAACCCCTGACTTACACAGGGCAGGCTTCCTCCTTGCTGGAGAGGCTTGCTCGCGGGGTGCCGCTGCTTCCCTCGGCTCTGCGCCATCCTCCCTGTCTCTCCCGCTGTGCACCAGATGCTGTTCCCCACGGCCACCCCGCCTGACGCCCCTTTGTACCCTTCCTTATCTAACTCATAGTGTCTTTTTTCTTTTCAACTAAAATCTAGACTTCATTTGATTTTCTTGGTTTCCTCCTAATATCCTTTTTCGTTGTGTTTTAGGATCTCATATTACATTTAGTTGTCATTAACGAGTGCTTTCTCATCCCTTACAATTCAGTTGCTTCCTCTGGGAAGAGCTGGGCCCCCTCCCCTGCTCCCTGCCTTGGACAATCTCCATGTCCCTCCTGTCCCTCGTCAGTACCCACAGGAGCCCTCTTTCGCATTTAGCATATTGCCCTGTCCTGCTCAGCCGTGGTGGTGCTCATCTCCCTGCTAGGAACCCCAGGGACCAAGCCCTTAATTAAGCACCCTCAGCTCCCCGAGGAGCACACAGAAGAGTCACTGAATGGACAAAAGAATGAGGAAAGGGGGAAGAAACTGGAGGCAAAAAGGGAACAGGAAGTCGGTGAGTGAGTGAACGAGCGCCAGGCAGCCCCTCCCATGTCACAAGCCAGAAGCCCCCCAGGAGCTCTTGAGTCTTCGCTTTTCCAAAGGCAAAGGCACTAGCCCTGTTTCCTCAAAAGATTGGGGGGACAGCAGAAGGCCATCTCTGCCCAGGTGGGTTCCAGTCTCTCTGGCGCCCACCCAATGAAAACAATAGCGTGACTTCTGCATGTCCCATTTCTTTCCCAACCTGCTGTTTGATTCCAAGAACACAGAGAGTGGTGGCAGGATGGTTGGCCTTGGCCCCTTGCCCTCTCCTGGGCTTGAGGAGGATGGTCAGGCCAATCAGAGATGTTCTTTGCATGGCTCTGGGCTATCTGAGCTAGGAGAGCAGGGGTAGGCCTGCTACTGGTTTAGTCTTATCAAAGCACGTCTTTTCTCCTCTCTTGGTTCTTTAAAGTCTCTGCAGACAGCCTCCTCAGGTCTTGAGATCTTTGTGTGTCTGGAGGTGATGAATGGGAAGGTGGGGTTTTTCAGGGGAGAGAACACCTGAGACTGTGAGTTTTGGTCCCTGCTTTGGTGGAGAGCAGGGGGGAGATGTCTCATGGGAGGGAGTGCCTCCCTCTCTGTATCCTGGCTCTGGGTAAAGGATAAAGCAGAGAGGGCACCGTGTCCTTTGTGCCTGGACAGTCTCCTCTCTGCTCAGGGAGCTGAACTGCCTGAGAGCTGAGAGCCCATGCCTACGGCAGGTGTCCACATGACAGGGAGCTCAGGGCCAGGAAGGCAGGGGTGCAGAGCCCGCCTGGAGACTCTCAGGGCAGAGGGCCAAGAAAGATGGGAAGACAGAGTCCTGGCATTATCTGATGACCCCAGAGACCGTGAGAAACTTAAGGCAGAAATTCCTTCTTAGATTTGCCCAGACCTGCCAGTGGGTAAGGGTTTGCAGCCTTAGAAGGAGAGGGGTTTCGAAATATACAGTAAGGAAAGTTCTGCAAGGCCAGAGCTAGGAGACTTTCTGAAGATGAAACATGAAATCCACTCCCAGTGCAATAAGATGGGAGACACAGGGTGAAATCTAGCTCCAGTGTCAGGCTAATGGTCCCATCCTATGTCTGTCTGGAGAAGAAGGATGCTACAGAGAGGCCTCAAGGACAGACCTCACCCACCAGGCCTTATGGCCCTGCCCAGAGGGCAGACAAACTGGCAGCACCAACCTCTGTCTGGGAGTTGCCCCAAATGTAGCCCAGATGGCAGAGGAGAGCCCCAGTGGGGAGTCGAGGAAGCCCACACATAGGAACTGGTACCATTGACAGACTCAGCAGAGGCCTTCTGGGTCAGGCCTTTGAGTCTTCCAGCCATGGGCTACGAGTTCCTACCTGCTGCACCTAATAGAGCCTTAGCAGAGAGAGGGGCCCTCCTGATAGCAGGTCCGCAGCGGCAGACCCCTCACCTCCCGACTGCCCCCTCCCGCCCCTCTCTGCCCCTTCGTACACCCGGCTCCTTGACTTCTAAGCTGGTACCTGGCATCCCCATCCCACTGACTGTGGCCAGTCCACCCCAAAGTCCCTCCTCCAGGGGTTCCCGCCCGGTGTCTCCCACCCTGCTTCAGGGCTGACCTGCCACACCGGGTCCGTGTGCTTGCCAGACTTGGCTGAGCTGCGGAAGGACGGCTGGGACTGGGGCTTCTTGAGGTTGTAAATGGCCACGTTCCCGTCGTAGTGGCCCACCACCACCAGGTAAGGGTGGTCCACATGCATGTCTAAACACATGATGCCACTCTCACTGCTGAAGATGTACTCGGGAAAGCTGGGGTTCTTCAGGCTGTACAGCAGGAGCATGCCCCGGCTCTGCTTCATGAAGTCATCTGTCCCGGGAAGATGGGGAAGATGCTGGGCTGTGGCTGTGGTGGAAGTATTCCGCAGCCCCCGCCCCTCCCCCACCTACCCAGGGGACCTGCTGCTGGGCTCTCCAGAGAGGGCAGATTCCCCTCTGGCCTTTAGCTTCTCTGTCTCAGAAATAGAAGCAGGAGACTGGGCTGCCTCCTTCTTAGGGTTCCCAAGAGGATAAGGTGACCAGGCTTATCTGAGGGATGGACAATCATTCTCTCTATTGTTCCTGGGGTACAGGAAGGAGGGAGGCAGGCTCAAAGTTGTGCTTGGGAAGAAGCGGTGACCTCAGAGAGGGCTCGGAAGCCCCACCCAGGGGCAGATGGCTGTCCTCCGAAGCCTGGATGATGCCCGTGTGTTCCCCAGCCCAGCCCAGGACAGGAGCTCGGTTTGGACTTGGTTTGGAATTCCCTATGGGTTGTCAAACTAGCCAGCTATGCGCACCTTCCCACACCCTTCCATGGCCTCCATGGTCCCCAGCTGCCGCCTGCATGCTAGCCTGAGCTTGCTCCCAGAATTGAGAAGTCCCAGGCAGGCCAGCCAGGCTTCCACAGGCCACTGTATCACCCTTCTGGCCTCAGCTTTTGGTGATCAATAGCGAGGACCACTTAGCAGAGGCCTTGCTCCCTGCCCACCCCGTGTCAGGGGACAGCCTCCCTCTCTCTTGCATCGTCTGCTCCCGTGCCCCCCCCCCCCGCCCTTGTCCTGATACGGCAGTCACTGAACAGAAAACTGACCCAGCCCTCAAGTCCAGCCCTCCTGCTGCCGCTAGTCCAGGACCCTTCATGCACTCAGAAGAGGAGGAAGTCTAGAGCAGCTTTCCATCTTGGGGACCCTCTGCTAAGGGGAAACTTCCACCTGAGAGGATAGCACTCTCCCCTTCTCCTCCCCCGCCAGAGGACCTCTTTTACCCCTGGCTACTGCAGGCCTAGGCCCTCCAGACAAAGTGGCTTGTCCTGAGGTCTTGAGCCCATGAATGGGAAAAACAGGGAGGCCACCCCACCCTGACTCATTTGGCTGAGTCATTCTTTCTGTCTTATTCCTTTTTGTTTTCTTCTCTCCCTCTTACGATTTATTTACTTATTTTGAGACAGACAGCGAGCATAAATGAGAAGGGCAGGGGGAAAAGGAGAGAGAATCCCAAGCAAACTGTGTGCTCAGCACGGAGCCCAGTATGGGGCTTGATCTCATGACCCTAAGATCATGACCTGAGTGGAGACCAAGAGCCCCACATGCAACTGACTGTGCCCACCCCCGGTATCCCTCTGTCTTATTTCTAATGCTGCCCCTTCCTTACTCGAGGGAGTAGGTACCTGGGCTGTGTTCCCTGGGCTCTGGGGATGTGTTTGGACCCAGTTACCAGATAGTCCTACCTCAGGCACTCTGCAAACGGTGTTTACTGGGAGCCAGGACTAGAGAGCAGGATGTAGCCAGGAGCTAGACTGGCCTTCGGTAGGTCGAGTTGGAAACTGAGACAAGCTGGCATGCCCACCAGAGTAGTTCTCTATGGGAAACCTCACAAAGGAGGTTTCATGTGTCAGGAGGGAGTTGCTTTCCCACGTGGAAGGTGCCAGGATCCAACTGGAGCCCTGGGAAGGGCACACAGTGGTTGAGGAAGGAAAGTGTTTCTGCTCTGGAGAAAGCAAGTCTCTCACAAAGAAGAGGAGCTGGGGGCTTCCAGAGTCTCCAGAGCCAGGTGGGTCACCCTATGTCCGACGCCACTTCAAAGCCAGTGTGGGGAACCAAAACCACTTCAGATAGTGTGGGGAGCTGGCCATCACTCACCCTGTAGGGCTCATCCTGGGTGGGCCCCGAGGGCTGAGCCTACAAGGGAGAAATCTGCAGCTGCTGAAGGAAGGTGTCTGTCCCCCCCAGATCGCACAGGTTTGGAACTGGGCAGAATGAGAGTCATTTGTAGCTCTTTTTGTTCATCCCACAAATTCCGAACACCTGACTGGGCCTCCCAACGGGCTGGACCCTGGCAGGGACAGAGACACTCCACTGGAGATGTGGGCTGGCCCCCAGCAGCGCCGAGTGCTAAGAGAGAGACAGACCCTCGTGGGGTAGGGAGCGGTAACCGCCAGGACACTGGGGATCTACCGACGCCCTTAATGTGCAGTCTGTCCTCCATGCTGGGCGAGTCTGGCAGAGGCTGAGTGGGCAGGGGAGTGGGCGAGCAAACAAGCGAATGGAAGGGTGAGTAGGTGGTGACTGACGCTTGGGCTGGGGACTCAGAGGCTTCCCTTATTTCACCAAGGGGCCAAGGCGGGTATGACCCTCACACTTGGTCCTGCTGTGGCACAGGACCTGGCCCCTCAAGGGATAGCAGTGACCCCCCTCCCCAACCCTGCATACATACAGTCTTTATGACCAGTGAAACTAGAAAAGAGGGGTAAGAAACCCTAGGCCAAATTAATAACTCAGTAGTAAGGACATTTCTGACCTGCTTACAGGACCACTGAGACTGGAGGCTGGGCTTTAGCTCCCCGTTTTTATAGATGGGTAAACTGGGACCAGAAGAGAGGAAATCATGTGCCCGGCTCCTTCAGACCCATCACATGGTGTTTGCCTCGTGCAGTATTTCGTTTATAGCTGAAGTTATACCTCACTGATCTGGTGTTTATGTGGAGGTGGAGAAAGGAAGGGGAAAGCAGACCTAACGGGGTGGTGGCGACTGGCAAAGCCGGTCCAGTCTCTCCAGAATCTGGACTAGAGAATGCGTAAGGGACAAGGCAGTCACAAACTATACGGGGAGACTTCTGGTTGAGAGAAGCATGGACTTCAAGAGACAGGGACACAGAGAGCAATCAGTCACACTAAGTCCTTAGGTCCTGCCTGAATTCCCAGGCCACATGCAACCCGACAATGAGCCTCTGCTTCTTAGTCCACTCCTGGTGGCCTCTTTTACTTGCAACCAAACGAGCCCTCCTAACATAAAGATCATGATTCCATTCCATTCCTTTCTTTTCCTTTCCTTTCTCTCTCCCTTCCTCCCTTCCTTCCTCTTCTCCCTTCCTTTCTCTCTTTCTTCCTTCCTTTTCCCCTCTTCCTTTTTCTCTCTCTCTCTCTTTCAGTAAGCTCTATGCCCAACATGGGGCTTGAACTCACAACCCTGAGATGAGGAGTCTTGTATCGTGTTCCACCAACTGAGCCAGTCAGGCGCCCCAAGATCACAGTTTCTAATCATGGCTAGACTATGTGTTTCCTGAATTCCAATTCAAGGTTCTATCTGCCAAACCATGGCAGAAAAACACAGAAAACTCTCATTTAACTGGGGCTTCCTCTCCACTCCACCTTATTCTATGATGTTCTCATCACGGGGCTGACTCCAGTGGCACCTGTGAGACCTACTTCATTCTCTGAGTACACCCAGTGTGACATCACAGCCCAAACCTCCAAGAGTACCAGCATGAGATCATCATCTTGTCTTCCAGAAGTCCTAAAATGACATCACTATTCAAGTCACCGGGGACCCCCCCACATGATATCATCACTCAGGTAAACCACAGTCCTAGTCACTGATCTAGTCATCATTGCCCCGCGATCCAACATATCCAGTATGATATCACCAACAAGGTCACCAGCAGCATAGTACATCATTGCTCAGCTCTCCAGCATTCCCAGTACGATGCCACCCACCGGGAGTCCCAACACAACGTTGGCATCAAGGGGTCATCTAGAGTGTTTCAGTTCCCAGTGGAGACTAGAATCCCATCAGGCTCAAGGCTTACACAGCCCGGGGCTCTGAGCCCTGGGGTACTTTGTCCTGAATACCACAAACTCCCTGGTTCCTCAAAGTAGGACTGCAGGGTCCGATGACACAGATGGGAGCCCCAACCCACACTCCATTATATAAAGAGACAGAGACTCTGAAGTCTGGGGCCAGTAAGGAATTCCAGTTTCCTCCAGGCTACAGGATTTCAGTAAGTCAATGTGGCCAGGTTGAAGGAGCAGAGGAACAGAGGAAGAGAAAGAGGAAGGGAAAGAAGGAAAGAGAGAAGAAAAGGAGAAGGGGGGAAGAGAAAAAGAGAGAGAGAGAGAAACCACCTGGTCTGAGACTCTGAGACAGAGGGAGAGTGCTGCATACCTGGCCTTAGCTCCACTTTATGCCCTTGCCCTTCTCCAGGAAGCCTTCCAGATCATTCAACCTCTCCTCGTGTGGGCCCCTCTCTGCTCGTCTCTACTTGTATGTCATTATTACAGGTAGTCATGAGCGGGCATTTTCCTCAGCCTGCCCCAAAGGCTCCACAAGGATGGAGTGAGTATGACTTAGCCCAGCAGGTTTACTCTCTCCATTGGGAGGGTTCCCGCTTTCTCCCCCTGCTCTGCTGGATAATCTCTAAAACCTCCCTGACTCTGACCCTCTATGATCCACAAGAATCAGGGAAAGAGAGTCAAACTCTGTATAGAGCCTGATCTGGCAGTTCTCAGAAAGCCATGCTCTCAGGGGTGGAGGGGCTCAATTCCACCCCGACCAAACTCTCCCTCCCTCGGCTCTGCGGTAGCCCCTGGCAGAGTCGTGCCCAATGAGGAGCAAGGATGGATGTCTTCTTGAACTGCAGCCACTGTGGGGGGGGGGGGCGTTGCTCAGTCCCAGAGCTCTACCCCTGCCCTGAAGTAATGCCTCTAGATCACAGGGGGCTACTCTGGAGAGTTCTGGCTGTCAGGAGAAGGCCGGGCTCTTGCTCAGGATTCAGGGAAGAAAAGGCAGACAAAGGGCATGTTGGGGTACTGGGCGAAAGCCAGGTCAGAGGGAAGTAGATGCCAAGCTGCAGAGACAGGCTACCGAGCTAGCCTCAGACAGCAGGCCTCCCCCCTCCTACTGTGGCTTTCCAAATGAGGCCAGCCCAGGGCGGACTCCAAGGCAGCGTCCATTTAACGATTCCCTTATTAAGTCATGCAAGGGGCATTTGGAGGGAGCTGTAGGCAGATAACAGCACCTTAGATGTCCATGTCCTAATCCCTCGAACCCATAACTATGTTACTGAGCAGGCAAAAGGGATTTCGCAGCTCTAATTAAGTTAAAGACCTTGAGATTATCTTGCATTATGTGAGTGGACTTAATGTAATCACAGGGGTTCTTATAAGGGAACGAGAAGGAGGTAGAGAACAGAAGCAGATGTTAGAATAATGCAACTGCTGGCTGGAAGGGGGCCACAAGCCATCGAATGTGGGCAGCTTCTAGAAGCTGGAGAAGGGGGACACCTGGGTGGCTCAGTTGGTTAAGCAGCTGCCTTCGGCTCAGGTCATGATCCCAGCGTCCTGGGATCGAGTCCCACATCAGGCTCCTTGCTCGGCAGGGAGCCTGCTTCTCCCTCTGCCTCTGCCTGCCATTCTGTCTGCCTGTGCTCGCTCTCTCCCCCTCTCTCTCTCTCTCTGATAAATAAATAAAATCTTTAAAAAAAAAAAAATTCTTAGAAGCTGGAGAAGGTAAGGACATGGATGTTACCCATGAGCCTCCAAAAGGAATGAAGCCATGCTGACAACTGACTTCAGCTCAGCAAAACCCACTTTAGACTTCTGACCCCAGAACTGTGAAATAATAGAGATGGGTGTTGTTTTAAGCCATTATGTTTGTAGGAATTTGTTACAGTAGCAATGAGAAAAATATGTAGTAGGCATTCCGGGAAGTTTGACCCAAGATCTACTTCAAGGAGTCAGAGGGAGAAGACCCAGAGATGATAGTTTTTCCTGGGATGGTTTGGAAACCGTGTCTCTAGAAGTCTGGGTGGGGGGATGGGTGCCATGATCCCCAGCTCTTCTAATAACAATAATGAAACCCTCCCTCCACTTCCCACACCCACCCTGCCACCTTGGACTCCAGGAACAGAAATGCCCCGTGGATTAGGATTTTCACAGTCTCCAAAGGCAGGGAACTATCCCAGGGGTCACCAGGAAAGGGCGTCAGTGCTAAAGGGTTCCAAACCTCCAGCCTGGCCCAGAGGCCGTGGTGCCGGGCTGGGTTCAGCCTCTCAGGCAACTGGGCTTTTCTGAGCACTTTCCTCCGATGAGAAGTCATATTTAAGAAGTGTGGGAAATAAGAGCAAGGCCTTGGAGACAGAATACATCAAGTGGGACATTTAATTTGATTTAGGGAAAATGAGGCAAACATTTGAGAACCTAAATAACTAACCAGTAATTAAACTAACAACGCGAATGCCCTTGCACTACAACCCGGCAAGCACAGTGGCCTTTATGGACTGTATTTACAAAGAGACCTGACAACATAATTAGTCCTGTAAATTTTACACAGCCTGCAGCTGAGGAGTGATGGATTTTGCATGTGGAGGATGAACAGGGAGAAATGAGGTGGATGAATTTCCATTTTCAGTAAATGAAATTAACACTGCTTAATTAGTGAAGCTGACAAATAAATGATCAGGAAAGATTTAAATCCCTACGAGTGTGTCTCTGGCCGCGGCAAGCTCAGACACAGACCAGGATGTGGTGGGACAGAGGGGGAAAGGGTTCCGCGTGGGGACTCAGGGCCTGACTTTGGCTCCTCTTAAGGGCTGCCCCCAGAGGGAGGCCAGGCTGAGGGGCAGCTGACTCCTCTTTCTTTCTTAATCGTGGCCCACTGGGCGGCTTCCCCCTCATCTCCCTGTGAGCCGGTCAGGACCACACAGGGGGCCCAGGATCTCTTCCACTATCCCCGACCAACAGACCCTGAGGAGTTCCCATTTCCCTGCTATCAAGCGGCTGATGGGCTGGAAAGGACCCCTTCAGTGCCGCAGGCCCACATAATTGCATCCCTGCTTTGGCCCATGGGCTGCCCCTTCCTAGACTTCTTTCCCTTGGCCTCCGGCTTTCCTCCATCTGCTTTCACCTGCTCACGGTCTTTCTCCACTCTGCTGAGATGCGGAGCCTGGCCCCAGGGGCAGCCCAGTCTTTGCTTTCTATGCAGCTTGAGGCGCCCCCATCCCTGCATCCTCCCTGGCACCCATGCAGGGAAGGCAGTGCAAATATTTCTTTGCTATTGCAGGCAAGTGCCTGGACCCCCTTTTCCTTACCTACTTGCCCTTGGCCTGGCCTGGCTCCAGCAAGCCTGCTCTGTGCTCAAATAGGAGACTGGCCCCAGTCCTTCTTAGATATGAGCCTACCGCCGCCAAAGTCCTTCTTAGCTGGATTATAGAATAAATGTCTGGGAATGCCAGGCAAAAAGAGTCCTGGGCTGAGCTCATCAGGGTCCAACCCAAATTCTCGCTCCAGTGTTTGTTGGAGACAAAGGCTGATGCTAGGAGGCTGGCATCGGGAGTTTCCCCAGACAGTGTGATGGACGCGGGTGAGCCAGCCGCTCCTCGCAGTGACCTCATCGGTGACCAGGGTGCCCTTCGCCTGCCTCAGCTTTGCCCTTTTTCTTCCAAGGGGGCATCTGGGCACTGGAGAGCACAGGACTCCCAGAAGTGAACGCAGGAGCCCTTCTGAGTCCCACCTCAGCCTGGCTCAGCTCAGGCCTCTGTGGAGTGGCACTGAGATATGGAGGGCCCTGCGCCATTTTCAGCTCACTTTCTTTTGGCTCTTTCCTTATCAGTCTTTGAAACATTCTCAGGACTTTCTTAGCTTACAAACAAAAGAACTCTGAAAAAAACTTACTCCACGTCATATTTCTCTAGCCATTGCCCAGCCTCACTGACAGATTCCCAGAAGTCCCAGTATTCACCGTTGCCATTGTCCCACCTTAGTCACACCCATGGGCAAGCCGGTCAGTAACCCCATGCCCGTGGCGGCCCCAGCCCATAGCACCCCTGCTACTCCTGGGCCTGTGCTCTAGAGGAGGTAGGGGCCTTGTCCAGTTCTCCTCCGTCCCCACGGCCCCCTCTCTCTGCTTGGGTCCCCTGAGAGTCCTGTAGGAAAGCTAGAGGACAGAATGACAGGCTGTCCTTCATATGTGGGTGGTTCCTAGAGTTCACAGGGCACGTTTGCTTTTCTTTCTGGTAAGTCTAGCAATGCCCTGGGGTGAAGATCCAGCAGGTGTCAGCCTCTTCAGGCTACCAATAAGGAAACCAAGGCTCAGAGCAGCTTCTGGCCCCAGGTCTCACCACTGGGCGGTACCCCTTCGGCCAGAAGTTCTACAAGGGACTGGTGCTGCCCAGGTGTGTGGATGCGGCCAGCGAGGGACAAAGAGAGCCTCCCTGGGTGAGCGATTGCCTGAAGGAGGCTCCTGGGCCAGCCAGGCTTGGAGTCCTCCATGCCTGAGGGCTGGGTTACTCTTCTCCACCGCTCCTGACTAAAGCGGCCGCTGGAGACAGCCTCTGCCTGAACCCAACCAGCTGACCTTGCTTCTGGCCCTGCGTGGGAGGCGGATGGGGCTAGACCTGAGCCAGTGTCCCCTCCCACCTGCTAGGGAGCCTGCCTCAGCCCAGCTTCAGTCCTGGGCAGAGAGCCTGAGCCAACAGCAGCCTCATAGGGGGTCCACACCCACTCCTGGGAGGGCCAGCCCAGCCCCCAGGCCCTGTTCCAGGCCCAGTAGCTGCAGTGGAGGGGGAGGAATGTGCTAGCTCCCTGCCAGAAGGGGAGGGCGCTTCCAGCCTGGCAGCAGCCCACCCTCAGGAGTAGGGACACAAAGCGGGCATTTAGGGCATCCTCAAAGGCAGCCCAGACCACGAGACTGGGAGCAGCTCCAAGGTCTCCTCCCTGAGAGGAATAATAAACACCAACCCCTCCTTGCCCTCCCTCCCATCCCCCAGCCCCGGGGAAAGAATGGGCCGGGTGCACAGGCGGTCAGAGGGGTAGAGACCAGGAGCCTGCACGTCTGCCAGCCTGCAGAAGCTTGGAGAATGGAAGGGTTTTTTCTGTTCATAGATGCTGATTCTCCCAGCCACAGAACAGGCCGTTAGCCGGGGGAGACTCAGCTAACATGAAGTGTGGGGCCCTCTCCTGTTAGGAAGGGGGAATGTCCAGCCCAGCACAGAGGTAGGGGCTTCTTCAGAGAACACAGAATATGAAGGGAAAGCAAAACTACCACACAGTTACCACAGTGCTGCCTCCTGCCTCAGGGATGAGGGCAGGCTGGCGGGGGCGGGAACACCCTGGACAATAGTGGTCTTCCAGGGCCCAGAGGCCAAATGATGAACATCAAGCACCTACCTTCCCCCACCCCTGCCTGCTCCAGAGCCAGATCAGGAACGTTCCCTCTCTCAGCTTCACCTCTAGTCTTTCCCCAGGTCTGGTCCAGTCCACCTTCTCAAGCTTCCCAAACCTATTTCTCCATTCCTATGCCACAGTCATGGTCCAGGTCCTACCATCTCTTCCTGGGGATCCTCACCAGTCTCCCAGGTGGTTTCCCAGCCCCTAGTCTCCTGCCTGCCATTTCCCCCTGCCCTGGTTCTGTCCCTGCCCTTCTTAAATTCCTTCCGTGATTTCCCCTCAGGAGAATGTCATAAAACTCTCCTCAGGAGAATCTCCAAGCTTCTTGGAATTGTTTACCAAGCCATTCGGGGACCAACCCTGGCTCCCTCAGCAGCTTTATTTCCTCCCATATCTCTTGTGCCTCCAGACCTTTGCATATGCTGGTTCCTCCGCCAGGAGTGCTCTCCCCTCTTCCTTCACTACAATAAAACCTTTAGGGCTCACTTTGGTATAGTCCTTCACTCAGTGCTAACTGCTGGTATGGTTGTCTGCATTCCCCATCAGACTAGGAGCCCCTGAAGGCAGTGACTAGATCTCAGTCCTTTTACAACTTTCACACCTCAAAGAGCTCTCTGCACTGGTGCTTAAGGTCCTTGCTGATTGAGTGAGCAAACGAACAAATAGCCAGATTACTTACAGGAGCCATGTCCCACTGCAAACAGATCATTGTACTTTGGATTCCTGCAAAAGAAATATGAATCTGTTGGCCCAGGAAATGAACGTGGCTTTCCCAATAGACATGAGCCTTCCCACGAACACTGGTGCCTAACTACACTAAAGACATCTACTGTTGACTTTAGAGACATGGGCTGATCGCACAATCCCATAAGAATCCCAGTCCCTTTTTTTCTATAATGCTACGCGTCATCTTCAGAGTGGTTAAGCGCAGTAGAAGTGCCCCAGCTCAGGCTCTCAGGGTTTGCTGCAATGTCCATACTCACCAGCAGAGGGCGGTGACGGCCAGGCGCTTTGCTTTGTCGTTTTGGAACTTCCAGAGCGGCAGCAGCGTACCCTCCAGGTCTCGGTATTCGTCAGCAGCATCCTCGTAGTACTTAAAATCTTAAACACACCCAGGCTGCATCAGCCCTGGGACTGCCATTTTACGGCAAACCCAGGCCTGCCACTCTCTGTCTGTACCTCCTTGGCCAAAACAGACTCTTGTGTTTCAAAGTGGGAAGAGTAATAATAGTACCTATCTCAAAGGACTGTCGTGAGGATTAATTGTTCATATATGTAGTACTTAGAAAAATAGCTGACACATAGTCAGCTTTCTATATGTTATTGTTACTGTCATCACTGTTGTTGGAGGCAATTTACAATAAAGTAGACATGTCCTCTCAGATAAAATCCCAGGTTTGTCCATCTTCACACCCGCTGCAAAGCCCCACTGTGGTGAAGCTGCCTGGATCCCTGAAATGGGTTCTCTGGATTCTGATTCATCTCCTGCCCTAAATTGTCTCTGCCTCCAGTTTCCTCTAACTTAGGTAGAAGCTCCACCTGTCTTGTCGTTTGGCTAAGTAGAAACCTGGTAATCCTTGACTGATCTCTTTACATCAGATCTCATGTTGTCCTTCTGATGACTTTTTTTAATCATTCACTTCTCTCCAAACCCAAAGCCACTGCCCAGGTCCCAAGAACCATCACCTGCATTACTACATCCTCCTCCTAATTGGTCTCCCCACCTCCAGTAACTCCTCCTCCAGTGCCCACTCCCCAGAGCTACCAGAATGAGAACAAATCAATCACCTCACCACACCACCTCCTCCCCCCCCACTGAAAACCCCTCAATGACTCCCCTTGCACAGGCTCCCTGGTCAAACCAAGGGTCCAGGCTACGACTGCCATGTCATTTGCAGTCAGGTGTTCACCTAACCTCTATATCAAATAGTGTCTAGAATGTTCTGCTCCATCTTCCTGGCAAACTCCCACTAACTGCAGATCCAGATTAAACTCCTTCTCTGTGAGGCCTTCATTTTCTTGTTAAGCAGAATTCATCTCTTCCTTCATTCCAGCCCTGCCTCTTCTCTGCTGAAATGTCTGCCATGCTGTGCTGCTTCTATTGATCCTTTTGCCCGTCTCCCCTACCAGACAGCTCCTGGGGAGCAAGCAACATGTTCTAGTCATCTCTGGACCTGCAGTGCCTAGCACAGTGCCAGCCGCAGAGCAGACACCCAATGATTGTTCAAAGAACACAACAAAATAAATCAACAGAAATGAAAAATTTCTCAGTGTTTTTTTTTTCCAAATAGGGGTGACCCATTAGAAAATGAATCATCTCATCCGACACGGTCAAGGACATGCCTAGGCACTGGCCCAGCCTTGAGGTTGTGGGACTACATTCAAACCTCAAAAATGTCTTGGAACAACAAAAAATCAGAGACATCAGAGGCATGAGCCTTGATCATATAGGAGAGCCCCGAGCTTAGGCTGTCTTTGAAAATACCTCATTTCAGAGAGGAGATTAATTGGTAACACTTTTCTGTTTTCACTTCTTCATGATTAGACTTTTCCTTTGGGAAAAGAGTGTGCAATTAAAAAAATCAAAGTTCAATGCATTTTTATGTGATTGTGTTCTTATAAATGAAAAAGGTTCACCAAGGCCAGTTTCTCCATGGATATTAATCGTGTTCGCAGCCCTTTGGTGGGCTGGTTGCAGAGGCTGGGTTTCAGGAAGCCAAGCTGTGTGAGTGACAAATTCATTCACAGCTGCTGTGTACTTTGACAGCTTTGAAAAGCACTCAAGGTCGTTTTCCAGCCTGAATGATAACAAGGGGGCTTGTTTAGGCTGCTGGTCTTGGCAGCCCTGGTTTCTATGTCCCATGGGTGAGCAGTGAGCATCAAGTCACCAAGAAGAGCCCTAGGCTGTCAGCAAAGGAGACCAGCCAGCAGCGAGGAGCTGCCAACTTTGGGGAGGCAGCTGCTCCAAATAAATGCACAACCTCTTAGGGAAATACAAGCCACTTGGGAATGTGCTGTTCATGCCATGGGAAGGATTCTGTTTCCCTGGCTCTGTCAAAGACACCAGAATTTCCCAGGCCCCCAGGATTTAAGCATTTCTGAATCAATCTCTTTCTTCACTTCATCACTAATTAATCACCAGCATAGACTTATTGAATGTTTACTTGAAATGTCTCTTCAAGCTCAGTGGCTCTGTAGCCTTGCACTGGAGCACTTAGGCTATAGATCCAAAGGGCCTGTGTTCAAGTCCCAATGGCTCCACTCACTCCTCATACTGGCTGCGGTTGTGAACAAGTGGCAATGGCCCGAATTTCTCACCTATGAAATGGAAAGAAAAATGGTATTTGTCCAATAGTGTGGAGGTCAGGATGATGTAAAGTAATATGTGTAAGTTGCACAGCACAATGTCCAGTACATGGGCCATTCCCAGGGAATGCTGATGTTGGCTTTTCACTATTATAACTGCTTCCTTTTCTTTACCCCTGGAAAAGGTGGGATGAGGCCCATTCTACCCCTCAGCTGAACCTCACCTTCGTCTCTGTCCCTGCATTGTGCCCCATCACATCCTTCTCTAGCTGACCTCTCGCCGGATTGTGTTGCTGCCGGGACAGGATCTTTGAACTCTCTGCAGAAAAGCTCAGATTCCCTGAGATAGTCCAGGCCCTTCATTAACTGGCTCCAACCACCTCTGTAGCCTGAACTCTCACTACTTTTCAACAAACCCCTGCTTGAGTCACTGAGTCTGCTGCCCTTTGTCCTCAGAGTCCATTCCAATTTGTTTTTACCACCGAGTGACTGCTTATGCTGTCCCTTGCCCAGAACATCTGCCCTTTTGCTAATCTCCCTCTCAGACTCTGCTTATCCCTTGGCACCTAGCTTAGCCCTCCCTTCTGCCTTCCTTGACTGCTGCCACTCATTCCTCATTTCCCTTCCTCCATTCCTGAGGATCCCCAGAGCTGTTTCAGTCTGCATTCTAGCATTTATATTGTCCCCAAGCTGGACACAAGAATTAGGAAGCACTTGTGAGCGAAGAGGGTGTGTATGTGGCAGAGGGAGAGGGAGTAGGAGAGAAGTGGACTCCCTCCTGAGCACAGAGCACATAGGACTTGATCCCAGAACCCTGAAATCATGACCTAAGCCAAAATCAAGAGTCAGATGCTCCACCAACTGAGCACCCAGGCACCTCCTGAGGAATTTTTTAAATACAAGCAGTAAGAGTAGTTGCCAACACGTTAAATCTTACCTTGAGCAACATCATCATATGTGTTCTGGTTGACCATCCGCTCCACAATTTTAGCAGCCTGAGTCACTTTGGTGATGTCATCACTCTGTGGAGATACAAAGGCCACAGGTCTTCACAGCTAGCTCCTGCAGAGCTTATGCCTCAAGCCACAGCCCAGAGGTGCAATTGTCTCTTTGACACCACCTACCCAAGCTAGCTTTGTAAAAAAATCTCTTAATGCCTCAAGGAGCAGCTCACATCACCACCCCCTTTTGGGAATGCCTAGCTCATATGTAGCATAAGGAGTCTGCACTGCCATACTTGGCTCCTGGGCACAGCCTGACTCATGATCTTTCATTCTGAACTTGTTCTGGTGAAGGCATATCTTGGTGTACAACACGGGACTTTGGAGAGAGCCCAGGAAGGGTATTGCAGGGAAGAAGAGAAAAGAGAAGGTAAGAGTCTTCTTTAGTGGAGACAGAAAAGTTTCATCATCTCAGACAATGAAAAGACTCTTATTAAAGGCCTCAGAGAGCTTCTGATCCAACTTATTTAGTCAAGAGTTGAGGAAGAGATAGAGACCCAGAGAGGGGACAGAGATATGCTTGTACATAGGGAGTACAAGGCAGAAGCAACTCCTAACCCAAGGCTTTGTCCAGGTGCAGCCCTCAAGGTGCTCAAGAAGGCCAGGCCCATGGCTCTTGAAAATGAGATTTCCTAGGAGTGTTGGCATCAGGAAGAGGATGGCTTCTGGAGATACACAGAGCTGCATTCCCTTCCCATTCTGCGGATTAGGAGCCAAGTGGCAACTTCAGTTAAGTTACCTAACTTTTACTATACTAGCAACAGTACATGATCTTGGGTTCTCACAACAATCTTGCAAAGTAAGTATCATTAGGATGTCTTTACCAATGAGGAAACAGGTCAGAAGAACCCAGCTAATAAGTAACAAAGACAGGATCTAAACGCAACTCTGTGGACTCCAGGTCTCATGCCCGCAGCCCCATGGAGAAAGCCAGTCCTTCACTAGCCTGACCACCTTTGCCTGGTCCTAGCAGATTCAAGGTTTTAGATGTGCTCCGAGGACAGTGGTGGACTCATGTCTCCCTCATTCTGGATACTATGTTACTTGAGCAGACATAGCTCTTCATTATTTCTGACTAAACTTGTGGCTTCTGAGTCCTTTCTCCCTTTCCTGTCCTAATCTTTCTGACCAGATAAGCTTACATTCATTTCTATACATTCATCCAAATCATTAATGAGACAGAAACCTGAAATCTATCATTGCAGATCTTCCTACAGGGTATCAATGAGTTGTTCTGCTTTCTCCCCTCCCGTGCACTTGAGTTTTATATCAACCTCATCAGATGCAGGTCCCTGAAAAAAGGTGTCACTCTGTTCATACGCTGGGCCTGAGCAAAAGGCCACTCAATTCTACAGACAGCCAGGCCCAGTACTTGGGATTCCCAGTTAAAACTCAATTCCCTTGTGTAGAGGTTGCACACTAAGGTGTTCACTGGTATTGGGGGTATCTTACACCCCACAATGTCCTTCCACCACGTAGCTTCTTGGTACAGAGGACTGGAATCTACCTGCATCACAGCCTTCAATGTCAACCAAGCTGGAAGAATCCAGCATAGTCCCCCTTCCCTGGGCACATTAGACACCAAGTCTAATAGACATGTTAGGCACCAAGGGCTTAGACCAAAGGACAGTTTTCAGTCTCAGCCACGGGGACATTTCTTCTGTTCTCTGGGTCCTGGCAGTTGCAGTTAAGGTTTCTATAATAATAGTCCTAACACACAGCTAAATCCTTGAAGGATCTTCAAGTGAAACTTGACCCAAGCCAACAGCTCCTACAAAGCCACTAACCTCTAGGCAACAGTACAGGGGAAATCAAAGGTCTGGACAGAGAAAGCTGTGGGGCAAGGACTTCATCTTTCACTTCTGGGTTCCAGTACCCAGCATGATCATGATCACAAGTTTTGGTCTGTAGTTGAATGAAACTGAATTAGAGAAGTTCATATTAAGCCGAAGCAGGGAAGTCTCAAACCTCTCATAATATGTAACTTTTATTGGGGACATAAAATTGAGTGGAAGTGGACATACCTAAGACAAATCAAAATTTCCTTTAATTGATCTGTTTTCTGTAGCAGAACCACTTCCCAGAGAGCTGCTTGGGCGCTCTCCACGGTGCTGAACCTAGACTTCGGCTTCCTGCGGCCCTCACTTTCCCACTCCATTGCCGGTCAAACTCATCCTGATACCCATACTGTGACTCTGGCTCCCGACTCAGCTTTCTCTCTGTTGAAGGGACAAAGTGGCCTTTCAGCATCTCCCTGTGGTGATCTTCCCTGTGGTGACCTATCACCATAATTTCCATGATGATCCCCAACCTATACTGGCTATACCTACAATGAGCCCCCCCGACCATGACCTTTATAATGACTCCTATATGGTTCTTCAGAGTAAACATCCAGCCCAGAATGATCACACCCATTGGCCTGGACGTGCTGGTGACTGTGATCAGCTCTGACTTGCCTTCTGGCCCGTAAGACTCACCTAAAAAATTGAACAAATAAAGCCCAAAGACTGAAGGTCAAGAGCAAATCACTCTCCCAAACCTTAGGAGCCCTTGCTCAGGGAGATGGTGCTCTATTCTCATATCCCACCTCATCCTGAGAAGACTCCTGAGCTCTTTCAAGGTATACATTGAGCTTTCAATAACATTCATGTCTTCTGTTGCCCCCTAGCCCAACAATCCTGAATCCTATAAGACTGGGGAGAAGTATGGAATGCCAGAGGTAGCTCTAGCTCTTCTCACATCTTCCCAAAAGAAAAGAACTATTCAGCATTATCATGTACACACACACCCCTTAAAGTCTGTGAAGTCCTTCCTGATGGCCAGGTTCCTCACTACCCAGAGACCAAGATCCCACTCAGTCATTCTCTGTGACACAGCCATGAAACCTCCATCAAACCTGGGACTCCATAGATGTCATCTTCCTCATGGTCATCTTCCCCATTTTTTTAGCCACTGGTGTCTTTGCCTTCTCTTTTTCTTTGGTCTTTTCCTGTTTCTTAAGCTCCTCTACATAGGCATCGTAGATCTCCCACTAGGCAAGGGCAAGATGAGAAGGATCATCATAGGGCAAAATCTTCATCCAGGCAGCTCCTATTCAGCTTTTAGGGTTTGAGGAATAGACTATGTCAACCCCTGTCACATGCCTCTATAGCATCCTCTACTTGGTCCAGGGTAATTATGTATTCGATGTCTGTCTTCTCTGCTGTCAGCTCTAGGACAAGAATGAAGCTCTCAGGGCACCTCTGGGATGAACTTTCTACTCTGCAGCTTAGAGGCTCAATTGTCAGCTAGAGATCGGTATTGTTCCAACCTACAGACCCTGCTAGGCAAAACAAATGGGCAAATATAGACTAGCTCACATTTTTCTTGGTGATTTATAAGACACTGAACTAGGACATTTTAAAAATGTTTCCCCATATAGAGATGTGACAAACTTCACTAGTTCATGTCGGCTATCTAGAGCACTGACCACAACTTCTGAGCATAAAAAGATAAACAAACATAAGGGATGGACACCTGAGTGGCTCAGTCAGTTAAGTGTTTGACTCTTGGTTCAGGTCATGATCTCAGGGTCATAGGATTGAGCACCGTGTTGGGCCCCACACTCATTGCCAAGTCTGCTTGAGATTTTCCCTGCTCTCTCACCCTCTGTTCCTCCCCCTGCTCGTGCCCTTTGTCTCTCTCTCTCTCTCTCTCTCTCTCAAATAAATAAATAAATAAATAAATAAGATCTTAAAAAAAAGGGTAAGGAAACTCCTGCTAACTGGATCTGACAGCAGGAGAAGCCCAAGGATAGTAACAAAGGAACCAGCAAGGATCTGGGACTGAAAAACCCCAGATCACATTCTGTGCTCTCCAGAGTTGGGCAGTCACTGCCACCTGGAGGCCAGATAGACACACCTTACAGTAATGATTCACCCATGGGCCAATATTCCATGCTACAATACAATTCAATGTTTGTTATCTCATTCAGAGCCTTCCAACAACTCTGTGAGGCTGCTTGTTGTCCTCATTTGACAGAGAAACAGTAACTGATGAATTAAGAGTGACATGGTTTGCCCAGGATCTTATAGTATGAGCAGCAAAGTTGGCGCCTGAGCTCAGGTCTCCTGGCACCAAATCCTGCCCAAATCAGCATGGCTACCAGTAGGATTTGAGGGGGAAAGAGGGTCTGCAGGAAGAATGAAGGCTTCTGGAAGAGCAGGTTAAAATGCTAACACTTCAGAGTCAGCTTTGGGGTGCCATGGGTTTCAGAGAGTTAGAAACCACGCTTATTTCCCTCTTTGACAGCCTTGCCCTGGGGTGGGGGGCATGTAGCTGATCCAGAGCTCACAGGGTGTGGTCCCACTGTCTCATATCCCTAGTGTTCAGAGCCTAGACAAGGAGCAGGGAGATAGATGGATGCAGAAGACTCTTTGACAAGGATGCATGGGGTGGGTGGCTGGGGTGTGGTGATGAGTTTTAGACTGATCCAGGGTCTCACCTGATTGGCTGTGGCTGAAAAGTTTGTCCTGGGAGGAGGCTCCATCTGGCATTCTCGGTCCTAGAGAACAATGACAACAGGAAACCCACAGAAAGCCTTCAAATCCTTCTCACTTAACCCGGCAGTATATCCTTGGGTGAAACATTTCAGTTGGAGCAGAGGGAGGGATGGTACACAGAACTGGGGAAGTAAAGAGGGCCTGAACAAAGGACCAAATGATGGAGTGAGAGCCTCCATTTTCCTTCTAAGCTTCTTGAGAAAAAGCCTAAGATAGAAATCAGCGGCAATGGAGAAAAACTCCAAGTGGGGGATGGACAGGTCTCTGGCCAGCCTCCTGATGCAAGACACAGAGATCAGCCCCTGGTAAGCTACTGGGCTAACATCCCTCATCCTGAGAAGGCTTCTCCCTAATACTGGAATCTCTGCTCCAACAGAGGAATGCATTCCCTCCTCATTATGTACCACCCAGATTACTGAATAGGGAGCACACAGCATGATTAGTAGGAGCTTCCAGAAACCCATCCTGTAGACCTCTGTCCTCCATTCATAGGTTGATTTCTGTAAAACACTGTCTACATACATGAGTTTCTCCCCTGAAACCCTGAGAGGTTCCTTCAACCTGGTATTCAGGGTCCTTCATACTAGTGAGCCAGGAAAGTTTTCTAGCCTTTTCCAGCTAGTCTATCACAGAGAGCATCAACTGCAGTCAAACTGGCTTAGTCCTGCCTCCCTGGCACATTCTGGCCTCCCCTCTCTCCCCCAGATCTTGACCTCTTCTCCAAGGCCCATACAAGTTTCAGTCTCAGTGAAGGGCTCCAGACTCCTTGTTACCCACTCTGAACTCCTTACAAGGAGTTCTGAACTCTGAACAGCATACAAGACCCCCAACACATGTTCCCAGCTCTCCTTGGAGAGATGAACTGTGCTGTGTCTGTCATCCTTCCAGGCTAAGGGCTGCTGGGGCAGGAGTCAAGCCTGTTCCTTCCCTGCCATGCAATAGTGCAGAACCAGGAGGTCAAGGGGCTGTGGTGGGGGTTGCTCTACCCGGAGAGGATTGTTTAAGGTCTGCGAGGCCCTCTCACTGAAGTTGAACTGGTTGGTGAGCTTTCGCTCCTTGGGCTGCTTAGGAGTCATCAATTCTTCTTCAGTTGCTTTTGCAGCTGCCTAGAAAAAAAAGACCCACAGGACCAGGGCTCAGCTGTGAGAAGAAGGTGGTGGGGGAATCGGGGATGGGGAGAAGTCATGCCCTAGGAGAGGCTGGAGTAGGAGAGGGTGATGATGCCAGAGGCTTGCTACCTACAGCCTCTTAACTTCTCACCTACAGCCCCACCCTCCAACCGGTTAGCCCCAAAGCTTCCATCCGCAGCTGGAGCTGGAAGGGGAGGGATGGGAGAGGTTCCATACTGTACCTCAGCGGCAGGCACATCTGTTTGACTCCCAAGTTCAGTTTCGGCTTCTGTTTCCTTAGGCTCTTCTTCTTCTTCAAGGATTTCGGTTTCTGAAATCACCACCTTGGCAGACTCCTGAGAACCTGGATAAGATACTGCAGATGAATCCAAAGGCCAAGCCTGCTCCCTCGTCCCCTGGCAGGGCAAGGCTCTCTTGGTTTCTGCCTTTGAGGCCTCAGCTACCCCAGGGTCCTCACAGCTTAACTCACAGACCGCAGCAGGGCCGCCAGCTGTGGGGCTTCATGAAAGCAGAAGCTCTGCGAAGTTATGGCTTAGTATCTGCTCCCTAGGATGACCACAGAAAGGAACCTGGGCTCTGGGCCTCCACTTCCTGCCAGCCCCGAGGCCTACCTGCTGCTAACTCATCGCGGTAGTGCTGCCGCCGTCCTTCATCCGAGTCTTTGGGGATCAGGTTCCCAACCTGGCTGAAGTGAACTGCCAGTTGGTTCACCACGCCAATAAGCTTATATGTGCCTTCCTAAGAGGAGAGGGGGCTGAGTCAGACCAGGGGTCCCAAAAGCGCTGGAGTGAGAATGCTGTCTGCCTTCATTCTATAAGGATTAACATGGTCCATCTGTTAACAAGATATATATAGATAGATATCCCCAAATGTTCAGTTAACCTGAAGTTTTCATTACATTCCAGCTTAAGAAGAGAAGACAATGGGGCACCTGGGTGGCTCAGTGGGTTAAAGCCTCTGCCTTCAGCTCAGGTCATGATCTCAGGGTCCTGAGATCGAGCCCCGCTTCGGGCTCTCTGCTCAGCAGGGAGCCTGCTTCCCTTCCTCTCTCTCTGCCTGCCTCTCTGCCTACTTGTGATCTCTGTCTGTCAAATGAATAAATAAAATCTTAAAAAAAAAAAGAAGAGGAGGCAAATGAAAGAAGTTTTTTCTTTTACGTTCTCATCAAAGACATATTTTTAAATTGTCTTTTCTTTTCAACTTTGAATAGTTCTGGACTTGCCTATCACTGGCTCTCACATCCATGCTGAGGGATCCTGGTGTACCTGTCTCACCACAGAGCTGAGACAGGTCACACATAGTCATCAGACACACCTGGCCTGACCTTCTCCACACTGTTATTAGTGGATGTGAGGACTGGATAGATTCTCAGAGACACCCCCAATCCCCAATCTTTCTGTTCCATACAAGGGGCCACAGACATCTAGAAAAGGTTTTTGAGTTTGGCCCTTATCCAGTTCATACAGCAAATAAGAAGCAGGGTTCAGCTTAAAATCCAGGCAACCTTGTTCATTCCTTCTTCAACAAATAATTTTTTTTAAGATTATTTATTTATTTGACAGAGAGAGAGAGAGAGAGGTCACAAGCAGACAGAGAGGCAGGCAGAGAGAGGGGGAAGCAGGCTCCCCACCGAGCAGAGAGCCCGATGTGGGGCTCGATCCCAGGACCCTGAGACCACGACCAGAGCTGAAGGCAGAGGCTTAAACCACTGAGCCACCCAGGTGCCCCTTCAACAAATAATTTTTAAGCAGACACTGTACAACATGCCAAGTATTTTCTAGGTTCCAGGGATATAAAGCTTAGCAAACGCAGATGTGATCCCTGTTTCCGTAGGGTCTATTAGTCTGGGTCCCCTACCTAGCTTCCTTATTGAAAAGCATCCTAATTGTACCATTGACTTTGACACCAGGTTTCCTTCCTTCCTTCTATCTTTCTTTCTTTCTTTTTAAAAAGATTTTTATTTATTTGTTTGACAGAGAGAGCAATCACAAGTAGGCAGAGAGAGAGGGGAAAGCAGGCTCCCTGCCCAACAGAGAGCCCGAGGTGGGCCTCAATCCCAGGATCCTGAGATTATGACCTGAGCAGAAGGCAGAGGCTTAACCCACTGAGCCACCCAGGCACCCCTCCTTCCTTCTTTCAAAACATTTCTTCTCAACCCTTTTCAAGGCACAAAGAAAATTTTTACATTTGTATGACATATAGGGGTAAGTTCTAAAGAGAAGCTCTAGAGAGGAATCCAGCCCATGTGCTCTGACTGAACCAAACCCACCTACCCCTGGAGGGCTGAAAGAATTACTATTTCTGCACATAGGTTGGGATGCTCTGCCTTACATAGTCACCACAAAGCCCTTGTCTCAGGAACTCAGATGGTTGGGAGGATAAAACAGTGTGGCAGCTAAGAACAGGGTTTGTGGTTGCGGGCAGAATGGATTCAAATCCTGATTCTGTCCCCTATTTTCTGCATGACCTTGGGCTTAACCACTCTAAGCCTTGATTTTTTTTTTCCATCTGTAAAATGAGGATAATACTATCTAATTTTCAGGATAGTTGTAAGTTTTGAACATAATTAAAATAATTTATTAACACAGTGTCTGACATGTAATAAATACTCATTAAGACTGTAAGGGAGATTAGTAAAGAAATTTTTGAAATCTCTGGAAGAGTTCATGTAAAATTTCAAGGTTCCAGCCAAAGAACAAAGTTTAAAGATGGTCTCTCTAATAGCAGAGAGGTTTTTGCAGAATAGCAAGTCCCTGCCAAGCCAAGGGGTACCCAGAGGCCCCCACCCTGGGGTGGGGGGACTTACTTTGAAGCTGTACCTGACGATGTTCTGGGGGGCGTGTGGGTTGTTGGCAGTCAGAATGCGGGTGAACTCTTCCTTTAGCTCCTGAGGGAAAGAAATACCCAGAGGGTCCTACATGGAGGGCCCCCCACCTCTTCTGGTACTTGGGGTACCAGCAGACATCTCACACCCAGGCTCTGCGCAGGCGGCTAATCATTACCGTGCAAGAGCACATCTCTGAGCCTGGAGAAGGTGGAAGAGGCAAGGGCAGGAGGCGCCTGACTCACCGCATCGGTCAGCTCCAGCTGGTCAGGGGGTCTGACTGTGGCTTTGGACTGGGCCCATTCATCTGTTCCTTCCCCCACATCGGTTCCTGAATCTTCATCCTGGTCAAAAACCCCATGTAAGGGTCAGCAAGTAGAGCAGCCAGAAGTGGCTTCATTCACAAATCCTCCCAGAGGCCAAGCCCTGCCCCCACATGGAGACTATAGAATACACAATAGACCACTCATGAAAGAGTCCGAAGGAGCTGCTCGGGCTGGAGTTCTCACTGCCTGAAGGATGTTGGCCACCTCGGCCCTTGGGGTCAGGGGTTAGCTGGAACATTGTGGTGAGCCTTCAGAGAGACCGTCAGATTGCTGCCAAAAAACCAAGGACTCCTTTCCCTAATAGATAGCTAAACACCTTGCCAAAGTGGCCTATGACATACTAAAAAAAAAGTTCACCCTTATAATAGCAAAAATATGCAGAAAAAACCCCAAAGAATACAATTTTTCACTTAAAACTCCTGAAAACAATGGGGCCCCTGGGTGGCTCAGTTGGTTGAGCAACCGAGTCTTGGTTTCAGCTCAGGTCATGACCTCAGGGTCGTGAGATGCAGCCCCACGTCAGGCTCTGCGCAGTGGGGAGTCTGCTTGGGATTCCCCTTCCCTCTGCCCCCGCTTGTGCTCACTCTCTCACTTTCTTTCTGACAAACAAACAAAGAAATAAAATCTTAAAAAAAAAAAAAACCTGTTGAAAACTTAAACAACAAAAACCCAAAATAAAGAGACCCCTCAACCAAATGAAATTAATATTGTGTTGATGAGGTTATGGGAAAATTGATAACCATAAATTAGCACAATCTTTCTTTTTCCTTTTTCCTTTTTTTCTTTCTCTCTCTTTCTTTTCTTTTCTTTGCTTTTCTTTTTTTCTTCTTTCTTTCGCCCTTCCTTCCTCCCTTTCTTTCTCTCTTTCTTTCTTTCTTTCTTTCTTTTTCTTTTCCTATTTCCATAAATAGTTTTATTGGGACCCAACCCCTCTCATTCATCTATGTATTATCTTTTGCTGCTTTTAACCTACAAGCAGAGTTGAGTAGTTATACGTGAGACCATACGGCCTACACAACCTAAGATATTTGCTGTCTGGCACTTTACAGATAAAATGTGCCCACCCTGGAGGTACATGACTAAACAGTCGAGCTGCTGGTGTTCTGTAGAATTAGATCAGTTTTCTTATCTTTATGTTAATAGCTTTTTCTATTGTGGCAGACTACAGTTTCTGTATTTTGTATTTTGGAACAGAATTTTAGAGTTAACCTCTCTTTTCTACTGTGAAAGATAGAAGATATTTATTTATTCCTCAAAAACATGACTTTGGTGCCCTGTTGATGAGAAGGTCGGTCTAACAATTTTGGTGATTTTTCTAATTTCAAGTTCTTATTTAGATTCTAGTTAGTTAACATACATGGCAATATTGGTTTCAGGTGGAGAATTCAGTGATTCATCACTTACATGTAACACCCAATGCTCATCACAAATGCCTTCCTTAATACCCATCAACCATTTAGCCCATTCCTGGCCCACCTCCTTCCAGCAACCCTCAGTTTGTTCTCTATTGTTAAGATTCTTTTATGGTTTGCTTTCCTCTCACTCTCTTCTCCCCCCTTACCCTATATTCATCTGTTTTTGTTTCTTAAATTCCACATATGATGTGAAATAATATGGTATTTGTCTTTCTCTGACTGACTTATTTCACTCAGCATAATACCCTCTAGTTCTATCTACATTGTTGCAAATGGCAAGATTTCATTATTTTCAGAGGCTGAGTAATATTCCATTTTATATATACACTCCACATCTTCTTTATCCATTCATCAGTTGATAGACATTTGGGCTCTTTCTATAATTTGGCTGTTGTGGACATTGCTGCTATAAACATCAGGGTGCATGTGCCCCTTCAAATCAAGGACAGCCTTTCTAAAGAGCAATTTGGAAATAGTTCTCAAAAACCTAAAAAATATTTATACTCTTTGACTAAAGTTTTTATGTGTAGGACTTTATATTAAAGAAATAACCACAACCATAGACATGCCAGAGATTTAAATGTGTGTGTGTTTATGGGAGAACTGATCATAATAGTGAAAAAGAAGAAACAGTTAAATGTCCAATAATGGGGCATGGTTGAACAAATTATGGTATGGCCTTAAGAAACATATGGTGAAATGTTTTACAGTAATTTTAAACGATGCTATAAAAGTATCTTTATTGGCAATGGAAAGTACTCAAATATATTATGTAAAAAGCAGATTATAAAATAACATACACTTTGATTCCATTTAAAAATAAATACATATAATCTTTATATATGCAAAGAAATATCTGAGAGGATATAACATCATGTATTAAGTAAGAGGTTTCCTGCAATGGTGGATTTAAGCGTGATTTTAACCTTCTTTTTGCTCATTTGAATTTTCTAAAAAACATACAGCTAATATTTTCAATGGAAAACAATGCTATTAGCTTCTTGCTGAGAGCCTGCAGTGGGCTTAGCACTTACTCTCTTCCTGGCTCCTCTGCCCACACTGATGCTCTGAAAAAAAGAACAGAAACAAGAGGTAATTCATAGGCAAATTTCTGCGGGATCATCACAAATAGTATTATAGACAGGGAGGCTTTTGCCCAGAGACCTCAAAGATAGTGGACATCGAGCTTTCCTAAGTCTTTTTTTTTCTTTAATAATTTAAAGATTTTATTTATTTATCTGTCAGAGAAAGAGAGGGAGAGAAAGAGAACCCAAGCAGGGGGAGTAGTAGGCAGAAGGAGAGAGAGAAGTAGGCTCACCACGGAGCAGGGAGCCCAATGTGGGGCTTGATCCTAGGACCATGGGATCATGAACTGAGCAGAAGATGGACACTTAACTGACTGAGCCACGCAGGTACCCCGCAACAAACATTTTAAAAAAGCATTTTCTAGGGGTGCCTGGGTGGCTCATTCAGTTAAGCATCTGACTTTTGGTTTTGGCTAAGGTTATGATCTCAGAGTTGTGAAATCAAGCCCCACATTGGGCTCCACACTGGGCATTGAGCCTGCCTAAGATTCTTGCTGTCTCTGCCCCTCCTCACCCATCTCTCCCACTCTTTAAAAAAAAAAAAAAAAAGCGTATTCTAGGAGCTCAGCTTTGTACTATGCATTAAGGGGAATTTGAGGTCAGATTATACTCAAAAACACTTGTTTGGGATGAATGTGAACTCTTTCTGAGCAGGTACTTTGTTTTATACACTGCGGTCTGAGAATATATTAAGTGTTCAAAATCCTTATTGAATAAATGAAGGAATGCCATTAGTGATCATGAGGCTGGGAAAAATGTTTTTCCTCTTTGGGCCTCGGTTTCCTTGTCAGTAAAATGCATAGGATTGGATGTGATGACCTTCTAGTCATAATATGTTAAAATCTTCTGTTCCTGAGAGCAGCATGGTCTGTTCAGCTTGATAAACACTTGCTGAACGTCTGTTTATCTGTCAGGGACACACGTCAGCAGTAGGACAAAACCGAAGAGAGATGAGGTCTCCGCTCCAGTTTGCTCAGGGTCCATGGAGGACGGAGTAGTGTAGGCAGTGCTCATCATTGCTCCCTCCCTCCCTCCCTCAGTATATGTTCCTTTGAAAGCCTGCTCCTCATCATCAGCAGAGACACGTGTGCCCAGGGCGCTGGAGGGGTGCACAGAGACACCTACCCAGCCCAAGAAAGGCTCCCAGAGGTGGCTATTTCCTAGTCAGGTAACAAAGAACAAGTATGGGTTGTCCAAGTAGAGAAAATATTTTTCCGAAGAAGAAAACAGCACACACAAAGGCAAGAGAAGAACAGTGACAGAGCCAGTAAAATGTTCCCCAAGCAAGCAAAAGCCATGCAGTATATATATAGAACGATAGAGGTTTCAGATGATCAAGCCAAAGGGAGATCAGTGGAGGCTGGAAACGTGAAGGAAGGGTTCTTATAAGAAACAGGTCTCAAGTACTGAAAAGGGGCCAGAACAGCCTGCCGGCAGCACAGCCCATGGGACAGAGACCTCTGCTCCCAGTGCTCACAATCCACCTGTGTGGTCTTAGGGGAAGTCTCTGGGGCCCAAGTTTCCCAAATACAAAGTGAAAGAGTTAGACTAGATGGCCTCTTACGGCTCGTGCATGACAGTCTATGGGAGGGCTGTGATGGTGGAGGAGAGGAAAGGGATGCCAGGGAGAGGGAAAAGCATGTTTCAGCTTGGGCTGGGATTGTTGCTGGTAGGGCAGGCAGCAGGATTCAGATTTCTGCCAGGTTGCCAGGGTTTCCAGCGATGGAACCCTTCTCAGAGGCTAAAGTACACGAGCCAGAAAGCTGCTTTTTTTTTTTTTTTTTTTTTTTTTGAAGCACCTCTGATCCCTAAGGGAAAAAGATGGAAGCGCCACATCCAACAGCTTTCTGGCCCACAACAGAGCCCTGGAGGACCAATCCCAGACCCAACTGCCAGCCTTAAATAGAAAACGAGATCCAGTTACCACTGCCCCCCGTAAATATGTCTGTAAAACATTTATCTGGCAATAAAAGAACTGACAAGGCAATTTGACTGTAATTGTTTTTGGCAGTTGGAAATATTTCAATTAACACACTATAAAAGCCACACTATAATAAATGCAAAACAGGCCAATGAAATCAGCTGCAGCCCTGACTTCCCAACCATGGCAAAGGAGATTGAATGTCAGACTGCCACTTTGGGCCCTTGGTCTTCCAAAAGGAGAAGCCTGAGACAGACAAGGCTGAATTCTTGGAAAGCTTTTGATGGTTCCTCCCAGAAGTCATCAAACCACGGAAGAACAAAGCGCACATTCCCTCCCCTGGCCCTCAGAACCCTATCATCTGGCCCTGCATCTCCATTCCAGCCTGTTCTCCAACCCTTCATGTGCTAACACTTTGAGATGCAGCCCACCAAGTCTACTCACATTTCCTGAGCATGGCCTACGCTTTCTCACCTCTGCACCTTTGTTTTTTTAAAAAAAAATTAATTATTTACTTTAAGGTAATCTCTACACCCAACATGCAGCTCAAATTGATTAGCCTGAGATCAAGAATTGTATGCTCTTCCCACTGAGCCACCCAGGTGTCCCTATACCTTTGCTTTTTATAGTTCCTCCAGCCAGAAACACCATTTCCCCTTTCCCCCTTGCTGCTCCCACTATCTCTGCCTAACAAAACATTACTCAATTAACCTCTGATAGTCCTTTATCTAACCCTGCCATATTATCACTTTTCTCCTACCTCCCTCTACTCTTTCATTCCTCACTTTGAGCAAGGCTCTGCCCCATCTTCCATCATCACCACAAGTATGGGCTGTTATGAGATGAAAAATGAAATGGAACTTCAGATAGACACTCTGTTATTTCTGGATTTTGGTCTGTAAAAGCGAATAGTATTATGAAAAGAAATATAATACTACAGTACACACTGGAGACAATTTGGAGATTCCAGCAAAGGAAGTCCACCATTCTTACACTATTCTTGTACTTATATATTCTTAAACTTATACTTGACAAAAGAAGATCCTCTACTTTTGGATAGGTCATTTTATTTGGCCAAGGGAGGATGTCTATTAGAGGAGTGATACAGGAAGAGGAATCCTGCCCCCAAGAACACCATAGAGTCAACTTAATCCTGATGATCAATGGGATAACAGATGTCCCAGTCTGAACTATCCCATAGTAGAGCATTTTCTATTCTCATTAATATAGATTTTAGTGTGAGCATCCTGGGGGAGGGAACTGGTAAAAACTCAGCTCCCTAATGCTTACTTCTCATTTCTCTTTCAGGAGAGGGCTGGGTTCCCTTGCTCTCTCTTCAAAGTTCTCCACTTTCATTTCCATGTCACCTCTCCAGCAGTTGCTTCTCAATATCCTTGACCAGGAATATATGCTTGAACCCCTTAGTTGCCTTCTTCTTTTTTTAAAATTATTTATTTATTTATTTTGAGAGAGAGAGAGAGAGAGAGAGAATGCATGAATGGAAGGGGAAGGGAGAGGGAGAGGGAGGGAGAGCATTTCAAGCAGATTCCCTGCTGAGTACAGAGCCCCATGGGGTTCCATCACATGACCTTGAGATCATAACCTGAACTGAAAGCAAAAGTCAGACCTTCCACTCAATCTACTGAGCCACCCAGGCATGGCCCAATCCAGTCTTATTATTCTATACACTCCCTTTGGTTGTTCTTACCCCACCCATAGCTTCATCTTGCACCTTATGATGGAGTTCAAGGTTATTTTTTAATTTTAGTAATCTCTATGCCCAATGTGGGGCTTGAACTCCCAACCCCCAGATCAAGAGTTGCATGCTCTACTCACTGAGCCAGCCTTGTGCCCCAAAGTTCAAATCTATTTCTGTAGCTTAAACTTCCTGGAACCATGTTCAAATTGGTAACAGAGTACTTAAATTCAATATATTAAAAACCAACCTCAATATATTCTTTTTCTACCCTAACCATTATATTCTTTTTCTACACCAAACTTCTATTTCTTCCAGTATTTCCTATTTCACTCAAGCATCCCCATCCACTCAGTCACCCAAGTTGGAAAGTGGAAACCATCAAATATGCCTGCTTTTCCCTCCCTTCCATTAGCATCATGTTTCAAAGTCTAACAATTCTATCTCCTTAATATCTTTCATAACTATCCCCTCCATTTACACCTCTCTTAATTCGGGCCCTTACTCTCTCTTGCCTAGCTACATTTGATTTCCCTGACTCCAGTTTCTCTCCACTCTAATAATTATATTATTATCATCATTCTTATCTACTGAGCATTTACTCTGAGCTAGTCATTTACTAAGCAATATACATGCATTATCTCATTTAACCTTCAGAACTACCTTATCAGGTAATAGCTATCATTATTCTATTTTACAGAAGAGGATATTGAGGCTTAGAGTGAGCAAGCAACTGACCCAAAGGTGACCAGGGTTTGAACCCAAACTAATCACTATCAGTGATCTCCCTGAAACATAAATCTTATCATATCATTCTCCTAATTTAAAGCCTCCAAGGGTTCTTCATCTGCCCAGAGATAAATCTCAGCTCTCTGACACAGCATCCATATCATCCCCTACCCTATTCTTCCCACAGCTGTGGGACTGTGCTTTGAAAATGAAAATTCTGGTCAAGGTAACAGATGATTATTATTGCCACCTACTGGGCATTTACCTGAACTTAGATCAGTTTTGGTACATGGCCCACTGAAAAGTATAAGCAACCCCTTTGTCTCTGAGCATATTTTAGGGGTAAGGAGATAAAAACGTTCTTAAACTGTTCCCTATTATGAAGATATAATATTTATTAAACAAGTACATGATCAGATATACTCAGAGAGCCCAAATGTGGGCTCTGAAGTCAATCATAGCTTGGTTTGGGTTCCCACAACACTACCTGCTAGTTCTATGACTCTAGGCAAGTTACTTGTCTTCTCTGAACCTCAGTATCCTTATCTTTAAACTGGACATAATGACACCCTCTCAATTGTGGTGTTGTTATGAGGATTAAGTCAATGCACATAAAGTACATAATGCAGTGCTTAGTCAGAGTTTATGCTCAATTAATGATAGCTGGCAGCCTTTATTCCCAGTTATAGACGCTGCTCTGCCCTCAGCCACACAGAATCTGTGTGGCCCTTGCTTACTAGGAGGCCCCCACCTTAGGGACTAGAGCGGCTCACGTCTCCTCCAAAGAGTTCAATGATAAAACATGTTTGTTCCTGGAAAGAGGGGCTCTTCGAAGCCCGCAAACCCACAGATGTAGCATCCTCCTTGCTGCAGCCCAGGAGACTTCCTTTACCATTTCAGTTGTCTTGGTCCTTATTTTAAAACTCACTAACAGGTTTCCATTAAGCTAAATTGAAACTAAATACCTCACCAGCTTGCAGTTTCCATTTTTAAAAGGGTAAGAGCTCTTAGTCCCAAGGGAATAGTAATTCACCAACAAATCTTTCTTGGGCTACACTGACTGCATTCCAAATCTCTGAGCCTAGTGCAGTGTCTAAAGCACACAGAAGGCACTAAATAAGTGTAGTTGAAAGGAAATTTCAAAATTTTGAAACACTAGAGATGAAGGGTAGTAGACATTATCATATGCTATTGTGGGAGTGCCAACTGATGCAAACTTTTTATAGGGTTATTTGGCAATACCTCACAAAATTTAAAATGCAGATAGCCTTCAACTCTACTTTCTTGAATTTTTCCTATAGCAGTATTCATACACATGCATAAGATGTACAAAATTGCTCACTGCAGCATTATTTGTAATGTTTTTAAAAATGGAAAACGCCTAGATATTCATTGGTAGGGGCCTAGTTAAATAAATTATTGCATAGCCATTCAATAAGATACTATGCCTATTTTTAAAAGAATGAGATAAACATTTATGTACTGTTATGGAAAGCTCTCCAAGGTATGTTGTTAAATAAAAAACCAAGCTACAGGAATAGATGACCCATCTGCTTACTTTAAGACTATATATGTGTGTGTATTTGCATATACATCCAAATTTCTAGAAGAATATATAGAATCTGTTAAGAGCAGTTTGGTTTAGGGAATGTGACTGGGAAATTTGGGGGAAGGGACCAATACTATTCATTGTATATTAAAACCATGAGAGGAGTTTTAATACTTTTAAAAAATATTTTATTTATTTATTTGACAGACAGAGATCATAAGTAGGCAGAGAGGCAGGCAGAGAGAGGAAGGGAAGCAGGCTCCCTGCTGAGCAGAGTACCTGATTTTGGGGGTGTGTGTCCCATGACTCTGGGATCCAGGACCCGAGCTGAAGGCAAAGGCTTCAACCCACTGAGCCATCCAGGCACCCCTAAAATGCTTTTAATATTTTTAATGTGAATGTGCGTGCGTTACTTTTATAATTTAACATGCTAACTAAGAATTTTTAAAATCAAGGGCGCCTGGGTGGCTCAGTGGGTTAAGCCACTGCCTTTGGCTCAGGCCATGATCTCAGGGTCCTGGGATTGAGTCCCACATCGGGCTCTCTGCTCAGCAGGGGCCTGCTTCCCTTCCTCTCTCTCTGCCTGCCTCTCTGCCTACTTGTGATCTCTCTATGTCAAATAAATAAATAAAATTCAAAAAAAAAAAAAAAAGAATTTTTAAAATTAAAAAAGTACAACTAAAGAGGTTTTTCTTTCCTACTAATCCAGTGTCAGTTAGCACAGTGTTCTGAATGCAGAAAAAAGGGATATGAGGGGCGCCTGGGTGGCTCAGTGGGTTAGAGCCTCTGCCTTCAGCTTGGGTCGTGATCTCAGGTTGTTGGGATCGAGCCCCACATTGGGCTCTCTGCTCAGTTGGAAGCCTGCTTCCCCCTCCTTCTCTGCCTGCCTCTCTGCCTACTTGTGATCTCTGTCTGTCAAATAAATAAATAAAATCTTAAAAAAAAAAAAGAAAGAAAGAAAGAAAAGGGGGATATGAGGCCAGGCTTGTGCCTACCTGGAAGCCCAGGAGGGCAGAAGCCAACTCTAGGGTACCCTTGCCAGATAAGGCTATAGCAGGCAAGGAGAGTAGAATTTAAAAGTGGAAACTTGGGACGCCTGGGTGGCTTAGTTGATTAAGCAGCTGCCTTCAGCTCAGGTCATGATCCCAGAGTCATGGGATGGAGTCCTGCATCGGGCTCCTTGCTCGGCGGGGAGCCTGCTTCTCCCTCTGCCTCTGCCTGCCATTCTGTCTGCCTGTGCTCCCTCTCTCTCCCTCTCTCTCTGATAAATAAATAAAATCTTAAAAAAAATAAAATAAAATAAAAAATAAAAGTGGAAACTTTAGGGTAAGCCTTGGCTGGGTTCCCAACAGGGCCATGAACTATATGTGAGATCTTGAAGAAAGTATTTAGTCTCTAATCCTCATTTTCTCATCTATAAGGTAGAGAAAAATATTAGTGCCCTCCTTAGAGTTGCTCAAAGGATAAAATAAAACAATGCCTGAAGAGCACCTAATTCAGAGCCCAGCACTCAGCAAGCCAAGTTAATGGCAGCAGTGTAGAGTTTGTAGTTGTCATTTTTCATTACTCTACTGTGGTCTGCCAGCATGACAACTGAGTTCCATTCTGAGGGCATTTATTGTACAATTGAAAAGTGTGTTGTCCAGGCCTCAAGAAGTCCTTACTAGAAAGGAGCCTATAAACCTAAGAGTGTCATAGAGGGATGACAATAAAAACACCTTCTGTTTCTATAACATCTTTCAGTTTACTAAACACCTTCAAGTACATTATTTGACCCTTATACTAATATCTTGTGGTTGGATGTTGAATTTTGTCCTTTTTGTCCCCTGAATCTATTGAGATGTCATTATATGATATTTCTCCTTTGTTGTGTTAATGTGAAGAAAGACTTTTATTTTTTTAATGTTGAGCTAAATTTGCATTATTGGGATAAACCCCACTTGATCTATTATTCTTTTTATGTATTGCCAAAAAATAGATTTGGTAATATTTTGTTGGATTTTTTTGCACTTACATTCATAAGGGACATTGGCCTGTCATTTTCTTTTCTTGTAATAACTTTGATTTTTATATCAGAGTTACACTGGTATCATCAAATGAGTTGGTATTTATTCCTTTCTGTATTTTCTATAATACTTTGTGTAAGTCTGGTGTTATTTATTCCCTTTTTAAAAAGATTTATTTATTTATTTGAGAGAGAGAGAGAGCAAAAGGAGAGGCAGAAGGAGAAAGAGAGAATCTCAAGTAGACTTTCCACTGAGTGCAGAACCGGACATGGGGCTTGATCTCATGACCCTGAGATCATGACCTGAGCCAAAATCAAGAGTTGGGCACTTACCCAACTGAGCCATCCAGGCACCCCTGGTGTTATTTATTCCTTATGTATTTGATACAATTCATCAGTGGAACTAGTTGGGCCTGGATTTTCTTTGTGGGAAGGTTTTAAGATATGAGCTCAGTTTTTAAAAAGTAGGTTTGGAGTTTTCATATTTTCCATTTTTTCTTGTGTCATTTAAGGTAAACTGCATTTTTCAAGAAATTTGTCTATTCTGGGGCACCTAGATAGCTCAGTCAGTTAAACCTCAGACTCTTGATTTCAGATCAGGTCATGATCTCAGAGTCATGAGATCAAGCCTACATTCAGTTCCCAGCTCAGCGAGAGTCTGCTTGAGATTCTCTCTCTTTCCCTCTGCCCCTCCTCCTGCTTGCTCTCTCTAAAATAAATAAATAAAACCTTTTAAAAATTTGTCCATTCTATCTAAATTATTGAATTTATTGCCATAAAGTTGTGGCAATATTTCCTTTTTATCCTTTTTAATGTCTGTAGGATCAGTAGTGATTTCTCATGTTCCATTCCTGATTCTGCTGTTTTGATTTATTTTTATTTTGATGAGTCCTGCTAGGTTTTGTCAATTTTTTTTTTAAGATTTTATTTATTTATTTGACAGACAGAGATCACAAGTAGGCAGAGAGGCAGGCAGAGAGAAAGAGAAGGGGAAGCAGGCTCCCTGCTCAGCAGAGAGCCCAATGCGGGACTCGATCCCAGGACCCTGGGATCATGACCTGAGCTGAAGGCAGAGGCTTTAACGCACTGAGCCACCCAGGCGCCCCTAGGTTTTGTCAATTTGATTACTCTTTTCAAAGACTGAATTTCTGGCATTGTTAATTTTCTCTATTGTTTTTCTCATTGTTTCTATGAAACATTGATTTTAAATCTTTCATTTTTTCCCCCCTAAGTCAGGCATTTAAAGCTATGCATTTCCATTATGAACAACTTTAGCAGCACCTGAAAATTTGTGATGTTATATTTTCATTACCACTCAGTTAAAAGTGTTTACTAATATCCCTTGTGCTATTTCTTTTTTATTGAAATATGGTGGCATACAGTATTACGTTAGTTTCAGGTGTTTAACATAGTGATTTGGCAAATTTAAACATTATGCTACGTTCACTACAAGTGTAGCTACCATCTGTCCTTGCACCTTTTGACTACCTTTGTTTAGAAGTGTGTTCCTTAATTTCTAAATATTTGAGGATTTTAAAGATATTGCTATTTATTTTTAATTCCATTTTGTTCAAACTATTCCTAATACGCTGAGGTTCTTTCTCTCATCGATGGATGTTGATTTTGAATTGAATTAAAATCTGTAAGATTTTAATCTTTCAATATGTCTTGGGACTTACTTTATGTCCCAGCATATGGTCTATTTTGTGAGCATTCTGCAGTTCTTGGGTACAGTGTTCTATAAATGTTAATTAGGTTAAATTATTTAACAAATCTTCTATATCTTTCAGTTACTGGGAGACAAGTATTAAGATCAACTATCTTTGTGTATTTTTCTATTTCTCTCTTTAGCTCTGTCAGTTTTTGATTCATATATCTTGAACTTCTATTAATAGGTACATACATGTTTGTGATTTTATGTCTTCTCTTGAACAGATTCTGTATCATTATGAAATGTCCCTACTTTTCTTTTAGAATACTCCTTGTCTTTAAGCCTACTTGGTTCTGAAAATACTATAGCCACACAATATTCTTGGGCTTGCCATTCTCAGGGTATATTTTTTCTGTTCTTTTATTTTCAACCTTTCTATGTCCTTACATTTAAACTCTATCTCTTATAGGTACCATTTAGGTGGGTCTTGCTGTTTTCCCCCATAGCTTGAGAAACTCTACCTTTTAATTGAAAGCAATGGTATAGTTGTCTTCATTACTCTGCTCTTCGCTTTTGTGTTTTGGTTTTTTTCATCTGCTTTAAAAACATTTTTTTTTTTTTTTACTTAAATTCAATTTAGTTAACATATAGTGTTTTATTAATTTCAGGGGTAGAATTTAGTGATTCATCAGTTGCATATAATACTCAGTGCTCATTATATCAGGTGTCAAACTTAATGCCCATCACCCAACTACCCCTTCTCCCCAATCCCCTCCCCTCCAGCAGTCCTCAGTTTGTTTACTATAGTTTAAAGAGTCTCTTATGATTTGCCTCCCTCCATCTGTGCATTTTGTTCCTCTGTTCACCTTCTTCCTTCTTTTGTTAACTGAGTTTTTTTATTATTTCATTTTATTGCCTCTATTGGCTTTTTAGCTGTGCCTTTTGGTATTACTTTTTTAGTGGTTATTCTAAGGTTTACAATATTCATTCTAAACTTACCATAGTCCACTAAGAATAAATACCATACCACTTCATATTTCACAATGTAATAACCTTATAACATCTTAATTCCATTTACCACCACCATCTCACCTTTTGCCCTATTGTTGTCATGCATTTTATTTCTATATACATTATAAGTCTCACCTTATAATGGTCTTATTTTTGCTTTAAACAGTCATATATCTTTTAAGAAAATGAATAGAAGGAAAAAAAGATAGTCCTTTATCTTTAGCCACATATTTATCATTTCTAGTACTTTTTGGTCCTTCCCATAGATAGAGCTTCTATCAGGTGTCGTTTTTCCTTTAGCTTACAGAACTTCATTGAGTACCTCTTGTAGTGAAGGTCTGCCAATGACAAATTCTCTCAGCTTTAGTTTATCTGAAGATGTATTTATTTCACCTTTGTTATTTGAGGGATATTTTTGTTAGATGTAGAATTCTGTGTTGACAATAGTTTTCTTTCAGAGCTTTAAATATGTCATTACATTGTCTTCTGACCTCCATTGTTATTGTACAATGAGAAGTCAGCCATAATCATATTATTACCCTCTATGCAATATGTCATTTTGTTCTGACTACTTTCCAGATTTTATTTTTATCTTTGGCTTTCAGTATGTTGACTATGAGAGACCTAAGGGTGCTTTTCTTTGTATTTATCTTGCTTGGAACTCACTGAACTTCCATCAGATTCAGAACATTTTGGTCACTATTTCTTCAAATATTTCCCCTTCCTCTATTTCCTTCTGGGATTCCAATAACATACATGACATACATATATGACATGGTCCCAGAGGTCATTAAGGCTCATGTTTTTAAATCTTGTTTCTCTCTGACCTTAGATCATTTCAGTGGACACATTTCACATTCATCTATTAGGCCCATCCAATTATTTTTCCGTTCTGATATTTATTTTTCTATTGTTTTCATTTTCTGCTTAGATTACCCACCCATTAAGTCAATATTTTCTGTAAGTCCATAAATATATTTATAAAAGCTGCTTTAAAGTCATTGTCTGCTACTTCTAATATCTGGGTTATCCCACTGCTATCAACACACTCTCCTTTGGGATCTACCTCCCTAAGCCATGGTCAAGAAACTGTCCCCAGTCAGAGAGCAAGACTAAACACGTGACTCTTGTTGTGTACATTCCTTCCCTCTGGAATCACTGTCCTGAGGGAATGTGGCATATGATGTGTCCAGAATTTTATCTGTTTACAGTGGGAGGGCAAGTCCAGTATGGATTGTTCCATCATGGCCAGAATATAAGTCCCCTACACTAAGGTCTTTAAAAGTTATATATAATGTGCTGCATTTTAAAATTCATTGCAGAGGGGGCACCTGGGTGGCTCAGTGGGTTAAAGCCTCTGCCTTCAGCTCGGGTCATGATCCCAGGGTCCTGGGACTCGGCGGGGAGCCTGCTTCCTCCTCTCTCTGCCTGCCTCTGCCTGCTTGTGATTTCTGTCTGTCAAATAAATAAATAAAATCTTTAAAATTCATTGCAGAGGGGTGTCTGGATAGCTCAGTCAGTTAAGCATCTGCCTGCCTTCTGCTCAGGTCATGATCCAGGGGTGCTGGTTTCAAGCCCCACATTGGGCTCCTTGCTCAGTGGGGAGCCTGTTTCTCCCTCTCTCTCTGCCTGCTCCTCCCCCTGCTTGCTCTCTCTCTTACTCTCTGTCAAATAAATACATAAAATCTTAAAAGTAAAACAAAATTCATTGCAGAAACAGGGTGTTTAAAGCACTCACTCACACTCACACACACACACCCAGGAACAACAACCCTGAAGGAAAGGCTTTTGTAAAGGACAGAACCTTTTGTAATGTAAATATCAGCCCTGACTGGAAGCACTGAGCTGGAAGAAATTTGAGCCCCTGCACAATGTATGGGAAAGAGGTTTTTCGGAAACAATGTACTAGTTACATTGGAGTAAAGCAGGCTATACCTTACAATCCTTGTAAGAGAAACTGCCTGGCTCACAGTTCTGACTGCTTAGAAAGCCAGGCGATCTTGTCTTTCCCTGATACAGTCTAGCATGAACAGATAAGCTAGGGTCAATCAGATTCTTTCTCCAAGAGTTTTTTTTTTTTTTTTTTTTTCTCTTCTCCAAGAGTTTGAACTGGGACTCCTGAGCGAACTGGTGATGGGTGCAGATAGTATGGAAATGTTTGTGAGTTAGAGAGAGGCCAAGGTGGCGTGATGAGTGGGAAACACACTAAAGTTAGGAGGGAGCAGAAACATGGAAAAGGTGGCTGATTGGGAAATGAAACTAAGAAATGGAACATAGTTGCTAAGAGAAGAAGAGAGGCCATGAAAGATACAGAGAAAATAATGAGTACTTCTATTTGTTTCAGAACCAATAGTTTTCCAGTTCTGATTCTAGGCTACTTATGTATTTATAATATCCATCCACAAACCCCCACATACACCTTTCCCCCAACACCCAATTTCCCTTTACTTTAAGGTAACTTGAGTGTGTCTCTGTTCTTTGCAATTTAGAGCTTGACTAAAATCTGTGTGCCTTATAGTTTGCCAGGCCCATAAAGACTAGAAGTAGGAAAGCCTTGGGCATTCCAGGCAGAAGAGCAAAATCATTTTCAAAGATACAGAGACTTGGAACCATGTGTCTGTCTAGAAATCAGCAGATTTTTCTTTTTGTTTTGAGAGAGAGAGAGTATGCGTGCAGGCACACGTCAGTGCTTGGAGAGGGAGGGAGGGAGGGCAGAGGGAAGGGGAGAAAGAGAATCTTAAACAGGCTCCATACCCAGCACCAGGCCTACGACGGAGGGGCTGGATCTCACAACCCTGAGATCCTGACCTGAGCCAAAATCAAGATTCAGAAGCTTAACAGACTTAGCCACCCAGGCACCCTGGGATCAGCATTTTTTTTTTTAAATCAATATATATTCCAGTTTGTCCCAAAGCAAGATTTGAGGCTAAATATATGACACACGAGAAAAATAAATAAATAAGAAAATGGATGTGAGGTAAAAATTAAAGTAGGGAAAAAAGCTTAATATCAGGAGTAGGATCCCTATGTAATTAAGAGAATAAAGCTGCTTTGATGAAGACAAAGGCACAAACAGCTCCTGCTACAGACCCAGAAAGAAAGAAAAGTTAGTGTTCAGAGTATTGTAGTACATACCTTTCCATCATGCATTTATTTACTCATCAACTGATTCAATCAGTCATTATTCATTCATCCAGTATTTATTAAGCTTTACTATGTACCAGACCCTAGGATGACAGCTAAAGAAGAACCAAGGCTGAGTTGGTCCCACTTCCAAGAGTTTTCAAATCTAGGAGGTGAGAAAAATAGAGGACATAAACCCACCATACAAACCAGAATCCAGTGACTCCATAAGTAGGACAAAGTGTTTTGAGACACAAAACATTGAAAAAGTTTCATCAACAGCTGTGTCCTTTGCCTCCTTCTTCCATACAACTCTGCCTCAGCAACAGGAAGACTGAATGCTCCATACAAATCCCTAACTGGCAGAAAACAATTTCATGTCACTTGCTCACAGCTGGAGACGAGAATCAAAATTACTCTTCAGCATCAGTTTGCAGGCTGCAAAGCCCAGGGATAAGCAGGAGAACCCTCTGCCATTGTTATTTGAGTACCTGGCATGTTCTGAGTACTAACAATGTGCTAGGCTCTACAGTAAACAGGGGAGGAGACCAAGTTCTGGCTGCAAATGCTCACAGCTGTTTTGTAATCTGATAATTGTGCATGACAAACCTCAGACCGTAACTCTGAAAATAGCATGAGTATAATCATAACAGAATGGAACTGCCATTGGCAAAATTTGTTTTCTAGTTATCACTTCCAGAAGGAATTCCATAACACTACTAGGGGAAGAGAAGAGAAAATTCTCTCAACTTGGTGCCCCTAAGCTTCTAAACTATCATCATCTGCATCCATCCTTCCTCCTTTCTTTTCTCCTGTCACAGTGTTCTGTCTCCTGTCCTACAACTAATCCACTCTCACTTGGTTCCAGTCAATATTTTATGTCTCCTGATCTCCACCTTCTTTTTCTCTATGCCAGGGTCCTTCCCCTCAGCATTTAACATATTCAAATCTTACTTCCATCCTTACAAAGAAAAAAAAAATCCTTGTCTACATAGTCTTTATTGTCTTCTTAGCTCAGTTCAGTCTCGCTTTTACCTTGAAAGTTATTCTTTCCAAGGTCCCCATTGACTTCCTAATTATTAAACCTAATGGCTATGTCTAGTTCTCGTCTTCTTTGACCCCTTAGCAGCATGCGACACAGTTGACCACATACTCTATAAACACTGTAAACTCACTGTAAACACTGTAAATTCACTCTAAACACACTCTTCTTTAGGACATTATTCTTTGTTATCTTCTATGTATGTTCTTGTATGTCTTCTGTTCTGTGTTGTCTTCTAACTTCTCTGGTCATTTCTCCTCATCCTGTATTTTGAACTCCTTCCTTTGTCCAAACCTTAAATCACAGTGCTCCACCTAGAAGTTGTCCCTCATTCCCCCAGAAGCAGTGTTAGGATATCCTACTACATGCTTTCATAACACCCTATGCTACTTCTCAATCACACTCTATCATTCACTAAATTATCATTTATTGAGAGCTTCTGATGTGATGGCCACTGTGTTAGGAACTTGAGAACAAATGTGAGCAAAAACATCCAAAGGTTCTACTCTCAAGGAGCTCACAGTCTAATAGAAGAGACACAGAATAATCAAATACTTAACACAAACAAGTGAGTAAGTACATACTAGGATGCAGGCTAAGGAAGGAAGGATCAAGAAAGGATCAAGATATATTACTACAGGGGTGCCTCGGTGACTCAGTAGGTTAAGCCTCTGTCTTCGGCTCAGGTCATGATCTCAGGGTCCTGAGATCGAGCCCCACAAGGGGCTCTCTGCTCAGCCCAGAGCCTGCTTCCCCCTCTCTCTCTGCCTGCCTTTCTGCCTACTTGTGATCTCTCTCTCTCTGTGTCAGATAAATAAAGAAAATCTTTTAAAAAAAGGTATATTACTACATAGTAGGGGAAACAACCTTATCTTCATTAGCTGGGCAGCAACACTGGGGCAGGTTGTGGAGACTGATGATTGGGCTGAAATCTTAGGAGTACATGTGTGAGGGAGGGTTTAAAGAGTGTTCCAGAAAGAAGTACACAGAAGTAAAGTATAGCACTAATGGGGGAAAGTAATAAAAGTTAAGGCTTAGAGCTCCAAATGGGACTTAGCCCACATACACCCCTGAAGGGTTATCTAAAAAATTTGTCCCTATCCTAACTAAGAGCAGTGAGAAGTCACTGAAAGGTCCTGGGTGGGAATGACATAATCAAATTGACAGCTGAAAAAATTCCCTTGATGCAGTTGTAGAGAATGGATTAGAAGGAACAGGAGTGGATGAGGAAATCCCAGTTACAAGGATTTGCAGCACTCTGGGTGAGAGATGATGTAGGCTGGGCTAAGGAGATGGCGGGGAATATGAAAAAAGGGGTTTGATTTGGGAGATATTCAGGAGATAAAGGGGCAAAGGATCATATCTAGGGCTTGAAGAAAATAAAAGGTGTAAGGGTGACACTGAGGAGAAGGGTCATAAGAGCATGGATACCTTATTTTGAACATATAGAAACACTTCAGTTGCCCTTAGATTCTGCTCACCTCCTCTTGTCCTTCCAGCTATGGATGCTAGGCTGTCACCAGACCAAAAATCTCTGAATCACCTAAGACTTTTTTTGGTCTTGTATACATTCTTGCCAATTCTCCCCTACCCAAGTCACCCCTCATCAAGATCATTAGTTTGAAAAGTACTGTTCCATGAGGAGCCTATGCAGAGACCAAAAAATGATCCAGAAATGCAAGTCTTGTCTTTGGCTCCCACAGGCAAATGATGCAAAACTCCAGACTGATTTTTTTTTTATGGTAACTAACTGAGTTATAAAGAAGTACTAAAATTTGTTAGTCATAAACTAAAATTAGCTTTTAACTGGAGTTCACAGAAGACTCTAATTCAGTTCTCTACTAAGAAGTCTGGCTGCCAGGCAATGTTTGGCAACGTTGCAAAACTCCTCCTGCACATATACACATGCAGCCCGTTGGAATTCTCAACATTTTCAGGAAGGACACTTCGTTATTGGGGCCGGTGATGTTTTGAGCTGGTCATGGTTTATGGTGCCTGACATTCATGCATTTTAATTACAAATTATGATTCATGGAACTCTATCACAACTGATTTAATATGCCATGGGTTGTTTGATTAACCCTATGGAGTAAAGGGTTTCACCTCTCTGACCTGTCACTTCTCACCTTCCCTTCCTTGCTGATCCAGAACATGTATAGTAAACTTCCGTCTTAGGAACTTTACACTTGCTATGCCTTCTGTCTGGAGGCTAACTCTTTCATTCCCTTCAGGTCTTTCTCAAATGCCACCTTTGTTAGGCCTTCTCTGATGACTATATTTAAATCACAATCTTCTGGTTCCCTGAACTTCCTATTCTACTTTCCTGCTCTATTTTAATCCTTGACATCAATCACTATCTGATTAGCCATATATTTTACTTACTTATTGATAATTTACCTCCCATTAAAAGATAGGCTCCATGAGAACAGGGATTTTGGGTTGTTTTGGTTGTTGCTATATCACCAATACCTAGAACAGTCTCTGGCATATAATATGTAACCAGCGAATAATTGTGGAATGAGAACGATGGTATCATCAGAATTGTTGACCTCTTAAATCTCTAATGCCCAGCTCTTAAACCATGGGTACATGTGATCCAAATCTGGATCATTCATAGCCCTACTGCCAAAGCAGATATAAACATGAACCCAGGAAAACATGCTTCTACAGTGACATTTTCTTGTTATGACTCCCCACTAGTCTCTTCATCCCAAGCTTACCCCTTCCTATCTTTCAAATACATTCAGATCAAAACTTCTAAAGAACAGCACCAGGCATTCAGAACTCATATTCAATTCATTTTCAAAATTTAATATATTCCAGACATTATGCTAGGTTCAGGGACTCAACAATGAATGAGATAGACATCCTTGCTATCATTGAGTTTATAGTCTATCCTGCCTCCAGAAAGGGGATTTAATCCCTTATAGAAGATGACAGCCAAGTTGAGACCTGATGTATGGCCAGGAAATGAAGAGATTTGAGGCAGAGTGGCATAGAACAGGTGGCAGCAGACAGAAATGATTATACCAAGCAGGTAGAGAAAATGGTAGTTTCAAAGGCCTAGGAGAGAGGAGTATGTGGATGTCACTTTCCAGGAAGTGAGGGCAGTTCATTGTGCTAGGTCTGTGGAGTTTTCACAGAACAATGGTGGCATTTGAAGTAGGGTTGATAGCAAGGCTAGACCGTGCTAGGCCTTGCAGGCCATACAAAACAGGTCTGACTTTGGGACTTTATCCTGAGAGCAAGAGGGAGCCATTGAAAATTCTGTTCAGTGGAGTGACAGGAAGAATAGAGTTAAACTCTTCTCTGTCCCCTAACAAGCTCAATCCTGACCTTCCCTCTCCACTGCAGGCATCCAAGCCATTGATACCTCCTCCCTGTAGCTCTTCTGCTGCTCCAACCTACATATCTCTTTTCCTGCCAATCCCAAGGATCCTATCCTCTTTTACCTTTTTATGCTTGTGTTCCGTCTCCCCCACTGGACTGAGTTCCCAGAGGAAAGGCCCAACTTCTCAAACCTCTCTAGACTGTTCCACACCCAGATCACCACTGACCCAGATTGCTGTTCACTGAGACAAGAGACTGAAGAATACAATCTGGCACAACCCATCCTTTTCTCACACCCCACATAACAATACTGACACAGTATTAAAACAACCCTTCCCTCCAGGGGGCAGTGCTGATCTATATAGTGTCAATTGATCCAGATTTTTCTGCTTCCTGTCTGTTGTCACCTCTCTCTGCTTTCAGTGAAACTAGCTTCTAATGTCTCCCCTAATGGGCAGGAGAAATTGACCCCAAGCTTGTTCAGACTATAAGTGCTAGAAAAGACAGGTATAATCTGCAGTGACCGAAAGCAGTGGTTACCTGGGTGTGGGGGTGTGGAGAACCAACTGGGATGAGGCACAAGGAAACTTTGGGGGTAAAGGAAGTGTCCTATATCTCAGTTGTGGTGGTGGTTCACAACTGTATCAGTTTTTCAAAACTTGTCAACATGTACAATTAAAATATTCATTTTATTGAATATGAACCAGATATCAGTAATGCTGAATTTAAAACCAACTTCATATAAATTGAAGTCAGTAGGCCCAAGCACAATAGAGCTTCAAAACACAGCTCAACCCCAACATAAAAATAGGGCATGGCCATACAGGAATAGCAGCCTCCTCATGGTTGCAGACATCTGAGAAAGATGAGTCTACCTGCTATGGAAGGCCAGGTGAAAGAAGCAAAGTAGCAAAGGCTAATATGGAGAAGGGCAGACCAAAATATGGACAGTCACAAACACTACGGACACAGGTTTTCTCTCCAAACCTCAAAATACCTAGATCTGAGTGAGGGAAATTTAGAATGAATAAATAAATAGAAGTCCTGCTTTGCAGAGCCAGAAACTGCATTATTAGTCCCAAGGTGGTAACTCATAAAGAGTTTAGAAAAAATGAATTCTTAAAGGACTGAGTGGCAACCACAGAGGGATCCTTGAGAAGCCGGGCCTTACTTCACCTTCCAGAGTGATGCTGGGGAGGAAAGTAGAACTCCGTACTTGGTGGGTGAAGGGGCTAACTCTTGGGTTTCCTGTGAGAAGGAATGATATCTAGCCAGGTGGCAACAAGGACCCAAAGTTCTCGTGGCTGATTGAGTCACAGGAGTGGCCTAGGGGCTCACAGGAGAGGGATATATGAAGCTCCAGAAACAGAGGCCAATGTTTGGTGTGTTCAAGTGTGTGAGGTAGGGGGACTGGCAAAAATGGGAAGAACATCTCTCTCCTCTTCTTCTTTACTTGACCTCTTTCTCTTGACAAGTGGCCTAGCACAGAAAATCTAAGCCAAACTCCTGTTTATAATCTGCTCTGTGTCTGCTGTACAATTCCCTTGCACTCCTTCTGTGGGCTTTCAAAGGCCTGGGTCCCCCCCACCTAGCCCAGCACCAGGCATACAGCAAATGGCAGGAAAAAGAATTTCTTTGGGACAAGAATGTGAGGGGAATGAGGGCTGCATTAGTGGGAGGGTGGGCTAGGGGTAAGGAGGATAGATTGGTCAGGAGGGTCTGTGGTATGAGTGGAGTGGGGGAATAGGAAGGTGAGGTGAGGACAAGTGGAAAGGGAGTAGGAAACAGTGGGTCAGGGGCAGTGTGGGAGTGGAAGCTAGGATTAGAGTGAGAAAGAACAGGGTTAGAGGTCAGTGGGAGCACAGGCCAGGAGTCACAGAGAGAGATGGTTAAAGGTCAACAGGGAAAAGAAGATGAAGGATCAGTATAAGTATGATCAGTGATCACTGGTGGCGAAGGTCAGAGGTCATTGGGAGAGAGCAGTCGGGGTTTGTGTTACCTGCCTACGAGGCGGCTGTCTCTGGGGCATCTCGGAAGAAGCAGGAAACACCTCAACACTTGGAACACCTACAAAATGCTCTCTTGCCTGAGGACAAGGAATTTGTCCCCTCGATCACGCACAGAAAATCTGGATTCTTTTTCAATTCAATTCCCAGTCGCAGGGGTTCTTTGGGGACAGCCGTCGTTGTGGGTCCCCGCGCCCTTGCAGTATAGACTGGACTCCTCCCTGACGCGGTTGCCTAGCAACCAACCGTTAGCCAAGGCGCAGGCGCCTCTGACGCCCCCTCCCGGCTCGAGGGAGAGGCGGGGCTGGGCGCACAGGGAACCTCCGGCTCCACTAAGTCCCGCCCCCTCAGGAATAATACGACCGGCGGCACGCTCCCGCATGTGGGAGGGGCTGGAGCACCCAGGCACTGCCTCCTCATGAATAATGCAGGTTCAGGCGGTGTCCCGGACCCGGAAGTGGAGTTGCCGAGTCACCGCAGTGGCTGAGCTGCTGACAGGAGGCGGCGGCGGAGGAGGAGGCGAGGCAGGACCTGCGGCTCTGCCCGGCCACAGCCGCGGTAGCACTAAGGCAAGCCCACGGGGCCACGCCGGCCTCAGCCAGCCAGCGAACCTCGCTCCCCGCGCCCACCCCTCCATCTGCCCGGACGCTTGCCCGCCCGACTCTTCCCGGGCGGCCTAGTCTGCACCACACACCAGATTCCTGGGGCCGCCGCCCCGCGCGGTCCCGTCGGCGTCCCTGGCCGCGCCCGGCCCCCGGCCCGCTCGCCCGCCGGCACCATGATGGAAGAGATCGACCGGTTCCAGGTGCCCACCGCGCATTCGGAGATGCAGCCGCTGGTGAGGGGGCGGGCGGCGGGCAGGCCAGGACCGGGAGGGGGCGCTGCCCGAGGGGGAGGGAGGAAATCAGGCCTTGGTGACTGCGGAGGGGGCGCCTTGGGATGGGGCTAAGGGAGCCTTGAAATCGTATCTTAGCGGGAGGGGGGAGTTGCTGGACAAGAAAACCGTGGGAGAATACGCGGGTGACAGCAAAGAGGCCTATAAAGGCTCTAGGGCACCGTCAGCAGAGACAGGCCAAGGAAGCTACTGGGAGGGCCGTCGGATGGAACGTGTGGGGCACAATGGTGCACACTGCCAGGGGAGGCCCTTAGCTGGGAAAGAAAGGGAACTGTGGTGGGGCACCGCCTCCGGCAGCCCCAGGGGCCTGGAATGAGAGGTGAGGAGCCGCTTGGCCCTGGAGGCCCGTGATGCCTCCTGTGGGCCAGAATCAATTAGGGTAAAAGGGACTGGGAATAGGCCGGCAGAAGAGGAGGGGGCCTGGCCCTCCATTTCGCTGGTTACGGATGGGAACGCGGGGCCGGGGCCAAGGACCGGTGGAGGCAGGGGGTCGGTGCAGCACCCCTGAATTCCGTTTCTCTCCTGAGGAGAGCGCAGGTAGTCTTAGGCAGGGGGTGCTAGAGCCGGAATCACGGAGGAGAGAGAGCAGCGGGGAGGTGGAGAAACAGGGGCGCGGATGAGAGAGCTCGGGAGCCGACGGGAGAGGGGGCGGGGTCGCGGTCGCGGTGGAGCAGCCTGTGGCCACCCTTTCGGAAGAGCCCCCAGCATCCTCGGCCTACGTGCATTGAGCCTTTGCTGGGCGCCCATCCTGCCGCCTGTCCGCGGTCCCGGAGTCTGGGAGGAATGATGTCATCGTTGCCGGCAAGGAGGGGATGGAAGGGGGAGGGCGAGGCGGGAGACCGAGGCCAGCCCTAGGGGAGACCATGCCCGATGGCCGCCGCTCAAGAGGGTTACCTGACTGGCTCGTACACCCGGCGGTGGGCAGCGGGGCTAGAGGCGCCGCGGAGACCGAGCCAGCAGATACAGGGAGAGGGGGAAGGGAGGGAGTGTCCTGCTCTGTTCACTTTTCTCCCTTCCTCCTTGGAGGAGCTAGAAGGAGACAGGGCAGGCCAGGAACCTGAAGGTGTGGATGCCCTATTCTCTGAGCTTTGCTGGAGCGGAGCAGAGCTTTCCAAAGCTTGGAGATCTGGGGCTCCCTAAGGCTCCTCCTTCTACGTTAGGCAGAGAGGTGAGGAATAGGTTCCACTCTTGGGCCCTTGGCTGAAGATGTGCTTTGTAGCTTCCTGAGCAAGTAACCTACCCCTTACAGCACACCAGACAGACATTGGCAGGGACCTATGACCCACTGTAAACCACACCTTTGGGGGGTGGTAGAGAGAATTATTAGGAGGTAAGTGGCCTTTCCCCCTTTTTATGACTACTTAGTTCTAGAAGCCCAAACAGAGAAGCTTTACAGAAGTGTACAATATTAAAGTGGGGAGAGAGATGCTGATGGACTTTTTCCCTAGCCTGATGCCATCACTGGAATATTTGGGGGCCAGAAAATCCTGATAAGAAATCTGTCCCATGAACTTGAAGAACTTTTAGACTGGCTTAAGAGAACATTGCTTTCTGGAGTACATTTCCAGCCTGGCTTGTCAAACTAGATTGCCCTTCCAGTTCTAAGCATCTAATCAAGAATCAAAAGGAGGGTGGATGAAGGAGGAGGAGGAGGTCCAAGTGAGTCAGGAGAAGAAAGCAGTGAGTTGGTTCTTGCCTCCCATCTGGGGTTCCTAAGAAGGTAGGCAATAGTTGTCCAAGGAAAGGGGGAAGGGGATGGGGTCACAAGGCCTTCTTAGTTTTCCTTGGTGCCTTTGTTATTGCCTGAAGTTCTCAATGATAGTTTGAGTGAATAGTGACCCCAGAAGACTCCTGAGGTGCTTCTGGTCTGTGTGACTCTGGAGTAGAAACGCTTATGCAAGAAGGCAATTATCAGAAAAGACTGCCTTCAGACACTTTTCTTGAGGGCTAAAGGAGCATTTCTCTGCAAGAGGATACTTTGTTGAGGTTAATGAAAGCCTTTTGGCAGTGGCAATATAGTCATCCCTACATTTGGGGGCATAGACATCGCCCTGTAGACTTCTGCCTCTTAAAATCTGTTCTCAGGTTGGATCCCCAGACCCCCTTAAATGCTCCATGTATTATTGAGACCAGCAGACTCTTGGGTGGAGTTTCTGAAAGAGCCTTTGTTTCAGGGCATAAAGAATCAAAATGGTATACCACAGAAGGGAAGGGCAAAGTGACTCTTTAGAGGTATTTGGGTAGACCATAAAAATTAGGGTCCCAAGTTTTTATGGTCTTGAACTCAACTGTGACCTATTTCATTTTTTGCCGTTATTTATTGAGACCTCTAGGAAGTCTCTCCTCTTCTCTGGATTCAGTTTTCTCATTTAGGAAATGAAGACAAACTGTCTCTTTAAAATTTAAACAATAGCTCCTCACTCTGTCTTGCAAGAAACATCACAGGGAGCTGGTAGCACTATTTTAGCTAATTCATTCACCAAATATTTATGTAGTATCTGCTCTGTTCCAGATATTACATGAGGTATTGGGGACACAGTAGTTAGCAACACAGATAGAGCTTGGCAGAAGTTTATTGTTCACACTTACTCCTTCAATGTAAGCCCCTCTGAAGGCAGAGGGGGCTATCTGCTTTAGCCCTAATGGAAACAAGGACTGAGCCATCCTGAGGCAGGCCTGTTACTGGGACGCCATCATTAAATAACCTTCCCTAGCCGGTAGTGGTGGAAAGAATCCAGGAGGCATTCTTTACTTGAAAAGCTCTTCTAGGGAAGAAGATTTTTATTTATTTATTTATTTTTTCTTATTTACTTGAAAGAGAACCTCAAGCTTGAAAAGGAGGCCTGAGGGAGTGGCAGGAGCTGGGAGAGAAGGCACAGCCTGCAGATCTGGGTGTTTCCAAGGTGCTAATTTAAGCATTAGTTCTCAGCTAGTGGGAGGAAGAGGAAGAGATCCTGCCCTGTTGTTGCTGCTGCTGTTGCCACAGCTGCATGGAGCCTCCTGTCTGAGATGGGAGTTTGCCTGAAAGGAGTGGCTTCCCTTCTTTTCGCATCACAATTATTTAATTGGTCTGGCTGCCTGTCAGCCTCTGAACCAGGCCTGGGCCTATCACTGAGAGCTCCCCAGGGTCTCTTTCTGTCTCCTCATGAAAGGTATGAGAACTCCTTTTGTAGACCTAGTCCCCGTGCTCCAATCCTGCTGTGTTCATTTCCTAGACAATTCTGAGTGTTTCTGAGCACTCAGATTTTCCCAAAGATACTGCCAGGGATAGGCATACCCTGTACTCAGTTCTGTGTTCAAGCCTCACATGCACCTCACTGATCTAGGGAAGCTCCCAGTTGTCCAAGTCTCTCTGTTGAGCAGTTGGATTGCATTTGGGCTGTTGTTTGTGTGAGCAGCAGGGATAGGCTCTCTGGCCCTATTTGTCTGTTGGGCTGATTGGTGCAGCCTCATAGTCTATGTCTTCTCTTTGGCTGCAATTAGAGAGGAAGAGATTTGTTGCAAAAAAAAAAAAAAAGAAAGAAAGAAAAAGAAAAGAAAAGAAAACAAACAAACAAACAAACAAAAACCAAATAGTACTTTTAAGAAATTAATTATGTCAGGCAAAAATCTTACCTCCTGCGTTCTCAGAGACCTAAGAGATCAGTAAAGGAAAAAAAAAAAAAAGTGTATGGCACCAGATGGGGTCTCTGTGCGCCTGAAAGAATTACTAGACTGTTCTCCCTGAAACCCATATTATCTGATAACTCATTTGTTTAGTTCATGAGCATATGCTCATTTCCGGGTACTTTAAGGATAGAGACAAGTGAGGTTTCTCTAGTAGGTGACCAGGAGAAGGATGGGCTCAAACAGCTATGGGAAGCTTCTAGATATATGTCAGGAAATAGTGGAAATCCATGGAGGGTGCTCCAGGGAAATAGTGACACCTCCCTTGGGAAAAGATGAGGAATGCTGAAGTTTTGACCCTTTGACCACATGAATTTGGAAAGATGTCTCAGACTCCTACTGCCTCTTGACACTCAAAGATGGGGATGGTCAAGACAGTAATTCAGTGAGTAGGCCATAGCAGCTCCTGAAAGTGGTAGAGAGAACATTGTAAAGAGAGCAGGAAGCCACTGTAAAAAATTGACCCATGTATATTTTGTGGCCTGGGAGCCATATGTTGCCTTCTTGTAGGCTGATGATTTTTCAGTTTAAGGGTAGATTCTCCTAGTGGGTCCATGTGGCTTATGACCCAGTAGTATTTCCCAGGTTCTGGGAAGAGGCACATCCTTCCCTCTTTTCCTGTATTGCAAAGTGAGGTTGGCTCAGATCTTCCACTTTTCCTTTACTCCTCCTCTCTTTAATCAACAAACCTGAAGAACCTACTTTCTGCCGATGTGGTACCAGGCTTAATAACACAGAATCATGCTCGCTTCAGGGATACACAGTCAAGATGGATTGAGATGCTGCAGGCAGTGAGCACTGCACTAAGTAAGAACCAGGTCAGGCAGGGCCAAAGGAAAACAGGAAGCACTCTCATCAAGTGATCAGGGAAGGCTTCATAGAGGAGTCACTGCTGAATGGGTGCTTAGAAGAAGACTAGCTGCTTGGCAGACCAACAAGGTAAGGTGAAGGCAAGCATTCCTGCCAGAAGCATGGAGGAAGAAACAAAAGGGTGCATTTGAATGAATGAAGCATTTAATTAGAGGAATAACATGATCAGCTTTGAGTTTAGGACTATCACTCCAGGAGTAGATGAGAGACGGGAAAGGTGAGATTGGAGGCTGGGAAACTACAATGGAGGTGGTGCAGTACAAATCCAGGCAGGAGTTGATGAAAGCCTACTCTAAGGCAGCAAGAGAGGAGGGACCCATATACAGTTACGGATAAAGTGGAATAAGAGGATATGGTACCTGTTTGGAGGTCATGGATGTGTCAAGGATGAGTCCCAGGTTTTTAGCATGGATATCTAGGAGGAAAGATACACTATCACCACCCCCAGGAAATTGAGGGGTGTCTGTGTACGTCTCGGGCTTCAGGGACTGCTTATATGGGAGAAAGCTGCTGTTTTTCCTTGCTCTGCTTTTGAAACTGCATTCTTGGGGTTATGAGGGACCCTGGAGTCCTGGAAAGCCAAAGACCAGAGTGATGCTGGCCCCAACAGCCTCAAAAAGGATACTGAGAAATGTGCTCACCTGTCAGGGACTACTTTTCCCCTGAAACCTGTTCTGATGAATGTAAGCGAATTGGTGGCAGCAGGGAGCCATGGTGTATTGTTGTTGTTGTTGTTTCCCAGCAGCAGTCTGATGAAGGAAAAATAAAATTCTTTGTTGGGTTAGAGAGTGTTTTATGTTGCAGTTTCTAGCCTGGCCTTTTACCATCATCTTGGTTAAGCTTATAATGGTTTTTTCTCTAATTGGTTGAGCTGGGCTCCTGTACTGACTTCTTTCTTTCTTTCTTTCTTTCTTTCTTTCTTTCTTTCTTTCTTTCTTTCTTTCTTTCTTTCTTTCTTTCTTTCTTTCTTTCTTTTTCTTTTCTTTCTTTTTCTTTTCTTTAAAGATTTGATTCATTTATTTATTTGAGAGAGAAAGGGCATGGAGGGAAGAGCAGAAGAAACAGACTCCGTGCGGAGCCCAACACAAGGCTCAGTTCCAGGACCTTGAGATCACAACCAGAGCCGAAAGCAAGAGCCAGATATTTAACCGACTGAGTCACCCAGGCGCCCCTCACTGATTTCTTTTAGAATAGATGTGTGAGTTAGTGCCTCACCTCCAAGAGTCAGAATGGAAAAGGATACATTCTTGCCTTCTCTGCACTTGGGGTAAAAGCAGTTTCCAGGCTGCTGTCTTCCAGGCAAGGTATGCCAAGGGGGCATGCTTCTGGAGTGAGATCGCTCAGAGGTTATTTGTCATCTTCAAGGCTCCAAGTGTAGTCTCTGTAGGCAGGTGCTTTGATGGGTAGCTGGGTGTCAGGCTGAATCATTTTCAGCCCCCAGCTGCCTGCTGCTTTTGACTGACTATTGCTCAGAGTGAAAAGAAATGGAAAACAGAGGGGTGCCTGGGTGGCTCAATCAGTTAAGTGTCCAACTCTTGATTTCAGCTCAGGTCATGATCTCAGGGTCGGGAGATTGAGCCCTGTGTTGGGCTCTATGTTCAGTGTAGAATCTGCTTGAGATTCTCAATCCCTCTCCCTTTGCCCCCACATGCACGCATACACTCTCTCTCTCTCAAATAAATAAGTAAATATGTAAGGAAGAAAGAAAAAGAAATGGCAATCAGAGCCTTCTTCACTTAAATCTGATTCACCCCAGGGACTCTCTCCCCTCCTTAAAGGGGCAGATAGAGCCTTGTGTCTAGGAAGGATATAGGAGACTCAGCTTCTTAGGCTTAGCTGCTTCATGCCTTCTAGTAGACCCTGGGAGAACTGGTACACGGAGACTTAAAGGGGACAGGAAGAGGAGAATCAGGCTAACAGCAGATACCCAGAGATGCTGGCTGAAGAAAGCAAGAGGCGTGGCTAAACAGGCTCTCAAGTCATTGTTTCCTAAGGAGACTCCAATGGGAATATGGCCATCTGGGCCAGAGAAAGGAAGGAAGGAAGGAGGCAGAGCTGAGACCAGCTTTGGATCTAGCTCTGCTCTGGAGTTCAGAAATTGGCACATGACCCAAAGTCTTCACCGTGGGGAAGCCAAGTGAACTCCTGGGCTCTAGAAAGGGACTGTGGAGTGGGAAAGTCCACTAGAAAGGAGACCCAGAAGGTCTGGCCTGGGGGACTTGGAGACAGGAGCCAGTAGGAGTTCACTCTGGGTCTTACCTTCTTAGGAGCCAGTTCAAGCAGATCTGTACTTGCATTTGTTGTTGTTATTCAGCAATGTCAAATTGAGGATTAGTTGGTTGTGGTTTTTGAGGGTCAATTTTAAGTTTCTGTGATGATGATGATGATGTATGTGTGTGCATAAGATGGAACTAATGGCCACAAAGGGTGTTTGACCATTCTAGCTCAGAGGAGTGGAACTATGACAAAAGGCCACACCCAGGCAGAAATGAGCCCAGCTACTGTGGTACCTGGCCTGGTTTTCCCAGTTTTCATCACCAGACTCTTGACTGTCATAACCAGAGTCTACCCCGTCTATCTATTTAAAACAGTGCCTGAAGGGGTACTTTAACTAAGATTTATTGAATTAACTGCATCTAAATCTTGGAGTGAGAACCATATGCATTTAAATATGTAGTTAACTTAAACATAATTATGTGCAAGTTATAAATGATTTATAGTTCCCCATATTAATTTCCAGTTTTATCCTTATAAAGGAATTGGTGAAGCCATCAGCCAGTCATGGCTTAGGCCAGCATTTCTTTGGTATAATTAGCCTTAGCCTTAGCTGATTATACCAAAGGACTTAGCACTAGCTCTTTGGTATAATTCTTAGAAACATTGATCCTTTGAGATAGTTTATGGAGGAATAAAAATATCTATAGACAAATTCCATTTTAGTATATGTGCTGCCGAAGCGAGCACTATAGACAAATTCCTTTGGGGAAACACTACACACTCTATTTCATCACAATGTTAACTGGTGTTTTAAAGGCACTGAGAAGTCCTGCATTAAGAAACTTCTCTAGCTTTGTTTAACCCAGTGTTTCACAAGCTTGTGTAACTATGGGACCCTTTTTCATGTTACATCCATTAACATCTTACAGAACGAATGTGGCTTATGGAATATTCTTTGGGAAACGCTGTCTTAGAAATAAGCCTCTCAGGGCATCCAGGTGGCTCAATCAGTTAAGTATCTAACTCTTGGTTTCAGCTTAGGTCATGATGTCAGTGTCTATGAGATCAAGCCCCACGTGGGACTCCATGCTCAGTGCCCAGCGTGCTTGAGATTCTTTTTTTTTTTTTTTTAATTTTTATTTATTTATTGGACAGAGAGATCACAAGTAGATTTTTATTTATTTATTTATTTAATAGAGATCACAAGTAGACAGAGAGGAAGGCAGAGAGAGAGGAGGAAGCAGGCTCCCCGCTGAGCAGAGAGCCCGATGCAGGGCTCAATCCCAGCACCCTGGGATCATGACCTGAGCCAAAGGCAGAGGCTTAACCCACTGAGCCACCCAGGCTCTCCCTTCCCCTCTGCTGCTCCCCCCTGCTGTCTCTTTCTCTCTCAAATAAATAAATAAAATCTTTATTAATGGGGCACCTGGGTGGCTCAGTGGGTCTGCCTTCGGCTCAGGTTGTGATCCCAGGGTCCTGGGATAGAGCCCCACATCAGTCTCTCTGCTCAGCAGGGAGCCTGTTTCCTCCTATCTCTCTCTCTGTCTGTCTCTCTGCCTACTTGTGATCTCTGTCTGTCAAATAAATAAAATCTTTAAAAATAAAATAAAATAAATTAGTCTTTCTTCTGATTCAGTCTAGATTTATAGTCTTTCCAGTTCTTTTGAGCCTCTTTTGTAATCCACACCACTTTGCCTATGCTAGTCTGTCATGGAATGCTGTTGCTTTGTGTCAGGGTCCAGTATTGCCATCAATAGGAAGTTCTTAGTGAACTTTGGTCAAAGCAAAAGCAAATACCTAGTGCCTAGTTTTTCTCATGATAATGTTAAAGGGGTTTTACTTCCTTTCATGTCCGTGTACTAAATGTTGGTCTGGTGAAACCAGTATTTTTACCATTAACCTCTTTTGGGAGCTTCATTGAGATATTGAGATATAATTCATATACTGTACACTTTACCCATTTAGTACTTTATGTTTTGAATCTTTGTGTGGCTGCTGCTTGCCTCAGTTCTGTTTCTCCTTTGTAGTTGTGGGCTGTCCTCTGCTCTTTTGTGTTCTGCTATGCAGGGGAGAATATAAAGATTATAGTCATCAGAAAGAAATCTCCCATCAGAAGGAATCCCGTCTCAACTGGGATTCAAGCTGAAAAAAATGATTCCCTGATTGGGTAGGTACAGTAGTACCTACCTCAGCACTTCTCTGTAGTACCATTAAATGTGCCCCCTGGTTGCAGCAGTTCAGGAGGTGTTCCCACATCATCATTTTACACTCCCTACTCCATGGGCTATATAAAGCATGAATGATAGGCAGGTTTCATTCTTTATGCCAATGTCCATTGATCAGTAGTGGCTGCCTGGAGCTTGTGTTAAGGTGGATTCTGAGGCAGAGTCCTGGTTCAGTAAGAAAGAGTGACATGGTTGATTTTCCACATCTGCTATGGTCTTCAGCAGGGGAAACATCATTCCTGCTTGCCATCCTGGCAGCCCTGAGTCATCATAGTTATCCTAAGCAAAGAACTCAGGAAAGGAGGAATCTTGGAGATATTAAGCAGCTCAGCAACTATCTCATGGTGGGGCTGGAGTCTTATGATATGGCTCTTTAAAAAATGAATAGAGAAAATTGATATCTCCTACCCTCGTATTCAGCATGGATTTTTGAAGTATTGACTTCATATAAATTTAATAATCCTTTGGAAATAGGCCAGGCAAGAGGAAGTAACCTTGACTCTGCTGAGCAAGTAAGAGGGGAAAAGAGGCGGATTTAGGAAGAGCCCTCATAAGTACCATATAAGTGGCTGGCCACACTTCAGATGAAACTATAAGCCCTTAACTAAAGGATCAAGGATAAGGAATAGGCTACAAGAGGAGACCCTTAAGCCAGCAGTTACTGGAGAAGAAGGGCCCTGCTATGGACTATATAGCCTTACCATTCTTTTTCTTTCAGGCTAAGCAAGCCCTGCATTTTCCTTCTGCCATTTTCCCAGAAACTGGTTTTCAAATCTCCAGTTATCCTGGCTGCTGTAGTGGATTTTTTTAGTTTTTCATCCCTGGAACCAGACCCTCCATGCAATCTGACCAGCGCAGATTATTGTGGGGCAGCCACTATCCATAATATTGGTACAGTTCTTCTATTATCATCAGTTGAGTTTTCATAATCATATTTAATAGGTGTGCCTATTGTTATATTGAACTCAAGATACATCTGAAATAGGGCATACCTTTGCCTTAGCAGTGTAGAATCAAGGCAAGAACCTGGAATCACATCTTGGGCTAGGCTGGTTCCTAATACAGGTGAGGGTCCACTGGTGCTAGTGACATCATAGTTTCATATTCATTAGAAACTATTCCACATGTATGTAATTGATTCTTACTCTCAGAGAGGTAGCTGGCTGAATTCAGCAATATGGGATTTGAATCTCAGTGATTGGGTAGGCTAGGGTAGACCTTCAGAGAGCTAGTACTTACGTGGACAGAAAACTTCATGTCAGTCTACTATGTGACATAGCCATGAACAGAGCTAATGTGCTGTTGAGCTGCATTCAGGCTCTAGGACTTCAGGTCATTGGAGGTGACAGGTCAGTGCTATCTGAAGTTCTTATGCTGATGCTGTTATTCAAGAGGGAAGTGACTGAAATGAAGAAAGGACTCAAAACCTCACCATGTGAGCACAGTTGGTAGAACTGAGGCTGTTCAGCCTGGGGCCAAACATAGTTGCAGGGAAAGCACTTTCAGGTTTTCAAAGTCTAAAGGACTGGAGTTAAGAAAGGAAAAATAGTTAGACTTAATATTACCTGTGGATTCACAGGGAGGAACCCGGGCCTTTGGGTTGGGAGTGTGAACATGCTTCTATCTCTGGGCTTCATTGCCTTCGTTCCCTGTGGTAGCAGTTCTTAAACTGGGCCAGAGGCCAGGGCACTGGAAGACATGTTCCTCTCTGCAAAATGCCACAGTAAAGTGGGAGATAAGAACAACACTTTAGCAACAAGCATGGCTCTATCATGTGTGTGTAATATAAACATGCCCCAAAAATCCACTATAGAATGAGCAGCAACTCTCCTACTTTTCCATTAATATGTGTTTGCTAATGTTTCCTATCTTTCAAGCCCATCACAAAAACACCACCTTCTTCATGCGTCCTTTTCTTTCCTTCAGTTAGGTATGAACTCCCCATTCTACCTGTCTTGTGGTCCGAATACATTCTCTTTAGATTGTGAAGTTTATGGGTGCAATTATCCTTATTGTAAATTCCTTTATAAGGTAGATGAAATGATGTACCAACTGTACCAATATTATGGATAGTGGCTGCCCCACAATAATCTGCGCTGAAATAGATTGGGAGAGTCATATTTGCCCATTTTACAGATATGCAAGCAGAATCCCAGAAAGATAAATAGGATTGGCCATAACCTGGCTGGAGGTTGATGTGGCCTAGACTAGAACCCAGGTATCCTGACTCCCAGGCCCACGATATTTCCTTACAATTTGGGACCTAATTAAGTTCTTTTGCATCAACTTAAACTTCTCCACTGGCTTTTGAAGCATCTACACTGGGCTTTGCCCCTCCCAAGTAGCCATATTTTTTACCATTCATGCCAACTTTCTGGTAGGTCTTTCTTTCTAGTAGGTCAAGCCAGGCCTCTCACCTCCACTTGTCTGTTGGTATCTTGAGGCCTTCTCTCCTCCTTTTGTTTTTTTTTTAAAGTTTATTTATTCAAGTAATCTCTGTACCCAATATGGGGCTCAAACTCATGATCCTGAGATCAAGGATCACATGTTCTTTTCACTGAGCCAACCAGGCACCCCAAGACCTCCTCTCCCCTTAAGAATTCTCTCTGCCCTCCTCTTCTGCCTATCCCACTCCTATCTGTCTTTCAGAAGACTATATAAACTCCCTTTCTCCAAGAAGCCTTCCCCGACTATTCTAGGAAAGCTCTCAACCATCCCCAAAGCCTCTATAACCTCTAGCATGTAATTTTATAGACATGATATCCTAATTTGAGGGATCCACTTTGATGTGCTATGTTGTGCATCTCATCACCCCAACACCCATTTTAACTCCTTGGCAGATCGTTCTGCCACCAAAAGTTAGAGTCTGGCAAAGAAGAGACTTGCTGTCATGAAACAGAACTACAGAAGAGTGCAGCTGGTTTCTTTAAAGATGAATAAAAAAGGAGAGGATGTTGGGAGGTGATTCTATGGATGGCACCAGTAGAGACCCAGAGGAGAATGAGTAGGTGGGAGTTGGTGAGTGGAATAGAAGGTACATGTGGGGAATTGTGGGAGATCCAAGGGAATACATGGATGGAGGCACTCATTCATTTTTCAAAAAATACCATTGTGGGGCGCCTGGCTGGCTCAGTCAGTAAAGCACGTGATTCTTGATCTCAGGCTTGCAAGTTCAAGCGCCACACTGGGTATAGAGATTATTTAAAAATAAAATCTTTAAAAAGTACACCATTGGGCATCTGCTATATCCAAGACACTGTACCAGACCAGGGAATACTATGACAAATAAAGCAAACATGATCCCTGCCTTTATGACTGGCAGTCCAGTGGGAGAGACAGATACGAAACAAATGAAGTGTATATACAAAATCACAATTACAATCTATGACAAGTGATGGAGAAGACAAGAACAAGGTAGCATGGGAGAGGATAATAACTCCTTACACATTAGATTGGGGAGGTCAGGTACGGTGGCAATGACAAAGTAACGTTTAAGGCAGTAGATCAGAGCGTGTAACTCTTGGTCTCAGGTTGTGAGTTCGAGCCCCATATTGGATGTTAAGATTACTTAAAAAGAAAATCTTTAGGGGCACCTGGGTGGCTTATTTGGCTGACCTGACCTTTGGCTCAGGTCATGATCCCGGGGTCCTGGGATTGAGTCCTGCATTGGGCTCCCTGCTCAGTGGGGAGCCTGCTTCTCCCTCTGCCATTCGCTCACCAACTCCCACTTGTGCTCTCTGGCTCCATCTCTCTGTTAAATAAATTAAAATTTTTTAAATCTTTAAAAAAAAAATCTTAAAAAAAAATGTTTGAGCTCAGATCACAGAATGAGAAGGACCTTGAATGTCCTGACACAGAGTGAATTGCTACATGTTCCCCCTTGGAGGGAAGGGGCTCCCAGATTTGGTAGTCTGAATCCCTTACAAATTGACCTTTCTGCCTCCCCTCCCTTTGCAGCATTAGGTAAGTTTTCAGGAGTGAAGGACGTAGGAGAACATAGGAGGGCTCGTCTAGCTTCTCTCCTGTAGGTAGCATAACTGATGACTGTGCTATCAGCTTTGTTGTGAGGCTGCAAAAGCTATTAATAGAGTTGTGACGTGTACTATTTAGTGAGCAATTTGACTCTCCTGATGAATAGCTCCTACCTGAGTCTTCCAACATTGTATGGCTTGCACACATCTCCTGGAGATGGAAAAAAATACCTGGAGCTCTTGGAAGGAGGAGAGTGCCAGTCTGGACGGCTTGTTCTTTGTGTAGCAGGCATGGGATTCACATTCTCCTTACCAGAAAAGCCAAACGCTATAACCTATTCTGTCCAGGGGCAGGCGTGCCTCTAGTGAGAAGGTCAGTAACCACATTGGCACGTAGATTGCAACAGCTAGTGAGAAGAGCCTCTATTGGACCTCTTGCAAATCCCAAAGGTGTTTCCTAAGGATTTCAGCTTCCACAAAGTCCTTTCTGCCCTCAGCTGTCCTGCTGCTTCCAGCCCTGGGTCAGAGGATACCATAAACTCAGAGAAAGGCCAAGTGGGGACAATGATGTGGGGAGGTAGTGGTGGTAGTTAGTGGTTTGGGGAAGAGGAGGGAGAATTATGTGGAGTCAGGAAAGGAGACTAAGTGGGGAGGTGATAGTCAAGGTAGTGAACAGTGGCACCAAAGGGAACGAGTCAGGAACCATCTATCAGCCTCCCTATAAATTTCCTGGTGGAACCTCATGTTTCAGATTCTTTATTTGCTAAGGGACTGAACTACAGCAGGGAGACCGTCTCAGGGAACTTCCATGAAAGGAATTGGCTTGAGTATCCTTGAGGGGCTGTGGAGATCAGAGTGAGCTAGTGAGGGGCACTGGCCTCAGGGCAGGAGTCGTGCACAACAGTGGTAGGAAGTTGGCTGGGCACATTCTAGCTCTACCACTTTTGTTGTCTAGCTTTACTACTTTTAGCCAAGCTCCTAAACTCTTTAAGGCTATTTATAAAATAAATAAGATCACGTACATGATGAATGAACTGCGAATTACTGTATCATTTCTGATCTAAGGGTTGATGGTGATTAAGGGTTTGGTGTTTTCCATTTTCTGTTGATGGTTCCCAAGGGAGCTTTTATAGGAGAGGGTGGAGAGATGGCTTATTCTTCTCATCATCAAACGAGAAGAGTCCCTGGCCTCCTTTACTGGGCCATGATGAGACCAGGCTAGAGATGGAAGTGCTGTGTGCTCTCACTGATTCCCAAAGGGGTTCCATTGACTGGAGGAATGGAACTGCCCCTCCCTGTCATGACTGCTATAGCATTCTTTTGGCCAAGTGGGGCCTTCCTGAAGAGCCCCAGTACTGATGCTGGTGGAGGGTGTCCTGCTGCTGTTTCAGTTCCCACAGGGCCAATGCTCAGGGCTCCAGAAACATTTGGAAAGGTCCACGTTGCTGCTCCTCTCCCAGCGGGGGCTAGGGAAGGTGTTATCTAGTCTGCAGAACTTCTTCAAATTTTTAAAATGTTTTGTGATAGAAATTTTTAATCCTGTGCAAAATAGAGGAAAAAGTAAAAAGAATTCCCTGGTACTTACCGAGCTACAACAGTGATCAACCCTGGGTTGCTCTTCTTTCACCTATACCCCACTGGATTATTTTGAATAACTTGTTTCATTTATAATCTTCTCTGTCTCGTATTTCTGCAAACCCATTCTGCAAACTGGTAATTATATCTCAAGGTCTGATTAGATTCGGATACAACTTTTTTGTGAAGAATACTTCTGAGGTGTACTGAGTACTTCCTGTTGCATCATATCAGGAAGGAGGCAGAGGACCCATGGTTGTCCTACCTTCTGTGAAAGTCAGATTAATTAATGGTGTAGTTAGAGTTGTAGCTCCATCATACACATTCTCTTCAGCCTTTCATCTAATGTTTTGAGCAGCCATTGCTGGTCTGCCTCAGTGCATTATTTAATCAGGACTTTCCTGTGCATTTTTTTTTTTTTTTAAGATTTATTTGACAGAGAGAGAGAGATCACAAGGTAGGCAGAGAGGCAGGCACAGAGAGAGGGGGGAAGCAGGCTCCCCACTGAGCAGAGAGCCCTATGAGGGGCTCGATTCAAGGACCCTGAGATCATGACCTGAGCCGAAGGCAGAGGCTTAACCCACTGAGCCACCCAGGCGCCCCAGGACTTTCCTGTACATTTACATAGCAAAGAATTCCTGTTACTTGTAGCCTACACTCTTTCCGCGCTGCCCCCCAGCCCCACACAAACAGGTATTACAGATATCCCTAGGCCTTTGCCCTTATTCTGTACCTTCATTTCCTTCCTTATCAGCCCAAGATGGCCTTAGGATATCTGCAGACCAGGTACTCACTCAGCTTCACTGAAGACCTTTATTTCTCTGAGGGAGGGTCCTTACTTGGAGTCTGTTCTCACTGAGACAATACTCTCTCTCCCATGAAGTTTCTGGGTCTGTTCTCTCTGAATCTTGCTAAGCCCATGCTTGAGCATGGGGAGAGTGAAGGCAGGTCCAGTGTTCTCCTCCCCTGGGAGGGAATTCAGCAGGGGCTGAGTTTATTTTACCTTCCCAGGGATTTCTAAGCAGCCTTCTTCTCTGCTGAAGACAGTCTTTCTCACTTGTTTCCTCAGCTTCCTGCCCCAGCCTGGGCCCTGGCAGGGACCCAGGCCCGATTTCCTGTTTAGCTGGGCTGTGGGTTGGGAGAGTTGGAGGAGGGGAAGGGCAGTCAGCTCTAGCACTCTTAGGCCCTTTTCTCTTTCCAGCCAAGTTTAAAAACCTACGAGAGCCAGAACAGAGCCATCACCTTGTGGTACTTTAGCATTCCTGTTCTGTTTAAGATCTCCACACTTAGTTTCTCTCCTTAAAAAGAAAAGATTGTGGAGACTGTCTTCTGGGTGCATGTGCCCCCAACAAACACAATGCAGGTACCATGGGTGCTGTGAGCTAGCTAACCAGAAAGGCAGACAGAAGTTGAGAGCTGCTTCTTGCAAGGCTGAACCCACTGCTGCCCACAAGAGTACTGTACCTCTACCACGCCATCTTACTAGCTATTAATCCTTTGTCACAGGTCCAGTGCAGTAGAGAATCTGTTGCGGCAGAAGATGTGCAGGCTGGCTAGGGATTTGGCCATGCAACAGTCAGAAAACATTAGGAGTTCTGTAGTGACACCCTATCACCTGTAGAGGATTTCTGATGAGAGTCTCATAGCCCTGAATGCCCCACTCACATTCCTCTTCATGCCTAGTTCTTCCCTGGGCAATGAGGATTCACAGGGCCTCATTCTGTCTTGAGAAGAGACCTGTCACAGATTACTTTTTTGCTCCTTTCTCCCAGGTGACCACAGCAGGAATTGTGTGAAGACCTGTTCCGTATATCCCCTATGAAAGGAGATAGCAGAGGAAGATGTTGCCAAGTAGTAGGGGTACCCTGTGCAGCCCCTGACATTTCAACAGCTTCCCTCTTGTTCTTATTATAAAGCCTCAAATCCTTAATATGGCCTGCAAAGCCTTATGTGATCTGGCTCCTGCCTCCTCCAGCTCACCTTGTACTACGTTTACCCCCATCACTGCACCCAACCTTATTGGCTTTTCCTCTATTTCTCTGATGTCCCAGGGCCCATTCTGTTTTAGTGCCTTTGCACATGTTCCTTCTGCCTGGAATGCTTTCCCTCTACCTTCTACCATTTGGGGTTCACTCTTACTCATCCTTCAGATCTCAGTTCAGCTATAATTTCATCACAGAGGGCTTCCTTCAAACTCTAGATATTGTCAGTGGCCCTCTTCTTATTGCGGTTTTTCGTTTATACTTAAACATATGTTTGTATGATTACTCTACTCATATGGGTCCTTCTGAAGGCCACATTTCATGAAGGCAGAGATTATATCTATTTTTACTTCCCATTATGTCTCCTGTGCCTTGTAAGGTGCCCTGCACACAGTAAACATTCACTAGATATCTCTTGAATGAATGAATGAATGAATGAATGAATGAATGAATGAATGAGTGAATTCAGTCTTATCTCCTTTGCTTAGTTACTCCATGTCATATCCGACTGTCATAGTCAACCCTACACCCTGTGATGTGTCCCCAGCTGCTTATGGGCACTTACTAGGTGTTTTCCACCAGACACACGTTTCACTTAATCCTTTCAACAATATGAAGAAGCTATACTCTTAATCTACAAAGAAGACAAGTGAGACCCCAAGGTCACACAGCTAATAGCAAAACCCTTATTTAAACCCACTTGTGAAGGCAAAGCCTATGCTCTTAAGCATAACACTACACTGCCCCCTTTTGGCAGTTTGGAGAGTTGTCACAGGTTTTTTCTGTCGCAGGGCTTTTTCTGTCACAGGGTCCTGGTTAATTTCAACACTAAATCAATAATTTTTGGAACTTAAAGCCCTTAAAAGCCATGATTAAGTTCCAGGTTTCTGCTTTTAGGCCAGACTGTGGAAGTATACAGGGAAGAGAATTCAACCTGGACTCCCCAGTGTCCCAGGATGCCTGTGTCTTTGGGTCTGTCTCCCATCTGTTTTCCTTAGGCCCTTTCTAGCCTGGAGGGCTTAATGCAGTGTCCTATTTTAAAGAACAGAAAGGCCAGCTGTTAAAATGGCCTGATCTACAGTGTTCTGGGAATAAACATGGCCTGATTAAGACTCTAGGAAAGATCATTGAGAAGGGGAGAGTTTGTCTCTTTGTGATTTAGTCACTAAAGATAGAGTTCTGGAAATTGGCTTCACGGCTTTCCTAGGAAACTGAGACTCAGGAAGAGGGCAATATCTCTTGCTGTTGATTAGAAAAACTTCAGTTAGTCAGTATCCCCAGCTCCTTTTTAGTGGCTAGGGAATTTGGGACTGATGAATACTGTAGACTAGATGGAAACAAAGTAAGCGAGGAGAGAGCAGCATGAAACAAAACAGAACAAAACTCAGCTACCATTTGTTATATGTGTCAAGCATGCTGTGAACCATTTTACATACAGAGTTTCATGTTATTTTAACACTGGCCCTGTGAAGTGGGTGATATTACATGCCTTGAAGGGAAAGGGATGTTAAGAAAGGTAATTTGCGGGGCGCCTGGGTCGCTCAGATGGTTGAGCATCTGCCTTTAGTTCAGGTCATGATCTCCAGGTCCTGGGATTGAGCCCCACATTAGACTCCCAGCTCATCGGGGAGTCTGCTTCTGCTCTCCCTCTGCTTATGATCTCTCTGTTTCTTTCTCAAGTGAATAAATAAAATCTTAAAAAAAAAAAAAAAGGTTTTAAAGAAATGTAATTCACCAAAGGTCATACAACTGACTGTCATAGAACTACTCTAGGTGTTTCTGACTTCAGAACCTGAGTACTTTGCGCACCCTGTTGCTGAGAGTATATGCTGCTGTAGCCTCTCTGGAAAAACAACTGCAGTACAATGTGTGCATACCCATTGACCCCCCTCAGCAGTTCTACTTCCAGGAATTTATTAAATTAAAGAAACAGACAAGTGTATAAAGACTTTTTAAATAAGATATTATAGTAGCTATAAATAAATAAATAGTAACAATATTATAACATTATAATAGTTATAGTAGATGCAACATTATGATGATGGGAGAGGAGAAAAAAAAAGAAACAACATGAATCTCCATCAGTGGGGATTAAGTAAATAAATCATGATACATCCATCCCACAACAGACCTATAGGCAGCCTTTTATTTTTATATTTTTTAAAGTTTGATTTATCTATTTGAGAGAGAGAGAGAGCACATGTACATAATCAGGGGGAGGAATAGAGGGAGAGGGAAAGAAGATAGACCCTGCAGGGCTCAATCTCAAGACCCTGAGATCAAGACCTGAGCAGAAACCAAGAGTCAGAGGCTTAGCTGACTGAGCCACTCAGGTGCTCCTCGGCAGCCTTTTAAAAGGAGGAGATAAAATCTAATATAAGATCTAGCATGGAAAGATGTTCAAGATATATATCTTTTTTTATTGTGGTAAAATGCATTTAACATAAGAGTTACTATTTTCATATATCATTTGGAATATGGATGATATGATTCATCTTTGCCTACCCAGGAGATAGAGCCTTTACCTCATAATTCCCATATTTTTCAATCAAGTATGCACATCAACAAGTTATTGAGATGAATTGTCTAAGGAAATGCTGCCAGATCCCTGGATGCCACCTATCTGTACAGTCTTATTTCTGCTGGACACCCCATGCTCTAAAGTGGACTGGCAGCCACACTTGACTCAGTTCTTCTCACTTCCTTCTCAGGTTCTGCAGAGCCCTGTAGCTTTGGGGAGGCAGAATGTTTCTTTGAAAAGAGAATGCTATATCGCCGATCAGATACATTTCTGTTTCTTATTTCCTTTTTAGAGCTCTCCCAAAGTCTCACTTTCACCATAGAAGAGAAGCAAGGGAACAAAATGATTCTCATATTCCCCAAGGTAAAACCATGACACTGATGTGTCAACATTCTGAGTGGTTCTCTTTGGCTTCTGGCCTTCCTTCCATAAGTGTTGCTGCTCATTGTGGTTTTCAGTATGGTGTTTTAATGAGTAAAGTAGGAAAGAGGTCAGGAAACTTGGGACCTAGCGCTGGCTAGGAGACGTTAGGGAAGCTGATTAGCCTACAGAGTTTTAGGTTTTTTCCTCTCTAAGATTGGGCTAACGAAAAGGTGCTGGATTTTTAGGGCAGTGAAAATATTCTGTATGATACCATAATGATGGATACATGTCATTTTACCTTTGTCCAGGCCCATAGAATGTACAAAACCAAGACTAAATCATAATGGAAACGATGGTCTTTGGGTGATTTTGATGTATTACTGTAGGTTCATCAGTCATGACAGATATACTACATGGTGGAGGTTGTTGGTAATAGGGGAGGCTATGCATATGTGGGAACAGGGGTGCATGGGAACTCTCTGTACCTTCCCCCTCAATTTTGCTCTAAACCTAAAACTGCTTTTCAAAAAAAAAAAAAAAAAAAGAAAGAAAGAAAGAAAGCCTTTATTTTTATTTTTTATTTTTTAAAATATTTTATTTATTTATTTGATAGAGATTGATCACAAGTAGGCAGAGAGGCAGGCAGAGAGAGAGGGAAAAGCAGACTCCCTGCTGAGCAGAGAGCCTGATGTGGGGCTCGATCCCAGGATCCTGGGATCGTGACCTGAACCGAAGGCAGAGGCTTTAACCCACTGAGCCTCCCAGGTGCACCAAAAAGCCTTTATTTTTAAAAGAGATGCTATTTCTATCTCTTAGGATTGTCAGAGATTTAATGAGATAATAAGAAAAAAGCTTTGAAAGCATATGTTGCAATGCAAACATAAAGATCTATATTCTTCTGGACTTAATCTTTTCTGACTTGCATTATAAACTCTTAATTCAAGAAGCATGTCTTTAAATCTGTTTGCTGTGATGTAGCAACTTAATAGAGAGATATAAAAGATACTGAACAATCTGGAAATCCACTTCATTCTTTTTTTTTAAATTAATTTATTTATTTTCAGCATAACGGTATTCATTATTTTTTCACCACACCCAGTGCTCCATGCAATCCGTGCCCTCTATAATACCCACCACCTGATACCCCAACCTCCCACCCCCCCGCCACTTCAAACCCCTGAGATTGTTTTTCAGAGTCCATAGTCTCTCATGATTCACCTCTTCTTCCAATTTACCCCAACTCCCTTCTCCTCTCTAACACCCCTTATACTCCATGATATTTGTTATGCTCCACAGATAAGTGAAACCATATGATAATTGACTCTCTCTGCTTGACTTATTTCACTCAGCATAATCTCTTCAAGTCCTATCCATGTTGCTACAAAAGTTGGGTATTCATCCTTTCTGATGGAGGCACAATACTCCATAGTGTATATAGACCACATTTTCCTTATCCATTCATCCATTGAAGGGTATCTTGGTTCTTTACATAGTTTGGCGACCGTGGCTATAAACGGTCCTATAACGCTGCTATAAACATTGGGGTACAGATGGCCCTTCTTTTCATGACATCTGTATCTTTGGGGTAAATACCCAGGAGTGCAATTGCAGGGTCATAGGGAAGTTCTATTTTTAATTTCTTGAGGAATCTCCACACTGTTCTCCAAAGAGGCTGCACCAACTTGCATTCCCACCAACAGTGTAATAGGGTTCCTCTTTCTCCACATCCCCTCCGACACATGTTGTTTCCTGTCTTGTTAATTTTGGCCATTCTAACTGGTGTAAGGTGATATCTCAATGTGGTTTTAATTTGAATCTCCCCGAGGGCTAGTGATGATGAACATTTTTTCATGTGTCTGATAGCCATTTGTATGTCTTGACTGGAGAAATGTCTGTTCATATCTTCTGCCCATTTTTTGAATCAACCTGAGGGGGGCACCTGGATGGCTCAGTCAGTTGAGCATCTGACTTCTTCCGCTGGGGTCATGATCTTGAGGTCCTGGGATTAAGCCCCAAGTCAGGCTCCCTGCGAAGTGGGGAGTCTGCTTGTTCCTCTTCCTCTCCCTCTGCCCCTCCCCCTGTTCATGCTCTCTCTGTCTCTTTCTCTTTCTTTCTCTTTATTCTCTCAAGTAAATAAATAAATAAATCTTAAAAAAAAAACAATCTGGGAAAGGCAGAGGGCAGAGGAGAGTCAGAGACTCATTCTGTTTTAACCATTTGGCATTGTTTTAATTATCCCCATTTAACATACATAGCTTTTATAAGTTAAAGAAACTAATAGAGATTTTTTTGATGGATTAAAATGATAGAGTTAGAGGTAGAGATAGAAATTGGAAGTCGTCTGCCCATAGAGCTAACAGCTGGGGCAAAGAGAACAAAGAATTTGGAAAGATGAACAATTGGAGAAGCAACCAGATTGTCAAGTTGGGCCATGTTGTTAAAACTACTGAATGCCAGATCAAGGAGTTTTTAAGTGATAGGAGCCATTGAAGGGTTTTGAATAAGGGAATGATGTGACAAGAGAAGTGTTTAATTCTCAGAAGGGTAATTTAAGAGTAATGTGTAGGATGAGTTGGAAGAAGAAGAAATGGGGTGGGGAGATGAGTGGGTTACCACTGCAGTGATCCTGAAGTATGTTGATAAGGATCTGAAGCAGGATGTTGGTTTAGAGAATACAGAAAAAAGGGGCACCTGGGTGGCTCAGTGGGTTAAAGCCTCTGCCTTCAGCTTGGGTCATGATTCCAAGATCCTGGAATTGAGCTCCTCACTGGGCTCTCTGCTCGGAAGGGAGCCTGCTTCCCTTCCTCTCTCTCTGCCTGCCTCTCTGCCTACTTATGATCTCTGTCTGTCTAAAATCTTAAAAAAAAAAAAAAGAGAGAGAGAATACAAAAAAAAAAAAAAAAGGAAACAAAAAGAGAAAAAAGAATGTTACTATATGTTCATGCTTAGCTTGTCAGAAATATAAGGAGGAAAGAGATAGATTAAAATGACCCCCCAGGCACATCAAAAGGAGATAGGAGCCAACTTGAAAAAGGTTCCAGTAGCCAAAGCTGAAACAGTTTGAACAACAAAATAAATTATGGTAGTATTGGATTATCACCCCCCAAAATAAAATAAATGTATATATATTAATCCATACTGATATAAATAGTTCAACAAATAAATAAATGAGGGAGAAAGAACAAATCTTCAAGAATTATGATATTTATATAATTTAAAAGTTTATTAGAATTTATTTAAAAGTAGTTTTTTAATAGAATGAGAGAAATTTAAAAATTATCCTGAGAACATCATAGTAATAATGCTGCTGGCAGGATCCACTGATTGCTAAAACTAGTGGGTGAAATTTCAAGGAGAAATAAGAATTTGCACAGCCCATAAGAACTTCTACCAAAATATATATTAATTACTGTAGTAATCTTAACATCGTCCACAAATTCTTTCATACTCCTCTAGAAAGTGGAACTCAATTCTCCTCCCTTGAGTGTGGCCTGGACTTAGTGACTTGCTTCTGACTAATGGAATATGGTCAAAATAAAAGAAAAATAGACACTTAAGTGGAGAAACCTGGTAAACACTGCCCTAAATGATTAAAATTAGTACCACCAACAATAAGTCATATACTCCCTGATAGGCTGTGATACAAGGACAATTCACCTAGGTGGTATTTTTCCCCCCAAATCCATAACTTCTGTCTAATCATGAGAAAACACAGCAAATCAAAATTGCAGGAATTTTTTTTAAGATTTTATTTATTTATTTGACAGAGAGATCACAAGTAGGCGAGAGGCAGGCAGAGAGAGTGGGGGAAGCAGGTGATGCGGGGCTCGATCCCAGGACCCTGAGATCATGACCTGAGCCGAAAGTAGAGGCTTAACCTACTCAGTCATCCAGGCACCCCAAAATTGCAGGAATGTTTTAAAAAATACCTGACCAGTACTCCTCTAAAGTCAAAGTTGTGAAAGTCAAAAAAAGAGGAAGAAACTAAGGAGACCATGGAGACATATCAATGAAATGCAATATGGAACAGAAAAAGGGACTTTAATGGAAAAACTGGAGAAATTTGCATAAAGTCTATAGTTTAGTGAATAGTATTGATTTGTTCAACGTAGAATTGATCAACGTACATGGCTGCTAACATTAGGGTAAGCTGTGTGAAGAGTATACAAGGATTCTCTGCACTTTGTAATTCTTCTATAAATATAAGACTGTTTCAAAATAATAAGTTTCTTTAACAACCTTTTATGTTTTGAGTTCATTTAACTGGCAAAGTGGTTTGTGCCATTAACAAGATAAGGGTAGTCAACAGGAAGAAATAGACTAGGGGAAGGGTATGACATCAGTGAAAGTCATAGGCAGTTGGAAATGTGGGTCTGGAGCTTAAGAGGTCAGAGCTAGAGATATAGATTTGGGTGCAAAACCGAGAGAGAGATATTTGAAATAATAAGTTTATAATATAATATTATATTTCCACATGCTGAAAGAGCATGTGGAAAATGAGTCAGTGACCACACTAAGGAGAGGATCTATGTCTAGAGTATCAGAGAAAGAACAGTAGGGAGGGTAGTCGGAACAGATAGGGATAGGATGTTTTTACAAAAGCCAAGGGAAAATAGAATCTCCAGAAAGATCTGGTCAGCACTGTCTACTGATACTGAAAGGTAATGGATGGTCACTTGAGAAAAGACCATTGCATTTTATTTAGGAGCCCGTTCTGACCTCAAAGAGAGTAGGGTTAGTAGAGCAGGTATGGAGAGGTGGGGGTGGTAGGCATAGTACTCAAATGCCCGGGATGTAGACAGTGAGGAAGTAAGCTTGCCCAAACCAGACAAAGGAACTTGTGGGTGCCAAGAGGTAAGGAACACCTGGAGGAGAGTGGGACAGGAGAGTGGAGCACTCCGGGCAGAGAGGTAGAAAGTTCTGGCTAGAGGAAGCAGGCCAAAAGGCTGGGGCCCAAAGTTTAAGAAGAGGAGAGAACCTTGACCAAAAGAAGCCCCTGCCATTTCCTGGCTGCAGAGCTCAGGCTGAAAGCTAAAGCCCTGGATAAAGAACTGCCTTTTTTCCCCTTTCTGAACTAGGAGGCCATTTTATTTCCCAAGTCCCAACTAACATCACTGTGGCCTGGAAAGTTAGGCCAGATAGAAGATGAAATAAACTGAGCTTACTCATCCTCTCTTCAGCTTTTCTTTGAGATGGAGAATAGTCTGGTTTTTAAATTAGGCATCAAGCAGTATTAGAGTGATTTCTTGTGTGTGTGTGTGTGTGTGTGTGTGTGTGTGTGTGTGTGTGTGATGTGTAATAAAAGCTGCCCTTTATTGACTGCTTACCAGGCATCAAGCGCTGTAGTAAGCACTTCATATACAGTATCCTATTTTATCCTCCCAGCAATCTTTTGAGATGGATACTATTATTTTCCTTATGTTAAAGGTGAAAAACAGGGTGGAAAAGCTGAGCACTGAGACCTAGAACTAAAGTGGGGAGACTAAAGAAGTGCAGGCCACTGAGGCACTACTCATTCTTCCAGCTCTGATCCACTGTTGTACCAGGGGTCCAGTCGAGTGTGTGCCTGCCTCCTTCCTGGGTAGGCCAGAGATCCCGTCTAAATAGCCATCTACAGCAGCTCCGTACTCCAGCTGGTCAGATGGGTGTCCAGATCACTGTTGTCTCTCAGGACATTGACACAGTGACCAAGTGGTACTGGGGTCACTACAGTTGGTGTAACTGGTTCAGGAGCTTTGGAATAGTGTTTGGTAGCTTTATCCTTGGCTATGCCAGAAACCCATCTCTCAAGCAGCAGCTCTTCTCCTGTGCTATTCTGGGCTTTACCCTATCTGAGGCCATAGGGCTCTTCTGTTTGATGGTCACCTTCCTCATCTTCGCCATGTAGGCTCTGTGAGGGTCTCCTACCCATCCTGCTGCTTCAATTCCAGGCCATGCCTATACCAGAGTGAACTAAGCTTTACCATTAAACACAGTATCTCTCTAAACCTCCCCCCATACACACCAAGAAATTTATGAAAACCAGATCCAGTGAGGTCAGAAATTTGATCATGATCACACAGACAAGTAAATGGCAGAGGTGGAACTTACTCTAAGACTCATACTTTTAACCACTGCGCTATACTGGCTTTTAATAACACTTGTAGTGTGGGTGTGTGCGTGCACACACGCACATGTGCACAACACACACAAACACACACACAAGGGCCCAGGCTGTGTGGCAAGAAGTTAACATGGGATATAGCTCTGGATGGTAAGATTTAAGGTGATTTTTTTCTTCTTTTGTGCTTATCTTGACTTTTTACAGTGACAATATATTACTCTTAAAATTAGAAAAAAGCAATATCTTATTAAGTTTTAAGTTTTGGTATTCTTTGCGAGATTTCTGTAATATCTGTGGTGAGAACCAAACAGTACATTATGCTCAGGTGTGGACAAAGGAGACTGTGCCTTCTCTGTAGTAGTACAGGCTCTGCAGTGACAGAGCAGAAAATCTGGCCTCTGTGTATGTGTGTGTGTGTGTGTGTGTGTGTGTGTGTGTGTACTTGCACATGTGTGCAGTGGCCACTGAGGTGAGGGGAGGAGTAACTGATCTGTCTGAGGATGTGCCACATGGAGACCTCTTTCCCTTCCCTGTGACCAGCCACCTTGTCCCTGAGCCAGGCCCATTTATTCTTGAGCTCCCCGAGGGACTGGGAGATAAACAAACACCAAGATCCTCAATTTCAACCTCATCCCTTATTGAAAGTCTGGCCAGCCAACCAGGCTGCTAGCAAGGAGTCCAGCCTGCACCCATAGAGAGTGATTTGAGTTATGGTGGAGCTACTTCAGGCAATGGGTCCAAGCAGAGATAGACAGAGAGTAGCCAGTAGCATTTAAGGTCGGCATTAACTGGCTTGTGGGGCTCTTGTCCAGAGGCTCCAAGATCTTCAGGTGGAGGCGGTTCAGAACCTTGGACAGCTCCTTAAGGAGCCCAGTCTCTCAGCCACAGTGCCCAAGTCCTTAAGGCCCCTTTTTATTTAATTTTGAATAGCTTTCTTATACATGTCTCTGACCTCTTCTGTCTCCGAGTTCAGTCCTATGGATCCAGGGACCCCCCCTCTTATCCTCTCCAGCCCTTGTCCCACTTTCCTCCACACACATCTAGCCTGACTCGAGCTCTTTCTTGAGATTGCCATCGCTCTGAAGGTGAAATAAACAGCATCTGAGCTGTCCCTGGGCAGGACTGCAGGATTTCAGAGGGAGGAGGTAAGAATCTAGTGGAACAAGGGAGTGTTAAAAGAGCCTTTGGCTCTAATACCCCTGCATTCTGATCTTTAGTCTTGTGTGTGAGGCAGGGGAAACTAAGAAGAAGCACTGAGCAGAATTCAAGGCCTGAAGCTAGAACATTTCATGAGCTATCACCGTGCAATCAGTCTGCCACTGACTATGCACCTGATTTAAAGATACCTCTTTTTAGGGAAAGAGTATTGACATAGGTGGTTGGGGGCAAGTATAGCAAGTAGAAGCAGAAATGAAACTAGTGAGTCCAGAGGTTCACAGCCTGCCACCCCCACCCTAGCCACGCACTTGGGCCCTTGGCAAAAGAGAGTTAGGTTAACACTGCAGAGGGGTTTCCTTCCTGATTCCCCAAATCATCCAAAGGAGGGGTTTGTGAAGAATCTGGAAGGGCAGAGGAATCGAAGTCACCTACTAGGGTTTGGATTTTCTAGTTGAAAGCTCCTTCTCTACTTCCAAGCCTCTTCCATAGCTAAATGAATCAAAGCCAACAGATGAGGCTACTGTGCTCTCACTTGGATTGCCTTAGCTGGTGAGTGAGGAGGGTAGGTAAGTTTACCTGGACTGAAGGTAAGTGAAAGCACTCATGATCCCATCCCTCCCAACGAGCCCTGCTCTGGGCCTTATGTAAGGCTCTGCATTGTTTTCTTCACCTCTCATAGACTCCTGGGTCCTATATGAAAGAACTGTCTGAGCTAAAAAGGCCACTGTATGCCTTACACCTCAAAGAACTTCCTGGTCAAAGAAACAGTGCTAAAGCAATATGAAGCCAGCAGAGAACAGCTGCAGGCTCCCGCTTTTAGCACCACTGGTCATAATGGGACAGGCTAGGGCAGGGAGAAGAAAAGAGCCTTTAGATTTTGCTGAGCCGTGAGTAGACCTGACAGAGTTTGAACTGGAAGGAGTAGGGCTGCCTCCACCCCACCTGAAGAGGTATAGCTAGATAACAGTCCTGGAGATGGGAGCATTGACAGTGTAGTAACTAATTTAGGGATGAAAAGATACTCAGAGGATCTAGATACAGACTATCCCTCAGGCTGGCTCCTCTCATGTGTTGAAACTGTTTTCTAGCTTCCAGGATAGGCCCTTACTGTGGGATTAAGCACAGGCTATCGACATATAAGGAAGCCTGGACAAGAAACAAGAACAGATGAGGACTCTGTCAGATCCCAAGAGAGTTGTTTGTGTTGGTTTATGTTCAAGTAGAACAGGTCTAACCTCAGCCAGAACTTGCTTTTGGCCTGTTTTCTCAGGGGCAAAGGCTCCCCCATGTTTGCCTTCCCTAACAGCGGATGCTCTGTATTTATTTTTATTAGGAGCAGTGATTATGTGACCACAAACCTTACTAAATTGAATATAATCCTGAGCATTCAGAAGAAACAGTTCAGGACTCAGGGGAAGGAGCAGCTGGCTGGAAAGAAGGGCCCATGAATTCTAATCCCAGGGCTGCCATCTGGCATTGCCCTGGGACAACTCATTTACTCTCTTCCCTGGAGGCTCTTTCTGGAATCTCAGGCCTGAATAAAAACAGACCTGGGAACTGTGAAATGACCTGTCTAGACTCCAAAGTCAGTGCAGTTCACAGGCAAAACTGGAATCCACAGGCCCTATTCTCCAGCTAGAGGTATGCTTACAGTTCAGGGAGGTTTCTTGTGTTTTCCTTTGCTGTCTCCTTCCAAGCGCTCCCATGCCTTGGATGCTTTGCTGCCTGGTAAACATGGTTGTAAGCCTCTGGTTGCCAGAAAGCAGTTTGAGCAGACAGGATCAGAGCAGCTCTGCTCCCATCTCCCTCCAAAGGGTTTTCTGATGGTTTGATTCCAAGCTGGCTTCCCACTCCCCTAAAACTTTGGTGGTGGGAATGTGTATCTGCAAACAATATCTGAACCTGGTCCTAGAGTCTCAGACAAAGCTGTTTGCTCAGCTGATGATCAGTCCCCCTAGAGGGCAACCTGAAGTTGGGCTGCTGTTTTGGACCTTAAGTGAGTTCTAACTAGGACAACCCTTCAGGTGAGTGAGTAAGTGAGGGTTTGGGGACTTCTACTTTGGCTGTTCTCCAAAATAACTTCCTGGAAGGCAATCTTTCAGCCCCCAGCCAGAGACTTACATAGAGAAGTGGCCCTACAAAGAGCACACAATACAAGATCTGGCTGGGACACCATTAGACAAGGCCCTGGCACGGCCTGGCAGCCACCAGACTTTTGCCACCTCTGTCACAGAAAAAACCTTGCTGTGGCTCAAACAAATGGAAGCAATCTGTTTGCCTGTCATCAGATTGTGTTCAGTCTCTGTGCTAGGCACTGGGAGGACACAGTAGAAATAGGCATGGCCCCTGCTTGCATGAATGTTTATTAAATAAATTATACAAATATTCAAAGTAAAATTTGATAAGTACATGAAAGAAATGGAAGGAGGTGGTGCTGTGAGAGTATACTATAGGGGGACCTAACCCAAACTGGTATTCGTGGGAACTTTTTGATAAGAGATGATGTGTCTGCTGAGGCCTGAAGGACAAATAAGATGTAGCCAGAAGGGGAGCATGAGGCAGGAAGGCTCTTTGTGCTCTGTCGGGAACAAAGACCAGTGATGCAAATTATGGTAATCTGGGGGAAGAGTGGCATGGGTTGAGGTTGGGGAACTGGGAGGGAAGGCAAGCAGCTGTCTGTCTGACAAATTCGTAGCCCAGTTGAGACCCACCCAAACTGCTGTGGCACACCCCCTGGGGAGGCTGGTGCCTCCTCCATATCCCCAGCATGGGGGACTCTCACAGGGATGCCCAGGAGAGGAGCTTCTAGCCGCAGCTTGGGGTTCACACTAGTGGAGTGGTCACCTGGCAGCAGAGCTCAGAGGAGGGAGAAGGAGGGGCCAAGAAGGACCAGACACTTAACTTCCCCTACAAATGCTCTCTACATTTTTCCATTGCTTTGAGCTGTTTATTAATATACGACAGAAGCCATCTCTGCATTTTGATGGTTCTGCTGGGAATTCCCACTATCATCCCCCTCCTGTGTTAGATAAAAAAATGTCAGCTTTCAAAATTTCCTACTTGGATTTCAGAAACTAAATTGCATTACTATGTCCGGTGAGACGGCGCCATTCCCTGTTCCTATCTGCATGCTCCAGGCACCATGAGGCTGATAACATCAGCGTGTCAAAGCAGCTCGATCTGGACAATTTGTAACTGGCTGGGGCTGGGGCAGAGGGGGTGGGTGGCAAAATTCTCTTAGAATCCACAGCAGCCCAGGGTTGACTGGATTTTGGGGTTCTTTCAGTACACCACTAGTTCTCCTATCAGTAGAGAGAGAACTTTTCCTGGTCCCACCTAGATGTCACAAGGAATTGAGAAGTACTCTCCTCAACACTGATAGGATAAAATCACTGAAGAGCCAACGGTTTTCCTTGTAGTTTTCCTTGTAGTAGTGAAAGATAGAAGAGAATTGGGAGAAGAGTGGAAGTCATAATAGGAACAATACAGGTCCCTACTGCCTGTTAAATTAGGTGTCCATGTAGAATCCAAAACACTCCTGGAAATGGTTATTCTCTGCTTCCATGAAGCCCAGATGTGAGGCCTTGTAACTAACCTTTTGATTGCCGTGAGGTTGTGAAGCAAATGAAGAGAAAGCATTGTTCCCCTGCCAGGAAACACAGGAACTTTTGGGGTTTCTTTTCTAGTTGTAACCACCATTTCACTCTATGGAACAAACATTCCTTTCACAGCAAAAATTTTCAACTTACTGGGTTATTTCAAACACATCAAATAGCATAAAACATTCATTCAACTCTGGCAACATTCACAGACCCATTTTTGTATATAAGGAAACAGGCTCTTCATTCCCAAAACATGATGTTTTCAAAATGTAGTAGCTCCCAAGGTCAAGGTTTTGGGAGGAGTCAGTCCAACCTCATTGAGATTGCCAGGGCCAGTGCAAGCCCAGTTTTCCTGCCCGCTGCCCCCTCACCTATAGGTTCTAATGTTTGGGTGCAGGAGACAGACCTAGTATCTACCCTTAACTCTAATTGCACATATCTTATCTTCTCTTACAGTAGAGGCATGCAGTTTACTGACTCCTTCACTATATCTAAGGGATGAATTAATAATTAAGTCAAATTATTCTTTTTTTAAGATTATATTTTTAAATAATCTGTACACCCAGTGTGGGGCTTGAATTTAACAATCTGGGATCAAGAATTGTATGCTCGGGGGTGTCTGGGTAGCTCAGAGGGTTAAAGCCTCTGCTTTCTATTCAGGTCATGATCTCAAGGTCTTGGGATTGAGCCCTGCATCGTGCTCTCTGCTCAGCAGAGAACCTGCTTCCTCCTCTCTCTCTGCCTGCCTCTCCGTCTACTTGTGATCTCTGTCAAATAAATAAATAAAATCTTTAAAAAAAAAAAAAAAGAATTGTATGCTCTACTGACTGAGCCAGCCTGGCACCCCAAATTCCTTTTTTTTTTTTTAAGGTAAACTTTTTGCCCAGAGTGTCTGGGTGGCTGAGTTGGTTCAGTATCTGCCTTCAGCTCAGGTCATGATCCTAGAGTCCTGGGTCAGGGCCCCACGAGGGGCTCTCTGCTCAGTGGGGAACCTGTTTCTCCTTCTCCCTCTGCCGCTTCCCCTGCGTGTGCTCTCTTGCCTCCCCCCTCAAATAAATGGATAAATCTTTAAAAAAAAAAAAAGGTAAACTCTATGCCCAATGTGGGGTTTTAACTCATGACCCCAAGATTAAGAGTCACATGCTCTACTGATTGGAGCCAGCCAGGCACACCTAAGTCAAATGATTCTTTAGTTTTATTAGTGTATTTTTATAGAAAAGTATTATTGAAAGCTTTAAAAGTGAGAAATCATGATCACTACATAACCAGACTTACTTGGAGTATAGTTTCCAATGCTGAGCCTCTCCTGGATGTCCATGGTTGGTAGAGCAGGTGTTTCAGATTCTTGAAAAAACTCAAAGCAGTGGTGCCTGGGTGACTCAGTCAGTTAAGTATCTGCCTTCAGTTCAAGTCATGGTCCCAGGGACCTGGGGTCCTGGGGTCCTGGGGATCAAGCTCTGCATTGGGCTCCCTGCTTAGCAGGGAGTCTGTTTGTCTCCCTCTGCCCTGCTCATGCTCTCTCTCTTGGTCTCTCAAATAAATAAATAAATAAATAAATAAATAAAATCTTAAAAAAAGAAAAAAGGAAAAGAAAAAAGAAAGAAAAAGTTCAAGAAGCCTATTTGGTCTGTGTAGGCCTCCTGACTAAAATACTAGAAGCCCAGGGCTTTTATACATTTTGCCCTGGCCTGGGGAGAATGTCCCAAGGCTAAGTCATGGGACTGTGGTACAGCCAGAATTTGGGGCAACTGCAACCCCCTACCCCAACCAGCTTGCTTCTGCTAGCCTCCTTTGTCTTCAAACCACTCTTATGCACACTTCCTAAGAAATAGCAGACTTGGGGTGCCTGGGTTGCTCAGTGGGTTAAGCCTCTGCCTTTGGCTCAGGTCATGATCTCAGGGTCCTGGGATCGAGCCCCCCATCAGGTTCTCTGCTCAACAGGGAGCCTGCTTCCCCCCTCCTCCTCTCTGCCTGCCTCTCTGCCTACTTGTGATTTCTCTCCCTCTTTCTGTCAAATAAATAAATAAATAAAATTTTTAAAAAAGAAAAAAAAAAAAAAAGCAGACTTGCCATGCTCTCTAGACCATGGCTAGACTTCTCTAATGGGGCTTATTTCTGGGGAGTCTCAAGCTTCCCAAGTATGAGACACATAACACTGAGAGAAAAATAGAGTTTCTGCTAAAATGTTAGCAAACCACAGAGTAAACAGTGAGTCTTAAATTCTCTTTTCTGACATCTTCAAGTATCTGGCCCTTCTCCACTGGCTCCTACCTCGTAGCCTCAGCCATCCTCCACTCCTGTCTCTCTTGTCATATAAGAGCCCCTTGAGAACTCTGGTTCTGTTTCTCCCTGTTTTACATTCTCATAGCCCTATCCTTCCCAGACATCCATGACACCAGGTTCTCCCTGGCCCTTTGCTGTCAGTCCTCTTCTGTCTACCCCTTCAGTATTAGTGTTCCCTAAGTTCTTCCCTCTGATCCCTCATATTTATAGGTACACACACACACACCCTGAAACCTAGGAGTCATCTGTGCCTAGGTCCTTCTCCTCAAACCCAGATCCAGTCAGCCAACTAAGCCCTAGCAGTATGACCTTAATACGCATTTTTTCTCCAATCCCATTATTTTCCATTAAAGTCCAAAGTCCTGATTGTGATTTCCAAAGCCCTTTATGATTTTAAGTCTCCCTCCTCTTCTGGTCTTGTCACTCGCACTTCACCCCACCACTAAACATTCCAGCAAAACTGTGCTATTCCTTTCATCTGAGATGGCTGTTTTCTTGCCTTTGCTTTTCTTTCCCTACTCCTTTCTTCATCTGGTTCATTTCTATCTCCTACTCATTAATGCCTCAGCTTTCTTTGGAGAATTCTTCCCTGATTCCCCAGGGTAGAATAGGTACTTCTGTTCTGTGTACAGACAACACTATGTACAAACCTCTGTTGTAGCACTTGGCATATTATTAAACATTATCTGTTTATTCATTTGCCTTATATGCTGGCTCTTCACCAGTAGAGATCATAGTATCTTTGTATCTGCAAGTACCTAGAATATAAATGGCCCTAAAATTTAGTACCAGAACTGAATTGGTGACTGAGACTCTTTTTTTTTTAATTAAAATTTTATTTATTTATTTATTAGCACAAGAGAGAGAGAGCAGAGAGCTGCAGGGAGCAGCAGGTAGAGGCAGAGTGCTCCCCACTGAGCAAGGAGCCTGATGTGGGAGTCGAACCTGGGCCCAGGGATAATGACCGGAGCCGAAGACAGACGATTAACTAACTGAGCCACCCAGATGTCCCATGACTGAGACTCTTTCATCTCCTTTTTAAAATACTGTCATCTTCTTTTCTCTTCCTGGGCTCAGCATTCTCAGTCCCCAGTGCTTTTTCTTGCTTGCTGCTTCCTGCTAGTGTGTCTCTTTCTCTATCCAGAGGCAATGACTGCTTCGGTGACTCCAATATTTCCTTCTTGCAGAGCACTTGTTGAGCAGAAGGTTGGTAATCAGAAAGTATCCGTGCCATTTTCTGAAGAAGGGCTTCAAATGTGTGTAGAGCCCTGGAGACAGGATGAAACTAGCACCAGCCTTCCAAGTACCTGCTTTACAAGACAGCAGTCCCACAGCTGCCTAAGTTCTGATGTGTTGTTAATCTCTTGACTTTATCTGATGTCTCTAAGAAGGGTTTGGGTATAAGAAATGACAAGTACATTTTAGTGCCAACCACCTTCAAGGCATGATTTTGAATATATTACTTTAGATAAACTGGTTCTTCAATTTTAAAATGGGAATGATATTTACCTTATTTTTAGAGGAGGATTAAATGAGGTAATATATACAAACCACCAAGCACCATAGCTGTACATATTGTTAGTAACAGGTATTGGAGCAATATTAACTAAATGATCTGCTGAATTCCAAAAGAACCACACCTGGTCTGCATTGTTATGAACAACTCCCTGCCTTGGCCTAGCCAGAGCTCTTAGCAGACCTGCCTCCCTGACATAAGCTTTGGGTCCTCTCCCCTCTTTCCTCCCCCACCAAATCATTGTCCTCTCTTGGCACTAAAAGTATAAAACCAGGTTAAGGTGGAGGCAGAGGGCTGTTTGAAATGTTGTCTGGGGCTGGTATGGGTGCAGAGGGGGTGGCCTAGAGCCTTGAGGCCTAGAGCCTATTCAAAGTGTGGACCCTATTCAGAGCATTGGTATCACTTGGGAGCTGGTATGAAATATAGCCACTTAAGCACCATTCAGATCTACTAAACTGGAATCTGCATTTAAACAGTATCCCCAGGGCGCCTGGGTGGCTCAGTGGGTTAAGCCGCTGCCTTCGGCTCAGGTCATGATCTCAGGGTCCTGGGATTGAGTCCCGCATCAGGCTCTCTGCTCAGCGGGGAGCCTGCTTCCTCCTCTCTCTCTCTCTGCCTGCCTCTCTGCCTACTTGTGATTTCTCTCTGTCAAATAAATAAATAAAAATATTTAAAATAAATAAATAAATAAATAAATAAATAAATAAATAAATAAATAAACAGTATCCCCAGGTGATTAAGAAGCAGTATCCTACAGGCACACAGAAAAGTTCAGCAGGTGTGGAGGTACATAGACTATGTCAGAACTCTGTAGACGAGATGAAGGCTACACAGGTGGGGAGGAGCTGTGAGGGAGTATAGTCAGAGCAAAGGAGGTGTTCCTCAGAGGTATGGGCTATGGAACTGTAGGGGGCTCTTTGGGTAAGTATTGGTTATGTATTGTTTCAGGGCCCCTTCCTGTAGATGCCCCAGGGGTGAGATTATACCTTTGAGTTAGCTGGGCATTGCCACTGCACCAGCCAGAGTGACAGAGGAGTAGAGAAAGGCTCTCTTCCACCATAAGCCTGGGGAGACCTTCCAACAGGGACCCCAGGACCATCTAGTTCAGCAGATAAGTACTATTTACCTAAAAAGATGCATAACCAGCAACCAGCTGGCTTCACAGCTGAGAACTTGCCTCGAGTTTGTGCTGGGCTAGATTCTTCCCTCCCCCTACTCTTCCTTCACTAACTGGCAAGTCTCTCTCTCTCTCTCTCTCCCCCCCCCAACACACACACGCGCACGCGCGCGCGCGCGCATGCAATGCTGATTTAACAGAAACTCAGAGCTTTAGGAGCCTTTGTAGAGTTAAACCTGTCTTTCTCCTCTCTGACCTCCTTCTCTGGGCTGGGCTCTGAGCCTCCAGGAGCCTTTAACATGAACATCTCCGCTGCACAAAGCATGCCCCATAAGAGTGATGGCAGGCCCCAGACTTGGCTGGAAGCAGCAAGAATTTGTTTTACCAGAGCCACCATATCTCCCTCTTAAGCACCCTTATGACTCTGAATCTCTTTTTGGTTTCCCAATAGAAACACCTCCCAGCCATCCACCTAGAGCCTCTTGACCTTTCTCTGTGGGAGAGTTGTTTGTGCATCTCAGTAGTAAAGGAAAGGACCTATTGTACTTGCCTCCACCCCCAGAAACAGAGTAGGCTAAATGCCTGGTAGCATCAGCAATAACTAAAAGTCGTTAGAATAGAGTCCTAACCCTAAGCCTCAACTGTCATTGTTCTTTGCCAGCCACCCAATAGGTGAGCCTCTGGTTTCACCAGGTTTCTGTCCAGGCCCAACCCTCTATGTTAGAGAGGATAACAAACCATCACCACCATCACTCTCTCCTCTGTGCTTCTACTACCCTTCATGCATTCCTGACTCTCATGCTCCTCTTGCTGCCTTAAATGGGCCATTCTGTGTTCCTGTCTTCTTTTTACAGTTAGACTAAGTCTTCTTGGCAAGAATCTGGTCTTGGTATTTTTTCCTCCCCAAAGTACATTGTTCCCTGCCTGCCAGATGTTGGTATTCAATGACTATCGAGGTTTTTTAACAAGTGGTGAGCTCATTGATATTTAATTATTGGGATGACAAAAAGGAAAGAAGATGAGACAGCTCTGTCCAAGGAGCTAAGCTTTAGAGATGCAAGCTGTCTTTGTGAGCAAAAGTGCTTGCCAGGCATAATGAAGGTTGAAGAGTTAGAAGAGGCTGAAAGGTGAGGAAGAGGTAGGAAATTACACAGAAGGGAGAAGCTGTTTGATACCAGCCCTCTGAGTCCTTTGTTCATTGCAAACAGGTAGCTTTTACTCTTCCATGTCCAGAGGAGAAGAATCAGAAATGGCAATTGTGTGAAGACATCCCATAGACTGCCAGATTATTACTTTGTTTTCTTGGAAAATAAGGAGTCCAAAAGATTCATGAACCAGGACAGGCTCAGGCCCTTGAGTGATTGAAACTTACCAAAAACTCTCCAGTGAGATTTGGGGCCAAGATCCAGGTGAAGATCCACAAGTCAGTCTGGCCTAGACCAAATGTTAATGTTTGTTGACATTCTTCCTGCATCAACTTCCTACCATATGTGGGGCTGAAGGACCATCTCAAGGACTCTCCAACCAAATGCCCTCTATTGATTCCTGGGCAGCCTCTTTCCTCAGTGTTCTGTACTTCCGTCCTTACCTTGGGATACTAGAATTCATATCCTGGAAGGAAACTGAAAGATCCTTCGGACATGATTCCTAAAGCTTTGTTAGCCCAATATCTGGTTCCCTTCTTGCCCTCCTCTGGGCCCTACATAAGCAGAAGGACCCCAGAAACTCAACCCAGAATCCCTTGACCCCTCCAGCTCCCTTGATCTTAGAATAATTTCTCCCTCCTCTCATAGGCTTCATCTCCAAAGTCTGTGTTAGCTGAAACTGAAACAAAAAAGAAAGAGAGAGAATAAAGAAAATAAAGAGAGAGAAGGGACTGCCTTCTATCCACTGCCCACCCTCACACATTTTCTTCTTCTGCCTCAGGCCCTACCAGTCCATTTTCTTACCTTTTTTTCATAATGTAAAATTTGCCATTTTAACCATTGTTGATCTATTTTTAAAGAACTTTACGCCTTCACCCCTTTTGCCATTAAGTGAGATAGTCTTCTCTATAGAGGTGGAAATGGGGGCCAAGGGAGGTAGGCAGGATAGGGAGCTTGGAAACCCTCTAGGTCACAAGACTGTATCGGCCAAGACCTGTGTCTCTAGCTAGTCCAAAATAAGGCAGAAGACTCTTGAACATCTGGTTCAGGGTACAAACTTAAGGATAGGGATGAAAGTCACAGGGGCTGGGCCAGGCCAGGTCTCCCAGAAGAACTAAGGTTCCTTAATTCCTGGCTCTGGCTTCTGCCTCTTGGGTTATGAGGCTTGTCCCCTAGGCCTTTATGTCCCCTAGGCTTCCCTCAAGACAAGCTGCTACAGTGGGTGTCCCTGAGTTGAGGTATTTGTCCTATCCCCCAAAGAAAGGCTTTTTAGTCATAGGGTTCCAGGTGAGTAGGAATGGGAATGAATAGCAGAACATCAATCTGGGACAGGCAATCCATACCATAAAGGAAGCAGAGCAGTATTCTAAATCTTTTTTTTTTAATTTATTTATTTTCAGAAAAACAGTATTCATTATTTTTTCACCACACCCAGTGCTCCATGCAATCCGTGCCCTCTATAATACCCACCATCTGGTACCCCAACCTCCCACCCCCCTGCCACTTCAAACCCCTGAGATTGTTTTTCAGAGTCCATAGTCTCTCATGATTCACCTCTTCTTCCAATTTACCCCAACTCCCTTCTCCTCTCTAACACCCCTTGTACTCCATGATATTTGTTATGCTCCACAGATAAGTGAAACCATATGATAATTGACTCTCTCTGCTTGACTTATTTCACTCAGCATAATCTCTTCGAGTCCTGTCCATGTTGCTACAAAAGTTGGGTATTCATCCTTTCTGATGGAGGCATAATACTCCATACTGTATATGGACCACATTTTCCTTATCCATTCATCCGTTGAAGGGCATCTTGGTTCTTTCCACAGTTTGGCGACCGTGGCCATTGCTGCTATAAACATTGGGGTACAGATGGCCCTTCTTTTCATGACATCTGTATCTTTGGGGTAAATACCCAGGAGTGCGATGACAGGGTTATAGGGAAGTTCTATTTTTTTTTTAAGATTTTATTTATTTATTTGTCATAGAGAGAGAAGCGAGAGCAAGCACAGGCAGACTGAGTGGCAGGCAGAGGCAGAGGGAGAAGCAGGCTTCCCGCCAAGCAAGGAGCCCGATGTGGGACTCGATCCCAGGACGCTGGGATCATGACCTGAGCCGAAGGCAGCTGCTTAACCAACTGAGCCACCCAGGCGTCCCGGGGAAGTTCTATTTTTAATTCTAAATCTTTTTTAAAACTCACTGACCCTTTGTCTCCCCATTTAAAAAAATGAATTTAGTCCTTTACCATCCCAGTATGAGCTTCATCTCTCTCACCATTCTTTTTTTTCCCCTGAGTAGTTTCTGAGTAGCTATATTTTAAAAGATTTTATTTATTTATTTGACAGAGAGAGACACAGTGAGAGAGGGAACACAAACAGGGGGAGTGGAGAGGGAGAAGCAGACTTCCCACCAAGCAAGGAGCCTGACACGGGTCTTGATCCCAGGACCCGGGAATCATGACCTAAGCCTAAGGCAGACCCTTAAGGACTGAGCTATCCAGGCGCCCCTGAGTAGCTATTTTTGAAAACTAAGTAATGGACAAGGGAGTAGTAGCTTCTACTCTCACTGGGATAACTCCAGAACCATTTTGGTTCTGGACTTCTCCTATCCCAGGTCTGAAAGCAAGGGATACTCATTCTGTGAAGTTTGCATCCTAGCTCTGCATTAGTCACGGATCCTACAGCTGATGTGTTAGCACGGGTCAAGGACCAGCTGAAGCATGGTGGCCAGACACCAGGCAGTACTGTCCCCATTTAGAATTTTTCCCAAACTTCAGTGTAACAAAGTCTTCTCTTCTTTTGTTCTTAATTGGTGGCCTCAAGTCAGGCATATTTTGTCTAGCAGGTGATGCCCAGAGGGAAATCTTTTCTTTGAAAGAGGATTTCCCAGAGGCCATCAGATAAATAAGGAGGCACAGTTCTCTTGCAAGATGATAGATAGATGTGATGACCTGAAATCCCCTGGCACACAGTGAGAAATAAAATATTAAAAACCAGCTATAACCCTCAGTAATGACTGGAGGCATTGTAAATTGGAACAATCCTTTGGGAAAGCAGTTTGGGAATATGTATCAAGAATCTTAAAAGCACTCCTGCTTTTTGACCTTATACTTCTACTTTAAGAAATTATCCTAGGGAGGGGCGCCTGGGTGGCTCAGTGGGTTAAGCCGCTGCCTTCGGCTCAGGTCATGATCTCGGGGTCCTGGGATCGAGTCCCACATCGGGCTCTCTGCTCAGCAGGGAGCCTGCTTCCTCCTCTCTCTCTCTGCCTGCCTCTCTGCCTACTTGTAATCTCTCTCTGTCAAATAAATAAATAAAATCTTTAAAAAAAAAAAAAAAAAAGAAAGAAAGAAATTATCCTAGGGGCACCTGGGTGGCTCAGTCTGTTTTGCGGCTGACTTGGTTTTGGCTCAGATCATGATCCTGGGGTCATGGGATTGAGCCCCACATCAGGCTCCACACTCAGTACAGAGTCTGTTTGAGATTCTCTCTCTTCCTCTCCCTTTGCCCCTCCCTCTACTCGCTCTCTCTCTCTCTCTCTCTAAAGTGGATAAGATAAAATCTTTTATTTTAAATGCAAATACATATGGATTTCATCATAGCGCTATTTATAATAGTGAAAAATGATAAGCAACCTGAATGTCCAAAATAAGTGAATGGTTAAAAAGTTATTGTACCAAAAAAAAAGTTATTGTACATCCCCTCTATGGATATTATGCAGCCATTAAACTAATGATTTCAAAAACCATATAAAAATATGGAGAGTTGATTATATTCTATTACTGATTTTTAAAAATCCAGAATATAAGGGGTGCCTGGGTGGCTCAGTCAGTTAAGCATCCAACTCTTGATTTTGGATCAAGTTTTGATCTTGGGGTCATGAGCCTGCTTAAGATTCTCTCTCTTCGGGGCGCCTGGGTGGCTCAGTGGGTTAAAGCCTCTGCCTTCGGCTCGGGTCATGATCCCAGGGTCCTGGGATCGAGCCCCGCATCTGGCTCTCTGCTCCGCAGGGAGCCTGCTTCCTCCTCTCTCTCTGTCTGCCTCTCTGCCTAGTTTCTCTCTGTTAAATAAATAAAATAAAATAAAAAATTATTAAAAAAAAAAAAAAAGATTCTCTCTCTTCCTCTCCCTCTGCCCCTCCACTTATATTCTCTCTCTGTCTCTCTCAAAAAATAAAAATAAAAATTAATAATATAAGATACAGTTTGTTTTTGTTTATTTTTATTTATTTATTTGAGAGAGTAAGTGAGAGAGGAGGAGTTGGGGGAGGAGCAGAGGGAGAGGGAGAAGCAGACTCCCTGCTCAGCAGGGAGCCACACACAGAGATCAGTCTCAGGACCCTGAGATCATGACCCGAGTTGAAGGCGGATGCCTGACCAACTGAGCCATCCAGGTACCCCAATTTGTTTTTCTTTTAATGTTGTTCTGGTATGTGTATTAGTTGGCACTCTGGTTATAGTAACAAATTTCAACTCAAGCTATTGTAAGTTAAAAAGGAAACTAGCTATAAGGACACTAGGATTTCTCATAGTATTCAAGGACAGGTGTTCCCTTCAAGCCTTAGAAGGGTAGAGCAAGTTCTGGAACCAGAGTCTAGGAAGGACTTTCTGTTATCTCTTGTGTCTGCTTCTTTCTGAACATCAGCTTTATTCTTGTCTCCCTGCCCAGTGGCTTTCTCTGGTACCTAACCTACAGTCTTGAGCTTTACATCTCCTCTTAGTCCTCCTTCATATTCTGGGGGAAACTCTGTTTGGCTCCATCTGATTGAAGCAAAATGGGACCACACTGAACCAACATGGTACATGGAGCCCACCCTGTAATCATGAAGAGAGACACCAGCTCCTAGAGAGGGAAATCCAAGTGCTACTACTATGCTATACACACAAGACTTAAATACACTAGAACATTAACAGAGCTTGTCCTGAGGTAGTGAAACTAAAGATGAATTTTTTAAAATTTTAGCATGTATTACTTTATAATAGAAAAATCCAAGGGCACCTGGGTGGCTCAGTCTGTTAGGCATCTGCCTTCAGCTCAGGTCATGATCTCAGGGTCCTGGGGTCAAGACCTATATTGGGCTCCCTGCTCAACAGGGAGCCTGCTTCTCCCTCTCCCTGACCCCTTCCCCCAGCTCGTGCTTTCTTGCATGTGCTCTCCCTCTCTTCTTGCTCAAATAAATAAATAAATTCTTTTTTTTTTTTTAAGAAAAATCTATTAAACTTGTCATGGCTATTGTTGTTTTTAGGCCTGGGGTCAGCAGAACACTTCTGCATTTTTGTTCTCCCAACAACAGCCACTACAAAGATACTAAAGCCTGGTGGTGCTTGTTTTGGGAATGAATTCCATCAAGCTGTTTAAGGAGACAGAAAATTTTCAGTTAATCACAGGACCAATTTGAGTTCTCACTCTCTAGCTATAGCATAAAAATCTTTTCTCCTTCTTTGTGGTTAATTTACTTTGCCCCCAAATGCCTCTGCAGAATTGTGGTGTGTATAAAGAAAGAATACTTTCTTGCTTTGCATGCAACCACCAGTAGCTACTCCAGAGATGGAAAGAGAGTGGACACTCAGTGTATTGGCTTTATTTGAATTGAGCCTTCTTTGGTGAAAAACCTAGGAAATTAAGGAGATTTAGACTAATAAGAGAGGCCTCTCTGAACTAGGCAGGATCTTCTGCCCCTCTTGGAAAATTTAGGCTTCATAGATTTTTTTTTCAGTCCTCTTCCCCTCTTTGTAAAAGCCACTAGCAGCATTTGGAAAGATGGTCTCTCTTATGTTTCCTTGATCTTCCCCCAAAGACCTTACACTTGTGAAAGGTATTTGTCCTTCTTCATAAGCGGGCCCCATAAAGGTCTTATTAGGTCCCCAAAAGATAGAAGTCCTAGGCAATTGCCTGGTAATGCAGGCAGCTCCTGGAGAAAGGGAGATGGGGAGTTAAGGTGGGAGCTGCCCAAAACTCATACTTAGGAAATAGGACTCAGGACTTAAGGTCATACCACAAGAGCTTTTATTGGTTACATGATTCTCATGTTGAGGTATGGAGTCAGAAACAGATGGGAATGCCTTTTAGGCTGAATAAACAGCCATCGGCAGGGAAATAGAGAGGTCTAGCCAATGCCTACGTTGCTACTGAATATTCTTAGATGGGAGATTAGGTTTCTGTCCAGCCATGGACATTGGAAATAAAGACATTGAGTTGTATTTTCTGTATCTCTCTCTAAAATATGGTATCTAAACCTCTTTATTTCTACCCACTGGCAAGAGACATTTTGGGTAGTGGCATAACCTTGAAAATAGGAGACCCGAGGTAGTTTCTGAGCTGACCTCTGGACAAATTGTGACAGAAACAAGAGTTGGTCTTTGATGCCTTATCTTGCTGTACCCACGTGTCAGAGAGTGGCCTGAGCTCCAGGTCTTCCCTGCTCTCCTGTTTCTGTATCAGTGTTATCTTTATTCCTGGCTCTGTTCCTGCTCTAAGTTTGCCCTGCTTCCTGCTTCCACCCAAGGGAACTGAACAGGGTACAGACAGGACTGTTCCAGAGGTAGCCTTTTGCAATTCAGAACTGCCTCTGCCAACTCCCTCATAAACCTAGAGGAAAATTCGGTGTTTGGTGAAGAAAGCTTAGATAATGTTGGTACAAACACTTTGCCTCTTCATACTTCATTCTGAATCCATTTAAATTTCTGTTTTTCTGAGAATTAGTGCTTGGAGGTAAGGACAGAGGTTACCTTTCTTGTGGGAAAGCTAAAACTGAATCATGTCTCTGGATCATTCATGTTCAGTCCACAAGGCAAGGCAAAATTATTCAGCACCACGGAGAGCGGGGGGGTTTTGTTTTTGGTTTTTTTTTCATCCTGGTCACAACATCAAGGGCACCTAGGTAAAAGATAAGGATTTGTAGTTTAGAAGCCCATCCAGTCTAATCTCCTTACTCTTCTGGCCAGTCACCAAGTACCCCTTTTTCCCCCCACACTCTTAGTACTCAACTTCTTCCTTTGCCTTACAAGGTATTTAGGAATAAACTCCTTTAACTTTCCACCTATCTTTCTGCCTCCATGTTCTCTGCATCCCCCACTCATCTTTACCCCCCTTCCATTTCAGTAGGGAACCTTACTTCTCTGGCCCAAGGCTCTGTTTCCATCTCCTCTTGAATCCTCCAGGACCATGCCCTATCAAACATCTCCTTTTTCTACCTGGCTTCTTTTGCCTCAGTCTAGGACATTGTCCAAGCGTTCTGTAGGACCAAAGAAATTTTTCGACTCCAAAGTTCCTTACAGTTAGAATTTCTTCTCAGTCTGGCTCCTTGAAAGAATATCTACATTAACTGTTTCTACTTTCTGTTTTTGTCTTCCCTCCTAAATCTTCTGTAATCTTTATTCTGTTCCTACTCTTCAACTAATACTGTATTTTCTGAGGCCACTTATGACTTCCTTATTTCTAAGTACTGTATTTATCTTCTGGGACTCATCTGGTTTTTTGACACCATTGTTAATTACTGGGAACTCCTTAAGGACGGGACTTTTTTTCTGTTTATCTTTATGACCCCCAGGCTTGTCACTGATAAATAAATGAAGGAAATACTGTGTATAGGAGTAAAGAGAGAAGGGAGGCAGAATGCCCCTTGGTCAGTCTCCTCCTCACCCTGTGGAGGGAGTACCTTTTCCACAGATACATCCCTACATGATACAGGCCCCAACCTGTGTGATACCAGGGCTGCAGCTGTGGGCAAGTCACTCCCAGGACATAATGTCCATGATTGTGTGGGCCTTAAGGAACCTATATTAATACCTTTATAACTAGCACAGATATATTGCTTAATATGTACTATAAAGTACTCATAGCTATTGACTTATATTAGCCTCACAAGAACCTTTCACGTAGGTATTAAAATGCATCCCATTTTACAGATAAGGAAACAGAAACTCAGATTACACAGCTAGTAAATGGAGGGGACAAGATTTACTTTTTAAAAAATGGGTTGGGGTGCCTGGGTGGCTCAGTGGATTAAAGCCTCTGCCTTCAGCTCAGGGTCCTGATCATGATCCCAGGTCATGATCCCAGGATCCTGGGATCGAGCCCCGCATCGGGCTCTCTGCTCAGCGGGGAGCCTGCTTCCTCCTCTCTCTCTGCCTGCCTCTCTGCCTACTTGTGATCTCTATCAAATAAATAAAATCTTTTTAAAAAATTAAAAAAATAAATTTAAAAAAAATGGGTTAATGAATTGAATTTGTTGAAGCTGATGATAAGTACCCAGGATCTCACTACATTATTTTCTCTTGCTTTTGTGTAATTTTAATAATTTCATAATAAAACATTTTTAAAGGATCAGATTGGATTAAATCAATGGATTTTTTTTAAAAGATTTTATTTATTTATTTGACAGAGAGAAATCACAAGTAGTCGGAGAGGCAGGCAGAGAGAGAGGGAAGCAGGCTCCCCGCTGAGCAGAGAGCCCGATGCGGGGCTCTATCCCAGGACCCTGAGATCATGACCTGAGCCGAAGGCAGCGGCTTAACCCACTGAGCCACCCAGGCGCCCCATCAATGGATTTTTTTTTTAAAGATTTTATTTTGGGGACATCTGGGTGGCTCAGTTGGTTAAGCAGCTGCCTTTGGCTCAGGTCATGATCCCGGCGTCCTGGGATCGAGTCCCACATCGGGTTGTTTGCTCAGCAGGGAGCCTGCTTCTCCCTCTGCCTTTGCCTGCCTCTCTGTCTGCCTGTGCTCACTCTCTCTGACAAATAAATAAATAAAACCTTAAAAAAAAAAAAGATTTTATTTTTAAGTAATGTTTACACCCAGCGTGGGGCTCAAACTCATAACCCCAAGACCAAGAATCACTCACTCTACTGACTAACCCAGCCAGGCACCTCAAATCAATGGATTTTTGTTTTGTTGTTATTGTCGTAGTTGCAACAAAATCCTTTCTCCAACCAAAATTTTGTAGAAAGGTTGGTGTATAAGTGAAATAAAAGAGGATCTCCAGGGGCGCCTGGGTGGCTCAGTGGATTAAGCCGCTGCCTTCGGCTCAGGTCATGATCTCAGTGTCCTGGGATCGAGCCCTGCATCGGGCTCTTTGCTCAGCAGGGAGCCTGCTTCTCTCTCTCTCTCTCTCTCTGTCTGACTCTCTGCCTACTTGTGATCTCTCTCTCTGTGTCAAATAAATAAATAAAATCTTAAAAAAAAAAAAAAAAGAGGATCTCCAGTCTCACTACTATTGCTTCCCTCTTGCACTCAGCCCCTTCCAAGGCACAGGGTTCAGGGAACACAGTTTAATGAAAATCACTGGACCAGACCAACTCCAAGGATTCTTCTGGCACTTTTGCCTTCGTCTAATTATATTGGCTTTGACTGGCCATTAGCCTATATATCCTGTCCCAGAAACACTGCAACTGGGTTATTAATCATTTCTGCAGTCTGTGGAGAATTTGTTTGAAGGGTTGCAGAAACATGGGTTGCTGTTAGAGATGCATTTCAATGTCTGTCTCTACTGAGTGTTTAATCTTGCTAATCCCCACTCTAGTTCCCGGATCTAGCTAACTCCTGTCAGATGTCCTTGGGGGACATTTTAAATTCTCCCTGATTTCTTGGAGCCAGACGTTTCCCTGTGCTTGGATTCTCTCTGATACTTAACATTCATGAATATTTCACATTTAACCTGATTACATTTCCATGCGATGGTCATGGTGCATTGGCTGTGTCTCTCAGGGAAGACATACAGGAAGCCCACAGTAAAGACTTGAATTTTTAGGCACAGTGCCAGAGATCTTTGTTGTTGCCATTAAGATGGTCTTCTATCATGGACAGTGACAGGGGAGATGCTAAATTGTGGGCTTTGCATGGGACTTCTCAAACCTGGGGCTCTGCACACTGGCTTATGACCCAGAGGAACTGGCAGTTTCTCTCAGGGACCAAAAGCCACCAAGACCTGCCCAGTGGCATTGAGGACCAAATGTGGGTCCTTGTGACCAGAATTGCTCAACAGCTTCCCAGCCCCCACTCAGACCGTATTCTTCCTGCATAGTTTCTGGCTCATGTTACCATTTCCACCCAGTACCTCCAGACTGAGAAGCAACTCTGATGAACTCATCTGTGCCGAGGAGGGAAGGGTTAGCCCCAAATGCCTGAGGAGCTTGTGTGTTTACAATCGCCCCCAGGGAAAGGACAGTGAGGCTTACATGGATGGATGGGGTGGAGGGTTCTAGAGAAGATGCATGATTGGGAAGGCCATAGATTTAGACGTCACCACGGTAAAAATGTTACTCTAAACTGTAGGAGACATCAGGGCTCCCCAAGGGGAGAGATGGGCTGAGGGCCAGAACCTGCTGAAGACACAAAGGGCCGTGGGAGGAGTAAAAAATGATGGTTAAAGAGGTAACATGAGCCAAGGATCACCGCGTCCTCAAAGCCAGAAGAGGAAACCATATCCAAATGGATATGGTATGTGTGACATCTGAGAAATGCTACAGAAAAAGTAATGTGACTAAGGAAATTGGAAAGGTGCCAGTGCTTCCCTGGTAGGATCCCACAGGCATGTTTATGGGCTTTACCCTCCGAGAAGTCATCCCTCAAGCTGCTTTGGGAGTGAGTCCTACCTGTGGCGGAAGGGGAAAGCCAGACCCCAGCTGTCAGGTCTTAATGTGCCCCACAGGTAGCACCTCAAGGCTGTTTTGGCCACAGAGAGTCATGTAAGGGCCCAGGTCTGCATGGGACAAATGCTATCCGTTAGGAGTCTCTCGGGAGGAACTGAGACAAGGAGGCAGAGAATAAAGGATTGGAGAGGATTGCAGCATGGGAAGCTGCCCAAGATGCACTGGGGCACTGCAGCACCCCACTTGTTCTGAGACATGCCCCCTACAGTCCCAGCCAAGGGGTGTGGTTCAGAGCAGAGGACAAGGGCCCAGGTTTTACCCTCAGAAACCCACAAACCACTGTGGCAACAGAGCCCACCCAGGGTCTTGTACTCTGGATGGCCTGAAGGAACACAGGCAAGGCCAGGATTTCCCTCCAAATATTCTAGACTTTTTCCTTTCCCCTTAATGGCAAGCATGTTTTCATCCCCACAGCCTCATTCTAAAGGGAACAGAAGCCACCATAATGGTTTTATCCCCTTCCCTTGCTGGGTCACTCAGATCCCTGACCTGACACTGTGGGGCCAATTCTGAAGCATTCTATGAGTCTGTCTGCTGTATGCACCTCCAGAGGCAGAACAGACACAGCCTTGAGTCTACTCTGCAGTTCTCAGAGCTTGGATTTACCATTCTTTAATCCTAGGCAGATGCCTAGAGTGGCCATGCCTGTGTCAGTGCTTGGTCATCAGTTTCTCAGGGACAATGTGCATGACTGCAGCCCCTTCCAACTGACTACAGTAAGGTGGACCAGTGCCCTGGGCCTTGTAGCAGAGGCTTGGAGTATTTTGGAGGAAACAGTGGTGCCTGATTACTGAGTAGCACAGGACTAACTGTTCCCCAGGTGATTTGCCATTATTCATGTTCTCACTTACCATACCCAGCCAACCTTTCAGGTGACACTCTTTAGGATTCATCTGTGAAATGAAGAAATTCTCATGAGAACTCTTTTGTCCATTGGCTATAGTCTTGAAGTCTGGTCTGGCTTGGCCAGTTAGTTCTCTGGATCCAGTGAAAGGGCCCGTCCAGTGCTAGGGGAAGCAGAAGGAGAACCCTGTCTTAGGGAGCATCTACTCTGACCTTAATCCAGACTTAAACTCACAGGAAACTAGAATGGCCTTTCCAAACAAGTATATATAGGAAGGCCCCTGAGGAACAGGGCAACTTGGGAGGTTGGACAAGGAGATCCTATGTATTTAAGGAATCACACAGTAGGCTTTCTGGGGGGAGACTGGCTCACACAGGTCTTTGAAGACAGACACCCAGGTGGGTGCAAGTGGGGCTGAGATCCGCAGCTCTTTTACCCAGTTCAGGGTCTTCTTCCAGCATGTATGGGTCTGCCCTTCTGTCTTTGAGTGGCCTGTATACTGCTGTGGGGGGAGTGTCCCCAGATGACTGGTGGGAAGATCAGCTTCAGGACTGAGAGCACCCCATATATTCACTACCTAATAACCTTCTGTCTCTGCTTTCTCCTCACAGGACCCAGCCGCCGCCTCCATCTCAGACGGGGACTGTGACGCCCGGGAGGGTGAGTCAGTAGCCATGAATTACAAACCATCCCCGCTCCAAGTGAAGCTGGGTGAGTGTGTCTGGGGGGTGAGGGAGATGTGGGGAGTGGACAAGGTGCTCTGGGCTGGGTCTGCAGTGAGGTGGCACAAATAAACCAACCCAGAGTAGATGATTGCAAGATGCAAGCCACCAAGTCATTGGCACTGCCAGACACCCTATCTCCTGCAAGGCAAAGAGGGAAGTTATAGTTCTCTGCAGGACCCAAAGCTCTAGGAAGCCTTTCTGAGGCCAAGAAGAGTCCAGGTGTTCCAGGGGATATCTTCAGGGATAAAACCATGGAACCCCAGAGAGAGGGTTGGAAGTCCCATCAAACACTGGGCCAGGCTTGAAGGAAACTGCCTTAGAGGTAGGTGTCAGTCATTCTGTTTGAGGGGCAGAAAGGATCCCCAAACCTAGAAGCTGAGATCCTCTCCCTATTCCTTCCTCACCCATCTAGAGATATCAGGGCCCGGTTGGCTTTTGTTTTGAGGAGCTTTCCCTTGGTTTTTTAGTAAGCCCAAATATCTCCCCACCCCCTTTCCAGGGACACCTTTACTTTGGGGGGTTTTTTCACGCCCATTCCAAAGTCAGTCGGAAGCTGCGTGCTTCTTTAAAGCCACTTGGCTCCCAGCCGCTGCCCATAGCTCCCACAGCTGCTTTTCTCACTTCACCCTCTGCCAGACATTGCCCTTCTCCCTTCAGGGTCAAGATTTCACTCACCAAAGGCCGCCGCATATACCAGACTTACTAAATTTTGGTTTCATGAAGAATTACAGCACAGTGCATCCAGGAAACAGTTACAATTAAATATAACTCATGACTGTCCTTCAAAACTCCTCTGCCATCCCTGTGACTCTCTTGGCCATTTTCTTCTCAGACTCTGACTGCCCACTAAATACTAGACCCCTCCTCTTTGGATCCTTTTTCCATCTGTTGTAAAACCTTTTCCTTCTGTAGCTGCTGGAGCTCCTCTTCACAGAATCCTATTCTTTTATTCAGTTTTTCTGTTTTGTTTTTTTTCTTTTCTTGTGGTGTATGTGGAGGGGGGGTGTTTTTGTTTTGTTTTGTTTTGTTTTGTTTTGTGTTTATCTTGCTTCTCTCATTCCAGACCACATCCAGGGATCTCCTCAGGCTGTTTTTCTAAACAAGAGAGCAGTTCTCTCAGTGGATTTGTTCATCTTCCCAAGACACCAGACTCAAACCACAGCCAGTTTTATTTGTTATTGTTTAACAATACAAGTATTTTAGCAAGTGTAACTTTCTATTCCTCCCTCTACATATTCTCCTCCCCAGGGATAACCATTTTAAGCTTTTCTTAGTTTTTCTTGTTTTATTTTATATTTTAACATCAGGAGTATCATACTGTACACATTTTCTGAAACTTTGTTTTTGTTTTTGTTTTCCATTTAATGCCTTGGAGCCCCTGGCAATGTCAATTTATAAAGAATGACTTCACACTTTTAAATGGTTGCATAGTAGTCCATAGTTTGGTTTTGCCAGTTTATTGTTTGCAATTTTTTCACTATTTCAAACAATTCCAACATGCTTTTGAAATAACACTTTCTTTCCTCCTCGTTACATTACCACCAAAGCTCCTCATGAAATCTCAGAACCTTGTCCCAGTTGCACCAAGGAAAATCACCACTGGGAACTTTCAGGCAAATTGCACCCCCTAGAGTCTTAGAATGGTAATGGCAGCTGCTGCCCCCTGGAAAGAAGCTGGAAAATACTGGAGTCAGAGGAGGAGCAGTGGCAAAGACCGAGGGTCAGAGACTGAGAGATGAGAAACTAAGAGACATGGAGGTCAGGGGAAATTTCAGAGTCACAGTAGCTGGAAAGTCCCATTCCATCATGCCTTTCTGGAGCTAGTGGTTATTTTATGAAAGCTTTCCCCTAGCATCCATCTCTACCCAGCAGTCCCTTTTCCCACACCTGGGCTTAAGATGAGTAGGAAAGGGGAGGCAGGCCCCCTCTAGAGCCCAGGCAGCTACTTGACAGCTACTACCAGACAGTGGGTCACCTGGTAGCCAGCCCCACAGATCTGGTAGACTCTAAAGCCTTGGAGAACTCAAAGGCTAGCACAAGAGTAGCAGCTCCCCAGCCTCTTGCTCTTTACCCTGCCAGCCCCATTCTTCTCCTCCCACACCACAACTTCAGTAACTCCTATGGCTTCTGCTTAATCCCAAGTTCCTTTGTCTGGCATTCAAGGCCTTCAAGCTCTGAGTCTATAACCAGAGGGAGCCCCCAAACCCTTAACACAGGACCTAAGACATAATGGTGAATGGTAAATAAATGAATGACTGAATAAACATATCCTATTTGTCTAATATTTGACCTCCCTCCAGCTTCACCCCTCCATCCCATCTGGATCCATACTTATTTTGCTTACTTATATATGTGTTTTTGTATATGCTGTCCCTCCTTCCTAGAATCCCCTCCTCTCTCTGGCTCACAGTATCACATCCAAGGAACCCTGACTTCTCCATCCTTCTGCTTCCTCACTCCTTCCCCAGCCTTTCTCTGGAATCGAGTATACACTAACTGCCCCCCATAGGAGTACAGCTTCTGGAAGACAGGGGTCATCCTCTTCCTATTGCCTCTTACTATCTGCCTCAGGTTGTACAGGACCAAGTACTGTCTCCACCAAGAACCAGGGTTATCCTGGAATCCCTGCCTCGGTTCCTAGAGAAGCAAGGGGTTTCACAGCGGAGGCCCAGCCCAGTCAGTCCTGAGCAGTAAGGTAGGGTGGCCCTGGAAGCAGGACACAGCTTCCTTCCCATGTTCTCCTGCAGAGAAGCAGCGGGAGCTGGCCCGGAAGGGCTCCCTGAAGAATGGCAGCATGGGTAGCCCCGTCAACCAGCAACCCAAGAAGAACAATGTCATGGCCCGGACAAGGTAGAGGTTCCCCTACCCCACCCAGACCCTGTCAGTCAACATCTATTTCCACTGGTCCTATGCCTCTCCTTCTTCCCTCCCTCCTCAGGCCCAGCTCCTTTGTGAGAGGAGAGTCTCAACAGGATCCAAGGGGCAGGGGGAAGTGGTGGGTCAGGCCCGATCCAGGTCCTCACCAGGCTATGTGCTCCAGTTGCCAATCCAATCCCCTAAATTTTCTACCCAGGCTTGTCGTCCCCAATAAAGGCTACTCCTCGCTTGACCAGAGCCCAGATGAGAAGCCACTGGTAGCCCTTGACACGGACAGGTGTGTACAGGGATGCTGGGGCAGCCGGGCAAGCCACAGGAACCTTTATGAACGTATAAGTGGGCTATATGAGCCACACTTGCTATATTGTCAGAACTGGGATATGGGTGTTCCTCAGACAGCCAGGAGCTCTCCAAGGATGAATCCCCCGGGAATGGAATTTTTTTTATCTGGCAGTAGGAAAGGAGCAGAGAGAGGAAAAGGGGACTGGCACAGTCTGATGCTGTCCTGAGACGACTGATGCAATTGCTGCCCCTTGACTGGGCCCTGATTTAATGTCCAACATCCTGCTCCTTCTAAGGGAGGAGCCCTGCTGCTGGCAATGCACCTGGCTACACTTGAACTTTGGGGAAACCCAACAAGTCAGGGGGATTTGAGCCTAGAAAAGAGGTGAGCGGAATCGGGGTGAGGCATGTAACAGGCGTTTAGAAGGTTACAGGGGGCAGTTTCATTTAGAAGGGCAGGGCTAGGGGAGCTGGGCATTTGTACAGCAGGCACAATCTTTTATTTAGATCTGCTGTTTACTTGGAAGTGTGGGGGAGGGGAGGTATGGACTGATGGGATGGGGTACAGGGAGTTTTCCATTTAATATCAGGGAATCACTTCTCTGTCTTTTCTTCCACCATCAGCGATGACGACTTTGATATGTCCAGATATTCCTCCTCTGGCTACTCCTCGGCGGAGGTGAGGCCCCACTCTTTAGGACCCTAGATGTACCTGAGCAGGACCACATCCGTCCAGGAAAAGGGGTGGGGCACCACATCACACCCTGAGAGGAGCAATGGGCAAAGCTAGGTGGAGCCCTGTAGGGACTGGACATAATGGGGTAGGGCCTGGGATGGAACAGTGTCAGAGAGAACCCAGAGGCTGTCAGACACTGGCCTAAAGTGTAGGGAGCCCAGTTTTAGGGGTGAGGCTTGAGCCCATGGTTAAAACAAGGCTCCTAAAGAGAATGGAGTGTGAAATCCAGGCGACACTCTATGGGGCGAGGCCTGAAATAGGGACCAGCCTAACAGAGGCAGAAGTTGCCCTTAGAATGGGATGCTCTTTGTAGAGAGGTGAGGCCTCAGGGATGCACCTGTAAGGAAGTGAGGCCAGAACTGAGGCTGGGGCCTAAGAAGAGGCAGAGATTGGCCTTTCAGTAACCCGTGATCGGACTGAGTGGGGGTGCCACCTGGCTGTGGGTGGTACCTCCGGATTGCCCCGAGCCTGACCTCCCTCCGCTTTGTCTACAGCAGATCAACCAAGATTTGAACATCCAGCTGCTGAAGGACGGCTACCGGTTAGACGAGATCCCTGACGACGAGGACCTGGACCTCATCCCCCCCAAGTCTGTGAACCCCACCTGCATGTGCTGCCAGGCCACGTCCTCCACTGCCTGCCACATTCAGTAGCGGGTGGGGCCATTGCGGCCGCCTGGGGCAGGGCCCCCGTGGGCCAGGTCGGACAGGGCAGGGGCCAACCCCTCCCCAGCTCGTCCGCCTGCCCCCGGCCCCTGTGCCCCCTACAGCCGCCAACCTCGTAACAGTCATTGCTTCCTCCTATGGTAGGACGTGTACCTCTGTGTGTTCATGGAGCCGGAGAAACCAAAACCGGGTCTTTCTCCACCCCGGGGGCTGAGGAGCGGCGGGGGCTGTTTGTTCAGTTACTTGGGGGACCATGCCCAGTACCCTGCCCCTCTCCCCAAAGCTGCTGTCCAGAGGGGAGAGGAAGGACTAGACAGCAGGGAGGCTAACACTAATGATGGGGTAGGGATCACAAAGCCAGGGGCTTAGCCTCACCCCAGCAAAGCCATGAGCCCCCCAGCCCCAGCCTGAAAAGGAAAGGGGGCTGGGAGGGAGAAAGACCCAGGGCAGTGGGAGCAGGGCCCAGCACCTCAGAGCCCCCTCCACACGCCCCCTGCCGGCCCATATAACTATTTGTTTACCCCTCCTCTCCAGATGGGAAGCCTGGCAAAGCTGCCCAGTGGGATACTGCCCCCACCCCCATAGAATCACTGCCTTCTTCCTCTTCTTTGCCCCATTCACCCCCTTCCTTGCTCTCTGGGTTGTGGAGAAGGGTAAGGTGGGCCTTGGAGACAGACCAGTTTGGGGTGATATGATCTGTCCTCACCCACCCCCAACCAATGCATCTATTTCTCTGCCAGCTCCTCCCACCCCCCACATTTCTGTTCATTGGTTTCCATCCTCGGATGGAAGCAGGAGGTAGGGCTGGCCTTGAAAGCCACATTCCCATCACTCTCTAGCCCTAGATCCCAGATACCACTTCTCCACAAGAATCTTCAAGGAGGCAAGCTTAGGAAAAAACAGTGGTAGCATGTGTATGGTAGGGAGAACTTGGCGGAATGTATGTGTATGTGTGTGTGAGGCTTTCAGGGTATGTGTCTATGTCTGTGTGTTGGGCCTGTCTCTCCAGGTGTCTATTTCTTCATGGACGTGCGTGTGCATAGCGGGAAAGTGACTGTGTGGTCTCTTAGTGACATGAGGCTGCTCAGCAGTGGGCTGCGAGCCCTGGCCTAGGAGTCAGAAGCTTGAGTTGTGGCCCTCATGCTAGCACTCTCTCCATGATCTCAACAAGCACTTGTGTTCTCTGGGCTTCAGTTTCCTCAACTATAAAATGAGCAGGGTCTGAAATTACTCTTAAGGTCTTTTCAAACGAAGGAATTTCTTCATAGGAATTTCTGTGGAGGTGTGTAGGCAGGTCTTTGTGTGTCTGAATACACCTGTGGGGCTTCCTGAGTTCTGTTTCTCTGTGGAAAGGAGAGGGGAAGTTCCTAAGGGACCTGTGTGTGTTTGGGATCTATATGGGAATACATGTGTATTCCATGAACATGTATGTGGGGAGGGGAGTATATGTTGTGTGTGTAGCTCTGTGTGGCATCTGGGAGTCAGAGTGCGTATGCTGCTGCTGCTGCTGCTGCTGCTGGGGCGGGGAGGGGGGAGAACAGAAAAGCTGAGGATGAAAATCAGAGGGAGGAGGTGACCAAGCCCCCTGCCCCTGAACTAGGCAATAGAGACCTGCCCCATGTGAAGAAACACGAAAGCACAGAGAGCCTAAGACTGCTCAGGTCTTACGCCTCACAAACCCCATATCCCAGGACCAGGGTGTACACTCCCCATTCCTCCATGCTGAAAGCCCACACACGCTGGTGTATCCACTCTCATATATACCACTTATGTGTTGCAAGTGTGCAGAGGACACCCGCACAGCCCACTCCCTGGCTGCCATTCCTGGGAGAGGGGAGCTGAAAGGAGGGGAGGGTAGTGAGAAGAGAGAATAAGGCTGCTAGCTTGAGAAGGGTAACCCCTCTCCACGCACCACACCCCCAGGCTGCCAGCTCCAAAGTTTTGAGGTGCAGCTTTCTACCCTCAGTTCCTCCACCTTCTCCTACTTCCTTGAGTGCAGGGACCCTGGTTAGGTGAGTAGAAAATGCCAAAGGAAGGCAGGGACAAAGAAGGCACCTGCAGGGCCTACAAGATCCATACTGGCTCCCATCTGAATCTCTCTCTGCCACCCTGGTCAGCATCCCCATCCCATCACCTGGGCCCCATAGTCAAGCTTCCTACCACTACTATCATTACCCTGGGCTCCCTGACTTACCCTTCTAGAACATGGGTACCTCCTCTCTTCCGGGCAGGGCCCCCACGAGGGCTCATTTAGATTACTGCCTTTGCTGCTGACTTGCTCTATGACTGGCCCACTGCTCAACCTCTCTGGCCCTGAGGCACCCTACCCACAGGACACACTAGTTCCCTGGCAGGCAAGGGCTTCCAACTGAGGCAGTGTACAAGTGGAGAGAAGTAGGAAGCTGGTAGCCAGCATCTTCTGGGTCTAGGAGAGTGTGTGGGTCCCTCCTTTCCTGTCTGGGATGTTGGAGGGGTGGAATTGAGGCCTTAGCTTGCCCCCCCCCAACCCCGTCATCCTTCCCCCTTGTAGATACTGCCTTAACACTCCCTCTACCCTCAGCTCTGGCTGCCAACCAGCCAGGTTTCTCCGTGCTCACTAATTTATTTCCAGGAAGGTGTGTGGAAGACATGAGCCGTGTATAATATTTTTTTTAACATTTCCATCGCAGTATTGACCATCATCCTTGGTTGTGTATCGTGTAACACAAATAATGATATTAAAAGCATCAAACAAGCCAGCCTCAACTCCCTACCTGGGTCGTGGGCAAGGGGCAGGTGGGCTGGGAAGGGGAGAGAACTGATTCTCTGGATACATATTTCACTCTGCTTCCACTCATGGGTTCCCAGGCCAGGCCTGCCACAACCCTGGACAAGTCACTTGATGCCTCAGAACCTCCATTTCTCTTCATCAAAGCAAGGAGTTTGGCCTAGGTGATCTCCAGGGACCCTCTGCACTCTTGGAAATTGGAATCTTTTGAGAGGCTTGAGGCAGGAAGAGGCTGGGGGTAGGGAGGGAATTGGATCTTCTCACCTCCCCAGGGATGGGGCTGAGCCAGGTGATATCATAATGGGTGGTGCCCATCCTAGAGGGGGAAACAGGGTGGGGTAGGAGCTGGAAGTTTGTGAGGGAGGGCAACTGAGAGATCCTCTATAGGAGGGGGTCACAGCAGCTAAGGGACACCTGCCAGGCTGGAGGTGTAGGCTTTCTGGCAGTGAGGGTTGTCACTGATGTCTCACAGAGCCCTTGGTAGGTAAAGACCTCCACAGCATCTCCTAGACCTCACTATGTTCCTCTTCTCCCGCAAGACCAAGACCCCCATCAGCACCTACAGTGACTCCTACAGGGCTCCTACCTCTATCAAGGAGGTCTATAAAGACCCACCTCTGTGGGCCTGGGAAGCCAACAAGTTTGTGACACCGGTAAGTAGAGACTGGGAGGGTGGGCAGGCCAGGGTATGGTCGGTCATGTGTGTCTGAATGATGGTAGTGTGTGGTTGTTGTTATGTGTTTGTAATTATTTGTATCTGTATGTGTGTGTGTGTGTGTGTGTGTGCACATGTGCACACAATGCATGTATTTATTCATTTGCCTAGGCATGGAATTTATAATATATAAAATAGTACAATATTCTGTCCTCATGGTGCCCTCCTACTCCACCAGGGCAGGTGGTGGAAAGAGACAGATAATTACCAAGAAATAAACAAGTTTTATAAATTATCCAAAATGCTGTATAGGAAATAAACAGAGTAATAGAAATGGAAAGTAACCAGGCAGAGCTACTTAAATAGGAAGGCCACGGAAGACCTCTCTCTTACAGTGACATCAAGCAGAGATCAGAAAGATATGAGAGAACTAGCCCTGTGAAGAGCTGACAAAATAGGGTTCCAGGCAGAGTGACCAGAAAATGCAAAGGCCCTGAGGCTGCCTGTGGGATATGCCAGAGAAGGTGCTATAGGGATGTTTTCATGCATATATATCACAGTCTCCTTGTGTCTATATGTCTGTACTTAAAGGTGAGTGACCAAGGGGTCTGTGCAGCTTTCACAAAATGGAGACAAGATCTGTGAGTCTACTTGTGACTCTGCCTAACGGAATTTATCTGTGTGTACCGTCCAGCAAATGGTGAGTATCTACACGTGCCAGGCACAATGCAGATACAAAAAGAAAGGCCAGGCCATGCCTGTGAAGAGCTCTCAGACAAGTGAACAAAATAGGGTCGCCCAGTGGATGTACCGGTACAAGAGCTGGAAAAGAGAGAGCGTTCCTGGTTCTCGAAGGGCAGGTCTACTAAGAGATCCTGAGGGAGGAGGCTTCCAACAGAGAAGAGTCAGGGGAAAGGGCAGCCTAGGGACAGAGATCCTCCAGGAATTAAGAACTGGAGCAGAGGGAGAGACTGGCCCAATGGTGAGAGGAGCCACAGTTGGCAGGAGACTGGAGGGGCTGGGGCTCAGGGCAGGAAGCCTGTGAGGTGGTGAAGGATAAAGGAGAAGGGTGTAGGTGATAGATAAGGAGAGACTGTGGCAGTGAAAAGGGAATCTTTTGACTAGGAGAGAATCTTTTAAATAATGGTTATAATTATAAAATAAATAGATGCTCAATGCAGAATAATTTCAGATAACTGATATCTGAGATAATAGCTCAGATAATCCAGAGAAGCACAAAGGAAAAAGTCCTATGATCTCACTACCCAAATTATCCATTGTTAATTTATTAGTATATGCCTTTTTAGGAAGCAAACATTTTTTATGAAAATGGCATCACATTGTCTACTAACACTTTGAATCTTACTCTTTGCATATAACCACATATCGGGTACATTTTTTGTGGAAAAATACTCTATACTGTCCTTTTAATGACTACGGTATCTTATTTTATGAATGTACCAAAATATGTTTAAGGAATCTTATTGGAAATTTAGATTCTTTACAAAATATTGCTAGTGTAATCATTTGTGTATATCCGTAGACATCAACTATCTCCTTAGGACAAACTATTAGACATGAAAGTATTGGGAGAAAGGATATGCACACTTTGAAGACTTTTGACACATACTTCAAACTGCTATAAAAAGAGTTATAATAATTTACATGCCCACCAGAAAAATATGAGAGTGCCTGGATGTTTTTTGACATTCAATAGGAGGGAATTTTAAGAAGTAGATAGATCTCGAAGAGATAGATCTCGGTCACCATCTAGGTATAAAGAAGAGAGGACAGATTAGGATGACTCCTGGGTTTAGGGCTCTGGCAACTAGAGGAACAGTAGTTCTGAGATTTGGAATTGCAGATTAGAAAAATATTTGGAGTTCCTTTTAGGACAAAAATATTCAAGGATGAACAGGAGATATCTGGTAGGTGGTTGAATATACTTATCTGAAGCAAAGGGAAAAGGGCTGGGCTACGGATACAGATTTTGAAATCATCAACATATAGGCGGTAACTAAAGTCGTAGGAATGTATGAAATTGCCAAGAAAAAACAAGAAAGAGGTCAAGGATGGACTTTGGAGAATACAGATTATTTAAGAGGTAAGTAAAGGAAGAGCCACAAGAGGAGACAGGGTGATAGGAGAAAAATCAAAGAGAAACCAACAAAGACCGCATTTTAGACAAAGGTCAGTGTCAAATGTCAACACAGACCTTGATCTCTTGGATGTAGTAACCCTTAGCAATCTGGCCAGACAGGTTCGGTGAGTCGAAAGGAGTGAAAGCCAGACAGCAGTGGGATTAAGAATGAAGGAAAGGCTTCTGCTTCTGACAGTATGCTGATCTAGAAATTCTCAAGTGCCCTCCTGCTTGAAAACAACTAGGTCTTGCATAAAAATTAAATTTTTTTTCTGGACTCTCATGGAGGTGCATGGTAAGTATACTTAGGATGCCCTGAGAATGAATGCCAATATCAGCACTACAAGCAGGAGTTTAAGCCTTAAATGAGGTGAAGAAACTAATTCTTACACTTCAAAATAACCCAGAAAGTTTAGTGCTCTGGCTCCCTGCCCCCACCACACACACAAACACACACACACACACACACACACACACACACACACACACGATGAATGTGTATCCTCTGTAGTAGAAAATACCCTTAATGTAGGTTTCCAAGTATGCTTCAGAGTAAGGCCAATCAAATCTGAGTTCGCAATAAGAGATACAGGGAAACAAACCACCATATGACAGTCAGCAGGAATAGCAGACTAAAATCTCTAAGGACTTCAGATATTAGAGTTAACAGTTAAAGAATACAAAATAATTACTATGATTTTTAAAAATAAAATGAAATTATCAAAATGAGCAAACAACTAGTGATTCTATTTAAAGACCAGACAAATGTAAAAAAAAAAAAAAAAAAAGAGAGAGAGAGAATAGAAATTTTAGGAATAAAAAATATATGTGTTAAAACCAATATCTCAGTAGATGGGTCAAAGGGCAGATTAGACACAGTTTAAGAGTGTCAGTGAGATGACATAAAGAAATGGAATGACATTCCTTGCTCATGGATTAGAAGAACAAATATTGTTAACCTCTTCGGCATTGGCGGAAGCTGCTTTTTTCTAGATATGTTTCCTGAGGCAAGGGAAACAAAATCAAAAGTAAACTATTAGTCTATAACAAAGTAAAAAGTTTCTGCACAGCAAAGGGAACAACTAACAAAGCTAAAAGGCAACATAGGGAATGATAGAAGATATTTGCAAATGATATATTCAATAAAGGTTTAGTATTCAAAATATATAAAGAACAACCACACCAAAAAAACAAATAATCCAACTTTAAAAATGGATAGAAGAGGGACAACTGGGTTGCTCAATTACTTAAGTGTCTGACTCTTGATTTTGGCTCAGATCACGATATCAGGGTCGTGAGGCCAAGCTCTGCATCAGGCTGTGTGCTGGGGGGGCAGGGGGAGTCTGCTTAAGATTCTCTCTCCCTCTGCCTCCCCCATGCTCTTTCTCTCTCTTTCTCAAATAAATAAAATGGGCAGAAGATATAAACAGATATTTCTCCAAAGAAGATATAAAGATGGTCAACAGACACATGAAAAGGTGTTCATCATCACTTACCATTAGGGAAATGCAAATAAAACTACAAAGAGCTATCACCTCACACCTGTCAGAATGGCTAAAATCAGCAACCGTTACAGCAACCGTAAAATCTTACACCGTTGGTGGGAATGCAAACTGGTACAGCCACTCTGGAAAACAGTATGGAGTTTCCTCAAAAAGTTAAATATAGAACTACCCCACAATCCAGCAATCACACTACTAGGTACTTACCCAAAGAACACAAAAACCCTAATTCAAAGGGATACATGAACCCCTATGTTCATAGCAGCATTATTTACAGTAGCCAAGATATGGAAGCAGCCCAAGTGTCCATTGACAGATGAAAGGATAAAGAAGGTGAGGTGTGTATGTATACAATGGAATATTATTCAGCCATAAAAGAATGAAATCTTGCTATTTGCAACAACAAGGACGGAGCAAGAGAGTATAATGCTAAATGAAACAAGCCAGAGAAAGACAAACGCCATATGATTTCACACATATGAAATATAAGAAACAAAAAAGCAAAGGGAAAAAGAGACACAAGAAGCACCTGGGTGGCTCAACTGGTTAAGTGTCTGCCTTTGACTAAGGTCATGATCCCAGAGTCCTAGGATTGAGCCCCATGTCAGGCTCCCTGCTCAGCAGTGAAATCTGTTTCTCCTTCTCTCTCTGCCCTTCCCTCCTGCTCATGTTCTCTCTCTCCCTCAAATAAATAAATAAATCTTAAAACAAAAAGGGAGAAAGAGAGAAACAAATCAAGAAACAGATTCTTAAATGTAGAGAATAAACCGATGGTTACTGGAAGGGAGGTGGGTAGGAGGGATGGGTGAAATAGGTGATGGGGATTAGGAGGGCACTAGTGACGAGCATTGGGTGATGTATGGAAGTGTTGAATCACTATATTGTACACCTGAAACTAATAACACTCTATGTTAACTAACTGGAATTAAAATAAAAACTAAAAAAAAGAGCATTAGTGAAATGAAAGAGCAAAAGACATTTCCCAGAATGCAGCACAGAGACCAAGTGGTTAAAAAATATGAAAGAAACATTAAGCAATATGAAAGACAGAAGGAGACGATCTCCTACACATCTATTCAGGGTCCCAGAAGGAAAAAGCAGAAAGAACAGGCAATATCTGAAGATAAAAAGGAGCCAAATTTTCCAGAACTAATAAAAGAAATGAATCCACAGATAAGAATAAATAGGAATTTCACATGTAAGTAACTCACAGTGGAACTGCCCAACACCAGCTTAAGAGATAACCTTAAAAACAGGCAGAGAAGAATCATTTTCAAAGGGTCTTCCTTCCTTTATTTTTTAAAGATCTTATTTACTTGAGAGAGAGCAAGAGCAGGGAGAAGGGGCAGAGGGAGAGAGAGAAGCAGACTCCCCACTGAGCAGGGAGCCTGAAGCAGAGCTGGATCCCAGGACTTCCAAATCACAACCTGAGCTGAAGGCACTCCACTGACTGAGCCACCCAGGCACCCAAAGTGTCTTTCTTTCAAGAACAAAAGAAAGATAAAGTCTTTACAGGGAAACAAAATAGAAATGTTCACTACCATCAGACCTATAATAAAGGAACTTCTAAAGGATCTACTTTGGGGAGAAGGAAAGTGATCACAAAAGGAAAATCTGAGATGCAAGAAGGAATGGTGAGCTAAGAAATTGGTAAATGTGAGAAATTGGTAAATTTAAACAACCAATGTCAATGGAAAATACTTATGATTTTTCATTTGTTAAATTAAGAAAAGTGCCAAAATTTAGAAAAAAATATCAGGTAAGTTGTATTTTGGAAAACAATATTATGTAAGATAAAAGGGTAAGAAAGGAATACAAAGAACTTACTATTCACAGATAATACAGTTGTGTACATAGCATCTACAAAGTATTAGAATAAGAATTTAGAAAGTTGGGTGAATATAAGATAAAAGTCAATCACGTTTCTTTACCTCAACAGTAAATATTTAGGAAACATTATTTTTAAGTTTTAATTTATTTATTCATTTTAAGTACTCTCTACACCCAATATGGGGCTCAAACTCATGACCCCAAGATCAAGAGTCACATGCTCTTCCAAATGAGGTGGCCAGGTACCCCGGGAAGCATAATTTAAAAAAACAAATGCATATACACACACACACAAACCTCTATATGATTCTGTCAACAAAAAGATCAGTAGGAATATAATAATGTGTATAAAAGTATATGGATAATATAAAACTTTGCTTAAAAAATAAACAGATATAGGGGCACCTGGGTGGCTCAGTGGGTTAAGCCTCTGCCTTCGGCCCAGGTCATGATCCCAGGGTCCTGGGATCAAGCCCACAACAGGCTCTCTGCTCAGCAGGGAACCTGCTTCCCCCACCTCTCTCTGCCTGCCTCTCTGCCTACTTGTGATCTCTCTCTCTGTCAAATAAATAAATAAAATTTTTAAAAAATAAAATAAACATGTATAACATGCATGTAGGAAGGGTGACTAACATTTATAAGATATAGTATCACTATAGGAATAGCCAAACTGATTGATAGAGAATGAAACAGACCAGATATGGGGCCATATATACATGGAGCAATATACAACAAAGATGATTGAAAGTAAAGCTATGGGAAAAGATACATCAGAATTGGGGTAGCATTATATATTGGTGCGGGGGGGCAGGGGAAGGGTGCAGGGGGTGATAGACTATTCAATGGGACAGTTGGTTATCCAGATGGATAAAAAGAAAACTGATCCCTAACTCACACCAATGGCAACTCCTGATAGATTAAAGATTTAACTATGGAAAATAAAACTATTTCCTTTTAGAAGAAAATCTAGGACATTATTATCTGAGACTATGGTTGTATTTATTAAACAAGTCACAAAAGTATTACATAAAAGAAAAGATTAATAAATTCACATATGTTAAAATTAAGAACTTTTCATCAAAAGACACTATAAAGGAAATGAAGATACAAGCCACAAACTGAGAGAAGGTATTTGCAACATGTAATTGACAAAGGATTAGTATAAAGAATATAACTATAATTTTCTGGGTTGAAATTGAACATATGTATTTGGACTCTCTCCTGAAACCCTCTAAAACTCCTGTAAATGGATATTTGACACAAACTCACAAGACTAGTCGGAAAGAAAGGACAATGGCCACAAAATTTCAGAAGCTAGTAAGTACAATCAATTAAGTAGTACCTGACAGCAGACTTCAGAAAGCTGAATCCAAAGCCAGCAGTGGGAAACACAGGACATGATTCAACTTAAAATTGCAGAATTTTCAAAAAGGCTCAGGAATTGGTAATACTGGACTTCTCTGGAACTGAAGATAGGAGAGGACCACAGCTAAAATAAGGATGATTTGAAAGCTGTTTAAGAACCAATTAAACCGGGATGCCTGCGTGGCTCAGTTGGTAAGCAACTGCCTTCAGGTCACATCATGATCTTGGGGTCCTGGGATCCAGCCCCTCAACTGAGCCGCACATTGCATCAAGCCCCCCATCCAACTCCCTGCTCAGAGAGGAGTCTGGCTCTCCCTCTGCTCCCTGCTTCCCCCTCCCATTTCCATCCCCACCCTCCTGCTCATGGGCAGGCTTTCTCTCTCTGTCTCTCTCTCAAATAAATAATATATATTTTTTAAAAGCAGTTAAACCCACTAATCCCCTCTTCTATTCCATGCTGTGGAGTGACTGCTTGCCCCATCTCTGCAAAAATCAGAAGGCTAATTTTTTGGTGAGGATCTCAGGACTGGGGCTATCAGGCCCATCTGAGGGCAGGGTACCATAGTGAAAACAAGTGAACCTCCACATACTGAATGCCAACCCCCACCCAGCTCCCCTCTTCTCCACTAGATTCTCAGAACACTGGCAACCAGGCCACTACCTGTAGGCCAAAGACTGAAAGTCTCTTCTGAAGGATCTGATCAGCTCAAGAGGGAAGACCTAGAGATACTGACAGAATTTAACAAAAATAATTTGCCAGACCACCCTACAATGATGCTCCTGGTTGACAAAACCCACCCACACCTCAAAGCCTCCAATAAGCTTTTTTTTTTTTTTTTTAAGATTTTATTTATTTATTTGACAGACAGAAATCACAAGTAGGCAGAGAGGCAGGCAGAGAGAGAGGAGGAATCAGGCTCCCTGCTGAACAGAGAGCCCAATGCAGAGCTCGATCCCAGAACCCTGGGATCATGACCCAAGCCGAAGGCAGAGGTTTTAACCCACTGAGCCACCCAGGCACCCTCCAATAAGCTTTTTTAGTTTCTGACTCATAAACCATGAGCAGACAATCAAAGATAGAGACATGTGAGGAAAGCTTCTAAGGGGAAAATTGATGACATCTATGAGTTCTCCTAAATGACTGGAGATGTCTGTGTCTGTGTGTAAAGGTCAAGGGAATGCCAAGTCATGTGGCTCTTTCCCCCATATGGAATATAACTGTGCAGGATCTGCCCACAAAACAAAACCTCAGCTGGGCACAGAGATCCAAGAAACCCTTTGGTGGGGGGGGCTTTGAGGGCAGTAGGGGTACCAGGTCTCATCTTGGCCAGGAGAAGCCTTTGCTCTTCAGCTCATAAGGGGGAAATGTGGGCAGCAGTGTCATGATCCCAGCTCCTTGCTGCCCACTATGAGGAAGTCCTTTCTAGTCTCTGACTTTGCTGGGTGTCCCACTCCTGTGACCCAGAATTGGGGTAGCATTATATATTGGTACGTTATATGGCAGCATTATATATTCAAATCAGCTGTGTGCAGAGATCTATTGGTTTACAACGAGACATTCTTCCCTCAGCTGAGGGACAAGGGAGCTCCAGAGGTAGATCTTAATCAGGAATTCCGCAGATCTAGCTCAAAAAGAGATTGAAGGAAATAAGACAAGGTAAACTCCAAGAAGCAGAGGAAACCAGGGCCTGAACCAAGATTAGAAAAAAGGTCAGGGTAGGATAAGCACCAGGGCAAAGTGAGTGTCAGGGTCAAAGGTGATATTGGTGTCAAGATCAGAGCCACAGTAGAGTCAGGGTGAGGTTGGAGTCAGATTTAAAATTAGGTTTCCCTCTGGCCACATTGTTCATCTCCTTCAATGCCAAATTCCCAGAAAGCACTCCCTCCCAAAACACCTGCATCAGGTAGCTGGCTCCCAGTCAGCCAGCCTTTCCTGAGGCTCCAGGTTATACCAGGGGCTTGTTGGTCTGTTTGGGGAGACCCAGGCCCTGCTCCCAGATAGCACAGTCTGCAAGAAAACAGGAACATCCAGCTCTGTCCTTAAAGAGGTCCCAGTCAAGGAAAGGACAGAAGTGAGGACATCAGAAAAGCACTCAGGACAAATTCCTGTCTCCAAGCCCTAGCCTTAGATAGAAAGAAAGGAAGAAAGTGTGATTCAAACAAAGAACTATGCAGAGGGGGCCAAGACTGGCATGGGGATACCTCTGGCATAGGGAAGACACCCAACTGGGCTTTCTCAATAGGCGCTGGATCTGGGTCCAGCGGGACATGGGGTCTTTAGGCACCTAGTCATTTCCTCTCCTCTCCCCTTGCCCAGGGCCTGACTCAGACCATGCAGCGCCACGTGGATCCTGAAGCCCTGCAGAAGATGGTCAAATGTGCCGTGCAGGACTACAGCTATAAGGGTTCTATATCAGGCCACCCCTACTTTCCTGAAAAATACTGGCTCTGTCAAGAGGAAGGTAAGACCTCTCTCCTTACCTACGTAATAATGACCTTGCTCAGGGACTTCAACAATGACCCTTAACTTGATTCCCAACTTGAATCCGGACCTCCACCCTGATCCCATATCAACTTTATCCCCATCCATAATTTGGGCTTCTCCAGTCACCTCCACTCCAGCTTGACTCCCAACCATCTGATCTGACCCTAACCCTGACCCTGGAGGAGGAGATCTAGGCCCTCCCTTTTGGGAATTCCCTATTTGTGCCAAAGAACTGGAAGAGGCTTGGGTCCTGTCCCTAGAGAGATGGAGGGAGTATTAACCTCTTCCAAACAAATTCCTCCAGGTATATTCCAGGGCCATCTTTTCCCATCTTCTTAGTGACCCTGTTTCACCAGTTTCTCCATCTCTCCTACATCTCTCTGCCCACCTCACCTCCTTCCCCTTGTCCTGGAAGCCTTTTCTAACCCCTTCCTGCCTAAAAATTCTCTCTTGTTCCTCCCCTTCACAGCCAAGATTCTTAGAAACATCGTCTATATCACTGTCTCTACATCCTCACTCCTTGTTACACCTTATGAGAAATTATCTTTCCCATTTGGTTAGGTGTTTGTGATGTCTCACTGTACATTCCGAAAGAGCAGAGTTGTTTCTTATTTATAGCTGTGCCCCTCCATCTAGTATAACCAGGCCTCATAAGTGTTTATTGAATCAAATGATGATAAATACTTATCCAATTGAAATTGGGAGTCTTCATCTCCTACATTCAAACATTAAAACTGCTCTTGTGTAGTTCTAATTACCATATCCATGAGACTTATGAGCCTTATGAGCCTTACATTATGAATTTCACTCTCTGACCACTCTACTTCTTTTTTTAAAGATTTTATTTGTTTGTTTGTTTGGAAGACAGAAAGAGCAACAGAGGGGTGAAGGGCAGACGGAGAAGCAGACTCCCCACTGAGCAGGGAACCCAATGTGGGACTCGATTCTGGGATTCCAGGATCATGACCTGAGCTAAAGGCAGACACTTAACTATCTGATCCACTCAAGTGCCCTCTACTTCTTGATACTCCTTCCTTCTTCAGCTTCTCTGATACCTCCATTCCCTGGGTTTCTTCTCCCCCAATTCTGGAAATGCAGGGTTCCTCAGGGTGCTAATCTGAGCTCTCTTCTCTCCTTATTCCTCTTCTGAGACCATTTTATCTAACCAGTGTCTTAACTGACAACTCTAAGTCTTTATTTCTACCCTTGACCTCTTCCTAGAATTCCACTCTCCATCTGAGTTATAGTCAACTTTACCTGAATGTCCTCAAACACCTAATACTTAATATGTCCAACTCACCAATACAGAACTCCAAATCTCAACACCCTGCCCCACACATACACACACCTGCTCTTCCTCTAGGGCTCCTAGACCTCCTTTCCTAGTGTCTTGCATGTGTGTTCTTTCAGACCGTTAGGGTGGTAGATCATGGAGGGTCTTCAGGAAAGACTTAGACGACTGGATGGGTAGGGCTTTGGAGGATTTTAAGTAAGGAGGTGTCTTGATCAGATTTTCATTTGTGAAAATCTGTGTAGAGATTGAATTGTAGAATTTCAAAAGGAGGCAGGGAAGTTAGTAGACCCATAGTAATAACGGTTTTCTACGTGCCAGGCATTGTTCTAAGTGTTTTACATGTATGAACTCATTTAAATCTCACAACAGTCCTATGAGGTAAATAATACTATTACTCCCATTTTAAAACTGAGGAGGCAGAGACACAGTGAAATTAATTCATTCAGTCAAGGTCATACAGAGCTATTTGGCAGAGCTGAGATTTGAATACCAAATGTCTGTGAAGCCCATTTTATTAACCACGACATATGTTATTGTCTTCTTGTTATGGCACCGCAGAGATACAGGGGTGACTAGAAGAGAGGATAGATTCAAGTGGTTTTAAGGAGGCAGAATAAGCAAACTTTGGAACCTGGATGTGGAAAATAAGAGGGAGGAAATAGGAAGAGAATCCATTTTAGGGTTGGCTAATTCAGAGAGGTTGATGCCAGGATGCAAAGTGATCATCTCAAAGGATTCAGACCCCACTCAGAAACTTGCCCTAGGTGAGAAATGGGCTGCATCTCAGTGTGTAAATCTGGGCCAAGGCTGGGCTTGACTGGCCTGAGGGATATTAGTAAGAGTCTAGTTTTATGCTGGGGATCAGAGGAGAAACATCTATGGAGACACAGATCCTGGGGTAGAATGAGGAATAACAATATCTTGTGCTTCCATCCCCATGATCGAATAGACAAATGGACCCCATACTACCTATGTGGTGACCGGTATAACACATGGAGGATGGGACCTTACAACTGCACCGGCTGGAACAAATATACCACATGCCTTCCCCGGCTACCTAAGGTATCTACTGTGACCAGGGGCGCCTGGGTGGCTCAGTGGGTTAAGGCCTCTGCCTTCAACTTGGGTCATGATCCCAGGGTCCTGGGATCGAGCCCCGCGTCGGGCTTTCTGCTTGGTGGGGAGCCTGCTTCCTCCATTCTCTCTCTCTCTCTCTCTGCCTGCCTTTCTGCCTATTTGTGATCTCTGTCTGTCAAATAAATAAAATACAATCTTAAAAAAAAAAAAAAAAAGGTATCTACTGTGACCAGCACAGATGCCTGGGGTCTGGAACATACATTTCCCTCCACTTCCAAATCACAGTGACTGATCTCTCACCATTGGTTCTTCATCCCTTTCCCACCAACAACACTCCAGGGCTCTTTCTCAAGTGTGAAACTAGGGTTTGTATTTTCTAAGAGACAGGGGAGCCCAGGAGTGGAGCTGTATGAACAGCTCCTGGGTCCCCTGGATCCCAACCTGTGGCTGGGCTCTGTGGGGACACGACGAGTGTGCATCCCTGACTTGCTGCCTTCCTGAAGCTTGCCACGGGGCCCCTCCCAACATGGTCTGATTAATGAGAGGTTGAGTCTCCCTCCTTTGTGATCTAAGATCACAAAGGACAAGAGAAGGGAGAACAAGGCCACCCAGTGGCAGTGCAGGAGATACAGGAGAGTCTTCCGAGGAGATAGGAAGGAGCCCAGCTACAGGCCCAGGCCAGAGAGGGAAGAGGAAATTTGAGATGACCGAAGGACAGAGCAGAGGTTCTTAACTGTAGCTGATGGCTGATCCCCTTGACCGAACCCTTTTGAATCAGAACTTCCTCGAGAATCAGGATTTTTCACAAGTCTGCTGGTGATTCTGATGGGCAGGCAATATTATAATATTGACACTACCTCTCCCCAGTTAGGGACACTCCCAAGACATAACTACGGAGTCAGGTAGACAAAGAGAGGTAAAATCAAAGGCAAACGCTGAGGCAAGCGTGCCAAAGGCCTAGGGTTCAAACCCCATCCATCTATAGCTCCATTTCCTTCCCTTCCCATCTTCCATTCCCCCCCACCACCACCCCCCATCCCCCCACCCCCGCCCCGGAGGCGGAGTACTGGTTGCCAGGTGACAACCCAAAACACTCAGAGCCTGGGAGAGTAGGGGAGCATCTGGAGTGCGGGAGAAGACACGGCCTGGGACTGGTCTGGGTGTTCAGGGAGGATCCCCAAAAGGAGGAACTCTTCTGGGTCAGTCTGAGATAGCACGTGTGCATTTTCAGGAGGCCGGAATGGAGACAGCTGTTCGAGGAATGCCTTTACCGTGCCCTCCTAAGCCAGAACGACTCAACGCCTACGGTAACGGATGGCGGGGCTGTAGTGGGGTAGACCAGAGGGACGGTGGGATGGCACCTGGGGAATGAGGCAGAGGCCGAAGATAGAGGGTGTAACCCTGTCTCCTCTATCTGTCGCTGCTTTTGTTTCCGTCTCTTTCTATCTCTGACTCTGTCTCTTCCCTTTCCTGTAACTCTGTATCTGGGTCTTTCCGGCTTGGGTCCGTGGGTGCAGAGCGCGAGGTGGTGGTGAACATGTTGAACTCGCTGTCACGGAACCAGCCACTGCCGCAGATCACGCGCCGGTGCGGGTGTGTGGACCCTCTGCCCGGCCGCCTGCCCTTCCAGGGTTATGAAAGCCCTTGCTCTGGCCGCCACTACTGTCTGCGTGGGATGGACTATTACGTCACGGGAGCACCCTGCGCGGAACGCCGCTTCCGGCCTTTGTGCACAGAAGAGCCGACTGTAAGGTTCGCAGGGCTGCTCCTGCCTTAGGCAGGGGCCGCTCCCCAGCAAGCCCATAATACCTCCCAATCCCCGCCCACCTGCAAGTCCAGCTTTACCTAACCAGTGCGCACACCAACCCTCACCAGTTCCAGCTGTGCTCTGCCTCTGTGTCGACCCCACCGTGCCTCCCGCCACCTCTATCCACTTACTAGTCCCTGTCCGGTCCCGCCCTCCGGCCCCAGGACCTGAACGGACCACTGAGACCAGAGAACCTGCATGAAAATGCCCCCAGGTTCCCGGCCCTATCCCTTCCAAACTGGGTTCAAGGTCAACCCAGCTCTGGAGGCCCGAAGGTGGTTTGTCTGTCATATCCCCTTCCCACACCTGTTCACTACACCTGGACACCCGGCCGTAGAGACGCAGGTTCTAGCCTCTAGAGTGCCAATGTGTCCTCATAAAAGCGGCCACTATTCCTGGGTCTTGGGTCACCATCCATGGGCAGGGTCATTTGCCGGGTGTGATGTGAGCAAGGAAATGGTAACTGTATTACCAAAGGGGTCCTGGCCTTAGAACACCACACCACCTCTGAAGTTAGCCTAGTTTGTTACTGCTGAGGAAACAGGCCTGAGAGCTCTGCTGCAACCCTCTTCCCGCACCAGGTGGCAATCAAGGCAGGCCGAACCTGGGAGAACTCCAAAGTTGTCTAGAAAGCTTCTGGAGGAAAAGCGGGGGAGGGGGTCCTAGATCTTGCCCTTACCCCACCGAGATTTGCCCCACCCTTCCCCAGGCAAAAAGTCTAATTAATTGTGTGAGGCTGAGTCTCATCTGTTACAAGGGCAGGAGGGAGTGAAAAGTGCCTGAGCCTTAGAAATGGCTTTAGTGCTGGAATAATTTCCTTCCAATGGAAAGGACCCCGGTGCTCCCAGCTCTTCAACGATTGGAACCCGACATCCCCAGAATCCAGCGAACTCCCACAGCCCAAGCTGGGCAGCGCAAACCAGGCCTAACGAGGATAGGGACTTTCACGTGTCATCCCAGAGGTGATGTTTCGATGGGGTCTTGAAGGGCCAAGAGGCCCGAGGGGAAGATCGCCGCTCAGGGTCTTAGTATGGGTTTTGAGGCCCTACCTTTCCGGGCCCACCACTTCCTTCTCCAGGAGTGTATCGCCCTACGAGCACCGGCCCGGAATGCAATGTGCTGTTATAACTCCCCCGCCGTCATACTACCCTTGTCCGAACCTTAGGTAAGTTCGGCCCAAATGGCGTTTGGCGCGGCGAGGAACGCTGGGACGAGTTGGGGGTGGGAGGGGGCGGGGAACTGACCGCTGCGACGCACTGACCGGAAGATGCCACCAGGGGGCGCTAGTGTCATGGGGGTCATCAAAGCTGGCAAGGGAATGGAGGACCCTTCATGAGAGGGCTCTGAGGTTCTGGCCTTCAAGGGTTACAGGTTGGCAGTGGGGCTCAGAGTCAAGAGATCAGGGCATTAGGTTCAGGGATTAAAATAGAGGATAAGAAATTAATGTTAGGGAGCTGGTACTGGGAATCAGAAATTTAACAGTACAACCTGAGGTCAGAAGGTCAGTGTTGGAGCATGGGGTAAATATTAGGGGCAAAATATTGGGATACAGTTAGAATTGAGAATTGGGATCAGACCTATGAGGGTCCAAAAGGGCTGACCCATTTCTCCCTACAGATGGGACACAAGTCACTTCAAGAAGACCGGTGGCCCCCAGAGAAACAGCTATGTCATCCACCCTGAGTTTGTGTCTGAAACCTATCCTGACTGCTACTGCTGGTAGAGCCCAGGCTGGCGGGGCCAAGGGGGCCCAGCAGTAAATAAATTCTTCACCCCAAAAGCTGCCTCCTGTGTCCTTACCCCAGAGGATCTGGCAGTGAGGAACCAGTCACTCAGGCACCTGCCAAGCACCTTTAACTGAGATGCATTTTCTTAGTCATCCTGTCCTGAGCCCTTCTTGCCCCCACCATCTCAGTACTTCCTTTGGGTGACCCTGAGTGCCCTCTTGACACATAACAATAGCTAATGGCCTCCCTCTACCCAAAATAATGGGTCAGTCTAGCTGTGCAGGGCCACCCCAAGAGGGCCCTCCAGCTGACATTTGTTCAGTAACCCCCAAACCTAGATGTTCCCTCACCCCCCTCATCTCGGGAGACGCAGTCTTCCATTCTGCAGATACCTGTCCCTGTACCCAAAGTTCTTGATCTCTACTCCCAGAGTCTCCATGACAGCCCTGAAAAAGCCTATGTTCAGAAATCCTTGCTGCCCTCCCTTACCCAAGAGTCTAAAACATAATTTTGGAGGGTTTCATGACTAAGAAATTTCAAATTACAGAGCAAAGCTGTTTCTCTGTCCCTCCGGAAATGAGGTGGGGTGTTCTGGAATCTCTGGGATCTTTAGTATTTTTGCACCCAGCTGGTCCTCAGAGCAGGGGTATGACGGGGCACGTTCCCCAACCTACAGCATGGGCATTTCTAACGGTGTCACCACCGGGTGTGCGTTGCGGGGGGAGACCAAAGGGGGCACTGCAAAATACCGAGGTCCCCAACCTCAGGTTCTACCGGTCTGTTCCGGTGGGAACCGACAACTTGGGCCTCTGGCTGGTGGAACTAGGCTGCTTCCGTGGGGTCCTTGATTGGATCCACCCTGTACTGAGCCTCTGCGATTCTTCCAGAACTCCGCCACCCTTTTTCTATATGAGAGAACTTTCTCCATGTGGGAAACTTTTTCCGCGTAAAGAGCTTAATGAGAGTATTATACAAAGATGGCCTCCACCTGCCCAAATCTGGAGGGAAAGGAATCCAAGAGCCAGCCCTGCCCCCTTTACCCTGACGCTCCCTCGCTCCTCATACACATCCCAAATTTAGCCTAGAGGTGCGAGAACCCCAACACTCTACAACTGCTCCTTTCTCCAGAACTACATTTCCCAGAAGACCTAGTAAAGAGCCCCGCCAGCATGCGGTGAGAAATGGCCCAGCGAGGGCGGACCTGAAGGCAGAGGGCGGAGCCAGGAGAAACGCTGCTAGTGGCGGGTCAGAGTGGTTCCGAGGTGGGCACAGAAGAGTGGGAGAAAGGTGGGGGCGAAGGGGTGGGACCTCAAGTCCGCGTGACAATGTGGGAGGAGGGCTCGAGCGCCAGGGGCGGGGCTGGACGCCAAGGCCCGTAGTGAGACCGAACGACCGGGGAGTGGCCGAACAGCAAGAGGGCGGGTCCTGAGGAGGGCCTCAGCTGTCCCCAGCTAAGCAGCGCCCCGCGCAGCGCCGTGGCAGCTGAACTCCCGCTAGCTTGGAGGGAATCTTCGGGAGCCTCCCTTCGCCCCCACTTCTGGGGTCACTGCCGTGAGTGAGCCCAGCGGGAGGACCTTGGGGGGGTTGCTGAGAAAACACACTTCCTGAACTTTCGCTCCTACTGAATGAGTAGGGGGTACGAGCCTGGACACCTTGGCCCCTCCTCAAGCCGCGGTTCCCAGCGGGCCGCCGGCCCTTTGACCTCAGTCTGTCCCTTCGGACATTGTAGCTGTAGCCCTGGGGTGGGGGTGGAGTATTCCAGGCTGTAGGCGCAGTCACTTGATCCCCTCCGATCCCGTCCTTGGGGAGGGCAGGAAGATGGGCTGGATCGAGTTGCCTTTGACATTTCCCCCCTCCCTGGAATTATGTTCTACAAACGACTCAGTTTGGCATGACCTCCCCGCTTTGGGGCCGGGCCGGGCCCTCCCCTTCAGATCGGGCTAGAGCCTGGCAGCCAAGACCGAGCTGGAGTGTCAAATGGGGAAAAAGGTTTGGCTAGGGCAGACCCCACCTGCCGGCATTACCCTGTGGTTAGCCAGATGACGGAGACGGCAGATTACAGGGGTCTCTCGCACTGTTAACACGGGAATCACAGTTCCTCCTCCACAGCCCCTGTAGAGATGCCATTAAAATTGCCCTTTTCCCACCCCAAGGAGCCTTTCTGGAGCAAGCAGCAGCACCAGCCCTTGAGAAGATAGGCTTTACTATGCACACATCTACCTGATGGGGCGCCTGTCCCACCCTCGGACCCACAGAGTTCCTTTCCTCTACTGCATTCAGACTGCCAGTCAGACCTGTATCTCTCATCTCCTAAAAGTTGTGCTGCAGAGAGTTAAGCTGGGATTTCGGATTTAGGCAACCTTGCCACCTAGGAACTTCAAACAGGTTCCTTTTTCTGTTTGGACAAGTTTCTTCCTCTGTAGACTAGGCACTATAGCTATGCCTCTTGGTCAGTATTATTGTTAGCGTTGGATGCTGTGGTGGCACAGGGAGACCAACACAGGGCCTGCATGGAATGGGTTCCCAGGACTGTGAGGCCCTGTCCTTCACCAAAAAACCTTGGAAACCTAGAACATTAAGATTCTCAGAACCTATTGGAAATGGCTTTTGAGGTCATCTTGGTGGCCTCTCCATGCCCCCAGTGTCATGAGATGAGCTGACTTAGCATGAAAGTTTCGAGGATGAGGTGTTCTCTGTCCTCTTCAGATATGGACCCTTTTCCCTTATTCCCTCAGTGCCCTGAATGGAGCCTTGTTTGTCCTGAATGAATGAATATAAATGTATGGCAAGTCTGGCCTGGGCCACCTACGGCCTTCTTTGGGTTCTGCTTAGCTTGAGGGCATCAGCTAAAAGCTTGTGTGCATTCTGCAGGAGGCCTTTTCTAACCTGTAACCTAGTTTCTAACCTGTACACTGGTATGGGGATGCAATAGAGGAATGGAAGGAATGAGAGGCAGGGAGTAAGAGGCTGTTCCAGACAGCTGTTCCAGCTGGAACTGACCAGCTTAGAGATTTAGAGAGAAGGAGCACAAAGAATGAACCTCTGAGACAAAATTGTAGTGAGCTGTATATTGACATCTGGGATCAAAATTCTGGTCTGCACCTGTCATTCTTTTTTTCTTTTAAGATGTTTTATTTCTTTATTGGCGCGAGAGAGATCATGAGTGGAGGGGATGGGAAGAGTGAGAAGCAGACTCCCTGCTCAGCAGGGAGCCCAATGTGGGACTCAATCCCAAGACCCTGGGATCATGACCTGAGCCAAAGGTCAGGTCGCTTAACCAGCTGAGCCACCCAGGCACACTGCACCTGTCATTCTTGATGATAGTCTCTTCATGGGAGAGGTGGGGGACGTAAGAACCCTGAGAGTTCTAGCATCTTCTTTAAAGTAGCTGAGGACTTAGAGACAGACACTGGCATCTGGGAGGAGGCTAATTACTGTTTGCCAGTCTCCCTCTCTCCTTCCTCCCAGCTGGAACAGATGGGCAGCTACCTGGCTGGCAGCATGTATATCTGTGTGTATACCTGGCTGGTGCTATTTCTTTGTTGAACTCTGCCCTGAGCGCTGAGATATGGTCAGTGGCCTTGGGCAGCAGATTAGGACACACACCTCCTCCCCCAAAATCTATGGGGTTTTTTTGCAGTCATATGTTTAACATACAGTATATGGGGGTCTATGTGTGCAGTAGCAGGTATCCACTCCTTGGAGAGCTGATAGGTGGGGGAGAGACCTTGGCTCAATGTGGGTAGGTGAGAGTTCCTAGAGCAGATGGCTGAAGGAATTAGGTTAGGGAAAGAATAAGCTTGGTGGTCATAGGATAGGCTTGGTCGTAAATGGAATCAGAAAGGCAGATGAGACCACATCATGCCTTGACCCTCAATTGCAAAGCTTATACTTCTGAACTTAAACTTAGGGATCATGAGCAGCTCTCTAAAGTAGGAAGAGATATTGTCTCATAAGTGCTTTAAAAAGATTGCCATAGTTGCTGTGAGCAGAAGGCACTGGGGCAAAAGAAGGTGGAAGCAGGGAGGCCTATTGGGGAAGTACTGCAGTGATACATGGGAGAAATGACAGTGCCCCAAAGTAGGGCAGGGGCGAGGAGAGTGACTGTGTAGTGGAGACAAAACTAAGAGGTAGCCAGCCAATAAATGTGTTGCCAAGAGAATCGCAGGAAGGTTGGCAGAGAAATGGACTTGGTGATCAATTGCTGAGAACAGGGTGGAATTTGAGAGCAGAGAGAGAGTGATCTGAGAAGTCACCATGGCCCCCATGCTAAACTTTTTACCCCAGCCCTAATGAACAAACCCAACCCTGCCTCTCTCCAAACCAGGCCCATGACTGCATCTGGCTTTGGGTATCTTCTCTAATCTCCAGATTTAATCTGGCTTTTGACTAAAGATTAAATTCCATGCCTAAGATGTTCCCCGTTCCTTTCTCCTCTCCCCCTGCAGGGGCAGGAAAACCAGCCCACTGCCCTGTTAAAGATCTTAAAGAGCTGGTTGGATTGTCTGCCCTCTCCCACCATTGCCTTCTCCAGACCCCTTGCCTGCTCCTCAGCCTGAACTGGCCCAGGCATGATCTACCTGGCTAATTCTGTGATCCTAGACAGCTCCCTGACCCTGTCTGGGTTGTTTCTCCACCAGGAAAATGGGGAGGCATGCCATCTGCCCCCTCCATTCAGAGTCCTAATTTTGGCAAAAGCTCATGCTCATCAGGAAGAGTGGTTTAGACACAAATAGATGGTCCTGGTAAGGGTCAAGCCTTTATGCCCAGACCTTACATCCCAGTAATATAACCTTCCCAAAATATACACCTCTTTCTGATGCAGCAAAGGGAAATACTACGGAATGAGAAACCTCAGTTCTACATCTCTCTTCCCCTTTCAGAATCAGGCAGCCCAGGTTCAGATGTGCTTTGTCAGGTGGTCCCACTGCCCACTCCTTCCCTAACTGGGGACTGATGCCCCAGAACCCTCAGGAGAAGAGCCACGTCTACCCCCGCCGCCGCCCTGGGAGCCACGTGGACCATAAGAGCTCCAAGGCCATCGCAGCCGCAGCTATGTACACCTTCTTGCCTGATAACTTCTCGCCTGCCAAGCCCAAGCCCTCCAAAGAGCTGAAACCACTACTAGGTTCCGCGGTACTAGGGTTGCTGCTGGTGTTGGCTGCAGTGGTGGCCTGGTGCTATTATAGCGCCTCTCTACGCAAAGCAGAGCGCCTGCGTGCCGAACTGCTGGACCTCAACCGAGGCGGCTTCTCAATCCGCAACCAGAAGGGCGAGCAGGTCTTCCGCCTGGCCTTCCGCTCAGGGGCGCTGGACCTCGACTCCTGCAGCCGCGACGGCGCAGTCCTCGGTTGTTCTCGCACCGCTGATGGGCGCCCCCTGCACTTCTTCATCCAGACTGTGAGGCCCAAGGATACAGTCATGTGCTACCGCGTGCGCTGGGAGGAGGCGGCGCCAGGGCGCGAGGTGGAACACGCTATGTTTCTGGGCGATGCAGCTGCTCACTGGTACGGTGGTGCTGAGATGAGGACCCAGCACTGGCCCATCCGCCTAGAGGGCCAGCAGGAGCCGCAGCCTTTCGTCACCAGCGACGTCTATTCCTCTGACGCCGCATTCGGAGGCATCCTCGAGCGCTACTGGCTGTCATCGCGTGCAGCTGCCATTAAGGTCAACGACTCAGTGCCCTTCCACCTGGGCTGGAACAGCACAGAGCGCTCGCTCCGTCTGCAGGCACGCTACCACAACACGCCCTATAAGCCACCTGCTGGCCGCCCTGCCGCGCCAGAGCTCAGCTACCGTGTGTGCGTCGGCTCTGACGTCACTTCCATCCACAAATACATGGTGCGGCGCTATTTCAACAAGCCCTCGAGAGTGCCGGCCCCCGAGGCCTTCCGGGACCCCATCTGGTCCACGTGGGTGCTGTACGGGCGTGCGGTGGACCAGGACAAAGTGCAGCGTTTCGCCCAGCAGATCCGCCAGCACCGATTCAACAGCAGCCACTTGGAAATAGACGACATGTACACACCTGCCTACGGAGACTTCGACTTCGACGAGGCCAAGTTCCCCAATGCCAGCGACATGTTCCGCCGTCTGCGTGATGCCGGCTTTCGTGTCACGCTCTGGGTTCACCCATTTGTCAACTACAACTCCTCCTGCTTTGGTGAGGGAGTGGAACGCGAGCTGTTTGTGCGCGAACCCACCGGGCGGCTGCCCGCGCTTGTGCGCTGGTGGAATGGCATCGGCGCGGTGCTCGACTTCACACGCCCGGAGGCTCGAGACTGGTTCCAGGGGCACCTGCGGCGGCTGCGCTCGCGCTATGCTGTGGCCTCCTTCAAGTTTGACGCAGGCGAAGTCAGCTATTTGCCGCGGGACTTCAGCACCTACAGGCCGCTGTCCGACCCCAGTGTATGGAGCCGACGCTACACCGAAATGGCACTGCCCTTCTTCTCTCTGGCAGAGGTCCGCGTGGGCTACCAGTCACAGAACATCTCATGCTTCTTCCGCCTAGTGGACCGCGATTCTGTGTGGGGCTATGATCTGGGGCTGCGCTCGCTCATCCCTGCCGTGCTCACCGTCAGCATGCTGGGCTACCCGTTCATCCTGCCTGATATGGTGGGCGGCAACGCAGTGTCTGAGCGCACAGCCGGTGGTGACGAGGTGCCCGAGCGCGAGCTCTACGTGCGCTGGCTGGAGGTGGCCGCCTTCATGCCCGCCATGCAATTCTCGGTCCCACCCTGGCAATATGATGCCGAAGTGGTGGCCATCGCACACAAGTTTGCCGCCCTGAGGGCCTCGCTTGTCGCGCCCCTCTTGCTGGAGCTGGCTGGTGAGGTCACTGACACAGGAGACCCCATCGTGCGTCCGCTCTGGTGGATTGCGCCCGGTGATGAGACGGCACACCGCATCGACTCGCAGTTTCTTATCGGAGACACACTGCTGGTGGCGCCAGTCCTGGAGCCGGGCAAGCAGGAGCGAGACGTCTACCTGCCTGCAGGCAAGTGGCGCAGCTACAAGGGCGAGCTTTTTGACAAAACCCCAGTGCTGCTCACCGATTACCCGGTCGACCTGGACGAGGTCGCCTACTTCATCTGGGCATCCTGACCCAGCCCAGGACCTAGGAACCCCACAGCCCTAGCCCCTGCCTTCATGCAGGCCTTTAGCCCTCCATCACAACCACACTGTGTATCCCCAGGAAGTCCCCACCTCTGCACCATCCACCAAGCAGGTGCTGACAGAAATGTGCTCCAGCCAGCCCCGGGGGACAGGTGGAGGGGGTGCTGAAGCAACTTCCCATTCTAAGACTCAATCCTAAAGACGTTTTTCCCTCCACACTCACTCCACTTTGCAGAAACCTATTTCCTGAGGTGAAAGAGAACCCAGAACGAAAATATCAGCTCTCTTCCTGTTACACATGATTGTGTTTTAAAAGCACAAAAAGAAACTTTACCCTCCATCCTGGCCTGAATGGCCATCTTTGCCTTTCTGAGGTGGGAACCTGATCCCATTTAAAGTCCCAAAATAGCCCCCTACTACACTTAGAAGGACGCGTTCTTGATGTTGGAAGCCAAGCCCAGAGTTCCCAGCAGCGACCTGAAGTGTGGCTGACCTGGTCCCATCCCAGCTAGGGAGATGGGATGGAGACGTCTGTGCAGCAGACAAGGAGGAAGGCGGTCCCATCCCAGAGGACAGGAAGACTGGGCAGAGCACGGAGCCATCATTGTTGTCCCTTGTTTGTGAAGAGACTCCTAACACTGTACTTAACCCATCTATGTAAACACATGGGCTCAGCCCTGGGCCAGGGCAATGGCCTACCAGGTGAAGACTTGCAAGGCCATGCAGGCCAAACTTGGTGCCTTAACTCAAGAAACTGTGTGTGTGTGTGTGTGTGTGTGTGTGTGAGAGAGAGAGAGAGAGAGAGAGAGAGAGAGAGAGACAGGCACCATGTTTTCCTGAATCTGTGGAATAAACACAACACTTTTGAAGCCGGATAAGCCTGGAAAGAGGGGGCAGGGAGCAAATTGGAGGTTTTGATTGTTGAGCTGGCCCCCTCCTGGTTGATGTCCCTGGGACTATAGTAGGAAATAAACAGCCCTTTCAAGATCTCTCAGCTGCTTCACTCCCTGCATACATGGCAGGAGTGTGGCCTAAAAGGGAGCACTGTTCTTGTGGTGGTGGTGGTGCTTCCGCACAGGAGCTCCACGGGCACGTCAGCACCTGTAAATACCCATACAGGGTAAGCTCTTTCATTTCAGACATTTTCTCTTTCTAAGAAGAGCAGCCTCAGCCAAAGTGAGTTGTTCCTGCCTTCGCAGCTGAGTCTGAGGAAGAGATGGCTTGCCAAAGTGGGGAGGTGGGAAACAGGGCAGGGCTCAGCTTTCCTCAACCCCTAAAGAATGCATCCTTTTGCCCACTCCTCCACCCCCTCTCTTTGCCCTATGTGAAGCATGCCTAATGAAAGTTCTGGGGCTCTTTCAGAGGTCCATGTTGACTCCTGATTCTACCACTCTCATCTGTAAGCTGTGTGATTTTAAGCAAGCCACTTAACTTTGTTGAGCCTCAGTTTCCTCATATGTAGAATGGTGATGATAATGCCTACCTCCCAGGTTGTTGTGGGAATTAGAAGCACTGATGTATGTAAAGTGCCTGGCACGAGTAGGTGCTCAATAAAAGGTAGCTATTATCCTGTTATGCTGTTTCTTGAGGGGGTTTGCACAAAAATAACAAGGATCTTTCCAGGCGCTAGCTCATCGCCCAACTGGCTTCCTCTGAGCCTGCCTGTGACAAATTTTTCCCAAACTTTGGTATATAACACCCAGCTGAGCTCTAAGTTTGTGACCCAAGGGACACTGTGGTCCAGGAAAAAGGCAAGAGGAGAGCTGTCTGAAGATGAGATGTCAGGAGCCAGGATTCCTGGGTCTCCGGGAGACGGTGAGTAAATGAATTAGCTTCCTTCTCCTTTTTGTCAAGAGCATCCACCAGTTAGTACTCAGTAATGAACCTCCTGGGGCTCTGGCAACCGCCTATAGGCTGTGAAGTGACTAGAGAGGCAGAACACCGAGGCTGGGCCTTGAGAGGTTCCCTAAGTGGCTGGAGAGAATAACTCTGACTTGAATGGCCCTCCAGCTTTCTGTGCAAGCTGAAGCCAGTTTAACCAATCTCTTGAGCTTTGGTTTTTGCATGTTTATTTTTATCTTTTTTTTTTCTTTTTTTTTTGAGGGAGAGGGAGAGAGAAAGAGAGAAGAGGAGGGGCAGAGGGGGAGGGAGAGAGAGAATCTTTTTTTTTTTTTTTTAATTTGTTTATTTGACAGGCAGAGAGGCAGGCAGAGAGAGAGAAGGAGAAGCAGGCTCCCTGCCAAGCAAAGAGCCCAATGTGGGGCTCGATCCCAGGACCCTGGGATCATGACCTGAGCTGAAGGCAGCAGCTTTAACCCACTGAGCCACCCAGGCACCCAGAGAGAGAGAATCTTAAGCAAGTTCCATGCCCAGCACAGATCCCAACGCGGGGCTCCATCCCACAACCCTAAGATCATGACCTCAGCTGAAATCAAGTGTAGATGCTTCACCGACTGAGCCACCCAGGCACCCCAGTATCTTCATCTTTTGAATGGAATTTCTAGGATTCATTGAGATGTGCCTGTAAAAAAATTTTATGCAAAAATTGTATGTAAAAAAATTTATGCAAAAATTGGCAGACAGTAAGTGCTCAATAAGTGGTAACTCCTGAATTTGGGGAGATAGGGGGAGGTGAGGGAACTGGGCTGGAAGCTACATCTCGCCTATTCTGGCCCCTTCCAGACTTATCCACCACCCCATCTCTGCCCCATCCTCTTGTGCATTCCAAATTTATGTCTCCCTGCACATATGGATGGGAAGACTGTCTCTATTCCATGGGACTTCCAGCACCCTTGTATGATCAGGATTTCTCATTTGTCTCCCCTGTACTCCTGGGCTGGTTGATGGGGACTGATATGTGAGAATGGGAACTCCTCCAGAGGTAATGGAGAAGTTCAGGAAATCTGGAACTGGGGCCTAATGCCCCCATTCTGTGACCCTGTGTACCTTTTGAGTCTACTTTAGTCTCCCTTCTAATACCATATGAATCAGCTGAACCCTACCCATGCCCTTTAAGCCCAAGATGTGAGTTTTCTGAGGGTCTTTACCTTGTTCCTCAAAATTTGCATAAAATGTCTCTCACCCTGGGTGGCTCCAGAGCAAGTCTTCTGCTGGTTCCCTCACCAAGTTTCTGGTTGCTTTACCCTCCTCAGGTCCAAGGCTAATGGTGACCTCTTCATTCCCTTACCAATTCTAGGCTGGACCATGGCAATGCCCTCCTAACCTTTTCAATTCTTGGACCCTTCAATCTAATCCACATAGAAGCTCAGGAAATCTTTCTGAAATTCAATCAAATCACTTAGGAAAATATCTAAGCTCTGATGTTCAAGGCCTCTAATATCTGAATACTTTTCATACCTATGTTTCTGTTTTACTCACACACACATACTTATGAGTGTATTTTGAAAAGCATTTGAAGAAATACTGTCTTCTGTTCTGGGAACAGCTGCATGGCCCATCCCTGCAAGGCGAGGCCTGCCTGGACCCAGCCTTGAAGAAAACCGCAGTGGCAACTGGGTGATTTCCTTTCCTGCCATTGTCCAACTCAGTGGGACTTCGGCTGACGTCCTCCCTTCTCTGGCACACACCCCAGCTCCCAAGGAAGAACCTGGTTTTTATCTTAAGGCTGGTTATTTACTTCATCATGACCAAGAATCTTTCCAGCAGCTTGAGGGGAAGGGAGAATCCTTTTTAAAAAAAATTTAATGTACTTTACCATTTTAATGGATTATAGGGGAAAGCAGAGGCTGACCTTTTTTTTATATTGAGATATAATTGATATAACATTATATTAGTTTCAGGTGTACAGTGTAATGATTGGATATTTCTGTGTATTGCAAAGTGATCATCATAGTAAGCCCAGTTAACCTCCATCACCATACGTAGTTACCAAAAAAAAAAATATTTTTCTTGCAATGAAAACATTCAAGATCTACTCTCCTGGCTACATACAAATACACAATAGTTTTATTAACAATAGTTACCATGCTGTACATTACATCCCTGTAACTTACTAATTTTATAATTGGAAACTTGTACCTTTTGACTCCTTCATCCATCAGGGTATGGGAGAATTCATGGCTTTAAGTGACAAGCCCTGAGCTTGGCTGGGGTTGGTCTTGGATGAGGAATGGGAAAAGACAGAAGAGGGGGTCCTGTCCCTGAGAATTCCCAGTCTGATGAACAGGAAGAGATTGAGCCTCTGTACTCTGTATCCTTATGCTGTTTTTCTCTCCTTAGCCCCCTTTTCCCAGCAAGACATGAATTGGGAGGGGAAAGAAAAGGGAGGGGGGTAAACATGGAGTAAGGCACAGAGCTGATCTCACTGGGTACCTATAGCACAACCTGGAGGGGGCAGCAGCGGGCCTGACACAGTCCTCCTCTAGAAGGGAAGGGACAGGTTGGGCCACAATCTGGACCAATAGAGATGTAAGCCTCTGCTCCCCAAACATGGGGTCCCCACTTGGTGGGGGTCTCATACCTGCACATGTATTTCAGTTGAAATTTTACCATCAAAACTACCATTATAACTTCATTCCTTTGGGTCTTCAATTCCGCAAAGAAGTGCATACTATGGGAGTGTCAGGTAGTGTGTCTGAGAGTCAAGAGGGCATTTTAGTTTTCCAGAGCGCACCCTGGTGAAGATAAGTCTGGTAAACGCTTCTTCACCCTCGGGTGGTGGAGGCGGCACTGGGGAAAACAACTGGAGCTCCAAGAGGAGCCTCTCAGGTGTAGGTTGGGAAGCAGGATGGTATTTATAGCCCGGGAGGTGATTAGGGAAGACTTCCAGGAGGACATGCTCTGGAGCTTGGAGGGCCTGAGATTGAAGGGAAACTGTGGTCTCGGTCCTGCACTCGGGGTGAGCCGGCCAGAAGCAAGGTGGCTGTGCTGCCAGAGCCGAGTCAGCTGGCACGTCCGGTTCAGTTCTACTTTCCCGCCTCACCCACCTCCCACCACAGGCCCTGGTCCCACCTGGCTGGGAATCCTTCCTGCAGAGATGAGACGAATGTAATTTATGGGGCTCCCCTCACCAAGGTAACTGTGGTGTTGTTTTTTTTTTTTAATTTTTAAAAAGACTTTATGTATTTGACAGAGAGAGAGAGACAGCAAGAGAGGGAACACAAGCATGGGGGAAGTGGTGGGGGCGGGGTAGGAGAGGAAGAAGCAGACTCCCTGCTGAGCAGGGAGCGTGATGAGGGCTGGATCCCAGGACCCTTGGATCATTTTTTTTTTTTTAAGGTTTTATTTTTTTGACATAGAGAGCACAAATAGGGGAAGCAGCAAGCAGAGGGAGAGAGAGAAGCAGGCTCCTCTCTGAGTGGGGAGCCTGATATGGGGCTTGACCTCAGGACACTGGGATCATGACCGAGCCGAAGGCAGATGCATAACCAACTGAGCCACCCATGCGCCCTGCCCTCTACCTTTTTAAGCCTCCATTTCCCCAGCTATAAAAAATGAGCAGCAAAATTAGGTCATTTTCCAGGTCTCTTCCAACTCTGACAAATAAGGTTTTAGCATCTTGAGCTTCAACAGCCTCCCATGCTGAGAGCACGGGGCTGGCCAGCCCTTGTTAGGAGGCAGCTAGCCTGTGGTTTGGCACCACTGCCCAGCCGGCATTTATTAAATCAGTGGGATGTGGTCCCTGCTGGCCTGGAAAGAGAACATTAAGCTCCAAAAACTTCCTGCAGCAGGCCTCCTTCAGAGAGCACTGTTCAGAGGGGTGAGGAACAAAACCATTCAGGTCCTTGGCGGTGCTCCAAGATCCTGTTCACTAGTATTTTTGCCCTGTCTGCACGGAGAACCAGTGACTGAAAACATCTGGAAGCCTGCTAAAGACTTGGGTGACTTCTCCCTCCTTCCTCCAGGAGTGGCTATTCTTGACCTTGGTAATCCAAGTTGACCTTCGCCAATGCCCTTTCGCATCCAACATTCTGCACTTCACTGGGCAACAACGTTCTAATAAAATCCACATGAATCCCTCTGCTAACAGCTCCTGGAAGAGCTGGAGGGTCTCACACCTGCCCTGCATTCCTTGAGCCCTAGTAGCAAGGGAAAACAGGGCTGAGACCCAAATCTTGCGCCTCCGGGTCTTACAGTGGACTTGGAGAAAGGGAGTAGGTAGAAAGAAATGTCGGTGATGAGAGCTTGCTAGAGGCGCAAAAGGCAGCTGCAGGCCAGGAGTGCCCAGGCAGAGTGACAGGGCTGCTGGGTAGCCTAGCAGAGTCCCTCAGGCCTGGGCATACCTCTTGCCGGTGACCTCAGTCATGCTGACCAGGTCCATGATGACCCTGGGAGACAGGACTGGGCTGAGAATTTGGGGTCCATGTGTCATGGGCCCGGTGGTCCAGAGTTGTCTGTTCCTGTCTCCCTCTTGTGACCTGGGATATGTCGCAAATTCCTTGGGTCTCTATTTTAGGAAGTGCCTACTGAGCACCCACAACATATGCGCCTGGTGCTGGAGAGAGGATGCATCAGAGTAGAACACACCCAGCTCCTGCAATCTGGCCCTACTCGTTTGTATATCCTGTCCGTCTACAGGCCACAAAGTCGCAGGGACACTGGTGGTCTGGGTTCAGAGTGCTTGGAGTTCCACAGGCAGGAGAGCCACCCTGGCAGTGTCTGCTCGCTCTTCCCCGACTCCTCCCTTAGCTTCTCTGGGGCACAGTGTGTGGACACAGGATTCCCGCTTGCTAAGGTCAGAGCTCCATTTTACTCTTTCTCCCCACCACGGGCAAGAGTCCAAGAAATAAAGACAACAGGTGAGAGGGACAGAGAAGCTGCCTGAAGTTTATTTATAAAATACAAGAACGCATTAGAGCACCTAGACTTTTTTCTTTTTTTAAACTGCTCATTTGCCTTCTTTGCACCCAGCTGAGGCTTTTGTTTGCTCTCCTCTGAAAGTTCTCAGCTGATTTTACTCAGTGATCTGTTCTTGGCTACATTGAGCCCAAGACCCACACAACCTTCCCCGGAGCTGACAGTGTTCATCTCGGGAGGCCCTCGAGGATCCTCCTGAGGTAAATGACTCTGCTCTGGTCAGCTCAGGATGCTGTGGAGCAGAGAAACTGGTGTCCTTCTTGGAGAGCTGCCTTCATCTCCTTGAACTGAGCCAACTGGCAGGCCTCGTCCAGCCCCAACCAGCGGTAGGCTTGGTGCTCTCGGGAGAGTCGGATCTCCACATCGTAGTCCTTCACCTCGGCCAGCCAGTAGATGACTGTTTTTGGCTTCTCCCAGGCCACATATCTGAGCTCCCTTCTGAAGCCCTCAATGATTGTCAGCTGGTCTGCCGCTATGCCTGCTTCCTCCTGAGTCTCCCGCAAGGCTGTTTCCAAGTCATTCTCTCCTGGTTCCACATGGCCTGGTTAGGAAACAAGAGGAAAAGGAGTAGGAGATAATCTTCAGCAAAGGTGGAATTCGCAGGTCTGATGATTTAAAGATGGGTCTTTGCTGACTTTTCTAGATATTGCTAGGCTACAGGGGGCCTAGAGATGGGTGATATCCTAACATACCTAGGAGTGGGGCACAGAGTGGGTCGTGTCTGGACAAGTCCTCCTCCGCACCCCATCTTCTCTGCAGAGGGTTAAACAGACCATGTGTTTGGCAGGTCTAGTCTAGAAGACGGCTCTTCAGTGGTGAGAGAGATGGCCTCCCTCAGACCTTCGCTTTCTTATCCTTTGGAGCTCTCCTCATCCCATGTTCTCAGGGAGACCTTTCCCCTGGAGACCTTAAATTGGCTTTCTGAAGGAGGAGCAGTCCCTTCTTGGCAGACAGGAGTTGGCTGAAGAGGGAGCACTTTGCCTACAATCTGCAGTGAGGACTTAACACTGTCTTAGTTGGTCCCCAAAGTCCCAGGGCCAACAGACAGGCTCCAAGCCCTGCACTGCGGCACCGGCAGCTGTTTCCAAGTAGCTATCAAGGCTTTTCCAAATTGTTTTCATCTTTTTAACTGAGCAAGGCCAGATTCCAGTTTCACAGGGAAATTCCTGATGGGAACGCAGACTAAGGACACAAGCTGAGAGCCAGTTTTAAGAAAATTTGTTGGCAAGATCCAAACCCAAGGAGACAGCTGCCAGGAAACTGTTCTAGGAGAGCCTGAAGCTCTGCAGACTGGGAGCAGCCCGTAGTTTTGCCTCTAGGCCCTTCCCACAAATTCTCAGCCTGCCTGAAGGGGCCAAGAAGGACAGGGAGGGGTCTGGCAGCCTCTGTCAACACATGGTTCCAGTGAGTTGCTGGGGGCCTCCTGGTTCAGGAGCTCCTGGGGAGCAGGAATTGTTAGCTCTTCCCTTCTTGGTTCAGGGACAGGCCTATATTCTAGCTCTCCTCCTTCTCAGGGTTCTCATAGCAGTGCCCTGAGCCAGAGGGGCTGCTGTAAAGCTCCCACAGAAAGCAACCAGAAGTCAGGACTTAAAAACCTAACCTAGTTCCTGGCTTCTAGGGAATCTTCTCTGTACAGAACCTCATGTAGTGGTGTACACAAAGCCAGAGAGGTACTGCATGGGGGGCGGGGAAAAAGGGGTGTTGGTGGTGAGAGGTGACACTGATCCTGATGCCCCATCTGCCCTCAGAAATGTGGGGAATCTGTGAACATGCCCTTCCCGACAGTATCTGTGCTCCATTCTACCCAGAAGTGTGAACTTGATAACATCTTTCCAGGCCCAAGCAGGACAAAATCTAGAGAGGTCCTTTGAAATCTTTCAGTGAGAGGTACTATGCAATATGACTTTGGCGATCAGGAGACAAGTGTGAACATTCCTATTCATAGTATTTGTGACACTTCTGTCCCTCTCTTTCACCTTATTTCTCCTTAGTGAAACACAAATGTGCAAAGTCTATTTCCTATTCCCCTTTCCTCATTTTCCTCCAATGCTGGATCCTTGTTCACCCCTCTCCCACGGCACTCCCCTTTAAAGTCCCCGCTCCCTTCTCAATGGGTTGCTCATTCAGGGCTCCTGACCTGTAATCCAGTAATGACTTGACCCCAAGGTCAAGGCCTTTTCTCCTACCCAGCCATTTACCACAAAGGCTGGCACTCCAGTGAAACACACACACACACACACACACACACACACACACACACACACACACGCTGCTTCTGCCCTGGGATTCAGAGTTGTATTTCCAGCTCCGACCTGGCATGTCAGGTCCTTTCTGTATGTCAGAAAGGATCAAAAGCTCCTGCCCACCCTACCCCCTCCTACTGCACAGTCACTGGGATGTAAGCTTTATGGGGGGCCTGATAGGGTAGCTTTCCAAGCAATGTTTGGCACTTTCTCGAGAGCCAACCCTTCTGCCTTGCACCTTTGGGAGGAGTCCAGTGATGAATGCCGTCTGATGCCTGCAGTAGTAGGAACTCAATTGCAGGTTTGTCCACCGTGGGAATGAGGCATCTTCGGAAGATGATCAAGCCACATGCTCTCAGGGCCATGGTCTATCTGAGGACTTAATGAAGAAGATGGGAAACATTAGGAAGTTACACAAAACAGGAGGATCGGGGCACCTGGGTGGCTCAGTGGGTTGAGCCTCTGCCTTTGACTCGGGTCGTGATCTCAGGGCTCTGGGATCGAGCCCCATATCAGGCTCCCCACCTAGCAGGGAGCCTGCTTCCCCTCTCTCTCTGCCTGCCTCTCTGCCTACTTGTGATCTCTCTCAGTCATATAAATAAAATCTTTAAAAACAAAACAAAACAAAACAAAACAAAAAAACAGGAGGATCCATCCTGGAGGCAGCCTCTGGTGCTGGGGAGTAGCACAGATCAGCTAATGGAGACCTCATCAACTACAGAAAAAGGCAGCATTCCAAGGACCAGTGTAGGGAAACCAGAAATCAGGGACTGATTTGTGAGTGATGGTAGGACCCTGCCCTCTACCGCTCAGGGCTGTCAAGTGTGTCTTAGGAGACCAGAGGTCCTCAGAGGCAAACCCACTGAATCTGGAGAGATGCTGGGAATGGGTAAGATGAAGAACATCATCCTCAAACCCATGGTCCCATTTCCCTCAGCCTCCAGCCTGAGTCTGAGGGACAGAGACTCCAACGATGGGGTTTCTGATGGCCTGAGGGCTCACTTAGGAAAGGGAGCTTGGTGTACTAAAAACATTTTTGTTATTGATGTTGTATATTGTGTACTAAAAACATTTTGTTATTTATTTTTAGTCTTTTATCCATGTTTTAGAATGTTAGACATTCACATGGTACAAAATGCAAAGTATAAAAAGGCACACACAATAGTAAGTCTCTTTCCCACCAGTGAGAAGCACACTAGCATAGTGATCAAGAGTGTGACTCTGCAACCTAGGGTTAAGTTCTGACTTTGCCACTTACTCACTGTGTGATTAGCTCCTAAGCCTGTTTCCTCTGCTGTGAGACAGGATAGTAACAGTTCTACCTCAAAGGGTTGCGGTGAGGATCACATGACTTAACTTTTGTAAAGTTAAGTTTTGTAAAGCTTTCGAACAGTGCCTGGCATCTAAAAAGCACCCAGTAGGTTTCAATAGGCATAGGAAAATGTCTGGAAGGATACACATTATTGATAGTATTTTCTGGAGGATAAGATTATGGCAAGACTTTCATTTGCTAGTCCCTATACCTCTGTATCGTTTGGAAGTTCACAGAGAACATTTATTAATTTTACAATCAGCAATTCAGTAAAGACTGAAAATTTTTAGTCTTTTTCATTTTAGTTACCCTTTTTTTTTTTTTTTTAAAGATTTTATTTATTTGAGAGAGAGATAGCGAGAAAGCACGAGCAGAGGGAGAGGGAGAAGCAAGCTCCCTGTGAGCAGGGAGCCCGATATGGGACTCGATCCCAGGACACTGAGATCATGACCTGAGCTGAAGGCAGATGCTTAACCGACTGAGCCACCCAGGTGACTCTTTCCCATCCAGGGAGAAGTGGTTACTTCCTTCCATTTCAGTCACTTTTCATTCCATTTCAGAAAAGAACACCACTACCAACAAAAGACAGAAAGGGAAAGAGCAGGAATATCTGCAGAAGTGAAAAAACAATGCATCATCTGAAGGGGGCATGTCATCAAGGTAACAGAGAATATGGAAGATCTCTTATGTAAGCCTTGCTAAAGAAAATGTCATTGGTTCAGTCAACAAATATTTATTGAGTACTGACTATGTAATAAGTACTGTGCTAGGCCTTTGCTCTTAAGCAGTTTATATTCTAATGGGAGAGGCAGATTTTTTTTTTAAAGATTTATTTATTTGAGAGAGAGAAAGAGAGAAAGCACGTGCACATGAGCTGGCAGGGGGTAGGAAGGGGTAAAGAATCTTAAGCAGATTCCATGCTGAGCTCAGATCCCATCCTGGGGCTTGATCCCACAACCCTGAGATCATGACCTAAGCTGAAACCAAGAGTTGGACACTTAACCAACTGCACCACCCAGGTGCCCTGGAAGAGGCAGATTTTAAAAATAATTAAGCAGATTAAAAAATAATCGCCAATAAGGAATGTGCTACAAAGGAAAAATGTGCGATTCGTAACCTGACCTTGTCTGATGGATCAAGGAAGGCTTCCTGGAATAAGAGATGTTTGAACAGAGAAGTAAGGAGTAGTAAAAGATAAGTTGGCAATGGGAAGGAGGGAGAAAGTGTGTCCCAGGTGGAGGGGACAGTATGGGCAAAGGCCCCAAGGTGGGATGGCAGGACTGAAAGAAAATAAGGTGTCTCAAATGTAGCAAAAGCCTAGGACAATGGGCTAGGCAGGAAAAGATTCAAATCAGTTGGGCCTCATCTGTACAATTCCAAGGCCAAAGAAGGCACTGGTGGACAGATAGCAGAGCTGATGCAAGGCTGGAGCTGGAGGTAATCACCTTGCTGCAGCTCCCTTGCTGTTACTCAGTCAAGATGAGCCTGGGGGCCCCTGGGTGGCTCTGTTGGTTGTTTGCCTTCTGCTCAGTTCATGGTCCAGGGTCTGGGGATAGAACCCCACGTCTGGGAAATCCCTGCTCAGCCCGGAGCCTACTTCTCTCTCTCTGTTCCTCCCTCCTGCTCTCTCACTCTCTCTCTCTCAAATAAACGAAATCTTTTTAAAAAATAAGGTAGAGCCAAATGCGCTGCTTTTAAAAGATTTTCAGATATACTTTTAGACAAGTGAAAAAAGTCTGGTTCAGCATAAAATGTATAACACAATCCTGTTTAAAAATTCACATATAAATTGGTAACAGGCCTTTTTAAAAATCTATTTATTTATTTATTTGAGAGAGAAAGAGAGAGAGAGTGAGCGTGCTCAAGCATGAGCAGGGAGGGGAGGGGAGAGGAAGCAGACTCCCCACTGAGCAGGGAGCCACACATGGGGCTCAATCCTAGGATCCTGAGATCATGACCTAAGTGGAAAGCAGACACTTAACTGACTGAGCCACCCAGATGCCCTAGGAGCAGGCTTTTTTAAACATTATATTCTAGTTTCCTGGTCTCCCTATTTATGCCAAGAACTTTTCCCATTCTGGAAACCAGAAAGCAACACCCTGTCACCACAGAACTGGCAGACAAAGATTTCAAATTACTGGTTCTGGTTCAGGTAAAAACAGGTACCTGATCCCCTTCCCTCCTATCAAAATGCTTATTAAGTATTAGCAAGTTCCAGATGAAGGGCACCTTGTTCCTGCTTTGTGTAGAGTCTCATGGAATGAATGCTGGATTCCTAGATAAGCTTAGGGATCTAAGACTAGAGGGCACCAGCACAACAGCATCCAAAGGGAGGCACTGCACATGCTTGGTATCCTGTTCTGTCCTTCATGGTGTGCTGGCTGCTACTTTACTTCAGCTTTCCAAATCTTGCACACAATTTTCCTGAGGTTGACCCTAACTTGGAACCATATAGGAAGGGAATCCTGAGAAACACAGTTCCAACTTAGCCAAGTGGACACAGTACAAAGCCAGCACAAACCTAATACCTAGTCTGGTAAGTCTCAGTCTGTACCTTTGGCAGGGAAGAGCCAGACTACGCACTCTCTCTCCTTGGGACCCAGCACAGCAGCTTGCAACAGATGTTCATGGACTCAACAGAACACTCTCCCCACATCCCACTCAAACAAATGCTCAGGGTATGTTCTGGGATTTTGGGAAACAGCCCAGTGTTTTCCTGAAGAGTGCCATTTACATAAAAGTCAATGGAGCTATTGTTGTAGGTTTTCTGTTTTTCTGGAGACCAAGAATGAAACTGTCCTGGGGTTTGAAAGGAGCCAGCTTATAGAGAAACACACACACATACACACACACAGACACACATCACGCATGCTCCAAGTGGATTCAAACCTCAGGGGGTTAAAGAACACAGCATCCAATATGCAAATGTGCTTGCAGCCAGGATTGCAGAGATGAGAACTCCAGGCTGACAGCAGGCAATTCACACTTCAGAAAAGTGGCAAAGTGCCTTAGGTGGTTAAAAAAAAAAAACCCTGAACAAAAAAACTCCTCAATGTCATCAGAAGGTTCCAGAAGCTAAGGAAAAGTGCTCTTGCCTTTCTCTAAATATACATTTCCCTTACAGCGTAGGAGATTCAGAACCTAGGTGCCAAAAAATAATTCACAGATAAATGGCTGTACTGATATGTTGTGTTCCAGTGTTTTCATCAAATTAATCAGTGTGCAACTGCAAGCATAGCTCAGCCCCCAAAGCCCTCACAAATATACTTTAGATACAGAAAGACCTCCCCAAATCCTCACAGCGTGTTCCTTATAATCTAAAATCCCTTTTGCAGAAATGGTTTCATGCCACCATGTTATCAATGAAGCGTCCCCACTGGGCCAGCTACACTGTGCCAGGTTCTTCACCTGTGTATTTTAAATGCTTAAGACAAATCTTCATCATAAGCAGGATCGTCTCCAGTTTTGGATGAGGAAACTAGGACTCAAAAAGGTTAAAATAGTAGCCCAAGCGCATAGCCAGCCTGTGGATGGCAAGATTTGAATCCAAGTAAGCCTAACTCCAAAGTGTGTATTTTTCCCCCTTCCTCAGTTCTGCTTAAGATGAAAAAGCAGGCCTTAGGGCACAAATGGTCCGGAGAGAGGACACACAAATAATTTATAAAATTATTTCCAGTTCTGAAATTCCCAGTCTTTGATCTATATTTGCATTGAGGATTTTTAAGGTACCTGGCTGGAATCCTTTCTACAGGACCAGTTTTAGTTGGGGCGGTGGAAGGAGGGAGGGTGTGTAGATGAAGGTCCTGATGCCCAGAGTTGACCCTGGAGAGGTAAAGTATAGCCTGAGGCCCCGAAACTTTGCCTATCTGATAAGAGTTTCTATGCGTCCTCTGCTTTTTCTCTGGGAAGAAGGAACCTCTATCACATGTTCAAAACCCGTATCAGGTAGCCTGGGGGTTCCAAAGAACCAAGTGATGGGAATACCTTTAAATGCCAGCCTTGGACAAGCACACAAGCAACTAATTTAGCATGCTGGTATCCAGGAAAGTTGCCGAGGCAAGGCCAACTCTGCCGGCCTACAAATAAGCGGCTCTGACTGCTCGGTTTGCCCTCTCTTCCCACATCATAATGGTCTTTTCTGATTCTCCAACTCCCTCCCTTGCAAAGGATTGAACAGAAATGAGGTGCCCATTTGTGAATAAAGTTCCTTCTTATAAAAACAACGACAAAAAGAGAAAAAGGAAAAAGCTCCCAACTACTATGAATAAACTGAAACAAAGAAAATGCCCTCTCAATTGGACCATTTCCTGGACATCTGCCACTCTCTTTTCTCATAGAAACCAACCTGCTGAGTCATCTTGCTATCTTTACTATTTGGCTGAGGGCAGAAACAGGAGATTTCACCTGTAATGGCATAAATATTGGCTTCTAGGATGAGGCCAAAGTCAGACAAGGTTGGAACAGAAATCATTCCTCATAAAGGGGATCTGTTAAGTGGCCTATTAGTGCCATCTGCTGTACAATTCTAGAAAGCAAACATGGGGAATTCTAATATTAGAGCCTGAAGGGATTTACTTACTCATCTAACATCTGTTGAGTGTGTCCCACTTGACAAGCAGTGTGACAGGATTGAAGAGTGGATATGAAGCCATTATAAAGCCCCACTTTCTAAGGGGTTCACAGCCTCATGAAAGTGGAAGGGACTTAGACAAGTTGCCAGTTTATTTTGAGCTCCCTTGAGGTATGTGTAAGATGGAAAGGAAGCAAAAAAAAAGTGACTATCTTTGGGTCAAAGGGGCACCCCATAAGGATTCTGATGGATGGCTAGGAATTTACCAGGCAGAATAACGGTGCAGGCAAGGGGCATTCCAAGCAAAGGGAGGAGTGTGGGCAAAGACCTTTAAGAACAAAATGACATTCCAATGATAACAGTTTAGTTTATATTCTTTGGCAATGAGGAGTAGCTTTTGACTGGTTTTAGGCAGGGCTGGCAATATGGTCAGACTGACATTTTACAAAGACATTCTGGCAGGGTGCCTGGGTGGCTCAGTCGTTAAGCATCTGCCTTCAGCTCAGGTCATGATCCTGGGGTCCTGGGATCAAGCTCCACATCGATCCCCACATTGGGCTCCCTGCTTGGTGGGAGGTCTGCTTCTCCCTCTCCCACTCCCTCTGCTCCTGTTCCCTCTTTCAGTGTGTGTCTCTCTCTCTGTCAAATAAATAATAAAAATAAAATCTTAAAAAAAAAAAGACATTGGGACAGCAAGGAAGGTGGAGAATAGATTAGAAGATTGCAGTCAGGAAGACCAACTAACAAGCTTATTGACAACAGTCCAGATGACAAATAATACAGAGTTAAATTAAGGCAGAGACCCGGAGAAAGGAGAGGAAGGGATGAATTTGAGAGATATCTCAAAGAGAAAACCAACAGTATCTAATGTTTCATTGTCCAAGGAAGAGGGGCGGGGGAGGAGGAGGGAGAAAGAAAGAGAGAGAGAGGGGTTGTTTGGTTTGGGTGACTAGAGAAGTTGGTGGAACAGGGAGTAGAAAGTAAGCTACTGATTTGTTTGGGAAAAGATGAATTTGAAATGCTGTTGACTACCCACAAGGTAAATGAAAGGATGGAATGATGCTCAGGGATCATCTCGTTCTATCTCTTCATTTCCAAAGGTGAAAATTAACCACTGGAGAAAGATTTTGCTCCCACCGTAGAAACATCTGCAAGTCACCTCCCTCCACTTGGGTAGTCTGCCTGTGCATCTGGTAGTCAAAGGATTTTATCCTCCTTCAGAAAGTTAAAACATGGAAAAGCAGGGCTAGCTTTGCAGTGAGAAAGACCCAGCTCCCTAATTCAACAGTTATATTACTTTAAGCAAAATACTTCTCTAAGGCTCATTTTCCCAATCTGTAAAATGAGGGTAACTTCTACTTTACATGATTGTTGTAGAGTTTAAAATTAAAAACACATACATAGGATCTGACATATCAGAAGTACAGAGCATATATGAGTCACTTTCACCCCTGTTATCATCAAAGGTCATCAGGAAGCTTCTGGCACGCTCTTACCTTCTATTGATAGTTGAATCAAGAAATGGTTTTTCATATTTCCAGCAAAACTGCTCACCACACCATTATATTCCTTATGCATAAAATACAAGATACATTTCTTTCAATATAAGTACTAGGAAGAAATTCCACTCTTTTGAAAAATGGTTTGCCTTTATTATTTCTCTGACAAGTTCTAAGCTAAATTGGGTACTTGCAGTTAAGTCTACTGGCCTTGTGAGCTACTATATTTGTTTCTATTATGAAGGTAATAGGTACCATTTTTTGAGGCATTGTGCCACGTGCTTTACTTTCCTTATTTCACTTAATTTTCACAACAACCCTTTACCACGATTTTGCAGAAGAGGAAAAAGGAAAGCAGCTCTGCCTAACTTCCAACATTATTGCTCTTAACCTCGACGCTGTATTAGCGTTTTACATTTGGCTATTTGATTGCATTCAGTTTATTTTCTATCTCTCCCTCTCTCCTTTCTTTCAGAGATACAATAACAAATACATAGGTGCCAAACCAGGCCATAGCAAAGGAAAAGTAAGTTTTGTTTTAGGTGGTGGGGCTCTCGTGTGATTTTTTTTTTAAACTACTGCTATAATTGCCATGATATCATCAGTTCAACAGATGAAGCCATTAGAACATACAAAATCTCGGGGTGCCCTGGTGGCTCAGTGGGTTAAAGCCTCTCTGCCTTCGGCTCAGGTCATGATCCGAGGATCCTGGGATCGAGCCCCGCATGGAGGCTCTCTGCTCAGCAGGGAGCCTGCTTCCTCCTCTCTACTTGTGAGCTGTCTGTCAAATAAATAAATAAAATCTTTTAAAAAAAATACAAATTCTCTTCTGGAAAGTAGACAGGGTATAAAGGGTAACAACAAAGTGAAACTGAGGCCGCCGGTCGCTAACCTCGGAACTCTGGAATTCCGATGTCCCACCCCATCACCATCAGCAAGGGGCCAGCAAGCTCAGAGCCACATAACCCTCCCCCTTTCCCTGGACACAGGAAAACTAAGGTCCTGCGAGCGGCCGGGGCCGGGCCAGCCCACGCCTCAGTGACAGCCTGATGCGTCCACCCTTGACGGTGCAGCGACGGGAAATTATTCAGTTGCAGATTCCCATCGCTCCAACTCTCAGTTCCTCCGCGGAGAAGAGCACCCTTGGGGTCCTCTCTAAGACTACTCACCCAAAGCCCAGGGCCGCAGGAGGCAGGCCTTGAACGGAAAAGGGGAAGTACGACGACCAATCCCGAAGGTTCGGTTGCGCTTAGAGCGACCAACAGGATAGGGCAGAAGGCCCCTCCACCCGCCTCAAAGATGCCATACTTTCACTTAGAACTCGCGAGATCCTCACTCAGCGGTTCGATTGGTTGAAAGACGCAGTTTGAGAGTTACGCCCACTGCCTCCTCGGATCCCTGATTGGTCTTCTGGAGAAGAAGGACTCATACGTCAACTAGTTTCCCCGGTGCCCATTGGTGGATGAGGCGGGGCTGCCGGCGCGCGGGCGCCGGCGCGGGCGTTCGAACCCGCGTTTGGTGGCGTTACCATGGGGATGCAGCCCTGCCGGCGCCTCAAAAGCTGGTGAGTTGACAGCACGCCCGCCAACTTGGGGCTCTCCTGTCGGCATTGTCTTCTGTCTTCAGACAGGGTTGACCGAGGGGGACCTGGGAAGCCACTGAGGTGAGAAATGGTGGGGAGTACCGGGGAAGAGTGGGGTAGGCCTCTGCCCCGCGGGAGAGGGCACTCTGGACGCCTGCCGAGCGCGAGAGGCGGCGCCGGTTGCAAGGAAACCGGGAGTTGACCTCCCTGGTTGTTCGAATGCTCGCCTGCTTTCCTACCCTTCATCTCCTTATCTCTGCCTTTTCTTCAGTGATTCTCTCGAGTGCTCCTTCTCCCACGGAGCCTTTCTGAGTCTCGAAATCTTGCCTTTGAACCGATGGCCCTGAGTGGAACCTTTCTTAGGGCACTTCTCTTCGGCCTTGGCTTATTTGTGTACTTCCGTGAGCCCCATTCTCCTTGTTCCTCCCTTATCATTTAGAGGTCTTTGAGGCAGAGCGACGTCTTTCATTCCCAGTGTCTTACACACAGAGTTTTCAGGAAATTTTTGTTGAGTTGAATTTAATTCACCAGAAATAGATTGGATTCCTCTCTGTGCACCGCCCTGTTTTTCCTCCCATTTAGAGGGTTTATTGTTGTTGTTGTTGTTGTTGTTATTGTTTTTATGGGAATAGAGGGAGGGTACCCTAATCTCATATTCGGTAGGGCCAGAAAGTCCACCGTGAGCCTTTCCACTGTTTGTGAAAAGGAAAATCTTTTTGGAATGCCTGCTACAACTCTTCTGGCATTGTGGCTTTTAGTGTTCATATCCCAGTGCTTTTATTAAACTCCTTAATGAATCTTTGCTTAAAACAAACCATTCTGTTTTTGCTGAATGCCAGGAGTTTCTTAGTGACCCACAGCTATTGTCACATTTTAAGAGTGCTGTGAAACGTTTTGAAGCATTTTCTCCTTTGTGTTCTCCTTGTAGTCTCTGTGCTTCAGGTGCATGTAGCAGCTGTTCTGGTAGCTATCCGTTGGTCAGCTGTCCGTGACAGAAGTGCATTGCCAAGGCTGTCGTTTTGTCAACTCATGAGACTATATATGGCCAGTCTGGATTGTTGATGATTCTCATGTGAAATTCGTAGCTCAGTGATGTTTTTAACAAAAGGATTGGAAAAGTCAGGTATAGCAGCTATGTTATTATTATCTTCTTATCAAAGTTTGACCACAACCATATAGCTAAACTGCAGATCTGTGACATGTAATAGAAATTGGATTGGGGATTCAGGGTTTGTCTTTGGCTCTGTCTCTATTCACTTACTGTGGCTGGCTTTGCAAGTCATTTAGCCCTTTTAGACATCACTTTTTCCAGCACAAAGTGTTGAATTAGATTAGAATTCCTGTGGCTCTATCAACTTAGTCAAGCAACTGGTTATTTTTGAAAATTCCAGTATAGTTAATATGCAGTATCATTAGTTTCAGATGTACAATATGCTGATTGGACAATTCTCTACATTACTCAGTGCTCATAAGTGTTCTCTTAATCCCCTTCACCTGTTCACCCATTCCACCCACCCACCTCCCCTCTGGTAACGATCAGTTTATTTTCTGTATTTAAGAGTCAGTTTTTTGGTTTGTCTCTTTTCTTTGTCCTTTTGTTTCTTAAGTTGCACATATGGGTGAAGTGACACAGTATTTGTCTTTCTCTGACTTCTTTCTTTCTTTCTTTCTTTTTAAAGATTATTTATTTGACAGACATAGTGAGAGAGGGAACCCAAGCAGGGGGAGTGGGAGAGGGAGAAGCAGGCTTCCTTCCCGTCAAGCAGGGAGCCCAGCTGGAGGCTCGATCCCAGGACCCTGGGATCACGACCTGAGCCAAAGGCAAATCTATCGACTGAGCCACCCAGGCGCCCCCATCTGACTTATTTCACTTAGCTTTTTACCCTCTAGATCCATTCATGCTGTTGCAAAATGGCAAGATTTCATTTTTTTATGGCTTCATAATATTCCATTGTATATCTCTTCCATCTTCTTTACATGTTCATCTGTGAATGAATACTTGGGCTGCTTGGCTGTTGTAAGTAATGCTGCAATAAATAATGCTGCAATAAACAGGGATGCATATATACTTTTTTTTCTTTTGAGAGAGTGCATGTGCAAAGAGGAGAGGGGGAGGGGCAGTGAGGGAGGGAGAAAGAAACTCCCCTCCCCACAAAGATTGTATTTGTTAGGGGCACTGGGTGGCTCAGAGGGTTAAGCCTCTGTCTTCAGCTCAGGTCATGCTCTCAGGGTCCTGGGATCGAGACCCGCATCGGGCTCTCTGCTCAGCAGGGAGCCTTAAAAAAAAAAAAAGATTGTATTTGTCAGAGAGGACGCATGTGCACGAGAGAGAGCATGCACGGGGGGAGCAGGAGGCAGAGGGAGAAGCAGGCTTCCCACTGAGCAAGGACCCTGCATCATGACCTGAGCCGAAGGCTGACACCACCCAGGCCTTCTGAGAAAGAAAATCTTAGGCAGGCTCCACACCCAGTGCGGAGCCCAAGTGGGGTTCAGTCTCACAACCCTGAGATCATGACCTGAGCAGAAATCAAGAGTCTGTTGCTTAACGGACTGTGCCACCCAGATGCCCCTATTTTCAAATTAGTGTTTTTGTATTCATATTCGTATGCACCAGTTTGCATTCCTCCCAACAGTGCACCAGACTCCTTTTTCTCCCTTTACCAACACTTGCTGTTTCTTGTGTTTTTTTTAATTTAACCATTTTAACAGATGTAAGGTGATATATTTTTGTGGTTTTGCTTTGCATTTCCTTGATATTATTGATGTTAAGGATCTTTTCATGTGTCTGTTGGCCATCTATATGTGTTCTTTGGGAAAATGTTCATTTCTTCAAGCAATTGGTTATTGATGTCAGGTGAACGTCACATGTTCAACCTTCCAAGGACTGTACAGCTGAAACTGATAGCTGCCACTTATTGAGCATTTACCCTGTGCAAAGCACTATATCAGGGCTTTATATAAATATTATATTTTTCTTAGCATAGTACATCAATGTACTGCCTACATAGCATTTCATTAAAAGCTTTTGGTTTATGTTATTAATTTAAGTCTTTAGCTGTTATATGTCTTAATACAGTGTCTGTGGGGCAAACTAGGGTATGATCTTCTCATCTTCCGGTTTAGGAGAAACAGCAGTTTCTTTGGGCTGCCATTTCATTGTTTGTAAAGTAAGATGTTGATCTCTTCTCAGTTCCTTACAAATTAACTGATCAATTAATCCACTTTCTTTTGGATTAGCAAACCTGTTCATGATTTTTTTTTAAACCTGTTCATAATTTGTGCAGAGTAAATCCTCAACGAATTTTTTGTTAAATGAGTAATAGAGTTTTTCTCATACCTCATACTTCCCTAGTTATTGTCTTAAGGATTTTGATGTTCATATCCTGTTAAACAAGAAGACTCTTCAATAGGCATAAACTAATAATAGGTACCATTTGTATTGGGAAACTCAGTCTTCCACCATAAGGCAGATGCTTAACCAACTGAACCACCCAGGCATCCCTCAAAAATGATTTCTTGAGTGACTGGATGGAAGGTTCTTATTGGAGCTGTGACCATAGCAATTCATTTGAGAAATACAATCTTGTTTTATTTTATTGCCAGAGGAGCAGTGAGTCAGGGCACCGACTCTGATAGAATTTTCCTGAGCAATCAGATTAACCTGATACAAAAGTTTCTACCACCTATAGCTATAAATGGTATTAAATACTTTTGTATAGTTTTAAAAAGAGTATAGGGATATTTATTCACTTACTCATTAAATAATTATTGAATGTTACTTATTTCCAGACACTGTTTTAGAAATGGGATAAAAAAGGTGAATAAGGGGCACCTGGGTGGCTCAGTGGGTTAAAGCCTCTGCCCTTGGCTCAGGTCATGATCCCAGGGTCCTGGGATCGAGCCCTACGTTGGGCTCTCTGCTCAGCAGGGAGCCTGCTTCCCTTCCTCTCTCTCTCTCTGCCTGCCTCTCTGCCTAATTGTGATCTCTGTCTGTCAAATAAATAAATAAAATCTTTTTTAAAAAAGTGAATAAGACACATTCCTTTACCAGAAGGAAATCACATATTCTAGTGGAGGAAATAGACATCCTCATAGATAATTATTTCAGAATGTAACTGCAGTGATAGAGACATGCAAAAGGTATGATATGGACATATAAAGGACTTCCAGCCACATACAAGGAGATCAGAAAAGACCTCATTTATGCTTTAATCATTGGGTAAGAAGTAGGCAGGTAAAATGAGGTTTAATGAGATGGGAGGAGACCATTTAAAAGCGCGACATGAATAAATCCACAGAGAAAACAGTCTAAGAAGTTGACTAAACTGGAAAGAGGAGGGGCTGGACCATAGGAAACTTTGTGGGTATGCTAAGGAGCTTGAACTTCGCCCTTTAGAAAGGTGACAGAATGACAATGAAGGGTTTTAGATAGAGAAGGGTCATGGTCATAACTGTTCTTTCTAAACACTGGTCGACCGTAGTGTAGAAGTTGGTTTGGAGAGGGCAAAACTGGAGGCAGGCAGAGCAGTTTAAAGAGACATGTAGTTATGTAGGTTAAAGGTACTGGGACTGAACCACCAAAGCTGTGGTGGTTGGAACGTGGATGGAGAGAGGACATTTAACAAGTATTTGTTTTTAAATAGACTGAACCTGTTGCTTAATTTTGGGATTAAAGCAGAGGAAAGTAATCTAGGATGCTTCTCACTTTAACGCTGAGTCACTGGTGGATGATAATTGTCATTTACCCACACCCATGCCACTATCAAGGAGAAAAGGTGGAGGGGCAGTTTTGTGGAGAGGTCATGAGTTTGGTTACTGATGAGCAGTTTAGATTCTTAATCATGGAAGCATTTTGATAATGATCCCAGCGTGTTTTTTTGCTGCAATACACCTATAAGATTGTCGATTTTATTGTGATGTGAACTAAAGTTACACTGGAATTCTAGGAGCATCCAACTAATAATATTGTACAATATTAGGGCCAGAAAGACTCTAGGTGAGGTTTCACCAGCAGTGAGGAACAGTCTTTTTTTTTTTTTTTTAAGTATTTATTTGTTTAACAGAGAGAGCGCACACCTATAAGCAGAGGGATAGGGAGAAGCAGGCTCCCCGCTGAGCCAAGAGCTCAAAACCAAGGCTCCATCCCAGCTCTCTGGGATCATGTCCTGAGCAGGAGGCAGCCATTTAACTGACTATGCAACCCAGACACTCTGAGGAGCAGACTTTTAAGTTAGTTACCTGCTTGTGTTGAGATTTGATTGGCATAGAATTGCATAGCCAACATACCAAATTCATATAGTTGGTTTTTGTTTTTGTTTTTTTAGGATTTTATTTATTTGAGAGAGAGAGAGAACACAAGTAGTAGAGGGGTATGAGCAGAGGGAGAAGCAGACTCCCTGCTGAGCAGGGAGCCAGACTCTGGGATCCATCCCAGTACCCTGAGATCATGACCTGAGCCCAAGGCAGATGCTTAACTAACTGAGCCAGCCAGGCACCCCTCATATAGCTGTTTTTGATTATCTATGCCCTGGTATCATTATTTTAAAAGAGGGAGGTGATAATTACCTTGTATCACAACTCTTGGAAGATTAATTAGGTAGCACAATTAATTACATATTTTAATAATTTAGATCCCGGTGAATGGAATTATTCTTTATTCATTGCTTCTTCAGCATCATTTTTTCTTAATTTTTAAAAATTTATTTTTAAGGGCGCCTGGGTGGCTCAGTGGGTTAAGCCGCTGCCTTCGGCTCAGGTCATGATCTCGGGGTCCTGGGATCGAGTCCCACATCAGGCTCTCTGCTCAGCAGGAGCCTGCTTCCTCCTCTCTCTCTCTCTGCCTGCCTCTCTGCCTACTCGTGATCTCTCTCTGTCAAATAAGTAAATAAAATCTTTAAAAAAAAATTTATTTTTAAGTATTCTACACCCACATTGGGGCTTAAACTCACAACCCTAAGACTAAGAAAAATTTTAGTTGGACTCTACATGATTTTTTTTTTCATGTTATTTGTTTCAGGAGTACAGGTCTGTGATTCATCAGTCTTATACAACACCCAGCGCTCACCACAACACATACCCTCCCCAGTGTCCCTCACCCAACCACCTCCCATCCCCCACCCCTCTCCCCTCCACCAACCCTCAGTTTGTTTCCTAAGATTGAGTCTCTTACAGTTGGTCTCCCTCTCTGGTTTCATTTTGTTTGATCTTTTTCCTCTCTTCCCCTATGATCCTCTGCCTTGTTTCTTAAATTCTGCCTATCAGTGAGATTATATGATAATTTTCCTTTTCTGATTGACTTATTTCACTTAGCATAATATTCTCTAGTTCCATCCACCTGGTTGCAAATGACAAGATTTCATTTTTTGATTGCGGTGTAATATTCTAGTATATATATACATATATATATATATATATATATATATCACATTTTTTTTAAACATTCATCTGTCAGTGGACATCTGGGCTCTTGTGGACATTGCTGCTATAAACATTGGGGTGCAGGTGCCCCTTTGGATCACTACATTTGTATCTTTTGGGTAAATACCCAGAAGTGCAATTGCTGGGTTGTAGGGTAGCTTTATTTTCAACTTTCTGAGGAACCTCCCTACTGTTTTCCAGAGTGGCTGCACCAGCTTGCATTCCCACCAACAGTGCAGGAGAGTTCCCCTTTTCTCTTCATTCTTGCCAACGTCTCTCATTTCCTGAGTGGTTAGTTTTAGCCGTTCTGACTGATGTGAGGATTTATCTCATTGTGGTTTTGATTTGTATTTCCCTGATGCTAAGTGATATTGAGCACTTTTTCATGTGTCTGTTGGCCATTTGGATGTCTTCTTTGTAGAAATGTCTGTTCATGTCTTCTGCCCATTTCCTGATTGGATTATTTGTTCTTTGGTGTTGAGTTTGATAAGTTCTGTATAGTTCGATTCTAGCCATTTGTCTGATATGTCAGTTGCCAATATCTTCTCCCATTCTGTTGGTTGTCTTTTGGTTTTGTTGACTGTTTCCTTTGCTGTGTAAAAGCTTTTTGTTTCGATGAAGTCCCAATAATTCATTTTTGCCTTTGTTTCCCTTGCCTTTGGGGACATGTCTAGCAAGAAGTTGCTTCAGCCAAGGCCGATGAGGTTGCTGCCTATATTCTCCTCAAGGATTTTGATGGCTTCCTGTCTCATATTTAGGTCTTTCATCCATTTTAAGTCTATTTTTGTGTGTGGTGTGAGGAAATGGTCCAGTTTCATTCTTCTGCATGTGGCTGTCCAATTTTCCCAACACCATTTTTTGAAGAGACTGTCTTTTTTCTATTGGACATTCTTTCCTGCTTTGTTGAAGATTAGTTGGCCATAGAGTTGAGGGTCCATTTCTGGGTTCTCTATTCTTTTCCATTGATCTATGTGTCTGTTTTTTTGTGCCAGTACCATACTGTCTTGAGGATTACAGCTTTGTAATAGAGCTTGAAGTCCAGAATTGTGATGCCACCAGCTTTGGTTTTCTTTTTCAACATTCCCTTGGCTATTCAGATCAGGGTCTTTTCTGGTTCCATACAAATTATAGGATTATTTGTTCAGTTCTGTGGAAATAGTTGATGATACTTTGATAGAGATTGCATTGAATGTATAGATTATTCTGGGTAGCATAGACATTTTAACAATATTTATTCTTCCAATCCATGAGCGTGGAGTGTTTTTCCATTTCTTTGTGTCTTCCTCAATTTCTTTCGTGAGTATTCTGTAGTTTTCTGAGTCATATCCTTTGCCTCGTTGGTTATATTTATTCCTGGGTATCTTATGGTTTTGGTTGCAATTGTAAATGGGATCGACTCCTTAATTTTTCTTTCTTTTGTCTCATTGTTGGAGTATAGAGATTCACCTGACTTCTGTGCATTGATGTTATATCCTGCCACTTTATGAATTCTTGTGTGAGTTCTAGCAATTTTGGGGTGGAGTCTTTTGGGTTTTCCACATAAAGTATCATGTCATTTGGAAAGAGTGAGGATTTGACTTCTTTGCTGATTCAGATGCCTTTTATTTCTTTTTGTTGTCTGCTGAGGCTAGGACTTCCAGTACTATCCTGAATAGCAGTGGCAATAGTGGACATACCTGCCGTGTTCCTGACCTTAGGGGAAAAGCTCTCAGTTTTTCCCCTCTGAGAATGATACTCACTGTGGATTTTTCATAGACGGTTTTTATGATACTGAGTTATGTACCCTCTATCTCAACACTGTGAAGAGTTTTAATCAAGAAAGGATGCTGTACTTTGTCCATTGCTTTGTCTCCATCATATGGTTCTTATCCTTTCTTGTATTTATGTAGTGTATCACATTGATTGATTTGTGATATTGAAACTTCAGCATCATCCTTTAGAAATAATTCCTGGTACCAATTGTGGCCACAGTTCCCAAAAGGATGTAATTTTGACTAAAAGAATCTATGTCATTTTAGTAATTTAGTAATTTATAAAAACAGTGGAGCATGTGACTCTCCATCTTGGGATTATAAGTTTGAGCCCTATATTCAGTGTAGAGATTACTTAAAAATAAAATCTTTCTCTCCCCTAAGATCTATTTATTCATTAGAAAGAGCACATGCACATGCCTGAGCTCAGGAGGGGCGAAGGCAGGGGGAGAGAGAATCCTCAGATTTCCTGCTGAGTGTGGAGCCACACACAGAGCTCCAAGACCATGACCAGAGCAGGTAACGAGTCAGCTGTTTAACTGAGTGAGTGACCCAAACACCCCTAAAAATAAATCTTTAAAAAAAACTGATTATAATAGTTATTCTTCCAGTGAAACACATGAAGATATATTTTGTTGAAACTATTTTATAACTGCAAAATAGCAAAAATCTGACAATTTATAATTGGATTAGACCAGGATTTTAAAATTAAAGCACGGAATTTAAATCCAACATTGGTTACCACCTATTCCTGGAAATTCTTAAAAAATTAAACCTCTGTATTTAGAGAGAGTAATACTTGTACTGTTTTCAGATAACTGAGTTCGGTTTTGTTAAGTTTATTTTTAGGTGATTGCTTCCATGCTTTTTACCAAACTTAGAAACTTAATAAGCTCATAGTGGGACTTTGGAAAGAAATTGCAGTAATTGCAAACTATTAGCTACTTAATCATAAACTTGAAACTTTTCTTTTTCCACTGAAAAAATAATCTCTCAAAAACTGCTTTTGGGTATAACTCACATGATTGGTATCACAAAGTCCACATCTAGCCCTAAGAATTCCATTAAGTGTCATATATTCTCATTCCTTTGCAGCTGTTGTTTTGAGCAGTTGTTTAGTATCACTTGTCTTCTGTTGAGATCACTGGTCTATAGATAGAATAATCCCTAGAGTTCGAAATAACTAACTCCCTTGTTGGGGGAAAAGTATGCTGTATCATTCACCTTTTAATCTTCCAATGATAATACTGAATTGCTTATGTTATTATTAGGTACCTTATGCCTAACATGGGGTACAGAAACATTTTAATGAAAATTGATTGGGAATGTTGGGTTTGTATTATATACATTTCTAATGGTACAGTGGACCCTAATGACTTTGTTAACAATCCCCTAAAAAGTGATCATTGTTGGTGTGTCCTACAGCTGAATGGGTTGAAAGTTTATGATGTGAATACACATTAAAAGCCACTTAATTCACTTTAAGTGGGTATATTGTATGCTTTGTGAATTAGATCTCAGTAAAGTTGTTTTATATTTTTAAAAGTGGTCATTGTCACAATTTAGGGGAACTCAGGTGAAGAAATATTTCTTGGCAATCCAGCTATTTTAGTTGGGGCACTGGGGTAGCTTAGTCAGTTGGACATCTAACTCTTTTTTTTTTTTTAAGATTTTATTTATTTGACAGAGAGAGAAACAGCAAGAGAGGGAACACAAACAGGGGGAGTAGGAGAGGGAGAAGCAGGCTTCCCACCAAGCAGGGATTCCAATGTGGGGCTTGATCCCAGGACCCTGGGATCACGCCGAAGGCAGACACCCAACGATTGAGCCACGCAAGCGCCCCATGGACACCTAACTCTTGATCTCAGCTCAGGTCGTGATCTCAGGGTCCTGAGTTCAAATCCCATGTTGGGCTCCATGCTGGGCGTGGAGGCTACTTTAAAAATAAAAAGCTATTTTCATCCTTTTATTTCCATACTCCTATAATAATAATTAGAGTACAATATGTCCTAATGCCTGCTGACCTTCCTATGTAGTTCCTTACTTTCCTATGTGGGGCTCAATCCCAGGACCCTGGGATCATGACCTGAGCTGAAGGCAGAGGCTTTAACCCACTGAGCCACCCAGGTGCCCCTTGGATTATTTTTTAAAAACTATAGCCATCACACCCACTTAGAACAGGTTTATTATACCTCTCTAATTTATTCAAGTAAAGCTCTTGAGATTTTCATTCTCTGCCTAAAAAATCTGAATAAGTGTTCAGCATGTGAATTTTTTTTAAAAAAGTAGACTTCATGCCCAACTTGGGCTTTAACTTAAGACCCTGAGATTGAGAGTTGCATGCTCTACTGAGCCAGCCAGGCACCTCCGCAGCTCAAATTTCTATAGAAAATTTTAGTACATTTTCTCAGTTTCTTCCATGGTTAATTTTGGTTTTGATAATTATAGAAGTGAACGCTTCCGGGGAAGAGCTTTTCCCTTTTAGATGTTAATGTAATATCTAAAATTTAATGGTAGAGGTTTCTTTTGGAGTGATAAAAATGTTCTAAAATTGGATTGTGGTGATGGTTGCACAACTCTGAAAATACTAGAACTATTGTATACTTTAAATGGGTGAGTTTTATGGTATATGAATTATATCTCAATAAAGTTGTTAGAATTTAATGATGTCCTGGAGGGATTTATTGACCCCTTCTTCCTATTTCATCTTTGATAATTCAAGTATATGTGATGTCACATGAATTTGAGAAACTAAAAATAACTTGGGTCCTTTTGAACTTGGGCCATTTGCCCTCAGTTTTTCTGATTAGCAAGGAATATATAGACCTTAGATTTAGATTTTCTACTTTTTTCTAGCAATCAGGAACTTTTATTAGACATACTGAATAGTCTGCTTATAGAATTGGGAGGGTAACAATGGATTCTGATATTTTCTTCAAGTTTTTTGAAATACTAATACCTGTTGCTGGGTTCATGTTAGTTACTCAGTTGTCTCCCCCTTGATGTAGATTAACTCATTTAGCAAAAATATCCTATTTACTGGGGCACCTGGGTGACTCAGTCAGTTAAGCAGCCTCCCTCAGCTCAGGCTGTGAACCTGGGGTCATGAGATCTTGATTTCAGGTGAGGTCATGATCTCACATGTCAGGAGATCGAGCCCTGCAGCGAGCTCTGTGCTGGATGTTGAGCCTGCTTGGGTTTCTCTCTCACCCTATCCCTCTGTCCATCCCCCACCTTGGCCCTCCCTCTAAAATAAAAATTTAAAAATATATATCCAGGGTGCCTGGGTGGCTCAGTCAGTTAAGTGGCTGCCTTTGGCTCAGGTTGTGATCCCAGGGTTCCAGGATGGAACCTGTTCAGCGGGGAGTCTGCTTTTTTCTCCACCCCTGTCCCCCCCCCACTCCACCACTTATGCTGTCTCTCATGCTCTCTCTCAAATAAATAAAATCTTTAAAAAAAAAAAATATATATATATATATATATATATATATTTGTGTGTGTGTGTGTGTGTGTGTGTGTATAGTCTAGTTTACTAGTTTACCCATGGGATCACTTCAAACAATTTTTATAAGGAATATTTTTCCCAAGTCATTGACACTGTATATATATATTTGTTTCACTAACTCCTTGTTTTCTCAGGTTGGCTTAAAAAAATTAGACTGATTTAAGAAATGTCTTCCCTAGATGACCTATATCTAGGTCAGTGAAGAAAGTTATGAAAACTGGTATCATTTTAACTTGTTTCCAAAGACCTAAAAAAGAAAAATTACACAGTTGAAAATCTCTTGTTTCTATATGTTATGTGGATTTAAAATAACAATGACACTATATGATTTTATTTAATGTGAAATTCTAGAAAATACAACTCATCTTTAGTTACAGAAAGCAGGTCAGTAATTACTTTGGGCCCACGGTAGAGCGGAGGACTGCCAAGAGTGAATTAGGAACTTTTAAAAGTGATTGATGGGACTGTCTTGATTGTATCTTGTCAAAACTCATAGGTAGCTCAGTCAGGGGCACTTGGGTGGCTCAGTCATTAAACGTCTGCCTTCGGCTCAGGTCATGATCCCAGAATCTTGGGATTGAGCCCTACATTGGGCTCCCTGCTCAATGGGAAGCCTGCTTCTCCATCTCCCACTCCCCCTGTGTGTGTTCCCTCTCTTGCTATGTCTCTCTCTGTCAAATTAATAAATAAAATCTAAAAAAGCCAAAAAAACTCATGGAACTATACTCCTAAAATGGGTTTAGTTTATTATATATACACTGATTAAAAGAAAAATCAAGGGACGCCTGGGTGGCTCAGTTGGTTGAGCAGCTGCCTCAAGTCATGATCCCAGCATCCTGGGATCGAGTCCCACATCGGGCTCCTTGCTCGGCAGGGAGCCTGCTTCTCCCTCTGTCTCTGCCTGCCATTCTGTCTGCCTGTGCTTGCTCTCTCTCCATCTCTCTCTCTGACAAATAAAAATAAAATGTTAAAAAAAAAGAAAGTTTAAAAAAAAAAGAGAAAGAAAAATCAAATAAGACCACACATACACATGACTTCTATTTATATCAGGGGTTAGCCTTTGAATATATAACATCATCTACTATCTCCACATTATATGTGTAATCAGACATTAATGTTAACTATGCCAATGAAAGAAAAGTACTTGTACAACTGTCATTGATAGTTTGAAGTTAATAGAAGCCTACACATACTATTACTATTAATCAGTGTATTTTACAAACTTATCTAATCTCTAATCCCTTACCTTTTGCTTCTGTTTTATATATTATATACATATAAGATATATATATACACACACACATATATATACATTCTATGTTATATATTCAACTTTTCACCAAATTAAATAGAGACCATCTTTTAACAATGTTAAAAGTCTTCATATAGGGCATCTATTTGTATCTAGTCAGGCAGCCAACACTTCCTACATGCCAGGCTCAGTGATCAGTGCTGAATAAGAGAGCATAGCCCCATCCTTATGGAATACTTTACAGTTTTCAAATTAGTTTTACATAAATATCTTATTGCATCCTTTGAGAGCGGAAAATGAAACTCAGAGAAATTGACTTTGCCCAAGTTTACACAGCTTGATGACCGAGAGTTAATCTGATTCCAAGTTCAGTTAAAGGCAATTTAGGTAGATGAATGGAGAGTTTGAGAGAACATGTGAAATAGTTGGATCTTATCCACATCCTGGAATGTGAATAAACTTCCCTAATTGTGTATAAAGTTGCATGTATTCCTTCCAGTTGATTTTCTCTAACACCAGGATAAGAAAGTTTGAATTTCTGCCAACTGGCTTTCTTCCAAGACTATTTCTGATTGTTACCCCAACAGCTGAGACCCAGCAGATTCTTGGTGTCACAAAGGAGAACTCTGCATACTTGTGGCATTGAATGTGAGTGGGCCATATGTATAAAAATGTGCCCATCAGAATGCCTGGCAGCTCAGTCGGTTGAACATCCAACACTTGATTTTGGCTCAGGTCATGATCTCAGGGTCGTAGGATTGAGCCCTTCTGTCAGGCTCCTTGCTCAGCAGGAAGTTTACTAGAGATTCTCTCCCTTTGCCTCTGCCCATCTCCCCCCAGCCCCTGCTTGCATACACTGTCTTCTCTTTTAAATAAAATAAATCTTAAACACACACACACAACCCTGCCCATCTGGCCCCATTTGGATTTCACTGATTTGCAGGGAATTTTCTTGGTGGTGGCAGGTGTGAGTCATTCCCTGGGGCAGCACAAATGCAGGAGGCTGCTGGTCTGCTGAGCAGTGTAGATAGTAGGTCTGTCCTGGCAGGAGGATGGCAATGTGGCTGTCTTTGCCACTACTTGTGAAGGAGGCACCGTGGAACAGTGGAAAGAACATGGGACCAGCCATGAGAAGACTTAGGTTCCAATCTTAGAACTTACTTGAGAGCTATATTACTTTGGGCCACTCACTGATTCATTCTAGTTTTTCTCCTTCTAAGTAAAATGTGGGAGTGATGTGTATCACAGATAAATCCTAAAATCATCCTGTTAAATGAAAGAAGCCGGATGCAAAAGAGACTATATTGTATAATCCCATTCATATAAAATTCTAGAAAATCCAAACTAATATATAATTACAGAAAGCAGATCAGTGATTGGCCAGGGGTAGAGAAAAGAATGGAATGCAAAGAGACATGAGGAATCTTTTGCGAGTAATGAAAATGTTCTATATTCTAATTGTGGTGGTGGTTTCACAGGTACATACAACTGTCAAAATTCATATAATTGTACGCTATTGTGTACACACACCCAAAAAAGGACATTCCAGCTTTTAATAAGGATTTAATAAGAAAAAAAATTGAAATAGATTTGGAGATTATTTACCATGGGTATAGGAAGGGTGAAAGCAGCACAGATATGTACTTGAGTATTTGTATAAACATGTATATATTTACCCACTTTGTTCTGTAATTAATATGGTAGGAATGCTCAAACACTAAACAAAATCACGTCATCAGCCTTGATCTCTAACTCTTCCTTTATCCATTTCTCATAATCTAAAATGTTATGAACTAGTAGTGGTAGAGGACATTTGAGGTCAAATTCTTAAAATATTTGAAATACTTAATTTACTAAAAATTTTGGTCCTAATACCATTTGATAGTTTGCTTCTTGGTGGTTATTGTATCCTATCACCTTTATGTTGCAGAAGTATTTACATCATTTTATCACAGTGTGACAAAGTTGTCAGTGGTAAATTCTTAACTCCAATATATGAGGAGCACAAGAAACAAAATGGAAATGACTTAACAATATCCTCTCCCCCAGTTCTCATCCTGTATTCTACTAGTGGTTTAACATACTCAAAATCCTTCTTAATAAATACTTGCAGAAGCCAAAACTAATTGTTTGAAGTTGACACTGAAGTTGAAAATTGACCTAGAGAGAATATTCAGTAACTCAAATATGAAGTAAATAGCGACCATTCTGGATTAGTTGTCGCTGTATAGAGCTATTCCTGATCTTTTTCCCCTAATGCTCAGGCTCTCTGTGCTTAATGACTTTCTGGGAATGCATAATCTTTAGCTGGATGTGGGACAGTGGCAGCTTCTTCTAAGAGACATGCTTCTTGGAGGAAAGCCAATTTTAGGTTTTGGTCAGGAAATATACAAGATGAAGCTGTCAAAGACTAAGGTAATTGAAGCACATAGAATATATATTTAAAAAACAAAAACTGTGAGTTAATCATTAATTTTTTAAAAGCACCCACTCCCTCCAAAAAGGCAAAACCCAAATCCTAAAGGAATTAGATACCACTCCTCCCTTCATATACAAACTCTTCTTGGATAATCAGGTAGCCCTAGTTGTTGACAAAACGTTTTTTGTTTTTTTTTTAAGATTTTATTTATTTATTTGATAGAGACACAGAGAGCAGAAGCAGGGGGAAGTGCCAGGCAGAGGGAAAGGGAGAAGCAGGCTTTCTGCTGACGGGGAGCCTGATGTGGGACTCGATCCCCAGACCCCAGGATCATGACCTGAGCCAAAGGCAGACACTTAACTGACTGAGCCACCCAGGCACCCCACAAAAAGATTTTCTTTACGGGAAAATTCCACCAGTAATGATATATTGAGAAAATCACCATTTACAACCCTTCAGGAACTAGTTGAGGCAGGTAGTGGTCATCACTGGATGAAACCACTGGATTAATTGGCTGGTGAGAGAACTTTACAATGAAGGAATCATGCTGCGATTCTAGCAGACATTTGCATATATTCTAATGTGATGATGATGTATCTTAAAGCACATGGTAACACCTGTGAAGTGTTCGTTCCTGAAATGTAGAAATGTGGAACTTGATTCTGAAGATTTTATTTATTTATTTGACAGATAGAGATCACAAGTAGGCAGAGAGAGAGAGTGGAGAAAGCAGGCTCCCCGCTGAGCAGAGAGCCCGACTCAGGGCTCGATCCCAGGACCCTGGGATCAGGACCCAAGCCAAAGGCAGAGGCTTTAACCCACTGAGCCACCCAGGCGCTCCATGGAACTTGATTCTAATATAGGGTTGCAAGATTAGGCCAAAACAAAATAGGAAACTAGTTAAAATTGAATTTCAAATGAACAGTGTTTTGTTTTGTTTTTGTGTTAGTATGTCTCATACTTGGAGCATACTTGGTTTATGCAACAAGTCAAGGAACAGAAAAAAAAGAAGGATGGGGTACTGCTCTATAAGGTAAAAGACTTGAGAGACGTAACAACCAAATGTGTGGACCTTGTTCAGATTCTGAGTTAAACAAAAATATTTTTGTAAAAAGATACTTTAAAAATATTTGTTTAGGGGTGCCTGCATGGCTCAGTCATTCGAGCGTTGGGCTTTTGATATCAGCTTAGTAGGTCATGATCTCTGGGTGGTGAGATTGAACCCAGCCTTGAGTTCCATTCTCAGTTGCTTTCTCTCCCTCTGCTCCTCCCCCTGCTCATGTCCTCATGTCATCTCTCTCTCTCAAATAAAGACTAGATAGGGCACCTGGGTGGCTCAGTGGGTTAAGCCTCTGCCTTCGGCTCAGGTCATGATCTCAGGGTCCTGGGACCAAGCCCCACAATGGTGTCCCTGCTCAGCGGGGAGTCTGCTTCTCCCTCTGCCTCATCCCCTGTTCATGCTTGCTCATGCGCGCGCTCTCTCTCTCTCTCTCTCTCAAATAAATTAATAAAATCTTTAAAAATAAAAAATCAAATGGAATTCTGGTTTAGCCAGATTGAACAAAATAGTTTATGTAAGGACTTACACATACATAGTTCTTGGCATAAAATGTAACCATAAGTTTTAGTTTAATCAGATCATCGAAGTAGAACAACTGTTCACGAAGTGCTGAAATATGATTAGCTTTGTTACATAAAATGTTTTTTGAACTATATTAAGTGTTCAAGGTGACATTGGTAAAGATATTCTGTTGGTATCAGGCTCTTGTAGGTTGTAAGGACCCTGAGGTTGTCCCCATTACTTTGGGTGATGAGACTTGTAGAGAGTTAGGGAACAGAGAAAATGGCTTCATAGCCACATAAGCAAACTTCATGCAGTGTTGTAATCACGTAGTTGCCTTGGTTAAAAAGTAGAAATGGTAGAACTTTTGTTCTTTGCTCTGTCTAAGCAGATTGTGTTCCTCCAGCAAATACTTGTTACATACTTTCCTAGCTCAAGTGCTAGACTAAAGGGATCATACTACTTTTCTCTTGAAGAACTCACACTATAGTATAAGGCAGAGCCACCTTACATCATCTCTCAAACAAGGCTGGCAACAAGTAAATACATATGACTCTGTAATAAGTGCCCTATTAGTTTTACAGTCGAAACACTAGAAGTTTGGAGAGAGAAATCACATATTCCTGGGGTAATTCATCTATTCACCAAATATTATTTATAATTGTGTGAACTGTTTTTAATGGCTGTAACAAACAACATATGAAAATGCCTATGATGGGGCGCCTGGGTGGCTCAGTGGGTTAAGGCCTCTGCCTTCGGCTCGGGTCATGATCTCAGGGTCCTGGGATCGAGCCCTGCGTCGGGCTTTCTGCTCGGCAGGGAGCCTGCTTCTCCCTCTCTCTCTGCCTGCCTCTCTGCATACTTGTGATCTCTGTCTATCAAATAAATAAAATCTTTAAAAAAGAAAAAGAAAATGCCTATGTTAAATAAAGTAGACTGCAATATGGTTATAAGAACAATGTTACATACAACATTAAAAAATGCATTAAAAAAATAAAAGGCTAGAGGAGAAAAGACCAAAATAGTAACAAGTAGCTGTATCAGGTCAATTTGAGAAGGCTAGGAGGGAGGAAGTTAGGTGGATTTAGAAATATGTTTTTAAAATAAATTATATAGTCACATAGTTTCAAAAGTTAAAAAACAGCTGTTCTAGGTCCTGCTTTGGGTGATGGAGACAACAGTGAAATAGAAACAGCAATAGGTGGGACACCTGGGTGGCTCAGGTCGTGATCCCAGGGTCCTGGGATTGAGTCCCACATCCAGCTTCTGGCTCAGCAGAGAGCTTGCTTCTCCCTCCCACTCTGCCTGCTGTGCTCCCTGCTTGTACTCTCCCTCTCTGTTAAATGAATAAATAAAACCTTAAAAAAAAAAAAAAGGAAAAGAAATAGGAAAGGTAATAGCTACTGGCATTTATTGGTATATAATAAGCTCCTCCCCACATTGCCCTCTACCAACTAGTTCCCCTCCGCCCTATTACTTTCTCATATATCCTATCAGAGATACTTCATGCCTGATAAAGCAAATATATAGATCTATCATAGATAGTTACTTCTCTTTCATTAATAAGTGGTACCTTTATACAAACCCTTACAAACATAACAAACTGTTCTATACCTTGCTTTAGTCACTTTTCAATATATTGGAGAGTTTACTTTTTCCTGAATAATACATTGAGAGTTTATTTATTCTTTGTAATTGCTTCATAGTATCCCATTTACTGGGTTTCTGTTATTTATTTAACCAGTCTATTTGAGAGAGAGAGAGCACAGAGGGAGAAGCAGACTCTCTTCTGAGTAGGGAGCCCGATGTGGGGCTTGATCCCAGGATCCTGAGATAATGACCTGCGCTGAAGGCAGCTGCTTAACTGACTGAGTCACCCACACACCCCCATATACTAATTCTTTGTTATTAAATAAAGTGCTGCAGTGAATAACTTTGTTACCTATGTCATTTTGTACTTGTACACAATATCTGTAGGATAGGTTCCTGGAAGTGGAATTGAGGGTCAGTGCATTTGCATTTGTAATTTTGATAGAGATCAGTGAACTAAAATAATCACCTAGGGAACTTTTTCAATGTTCTTATGTTTGTCCCCCTCAATACCTAGGAAGGTTTTTTTGTTTTGTTTTGTTTTGTTTCTGTTTTTGTTTTTTCTGTGCATCTGAAATGGAACTCACTGTCTTTATATTTTTAAGTTCCTAGGGTGATTCTGATGTTTACCCCAGAAGAAGAAGGAGGTGGGAACTTTGTAAAATGGAATGTGGTACCAAAAAAGCATATCTAATTTTAAAACAGAAGAGCAGCTCTTTCTACCCGTGGGCCCTGTCCCTGTGCTTTAATAAAAACACCTTTTTGCACTGACAGAAGAAAACACAAAAAATAAAAAGAATGTAAGCTAACTATAGGTCTCAGAAAGGCAGCATACTACTGGTTCATGTGGAAGTTTGCCAGCAGCTGCTTTAATCTGCATATCCAGATTTCTGCTATCTCCAGCATCGTCCCCTCCCATGATATTATGGGACATAATTGCAAGATGAACACATTAGTCTTTCAGATACTGATTAAGAGATGCAGTAGAGGTCATGGTAATCAGAGTTTGGTATGTCACCAAGGGAATGGGTGTGTAAAATACAGGATTTTGTACAGCCTGTAGAAATTAAGAATGTATAGCATTTAACCTGTTACTGCTCTGAGTCACATAGGAAATGTAACTGCTTAGAAGTAACTTAAAACATACCAAAACATCAAAGGCTTATTCTGTTCTAGCTTCTGTGCTAGATGAAGATTAATAATACAAAAATAAATCACAGTATGGGGCATCTGGGTAGCTAAGTGTCTGCCTTCAGCTCAGGTCATGATCTCAGGTTCTGGGAGGGAGCCCCACATCAGGGTCCCTGCTCAGAGGGAGCCTGCTTCTCCCTCTGCCTGTCACTGCCCCTGCTTGTACTCTCTCCCTGTCAAATAAATAAATAAAATCTTTAAAAAAAAAAAAAAAGAAAAGAAAGATATCATGGTAGTAATAACTACCAACTCTTCCTGGGCACTGAGTATGTATCAGATATTATGCTGAGAGTTTTACAAGTATTTTCTCATTGAATCCTAATCCTAGGCGCTGGGGGGACTAATGCCTTCCCATTTAACAATTGAGGAAAATGACTTTCATAGATGTTAAATAAGTAATTTGCCGAAGATTACACGTGTATCTACTTCATAGGATTGTTTGAAGGTTAACAAATAGTACTTTGAACAGTGCCTGCTACATAATAAACACTCAACAATATTAGTTGGTACTGTAATTATTACTAAAGTACAAAGGAAATACCAATAGTCCTTTGCCTAGGGCATACCTCACAGAAGAAAAATATAAGTACGGTTTTTCTTGGGAAAGACAGATATTCCAGGTAGAAGAGACAGTAGTAAAAGGGATTAGTGGCCTAATTTGGCTACTACATAGGGTGCTTGGTGGTACAATGATAGTAGAGGATGAAAAATGAAAGAAGGCTTCATGGGAGGGTGGGGCAGAGAGCTATGGAGCTATTTTGAAAGGATGAGCTTAACTCATTTTAGGATCCAGGGTTCGGAACATTTCAGGCAAAGATACAACACTTAAAAAGGCATAGAAGCAGTGTTGCAGTTATCTACTGCTGTACAGTAAACTGCCCCAAAATTAAGTGGTTTAAAACAATTACTAGTTTATTTACCCACAGTTCTTTTTTTATTTTTTTAAGATTTTATTTATTTATTTGAGAGGGAGAGAATGAGAGAGAGAGAGAGAACACAAGAGGGGGAAAATCAGAGGGAGAAGCAGACTCCCTGCGAGTAGGGAGCCTGATGAGGATTCTTGCGAGCGGGACTTGATCCTGGGACTCCAGGATCATGACCTGATCGAAGGCAATTGCTTAACTAACTGAGCCACTCAGGTGCCCTACCCACAGTTCTTGAGTCACATATTTGGGCTAGGCCTAGCTAGGTAATTCTGGTCTCACTGGGGGTCACTCATGTGGCTGCAATCATTTGGTGGTGCCACTGGGGCTAAGTATTCTAAGATGGCTTCTGTCACGTGGCTGGCTTTGATGATGGCTGTTGGCTGGGCTTCCTCACATGGCAGCAAACAAATTGCAAGATGACAGCAGAAACTGCAAGGGTTCTTGAGGCCTAGGCATGGAAGTCACACTGTGTGGCTCCACCACATTCTGTCACAGTCACAAAATCAGCCTAGATGCAATGGGAGGAAAAAGACACTGCCTCTTAATGTGAAAGGACATGCAAAGAATTTGTGGCTTTCCCCCACTCCCCCAAATATTCCATGAATGGGAAAGGGCAGAATGAGTTTAGGATGTGTAGCATCTTTGGCTTTTTCCTTGCCCTAAGTAGCATTTCCTCCAAAGTTAATTATACAAGTTACTTTAATCACCTTTATTATCTGGCCCTGAACTCTGTTTCACCTAGAAAGAAGACAAAGTATAAATTAAAATGGAAAACAGAAAAGCGTTACCAAAAATTAATTAACTGAATTTTGAAAACTGAATTATAAAACAGCTTTTAGAAAGAAAATTTAGTGTTTAATATTTTCATGAACTTGAACTTAATTACCAGTGGTGTGGAGAATTCCTCAGGGTCCTGATTTTAGTAATGTACCAGGATTGTGTGTTATAAACACATCATTTATTAGTATTTGATTAAATACCTTGGTGTTAAAATTTTTTTAAGCATTTCAATATTCAACCATATAAAATCTTTTTTTTCAAGATTTTATTTTAGAGGGATGCCTGGGTGGCTCAGTGGGTTAAAGCCTCTGCCTTCGGCTCAGCTCATGATCCCAGAGTCCTGGGATCGAACCCCACATCGGGCTCTGCTCAGCAGGGAGCCTGCTTCTTCCTCTCTCTCTGCCTGCTTGTGATCTCTGTCTGTCAAATAAATAAAATCTTTAAAAAAAAAAAAAGAGTTTGTTTTAGAGGAGAATGCAAGTGGGGAAGGGGAGGTGGGGGAGAGAGAGAATCTCAAGCAAATGCCCCACTGAGTGTGGAGCCCAATGTGGGGCTCATAGCTCCGGGAGCATGAGCTGAGCCACAATCCAGAGTTGGGCACTTAACTGATAGAGCCACTCAAGCACCTCTAAAATCTTTTTTTCTTTCTTTAAGAGTATTTATTTATTTATTTATTTTAAAGATTTTTAAAATTTATTTATCAGAGAGAGAGAGAGAGCACAGGCAGAGAGAATGGCAGGCAGAGGCAGAGGGAGAAGCAGGCTCCCTGCTTAGCACGGAGCCCGATGTGGGACTCGATCCCAGGACGCTGGGATCATGACCTGAGCCGAAGGCAGCTGCTTAACCAACTGAGCCACCCAGGCGTCCCTATTTATTTATTTTTCAGTAGTCTCTACACCCAGTGTTGGACTTGAGCTCATGACTCTGAGATCAAGAGTCATATATTCTTTTTTTTTTTTAAGATTTTATTTATTTATTTGACAGAGAGAGATCACAAGTAGACGGAGAGGCAGGCAGAGAGAGAGAGCTAGAGGGAGCAGGCTCCCTGCTGAGCAGAGAGCCCGACGCGGGACTCGATCCCAGGACCCTGAGATCATGACCTGAGCCAAAGACAGCAGCTTAACCCACTGAGCCACCCAGGCACCCAAGAGTCATATACTCTTCTGACTGAGCCAGTCAAGTGCTCCAGCAACCATATAAAATCTTGACCGCAGTATTACTTTCCTAGGTTATTTATTTATTTATCCTAGGTAAATTATTTTATTCATATTCTGTACAAGTTAACATCTACAACCACCTACCTTCACCTACCTTTTAGAATAACCTGAGATCCTGAATTAATGGTGTTTTTACCTCTTTATTCATTATCAGCACTCAGCAGATACAAATGTGATTTCCTGAGTTATATCAGTTCTGTGGTTTGCTATTTAATTCTGCTTTCCATTCTGAAAGAGTGCTTAGCCTTTGTTCATTAATCATAGGAAACAGTTGTGCAACATGCCTTGACATTAACTTGAACATCTAAAATTAGTCCTGCTACAATCAGTGGTTGGGAACAAGGTTTCAGTAGTTGGTGGCATGTGTTAAGTAGACATTGCAAGGTTGGAAGGAACTTCCTAGAAATAAGTAAGTCTCTTGCATTGTGTGTCTATGTGCATGTACCTGAATATATATGCAATTGAAATTCCATTTGTATTAAGCAAATGAACAAATTACATCTGTTACTACCAATGCATCATAAGCATCTTTGCTTATGCTCTATGCTGTTTAATTATTTCAGAAGAAAAATATATTTGAAAACTTGGTATGCTAGAATGGATTTTTCTGCATGTTTGTTTTGTGATTTTCATTTTTTAAAGGATTAATTATATATACTATATTCCAAATAAATGGCTTTTCTTTTTCCTTTTCAGAATTTATAGAAAATCATTCACAAAAATGACGTCCTGGTTGTATGAATGTCTTTGTGAAGCTGAACTTGCACAGTATTATCCTCATTTTACTGCCCTTGGCCTTCAAAAAATAGATGAATTAGCCAAGGTTACAATGAAGGACTACTCCAAATTGGGAGTCCGTGACATGAATGACCGCAAACGTCTCTTCCAACTTATCAAAATCATTAAAATTATGCAGGAAGAAGATAAAGCAGTCAATAGCCCCGAGCATCCTCTTCAGACAGACAGCTTGTGTAGTAAGCCTCGGGAATCCAGATCTGGCCCTCGCAGACAACTGCATTTTGATTCTCCTGCTGACAACAAAGACAGAACTACCAGCAACAGTGGGTTTGAAAGGCACAGTTTATCAGATTTTTCTGCAAATGAACAGAAGTCTAGTTACCTAAAAGTGCTGGAGCACATGCTGCCAGATGATTCCCACTACCATACAAAAACAAGAATTCTGAGTGCTGCAGCTGCTGGTTCCTATGTGCAAACAGAAACTAACACTTCACTCTTTTCATCAAATCACTATTCTCCACTCCTGGGGGATTGTGATGGTCCCATTATTCAAAGAGTCTCTCATGTTTCAGGGTATAACTATGGAATCCCTCATTCTTGTATCAGGTAATTATTTTTATCTTTTTGGGGGGGTGTGTGGGGGAGAGGGTAGCATCAGTCAGGGGCAAGACTTGCCTTGCTCCATGACTGAGAGCAGCTACTCCTTATTTACAGAAAATTAGAGTGAACAGTTTCTGCAACAAATAGAAGTACCTTGATGGGGGAAGGTTTGTGAGGAATTGGGACTTTCCAGATGGGAGAAAGATGATATTGTTCATGTATGTCAAGCAGCTGCTACTTGCCAGGATCTGCTATTATTCCACTAGCAGAACTATTTCTATTATTTATTATAGTGTAACATGATACATCTAATGCATCCTTGAAGGTAAAATAGTAACTAGCCTTCTGCAATAGGAAAAATGTGTGTGTGTGTGTGTGTGTGTGTGTGTGTGTGTGTGTGTTCCACAGGATTTTTTTAAGGCTATCAAATTCACTTCAGCCAACCAGGAGACATAAAGCTTAGTTAAAAACAAAGAGCATGTAGCTGAATTGAGTAGGTCTTTCATGCAATTAGCTTACCTGCACACATTGAAATACGGTCCTGATTTTGAGTGCTTTCTTCAGTTCCAGCCCTGCAAGAACATATGATTGATTTTGGTGATTGCAAAAGAGTAAGACACTTTTGATATAGTTTAGACTTGGAGAGTCAGGGTGACAATAAGTTATTTTCACCAGTGCTTTAGGTATGTTGAAATAAGGTCCCTAAGAGCTGAAATATTGAATAATCCCTAATACCAGCACTGATATAATAGAAAACATGTTTTTTTAAAAATAGCATATATTTGTTGTTTGGTTATTTTAAAAGTTATACATGGTGAGTTATAGAGAAGCAAAATACATTTTTTTTAAAAGATTTTATTTATTTGACACAGGAGACACAGCAAGAGAGGGAACACAAGCAGGGGGAGTGGGAGCGGGAGAAGCAGTCTTCCTGGTGAGCAAGGAGTCCGACACAGGGCTTGATCCCAGGACTTCAGGACCACGACCCTAGCTGAAGGCAGATGCTTAACTACTGAGCCACCCAGGCGCCCTGAAACAAAATGCATTTTTTTTTTTTTTTAAGATTTTACTTACTTATTTGACAGACAGAGATCACAAGTAGGCAGAGAGGCAGGCAGAGAGAGAGGAAGGGAAGCAGGTTCCCTGCTGAGCAGAGAGCCAGATGCAGGGCTCTATCCCAGTACCCAAGGATCATGACCTGAGTTGAAGGCAGAGGTTTTAACCCACTGAGCCACCCAGGTGCCCCAACAAAATACATTCTTAAGCCACAGTTTTTTTTAAGGCTATTATTCATACCTTAAAACAAGGTGTATATTTATATCTGGCCCTATATTGGCTAAGGTTTCAGAAGATTTCAAAACCAACCAGTTCTTTTATTCCCCCCAAAAAATAAAAGACCCAATTTTACAGGCAAAAGTACTTTTAGTAATTTGAAATACCTAGTGCATTTTATAGTATTTCTGAAAACTTTATTTCTTTTGCAGAGCCCAAAGCATTTAGGTCCTCCTTTCTTCTTTTTATCGTTAGAGAACTAGATTTTTCCATGACTATCAAAGCCAGGATTGTTGCTGTCCATTGGTTAGCTCTGCTAAAAGAACAAATATTTTCTTGAATATTTGTCTTTTAATGAACAATACAAAAATCTAAATTGGAATTATTTATAAATATACCACTTTGTACTATTTATTTGTACAGAGTGAATATTTTAGTTTAAATATTGCTACCTCATTTATTTGGCACATATTAAGTACTACCTCTTCTAGGTCTGATTCTGGATGTAAAGATAATTAGGATATGTGGAGGCTCTTAGACTCTTAGGGGGAGTGTGAGTGGGAAGACAAACAACCATATGGTGAGATAAGTTCTCTTATAAGAGGTTTATAGATGACAAACCCAGAGTGAAAGCTATTTCACTGAGCTTTCTCATTATGTCATTATTTTATCACTCTTCCCACTCTTTATTACAGTAAGGAAATAGAGATTTAAAAAGGACGTTTCCCCCAATAACACTGATATTATCTTCTCACCTAAATGTTTCTAAGTAGCTGTCAGGATTTTAGAACCCTGAGAAACTCCCTCACCAACTTAAGTCTTGCTGTTAGGATGTCATCTTGTCCAAAGCGCATTCTCTTTGGATGCCTCAAATCAAGTAAGGTCAAAAGAAATTACTGGTCTCAGAATTTTTTAAAAAGATTTAATTTAGGGACCCCTGGGTGGCTCAGTTGGTTAAGAAGCTGCCTTCAGCTCAGGTCATGATCCCAGCGTCCTGGGATCGAGTCCTACATTGGGCTCCTTGCTCTGCAGGGACCCTGCTTCTCCCTCTGACTCTGCCTGCCACTCTGTCTGCCTGTGCTCGCTCTCGCTCTCTCTCTGACAAATAAATAAATAAAATCTTTTAAAAAAATGATTTAATTTAATTAATTCATTTATTTGATAGAGAATGAGAGAACAAAAGCAGGGGGAGTGGCAGGGGAGGGAGAAGCAGGCTCCCTGCTGAGCAGGGAACCTGCGTGTCGTGTGTCCTGTGTCCTGGGGCTTGATCCCAGGACCCTGAGATCATGACCTGAGCCTGTGGCACATCCACAACCAACTGAACCACCCAGGCACCCCTAATTCAGAATTTTAATAAATGCCTAATACATTTAGAGATCTTAAATAGGCCTAACTCCTGTCTTACCTCTTCATGTCAGAAAGATACAGCTTATTTCTTCTAAGGAATACAGGGCATTAATACCATAGCCTTCTAGGAGTGGCTCAGTCAGTTAAGCATCTGACTTGGGCTCAGGTCATGATCTCAGGGTCCTAAGATTGAGCCCCATGTCAGGCTCCTCACTCAGCAGGGAGTATACTTGTCCCTCTGCCCACCCCCACTCGTTCATTCTCCCCCTCCCTCATAAATAAATGAATAAAATCTTAAAAAACAAACAACCAAAAAAACTAGAGCCTTTTAGCAGAAGAACATTCATTCTTTTTTTGCCCCTTGACCTGGAAAACTACAGTCTTTTTGACCACATGACCCATCCTCAAGTCCCTAGTCACTTTTGAAAAAACTTTTTTCTGTCATCATTGATTAGCTTTATATGATTAGGTTACTAATAATCCCCAATAACTAGAGATTTAGACACAGGCCCTTGTTAAAAGAATGCATTAAAATTTTTTCTTATTTTAAAAAATCGAACAGATGCAGAAGAAGGGATAATAAAACAATGAATCCCCTATATGCCCCTCATCCACTTTTAATGATTGTCAGGATTTTGCAACACTTATTCTCAAAATGGTACATTTCTAAAAGTCTACTGTATGTTGGTTAAAAAACAAAACAAAACATGGTGGGGCACCTGGTGGCTCAGTCAGTTGTGTCCGCCTTTTGATCAGGGTTGTAAGATTAAGTCCTGTGTTGGGCTCGGCACTGGGCATGGAGCCTGCTTAAGATTTCTCTCTCTCCTTCTCCCCCTGCCCCTCTTAACAAAAGAACATGCTTTAAAAGCTTGAAGTAGTCCTTTATGGTCTATATTAGTACTATTTGTACTATATATAGAACTATATTAGAATTGTGTTTGCTCCTTTTTACTAATTTAAATCCTGGCAAAAAGTAATTTTCCGGCCAGTTGGAGGGCTCAAGATTAAAATTGATATGAAGCAATTATATAGTGAAATATCCTGTGTAAAATCTATTACAAAGGCTTTTTAGGGGCTATTAATCAAATTCTAAAGCTTAAAGGAAGGGAATAATTTGTCTTGCCTAAGACATTCTTTGTATATGGATCAAAGGCATTATTCCTGGTAAACTATTTTCAAGAATCCTATGTTACTCAGGTTAAGTGGAATTTCTATATAGGTAAATGGCCAGTTAGAGATATGCATATATATCCTCTTTAGGTTCAGTAAATAAACCTGATGAATTTGGTATCCCTACCTCAAGGAATATTTCATTAAATATTCTAGCTGTTAAGGTTGATAAGTTCAGGGTGCCTGGGTGGCTCAGTGGGTTAAGCCTTTGCCTTTGGCTCTTGTCATGATCTCAGGGTCCTGGGATCAAGTACCACATTGGGCTCTCTGCTGAGCAGGGAGCCTGCTTCCCCCTCTCTCTCTGCCTGTCTCTCTTCCTACTTGTGATCTCTCTCTCTGTCAAATAAAGAAATAAAATCTTTAAAAAAAAAAAAAAGTTTGATAAGTTCACTGAAGTCAGAGCCAGAGAAGAAATTCATCTGAGTAGAAGGGTGATAGTGGTGGGGAGCACCAGTCATAAAGTTGTCCTGGGAATAAGAAATACAGGATTGTGTTCTAACATATCAGGTAGACAAAAAGGAAGTAAAAAAGCAAGACAAAGGGAGGGGCAGAATATACTTAGGAGGAACAAAGGAAAAGTACATTGAAACCTACTACCTAATTCAAGGTATTTAGTAAACCCAGATAGGATAAAAAAAGAAATTAGAGTGAACGGTCAAGAAAACAGTAAATGGGGGTGCCTGGGTGGCTCAGTTATTTAAACGTTTGCCTTCAGCTCGCGTCATGATCCCAGGGACCTGGATCGAGACCCGCATCGGGCTCCCAGCTCAGTGGGGTGTCTGTTTTTCCCTCTCCTTCCTACTCATGCTTTCTCTCTCTCTAATAAATAAATAAATGGAATCTTTTTTTTAAAAAGAAAGTAGTAAATGTGTAAGAATAATTGGATTGAGAGGAGGGGTGGTCACGACATACTGTGTCTGATTTTGAGGATTAACCAGCCTGATCTGAGGGGACGTATAGAAAAACATCCACCATTAGAAATTTTTGCAAGACCACATCTGGAAGCCAAACACAAAAACCTTAGAGCTAGAGCAATTCTTAGAGTTTGGGTTTGTTTTTTTTTTCCCTTTGTTGTTGGCAGGACAAAGGATGGACGGATTAGGGGTAGAGACAGAAGTAATCAGGAAGATTTAGTTAATAAGAATTCTCTATATAGCTAATATGTATAAAGTTACATATTAAAGTGTTGATACTGAGAAAGTTTTATAAATAATATGTGTAACGTGTATATATATTAAGTGTAATGTATATATAAAATAACAAAATGTGGTGATACTTTGACCTCTTAAGTAGCCTTATCCTATTACTAAAAATTAAAGCCCATTTATAAATATGTATTAGACAGAACACCTCAGAGAAAGAGAATCCTTGGACTGAGATGGAGAAAATCAGAGTTTGTGTTCGAAAACGCCCTCTGGGCATGAGGGAGGTACGTCGTGGAGAAATTAATATTATTACCGTAGAAGACAAAGAAACTCTACTTGTTCATGAGAAGAAAGAAGCAGTTGACCTTACACAATATATTCTGCAGGTATAATGCTTTCCTTTTTGTTTGGAACTAATATTATCAAGTGTGTCAACTTTTTGCTTTTATTTGAATGAAAGCATACAAGTTCTAAAATCCAGTTTCTGCTTTGGGTGTTGGCATTCATTCCTGATATAAATCATTAATACCCTGGGCCTTCATTTAAAAAAAATATACAGTGCAGTGGGGGAAACAATAACGTAATTTCTGCACTCTAGGACAATAGAATTGCATCATACATTCACTTAATACATTTTACATGGGTGAAATTATACCTCTTAGCAAAAGTGGGGACTGAGAGGATAAAAAGAATGTAGTGAATTGGCGGTAGGTAGGACGAATCACTGAGTGTATGCCCCGGAATGATTATAAAGTGATCCCACAGTCAGTCTCAATTCTTGCCTGTCTCTCACAGTGTGAACTTTTTCTTCTGTGTGTATGTCTGGAGTTAATGATGGAGGATATGTTTTCAAGCAACAAAGTTCCAGATTGCCACTCAACTGCTTATTTTGATTCTCAGCTTTCTTTGTGCTTAGATATAACTTGGTGGAAATTTAGCTCTTGAACAGGCTACTTTGTATAGGGTAGATTATAGTGCGTAAGTATAATTCAGGGATATGATTTCACTTTTACATCTAACATATAAGTATTTAAATAAAACACTAGTAACTTAGACACATAAGAAGATGTTAATTACCTGCAGAAAGATCCAAAATCTCCGAGGAGAAAGAGTTTGGTATTGAAAGGAACTTATTTCAAGCAAAAAGATATCCTTGCAATAACTTTTCAGTATCCTATGGAAGAAGCAGGCCCATAGATGGAAGCTACCATAATTTAGATACTCTTTTTTTTTTTTTAAGATTTTATTCATTTATTTGACAGATCAGAAGTAGGCAGAGAGGCAGACAGAAAGAGAGAGTGGGAGAAGCAGGCTCCCTGCTGAGCAGAGAGCCCAATGCGGGGCTCGATCCCAGGACCCTGAGATCATGACCTGAGCGGAAGGCAGAGGCTTTAACCCACTGAGCCACCCAGGTGCCCCTAATTTAGATAATCTTATAATTATGAAGCAGTTGTAAATAATCTAAAACAGAGGATTACCCACCAGATGTTAAGATTTGGGAATTCAGGTCTTAATCTGAATCTGCCTCCCTAAACATATTATATTCATACATACTATTCTCTCTCTGTTCTCTTGCCTCAAAACCCAGTGACTGGTAGAGAGAAAAAAAGTGGTGAGTAATGTGTTGTGCTAGCATTTCACCTTAGTTAGCTGAGATTTTAATCTCCTGGAATAAATATGTTAACATTGAAGTCAAATTATTAGCACTTTCCCCCTCTTTTACACATGCATTGTTCAACTTTTTCTTGGTTATCAAAATTGGGTTTCACAGCAACATTCAAAGTAATCCACTGAGTCTTTCTGTGAGCACTAAATTACTAGGTCACTGTATAAACAACCCAATCACTTTAACAGCCTATTGACTGCTGATCAATGCACAGTCTATTAGGTCTAGGTGGGAGGTATTTATTTTGAAGATGGTCTAAATGCCAATTAGTTATGATGTTATCTAGTTCCATGTCTACTTATAACCATAGTAATAGCCCTGTCCAGTCACCATCTATCCAAGAAGTCCTTAATGATGCTTCTGTCACAGTAATTCCCTCAAGGAAGCATTGTCTTATCTTTTGTATTTTTCCATTATCCCAAAACGTAATAACCTTACTTCTTTGTCATTCCCATTGGTCGATACATATTGAACACCCATAGTTTTCATAGCACTTTCTCTGCAGTTTGAACTTTGGACCTTTGCTCTCATAGGTCAGAGTCCTTACCTATCAATGCCATAATACAAGTGCTGAGAGGACTTTTACCCCTTTTTCTTAAGTAGAAAGAAAAAGGAGGTTCATAGCAAACCTAGAAAATAAATATTGGTCCTAGATTCTTTGGGCTTTAATTTTTTAACTTATTCAAGAATTACAACTCTAGTTTTATATATCCATTTAATTAAATATTCTATCCTTTCAAATCTTCTTTTGTTACTTAGTGTGTATATGATCATATACATGCAGTGTGCTTTCCTACTTACCATTAAATTTTGTGTCAATTTGTGAAAAGACAAGGAAACAAATTTGTGTATATTTTATTCCAGCTTTTTTTGTTGTTGTTGTTGTTGTTAAAGATTTTATTTATTTATTTGACAGAGAGACACAGTGAGAGAAGGAACACAAACAGGGGGAGTGGGAGAGGAAGAAACACGCTTCCCACTGAGCAGTCACCCCAATTCGATCCCAGGACCCTGGAATCATGATCTGAGCTGAGGGCAGCCGCTTAACAACTGAGCCACCCAGGGGCTCCCATTCCAGCTTCTTAAATAAAGAAATATATAGAGAGGGGCTAATAATACATTATCTGTAAATTAAAATTTTTTAAAAAAGAAATATATATAGAAAAAAGATAGTTCTAAAATATATCAAAAAGTCAATAGTGGCTATCTCTGGGTAGTAAGATTTATAAATAATTTTATTTTCTTCTCTGTTGTTTTCCATGTTTTTAAATTTTTCTGTAATCAGCATGTTACTTTTATATAAAAAGTAAAAACTGGAGCACCTGGGTGGCTCAGTAGGTTAAAGCTTCTGCCTTCGGCTCAGGTCATTATCCCAGTGTTCTGGGATCGAGCCCCGCATCAGGCTCTCTGCTCGGTGGAGAGCCTGCTTCCTCTTCTCTCTCTCTCTCTCTCTCTCTGCCTGCTTCTATGCCTATTTGTGATCTCTGTCTGTCAAATAAATAAATAAAATTTTTTTTAAAAAGTTAAAACTTTTGAGTAAGATGGATTCACCTATTTAAAATCAAAACATACAAAATGGTATGCAGAGGGGCACCTGGGTGGCTCAGTAGGTTAAGCATCTGCCTTTGGCTCAGGTCATGATCCCAGAGCCCCATATCCCAGAGCCCATATTGGGCTCCCTGCTCAGCCTCAGCAGGGAACCTGCTTCTCCCTCTCCCTCTGTCTGCCATTCCTCCTGCTTGTACTCTCTCTCTCTCTCTGTCAAATAAATAAATAAAATTTTTTTTTTTTTAATTTTTTTAGGGGCGCCTGTGTGGCTCAGTGGGTTAAGCCGCTGCCTTCGGCTCAGGTCATGATCGCAGGGTCCTGGGATCGAGCCCCGCGTCGGGCTCTCTGCTCAGCAGGGAGCCTGCTTCCTTCTCTCTCTCTCTCTCTGCCTGCCTCTCTGCCTGCTTGTGATCTCTCTCTGTCAAATAAATAAATAAACATCTTTAAATTAAAAATAAATAAATAAATATATAAATATATAAATAAAAATTTTTTTAAAAAGTATATGCAGTGAAGTGTCCTGCTAATTGTATTTCCTCCTTGAAGGCAACCACTATTACCTGATCTAAGTCTATCTTTCCAGAGCTATTCTATAAATACAGGTTACTTTTATAATCTGAAAAAACTTATTTAAAAAATAAATTGTGAAACTCTGATCATTACAAGGCTAATAATAAAGTGTATTAATACTAATTAATAAAGTGTATTAACACAACCTAATTGATAAAGCACAATCAAATGAAATATATGCGATGCAAAGGACTATGGAATGTGTATATATATATATGTATAATATTTTATTTTTTATTTTTTATTTTTTTTAAAGATTTTATTTATTTATTTGACAGAGAGAGATCACAGTAGACAGAGAGGCAGGCAGAGAGAGAGAGGGAAGCAGGCTCCCCGCCGAGCAGGGAGCCCGATGCGGGACTCGATCCCAGGACCCTGAGATCATGACCTGAGCCGAAGGCAGCGGCTTAACCCACTGAGCCACCCAGGTGCCCCTATATATGTATAATATTGAGATAGATATCTTGTGCTAGCATTTATTATATTTATGTAATATATGTTAATTATAATCTTGTATGTTTACATATCTTTTATTAAGGATATTTACAGAAGCATTGGGAAAATCAGTACATAAATCTATTGGAAGGAAAGACACTAATACCTTTAATCAGTAAGCGTTTTCTAAGGTTTTTACTCAAGAGGTAAAGTTATTCATAAGTACTCATAGAAAAAGAAAGAATAGCCATATACTCAATGAAGTAAAAGAAAATTTTTTTAAATTTAATGAATTCCCACATTTACTTGTGTTCATTTTTTTCTTATTTTCCTGAGAAATGCCAAAAAATATATTTAAAAATATATTTTACCTTTAATTATTGCCATTTTCAACTTTATTCAAAAATACAATGAACCCCTATGTACCTACAACCCAGCTTCAACAGTTAAAAACATTTTATTCTTGGGACGCCTGGGTGGCTCAGTTGGTTAAGCAGCTGCCTTCGGCTCAGGTCATGATCCCAGCGTCCTGGGATCAAGTCCCATATTAGGCTCCTTGCTCAGCAGGGAGCCTGCTTCTCCCTCTGCCTCTGCCGGCCGTTCTGTCTGCCTGTGCTCGCTCTCTCCCTCTCTCTCTCTGATAAATAAATAAAAAAAAAAAACATTTTATTCTTAAAATCCTATCACATATTACATACCCCTAAAAGCTCACAGTCTGTTTATTGTGCTGCACATTTGATTATTTTCTAGCTTTTGGTGATATTTTCTAACTCATAAATTAAACTTTGTGGCCCCAGTTTCTGCTAAGGTGACCTAACAAATTTCTAATATAATGGTACACAAAATAGAATCAAACCTGGGTAGAATGACCCATGCAATAAATTGGCCCAAATTCACTTTGCTGGATTGTCTCTTAACTGGGTATTTAGAGCAGGCCCAAAAGGTAGCAGAAAAGATCTCATGTCTCGTTCATTGTATATGGACTGCATTTTTATGCTACAGTCAGGCTTGAAATTAGGATTTTTACTCAGACATAGTTGGCTGCCAGTAGCCTCTAAGTTATGCAAATGATTATGTCTGCTGAATTAATGCCTTCCAGACCCAGTTTAATAGGGTCTTCTATCTTTTTCCAGGTTATCATGATTTTTCATTTGGGGATCACCTTGGACTACTTTCTCTCCCCATTGAATCATATGCAGGCAGTTGCCAAATTTTTCATGCCTCCATCTCCTCTATATTTTCATTGTCATCATGGAATTTAGACCTTCTTAACTCACCACTGGATTACCAGTGTCCCTTTTCTTAGTCCATTCACATTGTGAAGCCAGATTAATCTTCCAGTAAAATGGCTCAGATCATCCCTTTCCTTTGCAAAGTTTTTTATTGTCTTCCCACTATTTGCTAAATTAAATATGAACATTCCATCCTTAAGGCTAGTGTCCCAATACCCATGCAGCATAGTCCTAACTCATTATTCTAGCCTTCTGTTTCACCTTTCTACCTACCAAGATCCTATGTTTCAACCACACTCAATCTTCTCTTCCCTAAATGTTCCTTGTGCTTCCCTGATTTGACTGTTGCTCACGTTTTCCTTGTGGCTGGAATATCTTCCCTGCCTCCATCTCTAACTCTTAAATTCCTCATTTTCCTCTACGGCTCTTTCTATGTACAGTCTTTTTCATAATGTCTTTTCCAATCAGAAGGAATATGTTTTTCCCTTGAATTCCACGTGTACTTTATTGCTCAATTTTCTTCTAGCTTAGAATCATTTGTATACTTGTCTGGATTCATATCTTTAGGTGGTGGGGTGGGGTAGAAGTATCTTTGGGCCCTTTGAAGTGCCTCCTGCACTTATACACATTACCAACTGAGCAATAAATGTTCATGGAATTAAAAGCTCAGCTATGAGGGTGCTTGGGTGGGTTCAGTTGGTTTAGTAAGCATTTGTGTTCGGCTCAGGTCATGATCTCCAGGCTCCTGGGATTGAGCCCCATGTTGGGCTCCCTGCTCAGTGGGGAGTCTGCTTCTTCCTCTACCTTCTACCCCCTCCACCTCATGCTCTCTCTGTCTGTCAAATAAATAAAATCTCAAAAAGGAAAGAAAAGCTCAGCTATGTAACCTATGAAATGGAAGTCTTCCTATGGAATTCCCCCAAATTTCAAATATGCTGGCCCTAGCTGGGCTATGAGGATAATCCCTACAGAATTCATTTCTCCTGGACCTAAGGAGGATTGGCTCACTCTCATACTTATCAGTTTACAAAACAAAAATTGTGTGCTTTAGTTTTTATATTGTAAGAACATGTCTACAGAGATCCTCAAGTAGAAGGCGGCCCTGTCATTTGACAGTTATTGCTTATTTATCTCTTGTTTGTCCTAGTTAGTTACTTAATTAGTTAAAAAACATACTTTATTATGCATTAACTAGAATAGTGGTGAAGAAAATCCAGAAAATGTCTCTTTCGATAAAAATCACATTTCTTTTTCAGCATGTTTTTTATTTTGATGAAGTCTTTGGTGAAGCATGCACCAATCGGGATGTATACATGAAGACTACTCACCCACTCATTCAGCATATTTTCAATGGGTATGATAGTCATTATTTGCTTCTCTTGCTTCATACTGTTTTCCATAACAAATTTCTCTATAAGTATCATTTATGTTTTTCAGTTTTTGAATTAGACATGAATTTGTGTTTTAATCTGATGAATTTAGACTCTTCTAAGGAGTGCATTATCTCTATAGGATTTACTTAGCATTCAGAAATTTTCAGCAAAAATATAAGTTGTCAACAATATAATTTCATCAAAGCCCTCAGAATAAAAAGGTATAAGTGGTTTAGTTTGAACTTTTGATAATAGGAATCATGTATTCTGCTGATAGTTCAGTTGCTTTTTTCATTGGCATGGGATAGGTAAGTGACTATCATCTATTTTTTTATACATGTATTTTTTAAATTTTGAAATAATTATTCACAATAAACATAAAATGGGACCAAAAAGGTACTAGGGACCTCTGTTGTTTATTCAAAATATAGGCAGATATAGATAGAAAATGCCAAACAGCCTACTAGTATCACTGATTCCAGAGTAGTTTGACTTTTTAAAAATAATTTTTATAACTTTAAAAATATTGAGGTATAATTCACATAAAATTAGATGCACAGATCTTAAGAAGTATTCAGTTTTGATGAGTTTTGATAGTTGTATATATCCAAGTAATCAATACCTCGAACAAGATAATAGACCATTCCCATCATCCCAGAGAGTTCTCTCACGTCCCCTTTTAGTAAGCCTCTACTTTCACCCTCAGGTTTTATAGAATCACTGACCTGCTTTCCATCACTATAGATTAGTTTTGCCTGTTCTAGAACGTTACAGAAATAGAATCATTCCTATATAGGTTCTTTTATGCTTGGCTTATCATGTTTTTTGATATTAGTACGTGTTGCATGTATCCATAGTTTTTATTGCTGAGTAATACTCCCTTCTATGAATATACCACAACTTATCTAATTTCCTGTTGATGGACATTTGAGTTATTTCCAGTTTGGGATTATTGTGAATAAAGCTGTATGAACATTCTTGTACAAGTCTTTATCTTGGACATGTTTTCATTTATCTTGAGTGAAACCTGGAAAGGGAATCTCTGGGGTCATAGGATAGGTGTGTGTTTATAAGAAAGTGTATAACAGGGGTACCTGGGTGGCTCAGTGGGTTAAAGCTTCTGCCTTCGGCTCAGGTCATGATCCCAGAGTCCTGGGATCAAGCCCCGCATCAGGCTCTCTGCTCAGCAGGGAGCCTGCTTCCTCCGTCTCTCTCTGCCTGCCTTTCTGCCTACTTATGATCTCTGTCAAATAAATTAAAAAAAAAAAAGAAAGTGTAAAACAGTTTTCCATACACCCATTTTCTATTCCCAACAGCAATTTATGTGAATTGCATTTCTTTCTTTTCTTTTTTCTTTTTTTTTTTTTTGAGATTTATTTATTTATTTGAGAGAGAGAGCGTGGACAAGAGTGTGGCAGGCAGGGGCAGCCTGTGAGTGGCATTTCTACATCCTCACCATATTTGGTGTTGTCAGTCTTCTTTATTTTAGTCACTCTAGTGAGAATGTAACTTGATCGCATTGTGGTTTGAATTTTAATTTCCCAAATGCCTAATGATATTGAGAATCTTTTCATATGCTCATTGGCTATTCAGATAACCATTTGACTAATTTTTTTGTTTCCTTTTTATTGTTTTATAGACATCACTAAAACTCTCTTTTATTCTGAGCAGGCTGAAAAAATGAAATACCTTTCAGGTTCAGTTTCTTTTGTGCCAAATCTAGGGAGTACTTTTTAAGAGAGCAAGTTTCTAAAGTTAGAATTTGAATGTTAAAACAGTACCAGTTGAAGAATAAAAGGTGGGGGTGCCTGGGTGGCTCAGTGGGTTAAAGCCTCTGCCTTTGGCTCGGGTCATGATCCCAGGGTCCTGGGATCGAGCCCCGCATCAGGTTCTTTGCTTAGCGGGGAGCCTGCTACCCTCTCTCTCTGCCTGCCTCTCTGCCTACTTGTGATCTCTGTCAGATAAATAAGTAAAACCTTTTAAAAAATAAAATAAAGTAAAATAAAATGTGCAGGGGCACCTGGGTGGTTCAGTCACTTGAGCTTTGGACTCTTGATTTTGCCTCAGGTCATGTCTCAGGGTGGTGAGATTGAGCTCCCCATGGGAGTCTGCTTGAGATTCTCTTCCTCTCCCTTCCTCTCTGCTTTCCGCCTCCCCCTCCCCACCCCGCTTATGCACACATGCCTGTGTGCTCGCTTTCTCTCTCTCAAATAAATAGATAAATCTTTAAAAAAGAGGTACAAGTTAAATGCATCCATTCTACAAAGGGTAATAAGAGATTTTTCATACCCATATTTGTTGTTTTTCAAAAAGCTCATCACTAAAATGTTCAGAAGATGGGGGACCTGGGTCGGCTCAGTTGGTTAAACTTCTGACTCTTGATTTCTGCTCAGGTTACGATATCTCAGTTGTGAGATCAAGTCCCGTGTTGGGCTCTGCACTGGGTGTGGAGCCTTTTTGGGATTCTCATTTTCCCTCTCCCCTTACCCTACTCGCATTTTCTTTTGTCTTTCTCTCTCTTAAAAAAAAGAAAAAAGTTCAGAAGATAAGGTTGATATTATTCTTTGGTCTCATTCTGCTGCATCTTTAGTATGTTCACGTTTTCCTCCTTTAATCCTTTTACTCACTGTGCCTCTGCCCCTGTGTTCAAGCACCTACACAGCCAGGAGCCTAGATTCAAAAGACAACAAGTAACTGGTCTCTGCTTAAGCAGCTCAGATATAGTTAGCTACTATCTCTTTCTTCTCACACTTCGATGGTTCCTTTGCTCTTGTCCTCTTACTCATTCCTTGATTTCTTTCTGGCTTCAGGCTCCTTTCTTCATGTTCATCTCTTTGCCCACCTTCAGTATCCCCCACTTCTGTGTCTGTACATAGACTTTTCTTCTTGGTGCAAGTAGCCACTTTTTTTTTTTTTTTAAGATTTTATTTATTTCACAGACAGAGATCACAAGTAGGCAGAGAGGCAGGGAGAGGGAGAAGCAGGCTCCCCACTGAGCGGAGAGCCCAGTGTGGGGCTCAATCCCAGGATCTTGAGATCATGACTTGAGCCGAAGGCAGAGGCCTTAACCCACTGAGCCACCCAGGTGCCCCGCAAGTAGCTACTTTTATCATTAACCCATGTGATTCCTGTTCAAGAGTCTGCGATAGCTGCTTACTAGTTGACATTATGGTCACTTTCTATTCTGTGCTTCATAGTTGGGCCTCTGATACTCAGATAATCTTGGCCTGTAGCTTCTCTGAAAACACGTGATTGGCAGGTTAGTCTCCCAGCTCTTCTGTCCACCATTCTGCAGTTCCTCAGATTCCATTCTGCTGTTCTTCACATTCATGCCCATGCACGTACCCACCCACACACAGGAATAGTGATTCTTACTTAGAATCACATGATGTCAGGCCTAGAAGTGATCTTGAAAATCAAGTAACCATTAATTTATTAATGAAAGTGAAAACTGAGGTCCTTTGAAAAGCCCTTTTGTAAGTCCTTCCTCCAATATTTTGCTTACACTGATTTTTACCTCAGTCTAAACTTACTTAATTTTTTTTAAAGATTTTTATTTATTTATTTGACAGAGAGAGATCACGAGTAGGCAGAGAGGCAGGCAGAGAGAGAGGGGGAAGCAGGCTCCCCGCTGAACAGACAGCCCTGATGCAGGACTCGATCCCAGGACCCTGAGACCATGACCCAAGCCAAAGGCAGAGACTCAATCTACTGAGCCACCTAGGCATCCCATAAACTTACTTAAATTTATGAGTAGTCAGTACCACCATGTTCATCATATGGTCTTCCATTGTTTATTGTATTTATTTTAATTCTCTTTTACTTCTTTCATCAAGATTACCTTTTAGGATTAAGGCAAAAATCATCTTCTCCAGAATTCTGTAGGGCATGGGGTCCTTATCTTATGGTATAACCAGTTCCATTAAAAAATTCCTATTAAAAAACTCGTGTACTGCTTTGAGAATATTTTTTCTTCTTCCGTTGTTTTTATAAGGTAAACCCCTCCTCTCCTTAAAGGATTGTATGCTTATAGCTGAATTTTATCAGCTATAAACAGGATTCTGTTTCTGAGTTTTGTCATGAAAAATCTATGTGTATATTAGCATTTTTCTTTGTATATATGTTATACAAATGACTTTTTCCCCTAGAGGCAATGCCACTTGCTTCGCATATGGACAGACAGGTGCTGGGAAGACCTATACCATGATAGGAACTCATCAGAACCCAGGACTCTATGCCCTGGCTGCCAAAGACATCTTCAGGCAACTAGAAGTGTCCCAGCCGAGAAGGCCCCTCTTCGTGTGGATCAGCTTCTATGAAATCTACTGTGGACAACTTTATGACCTCTTAAATAGAAGGAAAAGGTACTGATTATGAGTGGGAAACTATATATTTGTGGATCATTGTTTTAGGCCAGAGTCCCACAGAATCACTGACTCATGGGATTTGATGCGAGGCCTTGTTATATTAGTGCCTTTTTGTGAAATCAGTCTCCTGAATCTTATAAATATTTTTTAAACTGCCAGTTCACCTAGAAAGAAAAATGTAAATTAACCTTCCATTAGTATTTTTTTTAAGTGATCAATATCCTGATGTTTATCACAAGACTATCCCTTTTATTTTGGTCTATGAAAAAGGTCATGATTTCAGGAAGTCAGGATATCAACATGTACTTAAATTCCTTCCTGCTCTTTTGACCTATTATTACACTGGAAGAACTATAAATAATGTTTCCTGCTTTCTTATTTTTTTTTCTTTCAACAATCTTAGGGTAAGCTTAATGATAGTTTTCTGAAATCAGTAAAAAGAAAGTCTGTCTTCTTCACATTAGACTTTTAGCTCTTGTAAGTCTTAAGCTGTTGCCCTTGCAACATAACACAGTAATTTAGAAATGGATTCATCAACTGACTTTAATCCCTATTGTATTTTTCTGGTATAAAGTTTGTTTAGGTTGAAACAGATGGCTTTAATTGAGCAAGAAGCAGTGAAGTTGTGAAGGTAGCAACTGACTGGGAGAAGGAGATGGAATAGGGGAGGTGGAAGGATAAAAGGGTATCATAATAGAATTAACCAGATCTGTGACATGGTGGGAGCAGCCACACCAAGTGGAGAGAGTTAAGGCTAAGCACAGTGGAAGGCTGGGGAAGCCAAATCAATTACAAAAGCTAGCCCCCAGCAAAGGTATCCTAGCCCCTACAGAGCTGTTCAAAAGGATGTGCAAATTCCACGTGCTTCAGGCACGCATTGGAATGGGGGGGTGGGGATAGATAGGCAGCAGAGTTCAGTAGGGAGAGCATGTTAGGGCAGGCCTCCATGGTAGAGGGGCACTAGGATATTGAGTTGGGAAACTGGAGAATCCAGCAACTAGGCCTGGGCAGACCACCATCTGTGGACTATTTCAAAGAAAAGAGGACCTTTGGGTATGCTACAGTTCAGAGAATGTACAGGTGTTCAGGGTTCAGTCCTGACATGGCAACTACCAAATAAGGGAGGGTTCCGCTCTGGGTTTGCTTTGGAGAGGAGTTGCTTTTCTTTTCTACCCTCTCTGTTGGTTTTGAAGCCTCAGGTTAGCTCAAGCACAGCGGCTCTTCCAAGCCCCAGCACTCTTACTTAGGAGCCCTTTCCAGTCAAAAATGTAGCCTGGCACTGGGAAGCTAGAGTGTCTGGCTCTGGGGCTCTCAAACAGACCAGTTTCAACCACCAGCCACTGACGACATCCAAAGGCAGAAAACTGAGTGGTGGTGAAACAAGAAAGGAATTTATTTCAGTGAGGCCAGCACCAAGAAGACAGCCGACTACTAACATTTCAGAGACTGCCTCCAACATGCCAAAAATACTACTCCTAGGGTTTTGTTGTTGTTTTTGATTTTCTTAAAGATTTTATTTATTTGAGAGAGAAAGAGCACAAATGAGGAAAGGGGCAGAGGGAGAGGGAGAAGCAGATTCTCTGCTGAGCTGGGAGCCTGATGCAGTACCTGGCTCCATCCCAGGACCCTGAGATTATGAACTGAGCCAAAGACAGCTGCTTAATCCAACCAACTGAGCGCCCCCAGTCCGCCCCCCCCACCACCTTTTTTTAACTTTTAGGTTTATATAAGGAAAATACAGGACAAAAGTTGGTGGGTACAAGCAGCTGGGTTGTGAAGGTCAAGTTGATCATTGTCTTGGGGTCAATCATGGGTGGGGTCTTGGTGGCTCAGGGCAGTCCTTCTTGGTTGAGGGGATAGTGGGGGTAATTTGGGTCCCCTTATAGGGATGCTATGCCTGTAGGGTCTTTTAGTGAAGAGATAAGCTGGAAAGAACTTAATCAATTAGGAATTTTGAGGTCAAAATGGAGGTAATCGAAATCCTCTTTGTGTAAAGAACGGTTGGCAGGAAAATAAAAGCTGTTGTGCTCTGTGTGTGTGTGTGTGTGTGTGTGTGTGTGTGTCTGTCTGTCTGTACATTAGTTTGGGTGAAGGGACAGTCAGGATATCTAGTCAGCTATTTCTGAGTGCAGTTCTTTAATGAATTACTCAGATATACTGCCCTGTATATTTGCATTCTTTAATTGTAGCCAAGGGGATGGGATGTGCTAATTCCTTGCTTTGAAGTTTCTTTTTAGGGCTCACTAGGGAAGACCCACACTTATTCTGTAAGTGTCTTGAGCTGTGGGTTTTTCTTTTTGTTTTTATATCTCTGGTTAGTTGGCTAATATCTCTTTTACCTGTCTCACTGGTACTTCTGAAATCTCCTGTTTCACTGATGGCACCCTTTCTTTTTATTTAAGTTATTATGCTTTATCCTCTTTATCTTTTATTTTTTTTTTATTTTTTATTTTTTAAAAGATTTTTATTTATTTGTTAGAGAGAGAGATACAGAGCGCAAGCACAGGCAGACAGAGTGGCAGGCTAGAGGCAGAGGGAGAAGCAGGCTCCCTGCCAAGCAAGGAGCCCAATGTGGGACTCGATCCCAGGATGCTGGGATCACGACCTGAGCCGAAGGCAGCTGCTTAACCAACTGAGCCACCCAGGCGTCCCTATCTTTTACTTTTTTAATAAATAATATTTCCTAAAAGTAATAGCAAGATTTGGCAAAGGTAAACAGAAACATATATGCTCAGTGCAACTCTTTTTTTCAAATTATTATTATTTTTTTTTTTTGGACAGGGAGAGAGTACAAGCAGGGGGAGTGGCAGGGAGAGGGAGAAGCAGGCTTCCACTGAGTAGAGAGCCCAATGTGAGGCTTGATCCCAGGACTCTGGGATCATGACCTTAGCCAAAGGCAGATGCTTAACCAGCTGAGTCATCCAGGTGCTCCCTCAGACCATCTCTTAAGCTAGAAACCAAAGCTTATGATCTTCAAATTAACTTTTTTTTTTTAAGATCTAATTGGTTTTACTAAACAATTCATGAATTGGGCATCATTCCATCTAGCAAGTACAGGGGATGTCCAAGGAATTATACAAAATGGAAAGGAGGGTGGACCAAGAAAGTAGCAAAAGAAAAGAAAAGATGGTTCCAGGCAAGATCACCTTCCTTTGTGGGGAAGGGAAGGGGGTCTTATTACGTGAATTATCTCATTTCCCTTTAGGGGGGATAGAGAGGGCCCATGTGACAGATTACCTCACTGGTGCTTATCAGAAAATTTCTGACTGATGGGTTTAAGACACATTTCTGGGGGAGGTTGAAACTGCAATTATGTAAGGTATGAAGTTCCAAATTAACTCATAAAAGTAGAGGTTAAATTGTTTTTATACCCCTACATAAGAAGTGATAGAAATTTATTTCTTACTTATAAGATTTAAAAATCTAACAGTACATTTTGGGCTGTCCATTAGGAACTTTTCTGGGGTGAGCTCATGGTGTAGGGCCTAAAAAGTATGTTCAGGAATGACATGAGGGCTCTGAAAGCTAGAGCCTTCTTTTATTCCAGAAACCTAACTGTTCCAATAGTTGTTTTCTGATAGGTTACAGGGATTGGTGAAGCTGTTTTCCTCCAGTCCTTCTGCAAAAATTTGGAAGTTTGGTGTGAAACCTAAACTAAGAAAAAAAAGGTACCTGAGTAGTTCAGTTGGTTAGTCCGACTCTTGCTTTCTGCTCAGGTCATAATCTCAGGGTCGTGGGAATGACCCCCGCGTCAGACTCCCCACTCAGCGGGGAGTTTGCTTGTCCCTCTCTTTTCTTCCCCCACATCCCTCTCTCTTTCAAATAATGAATAAATCTTTAAAAATTAAAAAAAAATTTTTTTCATTTAAAAAAAATGAAAAATCATTTTCTTTTTTGGCTATATAGTGGAATTCCATTCTTAACCTCAATCACTATTTTACTAAGGGAGAAAAATAATCTTAGAGTCTTTAATAGATTTAATATGTGCCCCTTGATATATCTGATTTAGTGATGATGATAGACTATAATCTTACATATAGGCCTGAGAAATTCAGTTAGAGCACCAGATCTCCCTTTCTCCTTTGGAAGATGTATCAAGACTCCTTAAGTTGGAAATAAAGTAGAATCCCATATATACTGGCTTAAGCTATTTAGGGAAGTCTTTTTTTTTTTTTTAAGATTTTATTTATTTATTTGACAGACAGAGATCACAAGTAGGCAGAGAGGCAGGCAGAGAGAGGAGGAAGCAGGCTTCCCGCTGAGCAGAGAACCCAATGTGGGGCTCAATCCCAGGACCCTGGGATCATGAACTGAGCCGAAGGCAGAGGCTTTAACCCACTGGGCCCACCCAGGCGCCCCAGGGAAGTCTTTTGCTCAAATAACTAGAATGCCTAGAGGAGAATTAGACCATAGGACCTGTTTATTTTAGGAACTCAGGAATGTTATAAGAACCCAATTTCTTTGCTCAGCTCTGTCTTCTATGATATTAGCTTCCAAAACTGGCTCTCTGGTGGATATAGAATGGCTGGCACCGCTCCCAGGACTACACATACTCTCACTTCCAGAAAGATAGAGCAGCAGCATCTCACTCCCAGGCACCTAACAACCAGAAACTAGGACTTTATTTTGATTGGACCAGCAGAGATCCCATATCCAGTCCTGAGCCAATCACTGAAGCCATAAATATACCCTCCACTGATTGGTATAGGTCTGAATCCTATGATCATTCTTTTCATTGTAGTTAAAGATCCTGACTTGTTTACAGCAGTTAAAGACCATCTCTGAAGCCCGGGGCTGGGGTCAAGGAGGTGTGGGAGTGGGCGGGAGGATACATATCAATCTCACTCAAATAACAGAACTGCTCCCTAATTGTAGAATAATGGAATGTTTTCTGGGGAGGCAAGAACAAAGTTCCTCATAGCAGGTCTGCCATACCAACCATGTTCTTGTATCTGCAGGCTCTTTGCAAGAGAAGATAGCAAGCACGTGATACAGATAGTGGGACTGCAAGAGCTTCAGGTGGATAGTGTGGACCTCCTCTTAGAGGTAACTCTTCTTTCCTTACTACCTACCCCAGACACACACACAGTAGCCTAAGTACAGGGAAAGAATTCATTTTGCTATTTAGCAAATATAATAGACTCAGATTTAGCCAAATGGCCATGACAAGCATGCCACTTCAACATTTGTAAAATGTGAGTCCTCTGAGAGGATAGCTCCCTTCTCTACAGGGCTGTGGAGCATGGGGAGAACCTAATGCACGACCAGGGTACTTTTGTGCTAGTTTCACAGGCTGCTAATGTATAGATTTCTATGGTAGTAGGAAAAGCTGCTGGAGACAAATGGCTTTACTTTAAGTAAAAATTGTTAACAGGTAAGGGGGGTTCCTGACTGGCTCAGTCAGTAGAGAATGTGGCTCTTGATCTCAGGGTTGTGAGTTTAAGCCCATTTTAGGTGCAGAGATTACTTTAAAAAAAATTTTTTTTAATAGGTAATACTTTTACCTGGGTTTAAAAATTCAAGAGACACAGGGGTGCCTGGGTAGCTCATTCCATTGAGCATCTGACTCAACCACTCAGATCATGATCTCAGGAGCACAAGAACAAGCCCGGGCTGGGCTCCATGCTCAGCATGGAATCTGCCTGTTCCTCCCCGCTGCTGGTTCTTGTTCTCTAAAACAAACAAACAAACAAACAAATAAAAATCTTTGGGAAAAAAATTCAAGAGTTACAATGAAAATATTCCTTCCATTCTCTTTTCCAAACTGAAGCGACTAATTTTAAAGTTTCTTTTTTTTATACCCTTCCAAAGGTTTTTTCTCAGAGATATTTTTAAATCTTCTTTTAAAAGTTATCTTTTGGGGGCGCCTGGGTGGCTTAGTGGGTTAAAGCCTCTGCCTTCGGCTCAGGTCATGATCCCAGGGTCCTGGGATCGAGCCCCACATCGGGCTGTCTGCTCAGCGGGGAGCCTGCTTCCTCTCTCTCTGCTTGCCTCTCTGCCTACTTGTGATCTCTCTCTGTCAAATAAATAAAATCTTAAAAAAAAAAAAAAAAGAGTTATCTTTTGGGGTGCCCGGGTGTCTCAGTCAGTTAAGCATCTGCCTTCAGCTCAGGTCATAATGCTAGAGTCCTAGAATCAGTCCCACATCAGGCTTCTTGCTCAGCATGGAGTCTGCTTCTCACTCTCCCACTCCTTCTGTGCTCTCTCTCTCAAATGAATAAATAAAAATCTTAAATAAATAAATGTTATCTTTTAACACTTTTCATTATTAGATATAAACCTTACAAAAATACTAAGAAGATAGAAAAATAAAGGCCACCTCCCACTTACTATATACAATTCCCCATTCCCCACTGAGATATCTACTGTTAACAGTTTAAAATATAAAAACAAAACAAAACACTACACAGTTTAAAACATTTAAATTTTTTTCTGTACTGGGAATTTATTAATTTATGTACAAATATATTTTTGGTGACTCTTCCTTTAATGCAGTGGTCCTCAACCCTAGCTTTACATTGTGTCTTTAGGGAGCTTTTTTCCCTTCAAGTAAAAAAATGGTTTAACCATTTTTATTGTGAAAAATAGCACTCTACAGTAAAATGCTTAAAGCCTAAATGTGTTTAATATAAAGAAACAAACTTTTTTTCTTTTTTAAGATTTTACTCATTTGTTTGAGAGAGAGACAGAGATAGTGAGCCAGGAGAAGAGGGAGAAGCAGAGGAGTCTGAGGCAGAGCTCAATCCCAGGACCCTGGGATCATGACCTAAGCCAAAGACAGATGCTTAACTGACTGAGCCACCCAGGCACCCCAAGAAACAAGCACCTTTATAATCATTACCCAGATTAAGAGATAGAACATTTTAGGGGTGCCTGGGTGGCTCAGTTGGTTAAGTGTCTGCCTTCAGCTTGGGTTATGATCCCAGGGTCCTGGGATGGAGTCCCCCATCGGGCTCCCTCTCGGGGAGTCTGCTTCTCCCTCTCCTTCTGCCCCTTTCCCTGCTTGTTCTCTCTCTCTCTCTCTCTCTCAAATACATAAATAAAATCTTAAAAAAAAAATAAATAGAACATTTTAGCACCCCATAAACCCCTATACAAATTTCCAGTCACAGTCCCCTATAATCCTGATGTTTATGCTGATCACTTTTTTTTTTTTTTAAAGATTTATTCATTTAGGTGTGCCTGGGTGGCTCAGTTGGTTAAGCGGCTGCCTTCAGCTCAGGTCATGATTCCAGGGTCCTAGAATGGAGCCCTACATCAGGCTTTCTGCTCAGCAGAGAGCCCTCCCTCTCCCTCTGTATGTCGCTCTGCTTACTATCTCTCTGTCAAATAAATCTTAAAAAAAAAAAAAAATTATTCATTTATTTTTAGAGAGCTAAAGAAAGCACAGACGCGTACAGGACAAGGAGCAGAAAGAGAGAGAAAATCCCAAGCGGCTCCCCATGGAGGGCAGAACCTGACTCAGGGCTCTTCCCCACGACCCTGAGATCTTGACCTGAGCTGAAATCAAGAGTTGGCCGCTTAACCAACTGAGTTACCCAGGCCCCTTACGCTAATCACTTCCTTGTTCTTTGTTATATTTTGCCACTTATATATTCATCCATTAACTATGTAACTTCGTTTTTGCCTGTTTTTAAACTTCATATGAATAGAATCACACGGAATTTTTTAGTGTCTTCTTTTGCTCAACATTATGCTTTTGAGTTACAGCTGTGTTTTTGCATATGGATGTAATTTTGTTTTTATTTGCTGTATAGTATTCAGTCATATGAGTATACCACAGTCTAACCATTCTGTTAATGGATAGTTGGGATTCTTTTGGGGCACTATTCTGCATATTGTAACTGTGAATATCCTTATACATGTATTCCAGTATATAGCATATGAGTTCTCTAGGATATATATCTAGTTGTGAAGTGATTGGGTCAGAGGACATGCATATCTTCACTTCACTAGATGATGCAGCTGCTTTTCAAAGTTATGTACACTCCCACAAGCAGTGTGTGAGCAATCCCGTTGTTCTTCAACCTTGCCAACACTTCCTGTTAACTTTTAAAGTTTTGCCAGTCTGGAATTGGTTAATTATATCCTATTGTGGTTTTAATCTGCATTTTGCTGATTGAGAATTAATCATATATTTTTTAAAGATTTTATTTATTTATTTGACAGAGATCACAAGTAGGCAGAGAGGCAGGCAGGGCCGGGGGGAAGCAGGCTCCCCACTGATCAGAGAGCCCGATGCAGGGCTTGATTCCAGGACCCTAAGACCACCACCTGAGCTGAAGGCAGAGGAGGCTTAACACACCGAGCCACTCAGGCACTCCACTTTTCATATTTTTTTTTAATTTTAAGATTTGATTTTTCAGTAATCGCTACATCCAATATGGGGCTCAAACTCACAACAAGAGTCATACACTCTACTGACTAAGCCAGCCAGGCACCCCACTTTTTATATTTTTAATTTATCTTATGGGTTTCATCTCTTGGGAATGCCAGTTAGGGTCTTTCCCTCCTTTTTGGGTTGTCTTCCTCTTACTGATTTGTATATTCTGGATATGAGTCATTTGTCAGGTGTTTGTGTGGGTTTTTTTTTAAGATACTATTATTTATTTGACAGAGAGAGAGAGACCACAAGAGAGGGAACACAAACAGGGGGAGTGGGAGAGGAAGAAGCAGGCTTCCTGCCGAGCAGGGCGCCCGATGCTGGGCTTGATCCCAGAATTCTGGGATCATGACCTGAGCCAAGGGCAGATGCTTAATGACCGAGCCACCCAGGCACCGCTCATTTTTCAGTTATTTTGTGTCATAAGCATGTTGTCTCATTCTGTGGCTTGTGTTTCTCATTTAATCATGGTGTGTTTTTAATGCTTGCTTGGGTCCCTCTGAGGTTAGTTAAATCAGAATCTCTTGGGATTAGGCCCAAATGTAGATATTTTAAACTGAAATATAGGTCACATACCATAAAATTCACCATTTTAAAGTGTATGCATCAGCTTTTTAATATATATTTGTGTGTGTGTGTTTGTGTGTATATATTTTTTTATTATTATGTTTTTGGAGAGAGAAAGAGTATGCGAACATGCATGAGCGTTGAGAGTTAGATGCTTAACCGACTGATCCAGTCAGGCACCCTACATATCTTATTAAGTTTTAATCTAAATATCATAATAATCACCCTCTTAAAATATACAATTTAGTGATATTTACAGAATATTCAAAAAGTTGTGCAGCCGTCATCACTTAGATTAGATTAGCCATCTAATCATCATCATTAGAAATGTTCTAATTCCAGGGACGCCTGGGTGGCTCAGTTGGTTAAGCAGCTGCCTTCGGCTCAGGTCATGATCCCAGCGTCCTGGGATCGAGTCCCACGTCGGGCTCCTTGCTCGTCAGGGAGCCTGCTTCTCCCTCTGCCTCTGTCTGCCATTCTGTCTGCCTGTGCTTGCTCTTCTCTCTCTCTGATAAATAAATAAAATCTTTAAAAAAAAAAAAAAAAAAAAAGAAATGTTCTAATTCCAGAACATTTTCATCACCTCAAAGTGAAACCCTGTACCATTTGGTGGTTACTCTCTATTTCCTCTGCCTCCAGGCCTGGAAATCACTAATTTCTGTCTTGATGGATTTGTCTATTTTGGTCATATTATATAAGTGGAATCATACAATAGGCAACCTTTTGTTTCTGGCTTCTTTCATTTAGCATATTTTCAAAGCTCATCCATGTTGTAGCATATATAAGTACTTCATTTTTATGGCCAAGTAATACTCTATTATGGATGTATTATTAATATTTTGTTCATCCATTCATCAGTTGATAGATAGGTTGTTTTTACTTTAATAGAAACCAGTATTATGAATGATACTGCTATGAACATTCACATATAAGTTTTCGTGTAGACCTATGTCTTCCGTTTTCTTGAGCCTATGCCTGGGAGTGGAATTACTGGATCATACTTCTTGAGGAACTGCCAAACTGTTTTCCAGAGTGGCTGCACCATTTATAGTCCCACCCACAATGCATGAAGGTAGATGTTATTTTAAAAGCTCACCAGGTGGTTCTAACCTGCAGCCCGCAGCCATTGTAGTCATTCTTTTAGTATATCCAGCAAGCCTGGCCAGAGTGAGAGAGAGAAGGCCAGAAGGACAAGCTGGATTCTTGGCAAAACCTACCTTTAAAACAGCTTCACAATACACCCTTCTTGGTACTTGGGTATTAAAATGGCATGGTGACCCACCATTGAGGACTTTTTTCTAACAGTTTCTTTTTGCTAGGACAAATAGATAAATTTTGCTTATATTTGCCTCTTATTTGTGTGATTATATCTTATTCCTGAGTCCTGGGACCTAAAACCCGAGAATAGCATATGAGTGTGGCTATTTTAGAGTTACCTAAGAACCAAGAGCCCTTTCCTATCAGTTTTAAAAACAAAGGTTTGTGAGATGTGGTGAAAGGGCTTCCCTGAAGCTGACCATTCTTAACCTGTCCAGAGCTCCCTCCATTGTGGAGTCCTAAGGAAATTGTTTCTCATACTCCTATTTGCTATTATCCTCTCACCCGCCCCCTTCCCCAGACATTCCTTCATTTGGCAGGGAGTTGCAGGAGAGTTGGTCCCCAGGATGCTTTTATCCCTGAAGATTAAACCAACTGAATGGAAAAGGAGCAAATGTTGGGAGGAATTCCCTTTTCTGTAGCTATGGACCATCACTGTGTCAATGGGCAGTCTGGTGTCAGATCACCTCTTCTACCCTGGAAGAGTTTTATGCACTGCTCTGTCCTGAGTTATCTTTCCTGAGAAGAGCAGAAAGAAGTTTCTTGTTAGTCAATGTGTTATCTCATTGCCATTGATACTCTGTAATATATATGACAGTATACAAGAAAGCCAGCTGAGATCAAGGTGGAAAGTTGATATAAATTATGGATACCCTCATAAACATTTGACTCAAAACAACAGCACTTGCTAACTCAGGTCTCACACTTTCTCAGGTATCACTGTTCATGCTCACTCAGGTATCACCCATGTGTTTGCTCAAGTGTCACGATCCGGTGTCATCTTTGAGTGTTGCCCTCACAGATCACCCTCAGGTTCACTCAGGCATGGCCACTTCTTGCTGCCTGCACAACTAGCAGCCTCATTTTTTGTGGGGTTTTGTCCTTCCAGAGCCTTTCTCCTTCAGGTGTATTGTACTACCTTGTCTTTTTTTTTTTTTTTTTTTTTTTTAAGATTTTATTTATTTGACACAGAGAGAGATCACAAGTAGGCAGAGAGGCAGGCAGAGAGAAGGAGGGAAGCACGCTCCCCGATGAGCAGAGAGCCTGATGTGGGGCTCGATTCCAGGACCCCGAGATCATGACCCGAGCCGAAGGCAGAGGCTTAACCCACTGAGCCACCCAGGTGCCCCTGTACTACCTTGTCTTTTTTTTTTTTTTTTTTTAATAAACATATAATGTATTTTTATCCCCAAGGGTACAGGTCTGTGAATCACCAGGTTTACACACTACACAGCACTCACCATAGCACATACCCTCCCCAGTGCCCATAACCACCCCCCCAGTGCCCCTCCCCCCAGCAACCCTCAGTTTGTTTTATGAGATTAAGAGTCACTTATGGGGGTGCCTGGGTGGCTCAGTGGGTTAAAGCCTCTGCCTTCGGCTCAGGTCGTGATCTCAGGGTCCTGGAATCGAGCCCCGCATCAGGCTCTCTGCTCAGCGGGGAGCCTGCTTCCTCCTCTCTCTCTCTGCCTACCTCTCTGCCTACCTCTCTGCCTACTTGTGATCTCTCTCTCTGTCAAGTTAATAAATAAAATCTTTAAAAAAAAAAAAAAAGAGTCACTTATGGTTTGTCTCCCTCGCGATCCCATCTTGTTTCATTTATTCTTTTCCTACCCCCCAAACCCCCCACGCTGCATCTCCACTTCCTCATATCAGAGAGATCATATGATAGTTGTCTTTCTCCGATTGACTTATTTCACTAAGCATAGTACCCTCTAGTTCCATCCACGTCATTGCAAATGGCAAGATTTCATTTTTTTGATGGCTGCATAGTATTCCATTGTATATATATACCACATCTTCTTTATCCATTCATTTGTTGATGGACATCTAGGTTCTTTCCATAGTTTGGCTATTGTGGACATTGCTGCTATAAACATTTGGGTGCACGTGCCCCTTCGGATCACTACGTTTGTATCTTTAGGGTAAATACCCAGTAGTGCAATTGCCGGGTCATAGGGTAGTTCTATTTTCAACTTTTTGAGGAACCTCCATGCTGTTTTCCAGCGTGGTTGCACCAGCTTGCATTTCCACCAACAGTGTAGGAGTGTTCCCCTTTCTCTGCATCCTCGCCAGCATCTGTCATTTCCTGACTTGTTAATTTTAGCCATTATGACTGGTGTGAGGTGCTATCTCATTGTGGTTTTGATTTGTATTTTTCTGATGCCAAGTGATGTGGAGCACTTTTTCATGTGTCTGTTGGCCATCTGGATGTTTTCTTTGCAGAAATGTCTGTTCATGTCCTCTGTCCATTTCATGATTGGATTATTTGTTCTTTGGGTGTTGAGTTTGCTAAGTTCTTTATAGAGTTTGGATACTAGCCCTTTATCTGATATGTCATTTGCAAATATCTTCTCCCATTCTGTCAGTTGTCTTTTGGTTTTGTTAACTGTTTCCTTTGCTGTGCAAAAGCTTTTGATGTTGATTAAATACCAATAGTTCATTTTTGCCCTTGCTTCCCTTGCCTTTAGCAATGTTCCCAGGAAGAATTTGCTGTGGCTGAGTTGTCAATGAAGTTGCTGCCTGTGTTCTCCTCACGGGTTTTGATGGATTTCTTTTTCCCATTGAGGTCCTTCATCCATTTTGAGTCTATTTTCGTGCGTGGTGTAAGGAAATGGTCCAGTTTCATTTTTCTGCATGTGGCTGTTCAATTTTCCCAACACCATTTGTTGAAGAGACTGTCTTTTTTCAACTGGACATTCTTTCCTGTTTTGTCGAAGATTAGTTGACCATTCCTGGGCTCTCTATTCTGTTCCACTGATCTATGTGTCTGTTTTTGTGCCAGTACCATACTGTCTTGATGATGACAGCTTTGTAATAGAGCTTAAAGTCCGGAATTGTGATGCCACCAACTTTGGCTTTCTTTTTCAATATTCCTTTGGCTATTCGAGGTCTTTTCTGGTTCCATATAAGTTTTAGGATTATTTGTTCCATTTCTTTGAAAAAAATGGATGGGATTTTGATAGGGATTGCAATAAATATGTAGATTGCTTTAGGTAGCATAGACATTTTCACAATATTTATTCTTCCAATCCAGGAGCATGGAACATTTTTTTTTTTAAGATTTTATTTATTTATTTGACAGACAGATCACAAGTAGGCAGAGAGGCAGGCAGAGAGAGGAGGTAGCAGGCTCCCTGCTGAGCAGAGAGCCTGATGTGGGGCTTGATCCCTAGATCCTGGAATCATGACCCAAGCCAAAGGCAGAGGCTTTAACCCATGAGCCACCCAGGCATCCCTAAATAAATGTTTTTAAAATGAATATTTATTGAGAATTTACCATGTGCCAGTCATGATTCTAAATGCTTTACATGGGGGTGCCTGGGTGGCTCAGTGGGTTAAAGCCTCTGATTTCGGCTCAGGTCATGATCCCAGAGTCCTGGGATCGAGCCCCACATCGGGCTCTCTGCTCAGCAGGGAGCTGCTTTCCTTCCTCTCTCTCTGCCTGCTGCCTCTCTGCCTACTTGGGATCTCTGTCTGTCAAATAAATTTAAAAATTTTTTAAAAAATAAATGGTTTACATGTATTATCTTTTTTTGTATTGTCATTTTTTTAGTTGTCTTAAATAATCTATGAGATTATGATCTTACAGATAAACTAAGGTTCTGAAAAGTTAAGTGACTTGCAAAATTTTGCTCATTGCAGGTTCACCCAACCATATGTCAGAGCTGGCATGCATACCCAGTCTAACTTAGATTTCACTACCTTAACCCCCTACACTTGAGTCTGTATGTCACTTGGAAAAATTTGTCTGATGATCTTCACAAACTGAGTCATTTTACTCCTCAGAGTTCAGCTGCTTTATTTCAGTTTCTGAAAGGAATGGTGATTGCAGTCTATTTCTGAAGCTGAGGAAATGACCAGAACCTGAAATTCCTTCATGCCTTCCCTAAAAGGCATTTAGTCAGGAAAGTTCTCAACATGTTAGGTTTTCTGAGACATACTCACAGGTACCTAATATATCATGATAGATAAGGTGGAGAAGGTGCATGGAAAACCATGTGTAAAAGTCTTTCATACAAGCCCAAAAGTCAGTCTTTCTTGGCTCCCCTGGGGGTGAACCACAACCCATCCTTTGAGTTTCTGTCACTATCTACAGTTCCCGGCCCTGAGGCCTCTCAGACCTTTCACTATGTCCTAGCGGAAGTAGCATGTTTACTTTCACATGTGGCAGAGAACACCTGGCTTCTAACCCTAGAATTCTTCTAACCCGACCATATTTGACCTTTGTGTTCTTGGATAAGTCACCAACTTCTCTGTGTTTTTTCCCTTATCAAGCATATTGTTTACATAAATTTCGAGATTTAAAATATCTCCGCTGTCTCTTCATGGTGCTTGTAAAAGACCAAAATGAACAAAAAAGCAAAAAAGGTGTGAGAACCCTAAAACTAGAAGGAAATACACCAGACTCTTGTTAACCCTGGGATTATGGGAGGTATATATTTTCTTTCTTTCTTTCTTTTTTTTTTTCTGGGTGAAAGTTTTTTTATTATGAAGATGGAGGTATATATTTTCTTAATATTTTTCCTGTATCTTCCAAGTTTTCTGCAGTAAGCACATCTTCTTTTCTGATAAAAAAAAAAAAAAAAGGAAAGGTTTGATAAAAAGAACATCACACCTTCTCATCATGGCCTTACAGTCTAAGTAAGCATGAAGTCAGAGTGACAGGGGACATCAGTTACAGATGTGCCTTTTCGTGGCCCAGCCAGCCATTGGAGCTCAGTGGGCAGCTTATGGCAGGGACACCTGCCACACCCATTTTAAGGGACTACTGTTCTCACTCTTCCCATTTTTGATTAGCAGTAACATACTAGCCATGTAGTTGAAAATCCAGTGTTACAGAATTAACAGGTTCTTCCCTTTATAAAAAGATTCATCAGATAGATCTGTTATACTTTTAGTAGATTCTAAATTTGATTTTAAAGTACAATTCTAAATCTCATGTACAGATAATTTTTAGAAACACAACTGCTTAAACCATGAAGGAACTTACTAAACATTAAAAAAAATTTTTTCAACATTTTTTAGTTAAATTCAATTCACATGTATTATTGATTTCAGAGGTACAGGCCTGTGATTCATTGGTCTCATATAATGAGCAGTGCTCATTACATCACTTGCCCTCCTTAATGTCTATCACCCAGTTACCCCATCCCTCCACCTCCTCCCTTCCAGCATCCCTCGGTTTGTTTCCTATGTTTAAGAGTCTCTTATGGTTTGTCTCCCTCTCTGCTTTCATCTTCTTTTATCTATTCTTCTCTTCCCCTGTGAGCTCCTGTTTTGTTTCCACATATGATCATATGATAATTGTCTTTCTCTGATTCACTTATATCACTTGACATAATACCCTCTAGTTCTATCCATATTAGCTAAACTTGTAAAAAGTACCTGCGTGTTAAGATATTTTATGGCCTATTGTTGAAGTTTGAGTCTGGCAACTTTTGGACTCTTAATTTGGAAACTGTGGTTATGTTCAGTAAAATAGAAATTAAAAATTTGAAAGATTGAGAAAATTGAGATAGGACTTCCTTACCCTTAATTCACTGCAAAATTAATCAGAAGTACCTGACAACTTAGTGGAAACCACATGAGCTTTGGAGTCAGACATACTGGATGTGGAATTTGGTTCTGTCACACAACAGCTTTTTGTGAGCAAATCAACCTCTTTTTTTTTCTTAATATTTTATTTATTTATATAGAGACAGACAGTGTGAGCAGGGAAAGGGCCAGAGAGAGAACCTCAGGCAGACTCTGTGCTGAGCACAGAGCCCCACCAAGGGCTCTCGATCTCACCACCTTGAGATCATCACCTGAGCTGAAACCAGGAGTTGGACGCTGAACCAACTGAGCCACCCAAGTGCCCTGTGACTCAACCTCTTGAATTTGTCTTCAACATATAATGGGCATAATATAATGAACTCACGGGGCGCCTGGGTGGCTCAGTGGGTTAAAGCCTCTGCCTTCGGCTCGGGTCATGATCCCAGGGTCCTGGGATCGAGCTCCGCATCAGGCTCTCTGCTCAGCCGGGAGCCTGCTTCCTCCTCTCTCTCTGCCTGCCTCTCTGCCTCCTTGTGATTTCTGTCTGTCAAATAAATAAATAAATCTTTTTAAAAAATATAATGAACTCACCTCATATCTAGGCTGTTGTGAAGATTCTATCAAATAATGTTTTATTTAATAAATACTTTTTTTTCATTTTTAAGTAATCGCTACACCCAACATGGAGCTCAAACCCACAACCCCAAGATCAAGAGTCACATATTCCACTGACTCAGCCAGCCAGGCACCCCTCTGTCAAATAATATTTCTTCACCTTTTTGATTCTCAGTAATCAGCACTCCTTCCTCTGTCTAAAATCAGGGCAGCATGTTCACATATGGCTGTGTTTTCAGTGGCAAGAGGCAGTCCTGAGACTTCACCTCTATTTCCCCTTTCCCTTCGGGCTATAGGGACCCAAGTTAGTCTCTACTTCAATGATCTTAATGGAAATCACGTCAATTGTGATCATGTCGATTGTGATAGCTCATTACTTCCGTGTTCCCACACATCATGCTGGCCCCCTCTGTGACTGCTTCCTGGTGGAACAGGTGATTGTAATTAGTCATTCCATGATGCATATTTCTGTCTTTGCTTTAGTTCCTAAGATAGATGGGTGGTATGGGACATGGGACATTGCCTTAGAGACAAGTCATGCCCTGGAAACTGTAGTCAGTCTTTGTAATCTATCAAAGATATTAAAAAGAATATATAAGATCAAGACAAGAAGTAAATTATCTCTTGAGCTGTTGAATGTTCTCCCCAAGATTAGTATTCCCCATTGTTTGCACTGCTGTTGGGTACTTACTCTGTATGATTACATGTTTAGGCAGCTTTCTACATAGAATGAAAATACTGCCGTGTACTGACAGTTATATGCCTGGTTTCTGTGGCTCTCAGCCAACACTTAGGAGCCAGGGGAATTTTTTACTTCTTGAGGGAATCACCCTATGGATTTTATTTTCAGGTGATTCTGAAGGGCAGCAAGGAGCGCAGCACTGGGGCCACTGGAGTTAATGCGGACTCCTCCCGCTCCCATGCTATCATCCAAATTCAGATCAAGGATTCAGCCAAGAGGACATTTGGCAGGTGAGTTGGAAATATGCAAGGAATTGCATTGTCTGCCTTTCCCTAATGTGACTTTGAAATATGTGTTATCAACAACAGGACATTCTGCCACCATAGAGTTTTTCATAAATATCAGGGATACAGAGTAGAGTTGTTAGCCCTGAAATAAATCATTGTATTAAAGTGCCATCAGTTGATTAACCATGAAGTAATGACCTATTGTTGGTCAAGCCTAAGTTATTAAAAGGGACATTGATTGCTTCTAACGTGAAACACAGTATCAGCAAAGAAATAGTAGGAAATGCATCTCAGCTTACAGGAGGCCAAAAAAAAAAAAAAAAAGAAAGAAAGAAAAGAAAAAAATTAATCTATCTTCCTTGAAAGAAGCCATAAGACAATTGGGTACATTCATTGCTCCTCTAGTGTTATCTTAGCAAACTCTGCCACACTGATGGATGAGCCTCTCTCACCTCTGAGTAATGATTCTTTTTTTTCTTACTTACTTATAATTCCTCCTCTTCTTCTTCTGTTTTTGAGGGGGGGACCTGGAAAGCAGCCCACAAAAGTTTCTATTTAATTACCTAAGTGGTCACCTAAGTGATTTGCATTGTAGTCATTTAGCCTTATAGGAAGAATGTTTTATTAATTTTATTAATTTCTCACAAATGATTAAAACCAACAGAAGTATCTGAGCAGTGAGGGCAACAGCTGACAGATCAGAGTCTTATAATAATTTTGGAAAGCTGACAGTATGTTTTTTCTTTCCAGAGGTTGGGCCAGTGTTAGTTTCTTCCTGCTGCCCCAAAATGCTGACTGATGTAAAAATAAACCAAGGCCCCCAAGAAGTTATCCCTGCTGTGTGTTTTCTCTAGGATCTCTTTTATTGACTTGGCTGGCAGTGAAAGAGCAGCAGATGCCAGAGACTCAGACAGACAGACAAAGATGGAAGGCGCAGAAATAAACCAGAGTCTTCTGGCTGTAAGTTGTTTGAAAGCTTTGATCTAAAAATCCTTCTTCTTTTTTTTTTTTAAGATTTGATTTATTTATTTGACAGACAGGAATCACAAGTAGGCAGAGAGAGAGGGGGAAGTAGGCTCCCCACTGAGCAGAGAGCCCGATGCGGGGCTTGATCCCAGGACCCCAGGATCATGACCTGAGCTGGAGGCAGAGGATTTAACCCACTGGGCCACCCAGGCGCTCCTAAAAATCCTTTTGCCCCTCTTTACATGCAGCCAGAGTGGGTGAAGGTGGGGTGAGGTAGAATCAGCAGAGCAAGGGCATGCTCCTGTCTAGAAGTGGGGTTCCAGGGTTAGAGATAGAGGCTGCCCAATCAGATTCTTAGAAGTTCTAGGCAACTCTTTCCTTCTGTTCCTGCCTTCTCTTCCTCTGGTCAATCCCTTAGGAGCAGAAAAGTATTTCGGCAGCAGCTGAATGGTTAACTTAGGTAAGCTTTCTCTCTCTCATCAAGTTTTTAAATTGTATTAATTTTTCAAACAAAACAAAATAGAATAAATCACATAATGACCTCCCAAATACTTGCACCCAGCTTCAACATGTGAAAAATCTACCGAACCCTTTCTTTCCCCTGGTTAGATTATTGTAAAGCAAATCCTGTCATCTTGTCATTTCTTCCACAAATGTTTCATTATCTCGAAGAGATAAGGACTCTTACTTTTGAATATAACTGTAATGCCATTATCATACCGGAGGAAGTAATTATGTAATGTTATCTATTATCCAGGAAGTATTGTGATTTCTCCAGTTGTCCCATAAATGTCTTTTCACAGTTTGTTCAAATCAAGATGCAAACAAGACCCTTGGATTGCTTTTGATAGTCTCTTTTATTCCATATCAAGTTCTTTTGTTTTCTCTCTCTCTTATTTTTTTTTTAAAGATTTTATTTATTTATTTGACAGATCACAAGTAGGTAGAGAGGCAGGCAGAGAGAGAGGGGGAAACAGGCTCCCCCAGGCGCCCGGGTTTCTCTCTCTTTTAATATCAGTGTATTTGTTGAAGAAAACTGGGTCCATTTGCCCTATAAGATTTTCCAACATTGGGAATTAGGTTGACTGCATCCCCACATTCATGTTTATCGTCATACTCTAGCCTCTGTGTTTTCTATAAAGTGGCTAAGATCTGTATTCGGGCTGTACAGGAGGGAGCCACTAAGCCACATGTGGTTACTGAGCACTTCAAATGTAGCTCCTCTGAACTGATACATGCCTAAGTGTAAGATATACACTGGATTGTGAAGCAGGTATAATATCTTATTAATATTTTTTCATATTGATTACATGCTAAAATAATATTTTTGCTGTTTTTTTTTTAAATGTATTTGGCTATATTGGATTACATATAGTTAAGATTATATAATTAAGATTAATTTCAGGGTACCTGGCTGGCTCAGTCAGTTAAGCGTCTACCTTCAGCTCAGGTCATGATCTCAGGGTCTTGGGATCAGCCCACATTGGGATCCTTGCTCAGAGGGGCTTCTGCTTCTCCCTCTCATCCCCCCACTCATGCTCTCTCTTGCTCACTCTCTGAAATAAATAAAATCTTAAAAAAAAAAAAGATTAATTTCATTTTTTTTAAATGTGGCTACTAGAGATTTAAAATTATACACAAAGTTTGTGCTTGGGGCTAACATATTCCTATTGGGAAAGCACTGTACTAGAAGTTTGATCAGATTGAGGTTCTGGTTTTTTGGCAGGAATTCATGGGTAGTTTTTAGACTTCTTATAGGAACACATCAGGACGTACAGAATATCTGGTTGTCTTTTTGTGATTTTTTTAAAAGATTTTATTTATTTATTTGACAGACAGAGATCACTAGTAAGCAGAGAGGCAGGAAGAGAGAGTGGGGGAAGCAGGCTCCCTGCTGAGCAGAGAGCCTCATGTGGAGCTTGATCCCAAGACCCTGAGATCATGACATGAGCTGAAGGGAGTGGCTTAACCCACTGAGCCCCCCAGGTGCCCCTCTTTTTGTGATTTTTAAGAATTAAAGGTTCAAGTGTTGACAGCATAATTTCTCCTTTATAGTTTCCTATCAGACTTTTTCATTTAATGGGTTTACCAGCTATAGATAAGCATCACCTGTATCTATTGTTCCTTTAGGGATTCTGAAATTGTGATATTCTTATTCTCATATTCCTTCTTTATTAGCTGGAAGAATTTTTCTTCAAGTATGTGATTATGATTATCCTGAAATATAGTTCATTCAGTAGAGACAAGATAAATGCTTGCTTGCTTCTTTGCCTTTACTCACCAGTTTTCAGAATGATTGTGTCCTAGTAACCTAAACCCGACCAATTAATTTGTTGTTATTTACTGTTTTGTTTGGTTTTGTATTATTATAGACTCATTGTAATCATTATTCTTTTTGTTATTTAAATATACATCCTTTGGGCAGTGGGAGCCTTTTCAAGTATGTTCCTCTAGTTTTTTGACCAACTATTAGTCTCTAATAGCTTCTAGCTTCCTGGCATTCTGGCAAGACAAGATGTTCCAGGCTCCTCTTGTACATTTCCTTCCCCAGACCGTGAATTAGGCAATTCTTCAACAAGCCTTGGTTTTAGAAGGAAATGGCATTTTGAGACCAGTTAGGGGTGCTAGGGGTGCTTACTACCACTGGGTTAGTCCTTGCTTCTAGGCGCTTTTGTTGTAGCTAGGAAACTGATTTTTTTTAATTATTTTTAGTAACATATAATGTATTATTTGTCCCAGGGGTACAGGTCTGTGAATCATCATGATTTTTTTTTAAGGATTCATATTAATAAATTAATTCAAAAGCAGGGTAAGCAGGAGAGGGAGAGGCAGGCTTCCTGGCAAGCAGGGAGCCTTATGCGGGGCTCGATCCCAGGACCCTGGGATCATGACTTGAACCAAAGGCAGACATTTAACAATTGAGCCATCCAGGCACCCCACAGCATTTATATAATTTATTTGCTCTTCTTCAGTATATATGTGTTTCAAAATAATGCTGATATTTTTCATAATATGATTATTGAATTCGGATTAAGATTTCTTTGCAGTTTCCTCTTCACCCTTAGGTTGTATCTCACTTAGGTGTACAGTCATAATACTGTGTTGCACAGTCATTTGAAATCTTTTCTATGTGTTTAAGCTTACCAATTTCATATTCGGTTGAAGTATAAACTGTAGAACAAGCCAATCTGAAAGAAGTCTTGTGTCTATCCCTGTCCCCGCAACCCTATTACCTCCCACTTCTTAGATAACCATTTTTTTACTTATATATATATTTGTATTCACCTCGAAAAAAGGGTAGTACACTGTAAACACTTTGCTCTTTTCACTTAACAATATCCTAGCACTCACTATGTGGCTGTATGTAGACATCTTCCTTGTTCCTTTTTGCAGCTGCATAGTGCTGCCTGTGCCCCTCCATATTATTTAAGTCCTTCTGATCAGAACTGAAGTCTCCACCTAGGCACTTTATTTCCAGGCCTCATGAGGGATAAATTGCAAGGCAGAGAGAGGTGAGAAAGACAATCCGCATCTCTTTTTACTTTTTCAGTTTCTGAATAATTTTTTTAAAAGATTTTATTTATTTATTTGACAGAGATCACAAGTAGGCAGAGAGGCAGGTGGAGGTGGTGGGGGGGGGGAAGCAGGCTCCCCGCTGAGCAGAGAGCCCAATGCCGGGCTCAATCCTGGGACCCTGAGATCACTACCTGAGCTGAAGACAGAGGCCCAACCCACTGAGCCACCCAGGAGCCCCTGGTTTTTGAATAATTTTAGATTTACCAAAACAAAGTTGCCAAAATTAAATACCCAGCATTCCTTCACCCAGTTTCCATATTACTTATATCTTGTATAGCCATAATAAAATATCTAAATCAGGAAATTAACATTGGTATAATACCAAGACAACAACAATAACATCGGTATAATACTATTTACTAATCTACAGACCTTGTGTGAATTTCACCAGTAGTCCCACTAATGCCCTTTTTTGGGTCCAGGATCCTATGTTACGTTTAGTTGTCATGTTCTCATAGTCTCCTCAGTTTTTGTCATCTGTGACTTCAACACCTTTGAAGAGTGCTGTCCTGCCTGGTTTTTTGGTTTTGGTTGTTTTTGGTTTTGTTTTTTGTTTTTTGTTTTTTTTTTAAATATTTTATTTATTTGACAGAGAGAAATCACAACTAGGCAGAGAGGCAGGAAGAGAGAGAGGAGGAAGCAGGCTCCCTGGGGAGCAGAAAGCCCCATGCGGGGCTCGATCCCAGGACCCTGAGACCATGACCCGAGCCGAAGGCAGAGGCTTTAACCCACTGAGCCACCCAGGCGCCCCGGTTGTTTTTGTTTTTTGTTTTTTGGTCTTTTTTGCAGATTGTCTGTGAATTTGGGTTTATTCAGTGTTTTCTCAAGACTAGATTGAGGTAAATTGAGCAAGAATACCACATAAATTGTACCCTTCTCAGGGAATCATATAGGTGGTACATGAAGTCAGTATGTCTCATTATTGGTGATGTTAACTTTGATCACGTAGTTAAGATGGTTTGTGCTAAGTTTCTCCACTATAATGTTAACCATTTTCTCTTTGTAATTAATAAATACCTTGGGGCACCTGGGTTGGTTAGGTGTCTGCCTTTGGCTCAGGTCATGATCCCCACATCCCGGGATCATGCCCTGTGGCGGGCTCCCCTCTCATCAGGGAGTCTGCTTCTCCCTCTGCTCCTCCCCCTGCTCATGCTTTCTTGCTTGCTCTGCATGTTCTCTCTCTTTCATAAATAAATAAGTAAATAAATGAATAAATAAATAAATGACTTATGGGGAGATAGTCTGAAACTACGCAATTTCCTATTTACATCACACTTTCACTGCCTAATTTTATCATCTGTTGATGATTTTATTTTTTTTAAGATTTTCTTTATTTGAGAAAGAGTGAGCATGAGAGGGAGAAGTTCAGAGGGAGAAGCAGACTCTCCGCAGAGCTGGGAGCCCGATGTGGGACTTGATCCCGGGACTCCAGGATCCTGACCTGAGCTGAAGGCAGTTGCTTAACCAACTGAGCCACCCAGGTGCCCTTCTATTGATGATTCTTAACCTGGAACAATAATTACTGTGATGTTTACCTAGTGAGATTTCCTGTTCCTATCATCCTTTTTACATTAATTGGTTGGAATTCTGCTATAAGACAGAGCTGTCTTGGGGCGCCTGGGTGGCTCAGTGGGTTAAAGCCTCTGCCTTCAGCTCAGGTCATGATTTCAGGGTCCTGGAGTCGAGCCCCGCATCAGGCTCTCTGCTCGGCAGGGAGCCTGCTTCCTCCTCTCTCTGCCTGCCTCTGCCTACTTGTGATTTCTGTCAAATAAATAAATAAATAAATCTTTAAAAAAAAATTAAATATTTAATTTTGTCCTTTCCCTACAACTAATTTATTAGATTATTTATAACAGTAAGATATTTCTTTTATTTTCTAGATTATAATACATTTTTATTATTTATTTTATTGCTTAGATTGTTCTCAAAGGCTGATAAGGATTAGTGGCCACACTTGGATTTGAGTATGTAAGGGACAGGTGTAACTCAGGCCAAGGGTTTGGTTACCTGTTTGTCCCTTTTGGAGAACTGTCCCAGTGGTAAAGTTTGGGGATATTGCATTGATTTGTAATAAAAGAGGAAATTCCCTTGTACAGGTTTCTCCTGCTATCTGAAAGTAGAACTTCCCTATGAAATCTTTTGTAAGCCAAAAAGGCATAAGGCAAAGAAGTGATTACCATTAATTTATACGGAAACAAAGGTGAGCATTCCCAGACCCCAAAAGTAACTTCTTAGGCTTTTCTGATACCTTAGCACACATCTTGATAATGGATGCAGAAAATAAATCAAGATAAAGCACAGGTGGGCCTGGCTGGCCCAGTCAGTGGAGCATATAACTCTTGATCTTGGGGTCATGAGTCAAGCCCTACATTGGGCATAGAGTTTACTTTAAAAAAAAAAAAACTAATAGGAAAAAACAAAAGATAAAGCATAGATGGTTGCAGACACAGTTCAAAACTACGGCTTAACCAACTGAGCCACTCAGGTGCCCCTACTTTTATTTATTTATTTATTTATTTATATTAGACTTTTTAAAAAATTATTTTATTCCCTTTTTTTTTTCTCATTTCTTTTCAGCGTAACAGTATTTATTTTTGCACCACACCCAGTGTTCCATGCAATATGTGCCCTCCTTAATACCCACCACCTGGCTCCCCCAACCTCCCACCCCCCCGCTCCTTCAAAACCCTCAGGTTGTTTTTCAGAGTCCATAGTCTCTCATGGTTCACCTCTCCATCCATTTCCCTCAACTCCCTTCTCCTCTCTATCTCCCTATGTCCTCCATGTTATTTGTTATGCTCCACAAATAAGTGAAACCATATGATAATTGACTCTCTCTGCTTGACTTATTTCACTCAGTATAATCTCTTCCATTCCAGTCCATATTGCTACAAAAGTTGGGTATTCGTCCTTTCTGATGGAGGCATAATACTCCATAGTGTATATGGACCACATCTTCCTTATCCATTCGTCCGTTGAAGGGCATCTTGGTTCCTTCCACAGTTTGGTGACCGTGGCCATTGCTGCTATAAAAACTGGGGTACAGATGGCCCTTCTTTTCACTACATCTGTATCTTTGGGGTAAATACCCAGTAGTGCAATTGCAAGGTCATAGGGAAGCTCTATTTTTAATTTCTTGAGGAATCTCCACACTGTTCTCCAAGGTGGCTGTACCAACTTGCATTCCCACCAACACTGTAAGAGGGTTCCCCTTTCTCCACATCCTCTCCAAGACACGTTTCCTGTCTTGCTAATTTTGGCCATTCTAACTGGTGTAAGGTGGTATCTCAATGTGGTTTTAATTTGAATCTCCCTGAGGGCTAGTGATGATGAACATTTTTTCATGTGTCTGATAGCCATTTGTATGTCTTCATTGGAGAAGTATCTGTTCATATCTTCTGTCCATTTTTTGATATGATTATCTGTTTTGTGTGTATTGAGTTCGAGAAGTTCTTTATAGATCCTGGATATCAATATTTTGTCCGTACTGTCATTTGCAAATATCTTCTCCCATTCCATGGGTTGCCTCTTTGTTTTGTTGACTGTTTCCTTTGCTGTGCAGAAGCTTTTGATCTTGATGAAGTCCCAAAAGTTCATTTTCGCTTTTGTTTCCTTTGCCTTTGGAGACATATCTTGAAAGAAGTTGCTGTGGCTGATATCAAAGAGGTTACTGTCTATGTTCTCCTCTAGGATTCTGATGGGTTCCTGTCTCACATTGAGGTCTTTTATCCATTTTGAGTTTATCTTTGTGTATGGTGTAAGAGAATGGTCGAGTTTCATTCTTCTACATATAGCTGTCCAACTTTCCCAGCACCATTTATTGAAGAGACTGTCTTTTTTCCACTGTATATTTTTTCCTGCTTTGTCAAAGATTATTTGACCATAGAGTTGAGGGTCCATATCTGGGCTCTCTACTCTATTCCACTGGTCTATTTTTATGCCAGTACCATGCTGTCTTGGTGATCACAGCTTTGTAGTAAAGCTTGAAATCAGGTAACATGATGCTGCCAGTTTTATTTTTGTTTTTCAACATTTCCTTAGCGATTCAGGGTCTCTTCTGATTCCATACAAATTTTAGGATTATTTGCTTCAGCTCTTTGAAGAATACTGGTGGAATTTTGATTGGAATGGCATTAAAAGTATAGATTGCTCTAGGCAGTATGTCTTTGTATGTCTTCATTGGAGAAGTGTCTGTTTATTTGCTTTTAAATAAAAGAAGGGGCACCTGGGTGGCTCAGTGGGTTAAGCCTCTGCGTTAGGCTCAGGTCATGGTCTCAGGGTCCTGGGATTGAGCCCCACATCGGGCTCTCTGCTCAGCAGGGACCCTGCTTCCCTCTCTGTCTCTCTCTGCCTGCCTACTTGTGATCTCTCTCTGTCAAATAAATAAAATCTTTAAAAAATAAATAAATAAAAGCAAAAATTCTCTATGGATTTAAGTTAGTGCGTGCTCCTGCTCTCTTTCAAAATAATTATCAGAAAACTTATATCTGAATCTACACCTATAGGTGTGCATGTGTTAGCAGGGAGGTGGGGGAGTGGTATATAGGTATTTTCTGTACTTAAGCGCACCTATAACTGCTAATCGTATGAGAGGAGGCAAGAAAAAAGGAGCTGGCAAGCCTAGACTGCACCACATGAGCTTGGACTCTGGGGCCTGTGGGAAAGTCCCTGGTTTTTCTGTTCCCCACTACTGGGGCTAATCTAAGGATAGAGCCTTTAGGATGGGAAACCCTCAAATAGACACAGGGAGCTCAGGATGTTCACCCTTCTAGTTTGATTTTTCCTGTTGGACAAGAAACTACCAGAGCATTTTGACTTCCTTTTGGAGGACTGTTGAGAATGGCTCTTTTAAGAAAAGTCTGATCTGTTCCTCTCTCTTTGCATGTGGGATTTCCTGCGTTTGTTGTTGATCTACCTTTGCAGCTGAAGGAATGTATCCGTGCATTGGATCAGGAACACACCCACACTCCCTTCAGGCAAAGCAAATTAACTCAGGTAAAGTTAAATGTGAACTTTGAGTTTGTTCTGTTTCATTCGATTGTTCGTTCTTGCATTCATTTGTTCATTCAGCAAAGCCTCCACTGCCAGCAAAGCATAATGCTAAGCTCAGGGAGGGGGAGGACAGGGAAGGAGTCACATTCCTTCCAGGTCATTCTAGGCAGAGATGGGCATCCTCAGGCAGAGATGCCTGTGGTATGAAGCAACTGAGCTTTCACGGGCAGTAGTGCACTTCTGGCCATCACCCAGCAGCTTTCTGCTTATTTCTAATATAAAGAAACATTTTTGATTTAATGGAGTCTCTGAGCCTTTGGCTGGTATAGCTTGTACTAAGCATTTTCTTAGCTGTGAGAGTGTTTCAAGACAAAAAATAATGGCTGGAGTTAAAGATAAGATCTTTAAAATTTTTTTTTAATTTACTATTTGCTTGTTATTTTATTTATTTATTTATTTTAGAAATTTTATTTTTTTTAAAAGATTTTATTTATTTATTTGACAGACAGAGATCACAAATAGGCAGAGAGGCAGGCAGAGACAGAGAGAAGAAGGGAAGCAGGCTCCCTGCTGAGCAGAGAGCCCCATGCGGGTCTCGATCCCAGGACCCTGAATCATGACCTGAGCCGAAGGCAGAGGCTTAACCCACTGAGCCACCCAGGCGCCCCTGCTTATTTTTTTAAAGATTTCTTTTTTTTTTTTTAAAGATTTTATGTATTGTGTGTAAGCCTGACAATTCACAGACCTGTATCCCTGGGACAAATAATACATTATATGTTAATTTTTTTAAAAGATTTTATGTATTTATTTGACAGAGAGATGAGAGAGGGAGCACAAGCAGGGGGAGTGGGAGAGGAAGAAGCAGGCTTCCCGACGAGCAGGGAGCCCAATGTACGGCTCGATCTCGGGACCCTGGGATCATGCCCTGAGCTGAAGGCAGACCCTTAATGACTGAGCCACCCTGGCGCTCCCAAACTGTGCTTTTTTTTGTCAGAGAGTGAGCACAGGCAGACAGAGTGGCAGGCAGAGGCAGAGGGAGAAGCAGGCTCCCTGCTGAGCAAGGAGCCCGATGTGGGACTCGATCCTAGGACGCCGGGATCATGACCTGAGCCAAAGGCAGCTGCTTAACCAACTGAGCCATCCAGGCATCCCCAAACTGTGCTTCTTAATGAATGGAAAATGCCAGTAATTCAGCACTGTAATGGCTGCAGAACAGTGGCCCAGGTAGGGGTCTACCTACCTGAGCCTACCTAACTGCCTAAACAGACTGCTGTGAAGACAGTTATGGGTGTCCATGATTCCTTTCTGCACCATGTCCTGTGCTCAGTGGGGGACAGACCAGCGTAGACGGCAGTCTAGGTAAGGATCTTTGTATTTTAGCAAAGGTTCTTACTCTGTGCAGCTAACCTAATGGCTCCACAGGGCCTGGGGCAGAACCTGTAATATAACTCGTTAGACTCATGATCCGTGGGTTGGATTTTATCTTCTCGAACATGATTTCAACTAGAAATTTAAGAAACCCTTTATGGGTGGTTAGTCCTGATTCTAAAATTGGCTCTGACATTTTTTTTTTTTTTAAGATTTTATTTATTTGACAGGAGATCACAAGTAGGCAGAGAGGCAGGTGGGGGGTACAGGGAGCAGGGTCCCCACTGAGCAGAGAACCCGATGTGGGACTCAATCCCAGGACCCTAAGACCATGACCTGAGCCGAAGGCAGAGGCTTAACCCAGTGAGTCACCCAGGCGCCCCTTGCTCTGACCTTTTTTAAAACAAGTTCACCATCCCCAGAAAATGCGTTCCTATTTAATCCCACATCAGGCTCCTTGCTCAGCAGGGAGCCAGCTTCTCCCTCTGCTTGTGCTCTATCTCTCAAATAAATAAAATCTTTAAAATAATAATAATAACGGTAATACTTCAGAAAAAAATGAAAAAATAATTCAGGGTCACTCGGCTGACTCAATCAATGGAGTATGACTCTTAATCTTGGAGTTGTGGGTTCAAGCCCTATATTAGGTATAGAGATTGTTTAAAAATAAAATCGTTTAGGGGTGCCTGTGTGGCTCAGTCATTAAGTGTCTGCCTTCGGCTCGGGTCATGATCCTAGGGTCCTGGGATCGAGCTCCATATCGAACTCCCAGCTTGGCAGGGACCTGCTTCTCCCTCTCCTTCTACCCTGCTTATGCTCTCTCTCAAATAAAGAAATTTTTAAAAATAAATAAAATTGTTTAATAATAAATCAAACAGTGTATGTATATACAAGTACAAAAGAAGATGGCAAGAGGTTCCTGAAAATCCTACCTCTCAGTGATAATCACTGCTACATTTTGGTGACTATCCTTCCAGATATTTTTCTGCGCACATATCTACATGTAGATCTACTTATAGAGTTACGGAATCATATGCCTTCTTCATTCAAAGTTGTAGATCTTCCCGTGTACCTAAATTCAGGTATACCTAATTATTTTAAAGGTTGTACTGTAGTCAGTTAATATTTATTTAGTTTGCAGGGCACCTGGGTGATACAGTTGGTTAAGCTCCTGCCCCTGGCTTAGGTCAGGATCCCAGGGTCCTGGGATCAAGCCCTGCACTGGGCTTCCTGCTCAGCAGACAGTCTGCTTCTCCCTCACCTTCTGCTGCTCCCTGAGCTTGTGCTATCAAATAGATTAAAAAAAAAAAAAAAAAAGTATTCAGTTCCCTGTTTACAGACTCCTAGATTTTCTAATTATTATAATGCTATAAAGCGTATCCTATATATTACCTTTCTTTTTTAAATCAACTGAGCAGTTCTCTCTAGGATAATGTCCTGGAAGCATGCATATTTTTTATATTTTTATATATATATTGCCAAACTGTCTTCTCAAAAGCTTATACCGTTTCATGGTACACATGAAATAGTATAGTAATGTAGAAAAGTGCCCATTTTCCTAGACCCTCACCAGGGCCAGGGTATTATGAGTCTTACTTAATCTTATGGGTGAAAAATACTAGTGTTTTTACTAGTTTGTTTGTATTTCTTTGGTTCGTGAAGTACCTTTTTTCTTTGTTTTTGATCATTTGTATTTATTCTTTGTAAATTGCCTTTTTGTAGCAGGGAGGGGAGCTATGGCCCCGTGTCCTGCACACAATAAGTAGTCAGTATGTCCTTTGTTAATTGACTTCATTGACCTGCCTTCTGTTTTGGACAGGTCCTGAGGGATTCTTTCATTGGTGATGCCAAAACCTGCATGATCGCCAACATCTCACCAAGCCATGTGGCCACCGAACACACTCTGAATACCTTGCGTTATGCTGACCGGTGAGTTGCTCCCAGGTAGCAGGTTGTGTGTGTGTGTGTGTCTCAAACACACAGAAATTTGATCTTGAGCTCCAGCAGAAGTCTGTTCTTGAGGCCATGATCCTAGTACCAGGGGAATATGCAATTGGTCATTTGAAGAATGTGACCTGATAGGCCTTGCCATTTTACAAGTGTGAAAAGAGAAAGGGGACACATTCCCTGGTTCAGGAAACATCTCCATTAGAGACTTCTTTTTTTTTAAGATTTTATTTATTTATTTTACGGGGGGGAGAGAGCACGTGTACACACAGCGTGCACGCATAAGCAGGGGGCAAAGCAGGCTTCTTGCTGAGCAGGGGACTCGAAGTGGGACTTGATCCCAGGACCCTGGGATCATAGCCTGAGCTGAAGGCAGATGCTTAGCTGACTGAGTCACCCAGGCGCCCCCATCAGTGCCTTTTATTTTTTTATTTTTATTTTTTCTAAAGATTTTATTTATTTATTTGACAGAGAGATAGATCACAAATAGGCAGAGTAGCAGGCAGAGAGAAGGAGAAGCAGGCTCCTTACTGACCAGAGAGCCCAATGCGGGGCTTGATCCCAGGACCTTGGGACCATGACCTGAGCTGAAGGCAGAGGCTTAACCCTCTGAGCCACCCAGGTGCCCCTCATCAGTGCCTTTTAAATGGCTAGTGGGAAATGATATATTTCTTTGGAGTGGAAGGCTCAAGGTTTTCTTCCAGTTACTAGCCTCAGCCCTAATCTAAGGGAGAGAATACATGTTACTTGTCAAGGCAGAAGCGCTTAGAACTATGTAGGTCCAGGAGACATCACCCAGACATGACACGTTACAAAAGGTTAAAATGAACTCAGAGAAAGGCAGGAACTTTAAAAGGGCTTATTGGAAATTGGCGGTAAAGCTAGCCTGACTATATGGTCAGGGCTCTTTCTGGGGTGACCTTGGTATCTGCCAAGGTTCCCCCACCCCCATGCCCATCTCTTACTCGTGGTCACATAGGTTTCCTAGCATGGGTGAGACACTATCATTTCCATACTTTTCTCTGGCTGCTTTGCTGCCTGGTCCTGTCTGGGAATGAGCTATCATTTAAGTTCCATTGAGAACAGGAAGCCTTATCTATTTCTCCACTGTATCTACTGCCCAGACAATACTTGGTACCTAGTAGATGCACAGTTAAGTATTTGTGAATGAAAGGAGGAACTCTTCCTGTGGTTATAAGAGTGGGCTCTGGAGTCAAGACTATCTGGGCCAATACCCTGCTTCTGCCATGAAATAGCTGAGCAGTCTCAGGCAACAGTTTTGGGCTTCAGTTTTATCTGACAGGTGATAATATTAGCATCTACCTCATAAAAGAGTTATGTGGAATCAATGAGGATACGTTACGAAGGGCTTAGCACCACACCAGGAACTAGTTACCAATCAATATGTGTTAATTTAAGCAATAGGTCCCCCAAATAGGTTTCCTTTATTGCCTGGTTTTCTAATGCCTGCGTACCAGCATTCCTTAGAAGACAGGCTACTTTGTGGGGTGCCTGGGTGGCTCAGTGGGTTAAGCATCTGACTCTTGGCTGAGCTCAGGTCATATCTCAGGGTCATGAGATCAAGCCCCCGTGTCAGGCCCTGCGCTCAGTGAGAAGTGTGTTTGAGATTCTCTCTCCCTCTCCTTCTGCCCCTCCCCCTTTCATACACTCTCCCTCACTCTGCCTCAAATAAATAAATCTTAAAAAGAAAGGCTACTTCACAAACTGAGATCAGATAGAAGAAATGAGATGATCCAACCTTGTTGGGACCAAAAAACGAATATGGCTTGAAATTCTTTACCTCCACGTATCCATTACCCAGCTTCAACAACTGATAACGGTGAACTGATCTTGTTTCATAACCCCACCACTCCCTGGATGACACGTTATCATTTGCTTAAAGTAAGAATTTCATCATTAGGAGCAGAGAACAAGACATCTCCTCTCTTAGTGCCTCAGTAAAGGAAGAGAAAAATCCCTTTCACATAGGAGAGGTATTAAGTATAATTGAGAAATTATTTGAAATAATTTTGGCTTTAAAAAGAACAGAAGTATAATAGAAATCTCTTCCATTTGAGGCAGTCTGATAAATTATTGAAAATGAATGAAAGCCATTTGTTTTATGTGCTTAAATGAAGCCTAATGAAATTAATTTTAGGTAATTATATATACACGATTTTATTGCTTATTTATTTATTTAAGATTTTATTTATTTATTTGACAGAGATCACATGTAGGCAGAGAGGAAGGCAAAGAGAGAGGGGGAAGCAGGCTCCCCGCTGAGCAGAGAGCCCAATGCAGGGCTTGATCCCAGGACCTTGGGATCAAGGCTTTAACCCACTGAGCCACCCAGGCCCCCTATTGCTTATGTAAAAATTTATTCTGATTTAAAATTTTCTTCTCTCCATATACTAGAATATTGCTAAGGAATCCAAAAATAAAGTTCCAGCTGGACCCCTAATAGGTTTACACTTATCAGAAAAGCTTAGTGACAGGAGTGATTTTGGGGATAGGAAGAGTACACTGGAAGCATTTAGCATCAATAACCAAATTACCTATAGGATTCCCTCTGGCACTCAGCTTTCTAGAATTATTTACTGTGAGTCCTACTAGAGGGAAATGTTGGTGTTTCTCTCCTAATTAAACTAAAATAATTAAGACTTTTATAACAGGAAGTAATTTGGAACCATCTAGACTTACTTGGCACCTCTCAGCCCATTTCCTTGTATGTATGCCCTACTGCAACATCTGAACAAAGGCCCATGGACACGTGTCTTCAGTCACATTCTGCATCTCTTTGCTTAGCTGTATTACCTATTACCTGCCTGCCTTGGCTCCCAGACTTCAAGGGAAGATTTAAATCAAGTCTCAGTGTCAGGCTTAGATCTTGGTTTTCAAAAATGGCCACAGGGGTCATTGAGCTCCCCGTAAGGATTGGATTAAAACCAAAACAAAGGCAAAGACATTTTATGGGAGCCCCAGGCAGAAGTACTGCTCCCTCCTGGGATATTTTAGTGAACAGTTTACAGACCACTGGAGAATCACATTTTTACTTGGTGTCACCTTGTGATTCTAAATTCTTACAGTGTTTTTAAATATCACAAGAGTTAAGAGACTGATCTTGACAAATGAATCCTGGCAGAGATCTCTAAAGTTCCCAAGTGGAATAGAGCATGGTTCTCTATTCTCTATCTAGCGGGTGATTTTGCCTCCCATTGGACATCTGGCAACGTCTGGAGAGATTTTTGATCATCATGACTAGAGAGTAGTGCTACTGGCATTTAGTGGGTGGAAGCCAAGAATACTGCTAAACATCCCATAGTGCATGAGGCAGCTCCCTACAACAAAGCGTTACCTGGGTCCAAAGACCACTTGTGCAAATGTTGAGAAACCCTAGGAATAGACAAGTCACTTTTCCTTTAACAGAATTAGCACAAACCTGCTTATTTCCAGAGATTTTGCTTCCTGAGTACCCAGCAAGTTTGAAGGAACCCATTTTTTTTTTTTTTTTTTTTAATTTGACAGACAGAGATCACAGGCAGGCAGAGAGGCAGGCAGAGAGAGAGGAAGGGAAGCAGGCTCCCTGCCAAGCAGAGAGCCCGATGCGGGGCTCGATCCCAGGACCCTGGGATCATGACCTGAGCCGAAGGCAGAGGCCTTAACCCACTGAGCCACCCAGGTGCCCCTGAAGGAACCCATTTTTTAAGAGAAGCCTAAAAGGAGATGGATTGTAGGAAAAGGGGGCTCTGGCTATGGGGTAGCAGGTGAGTGGAGACACCAGGCTCCCGAGTTGGCCCACCTTCAAGAAGTACACACACGCCCTAACATGGGGGGATGTGGTACGGTTCTGAGACAAGCTTCACTGGCCTATCCCATGGGACTGAGGCATTTTCCAAAACTTTTGATCATAGAATGTGTAGTATATATTTATATCCTAAGACTGTACCCATCTTTTTTGTAATGCTTTTCTTTGGTTTTTGAAAAGTATAGAAAAAGAATTAAGGGGCATGCTAGAATACACATTTTAACATAAAATGGTCATTTACAGGGTCAAAGAACTAAAAAAAGGCATTAAATGTTGTACTTCAGCTACAAGTCGAAATCAGACCTCTGGAAACTCTTCTCCAAAAAGAATTCAGAGCTCCCCTGTGGCCCTGCCAGGGGACAAGTGTTCTCCCAAAAAGGTCAAGCTGGGGCTTCAGCAGTCATTCATGGCAGCTCCTGGCTCCATGAAAGGGAAGGCCTATCCTCTGGCCAGCCACCCACCCAACATCCCTTTTGCACCTGTACCTAAAGTTCCTGGTAAGACAGGTTCATCCAGAGGGAGTCCTCCCCAGGAGTGGGTCGTTCAGACCAGCCCTGTCAAAGGAGCCACGCAGTCTAGACATTCAGCCAAAAAAAGGGCAGAAGAGTCTGCACCCTTGTGCTGTGAGAAAAATCAAATGGGCAACAGAACTGCCCGCAGGTGGGGAAGCAAGGCCGCCGGCCCAGGAGAAGCCCCAGCACGTGGGAAGCTACCCTCCAAGTGCAAGACAGTGCAGCCTGTGCAGCCCGTGCAGCGGCAGCTGGTGTCACGGGCCGAGCTCTCCTCTGGCAGCCTCCACCACTTAGCAAAATCTGGGCAGGGCAGCAAGGGGAGCACACCTGCCAGGCCTGCCTCGGAAGTGTGGACAGACATCCCTCCACATCAGAAAGAGAGGGAGGAACATTTGCGCTTCTATCATCAGCAGTTCCAGCAGCCACCTCTCCTCCAGCAGAAGTTCAACTACCAACCACTGGAAAGGTTTTTATGCCAGTACAGGCCCCTGGAGGGGCAGTTCCAGAATGAGACCCCTCTCCCCTTCTGCTCTTACTCTGAGAGCCAGGATGGAGCCCATGCTGAGGATCTTGATGACAGCGATTTCAGTGAAGATTCTTTTTCACATGTCTCCAGTCAGAGGACCACAAAGCAGAGAAACACCCTAGAGAATAGCGAAGGCTCCTTCTTCCTTCATCAGAGGGAGGAAGGCCCTGCGGAGGTGGCCGAAAGGCAGCAGAGTCTGCTTTTTAACCCCAGGACAGATGGTGACGAGAAGGGTCCAACTGGAAACTGGATGTACTCTAGGAACCCCACAAATTACAGAGGAGCAGCTCTCAGTCATGGCCACGGCTCAAGTAAGGTGACTTTAGACTGCAGCAGAGAGGAGTCTTCCTCCTTGGAGCTTTCCCCCAGAGACAACCCAACAGAGAACCCTTACTGCTCACAAGTAGACTTTGTATGTGGCCAGAAAGGTGGTGGACACCCATCCTCTGAACTCAGACAGAATGCTTTCAGAAGTGAGGTTCCTGGGCAGGCTGAGGGTAGTTCACTACCCCCAGAAGAAGACAGTTTCATTTTCTCACTATCCCATGAGGCATTTCCAGGATCTCCAGACCAAAGAGAGACAGTCAGCACACCTCTGAGAGAAGTTGGCCAAGACAGCCCAACTCTGGTGACCGAAACCATGAAAAACAGTTACCCTTACCAAGAAGACAACTGTAGAGGGGAGTCAGGCACATGTTCTGAATATGCTTCTGGACTGATGGCTCCCCTCACTGTGTCCCTCCTGGAGAACACAGACGATGAGGGCCCTCTTCCCTTGGAACGGCTGGCCCAGGATGGCCTTGCTCACAGTCCAGTGGCAGCAGGGGGCCCACCTGTGGGCGACACAGTGTCATCTGGTGATCAGAAAGCACTCCTGCCAGTGTCTTCAGCAGCTGGGCACTTGTGGCTCTCATCATCTCCCCCTGACAATAAGCCAAATGGTGATCTTCCAGCTCTGTCCCCATCACCCATCCGTCAGCACCCACCTGAGACGTTGCCCATCAGTGAGACTGACCCAGGGGAGGTCTGCCAGAGCAGAGAGCCTGTACTATCCTCCCAGGAACACTCAAGTAGCCAGCGGTGTGATGCTGATGCTGAGGCGGCAGAGCTGAGCAGCTCCCAGGGTTTTCCAGGAAAGCCCTTCCCCCACATACATATTGGAGGACCCCACTCTGCACCTCTACTCACTGCACGAACAGAAAGCAGTGTTATGGCTGACCAGCCCTGGGCCCAAGAACGAAAATCTCCAAAAGGACTTGGTTGGCAGGAGCTAAGTCTGCTGAGAGACCCCATCAAGTTGCCCTGCTACAACAGCAACATCATGTGGCTCAAATACAGGCCGATCCCAAGGTGCTTAGCAAGACCAGGCTCTCCCCTGACCCCTGGAAGCTCTCCAGAGACTGCAGGGACACTCCCTCAGCTCACCCTGGGGCCTGCACAGTAAGTTGGACACCCTCCCCAAGACTGGAGGCCCTCTGGCATCCCTCCTCCCACCCCAGCTTAACATTTGTTTGTTCTGGAAACAGTTATCGTTTTTTCAGTGTCAGAGCTACACTACAACTAGACAGGCTTTGCCCGCTTTTCAAGGGAGCAGGCCTACCTGGGTGGGTGAACCCTGAGTCTGGGAAAGCTGGGCCTTGGGTGAGAAAAGGGAGGATCCGTCCCCTTCAGCAAGCCTGGGACCAGTGGTGACATCAGAGTCCTCTTCATTCTGTCAGGTCTGTGTTCCTGGAAGTGCTGCCCAGGGACACAGCAGTTACAGCCTTGTGCCCTCAGAACCAAGGCAGACTGGGGAACTTGCAAGATGGTGAAGGTCAAAAACAGAGGGACTGGTGATTTGTGCTGCTTTCCCCAAAGGATGCTGTGAACAGTGCAACAGAAAGAGAGGCAACAGAAAGTGTAGAGAAAGAAAGGAGGCAGGGAGATCCAGCAGGGCCCCTCAGCATTAGGGGCCGAGGAGCTGGTGGGTGTATGGAAACAAAGGCTACAGCCCTTTGCTAGGGTTCCTGGGATCTAGGCCAGCTGTGTGTCTCCTGCTCACTGGGGCTCAGGCCAGGGCCAGGGACAAAGAGGACATGGAGGGATACACAGGTGAGGAGCCTGCCTATCCCAGGAGACGATCTTGCTCTCTCCATGGCCTCTACCCAGTGGTAGGATCTGACAAAAGGCAGATCCTCCAGTTTCGAACTCAAAGCCCCTGCTTTGGTCCCTGGACTCCCTCAGGAAGGAAAAATGATGGCAGGCGAGGCAGCAGGCCGCACCTTGTCCCAGGTGTGCCAGCTACAGTGGTCATAGCCTTGAGCCTTTTGGCAGGGAAGCCATGGGAAGCTCCTGTAGTAGGGGAGAAGCAGCACTCATCCCTGTCCCTCAGTGTAGCTGGGGGAGGCAGGGACAGATCGAGAAGCCCCACTTTCCCAGTATGTTCTTGGTATAATTTAGTCCCTAGATAAGTCCTGAGAAGAACAGGTGACAGAGGAGGAGCGGGGTGGGCGGGGAGGCGTGTGTTGGCCCCGGGTCAAAGTTTTGACCATTCTGAGGAGGGGTAGTTCCTGGCCTGGAAATGAGGCTTAGCCTCAGAAAGCTGCCTGGGAGAGATGGGAGGCCCAGGGGATCACACTATCCCCTCTGGTGTTCCCAGGCAGGTGGTCATCCGAGCACACCAGGAACAACTGGATAAAATGGCAGAACTGGTCTTCAAGGAGGAGACCCTGATGAGTCAGCTGGCTCTTCATGTAAGTAGCCTTGGCTAGACACTCAGGGGCTGGTGGGAATTAGCCTGCAGGTACTCTGCTGGCCATCCTTGTTTGCTGTGGTTATGGTGAAGGGTCTGCTGTCCTACTCTAAGAGGACTTGGGCCTCCTCTTGCCATTCCTCTGACATAGCTCAAGGGGTTGGACAGACAGGTGGGAGTTGGAATTGCACTCCCCATTTCCAGGCTAAAATGTTTCCAGCCTCTATCCTTTGCCATTCTGCCTTCTTATTGGCTTGCTGGAGCCCCTCCCTGTGATGGTAAGTGACCTGCCACATGCTGACCAAAGGTACTTTGTTTTTCTAAATAGGCTCCACACCCAGTGCCGGCTTAAACTCACAACCCTAAGATCAAGACCTAAGCCAAGATCGAGAGCTGGACACTTCACTGACTGAGCCACCCAGGTGCCCCTCAGCCAGAGGTACTTTTGCAAAGATACCCTCTGCCCTGCAGAATACCTCTCTACATAGAAGTTTCTCAAGTGCAGGGGTACATGGCTGGCTCAGTCAGTGAAGTGTGCATCTTAGAGTTGATCTTAGGGGTTGATCTTAGGGGTTCGAGTCCCACACTGGGTTTAGAGATTACTTTAAAAAAAAGTCTCAAATGCAGAGAAATGAGCCTCACCCTGTGTCACTGGTAGTGTACTGCAGGCTTTCTAGCTGAAGAACCGGCCTAAGGGTTCTGAAAACTCCCTGCAAGAAAAGGGACTAGAAAAGCAGATCCTGACAGAAGGCCAACAAAACCAAAAGCTCATTTGTCTTTTGTTTCCTTCCTCAGGATTTTGAAGATTTTGTGACCCAGCTGGATGAAATCCTGGCTCTGAAATCCCAGTGCATCCAGGGTCTGAGGAGCCAGCTTCAGCTATACCGGGCCTGCCACAGGCCAGCCACAGCCCCTGAGAGGACAGTGGTGGCTTAGAACAAGACCCGGTATAAGGTGATGGGACCAGCTCAGGAGGGTGTGCTGAATTCCCAGGGGCTGGAGGGGCCTCTGCCAGGTCCTCCTTACAAATCCTAGAACCCACTCCCTGGTCCTACCCATGTTAGCCTCTCCCCAGCCACCCATGGCCTTGACTAAGCCCAAGCCTATGTCCCTCAGTTCCAAGCACAGGAGCATTTGTTGGGAAGGGCAGAGCAGCCTGAAAAACTTAGTATGCCCTCCTATTCCTGTGGTATTAGAAGAGTATTTATCTTACTGACCCCTTGTCTGTGGAGATAAGGTTCTAGAACAATTACTATCTTTCTAAATTTGAGGACCAGAGGATGGGGTGGGCCAGTACTAACCTAGAAGCTGGGGAAGAAAACATGATGAATTTCAGGAGCTCTGTTAGCTGAATGCTGTTCTTCAAGACTTGACCAAAAACTAAAACACTACTCATTAGCCCTTGGAGAGTGGTGGGACAGGCCTCATGTCCCTAGTTACCCTCCCTTCCAGCAATTCAGAGACAGAAGAGAGTGCCCACATCACTGCATTACTCTTTTTAACAACACTCATGCTCCTGTAGCAGTTCCTGGCTCCTGACTCTTCACCTGCCATGCCCTCTCATGGCAAAGTTAAAGAAGTGGAGGATCTCTTTGCCTTACCTTTATCCAGCATCACCCTGGCTGTCCACTCTCTCCCAACGGCCTGTGTTCAGTAGTATCTTGGCACTGAAAGCTCTAGTCAAGAGCCTGAGACCCTGAGGCAGAAATTTTTTTTACACACACCTCAAGACAAATACAAAGTGGTCTGTCACTTCCTAGGGCCACCTTGGGTCAGTATGATGCAGGTGTCATGGTCTTGGCTCTGATGTTCCCTGTAATGTGCAGAAACTTAAATTTCTTACAGGGAAAGGATACCTTTTTAAGGTTTAAAAGGAGGGCCTAATTAAAAGGGTAGGAGAAGGTCTGACAGGCTTTCTGACTGCAGCCCTGTCATCCTTTGCCTGATCTGAACACTAGAGGGCAGCCTTTTTCCAGCTTCGTGGCCCAAAGGGTCTGCTGTCTTAATGATCCTGTGATCCTTAAAAGAATTAGAGACCCGCTCCCAGCCAAAAGCACTAGAGTACTGTGGGATGACAGTTAAGTATAAGGACAAGAAACTTAAGGGAGCAATCTAGTTCCCTCAGCTACAGCAGCACCACCGAGAGCTGGTCAGTCTGAATCCAGTCCTGCCTGCAGCACAAAAATGCCTGATGCCTCTCACAGGAAAAGGTACTTCCCCTCTTCTGAGTGCCGCGAAAGCCCAGGCTGTCTCACCTCCACAGTCTTGCAGGAAGGCATGTCCTTGGTTCCAGAGACTGAGCTTAGGTCAGATTTATAAAGCCAGGGCCGACTACATGGCCAGCTCCTGGGTCCCACAGGCCTATAGTGGGAGACAGTACTAAAAAGACAGAAAATGGTTAGTGCCTGTTTCATCCCAGGCAAATCCAAGCAGGAATCCCCTTCTCACCCACCCCAACCCCTCAATAAAACAGCACTTGGCAATAAAGGAATTATCACAGCAGGACATACCTTTTAGATTTTTATTAGTAGTTCTCTGAAGAATCAAAATAGTTAGCAAATTACTTTAGATTCATCAAGACTGTATATCCTTTGTATTTAGATCTTTAATGATGTACAACAGAATATAAAACGAAAGAGACTGATTTCTATGACTAGGTGTTACTCATTGTGTCATCCTAGAGCAGGGGGCTGGAGGGAGAGGCTGTTCTCCAAGGAGAACCGAGGTGGAGTTAGTGCTGGGCTACTATACTGCAGCCTGTTTCTCCCCCACTCAGTGTGCTGGGAAGGGGCCAATGATTTCTTAAACTGACTTTCCTAGAGTAGGGGGCTCTAAAATCCTGGGTAGCAGAGGACGGTGGTCCAAACCAAGCCAAAAGAAACAGGCTGGGATAGGGAAGCATGGTAACTGCCTGGCAGATGAGGCCAACTCCACATCCCATGGGGAAAGGGCATTCTTTGCACCTCAGAGACATTACAGAACCAGTGTTAACACTAAGAGACTTTGTTAAAGGAAGTGGGCGGGGGAAAAAAACCCTGGAAGAACCTTTTCAATTGCACTCAACTTGGATTAGAGTTCAGTCCACCAGTGCAGCAGAGGGAAGCATCTAGCCCTAAAGCAGCACTGAATCTGGCCCTCCCACCCCTTCTCCCTGACTCCTTTGGCAGCTGGGCCAGGTTTCGGCTGAGGACGTACAGACCCTGGAGGGCCGAGGTGGGAAGGACACTTCTCAAAATACAAATACATTTAATATAGAAGGAGCCAGGGCCACGCTGGAGGCATTCACATGCCCAAGTCTTTCCTACTTTCTCCCCAGCTCAGAGACTGGCAAGCACAGTCTCCACTCCTGACCTTCCACCCCCAAAAGAAAACCAGAAGTGTGCCCCTTTTCCTTCCCCACACATGGGCTCCTCAGGGCCTCCCGCAGGGGTGGTTCCATGGCAGGGCCTAGGCAGCATCTGGTCTCAGCTGGCTCCTGCCCGAGCCATGAGGTCTTCCAGAGCATTGTCCTGGTCATTGTTGTGTAGTAGCAGAACCTCCTTAATGTCTTTCAGTTCAAAGCCCATTTCCTTAAATTTGCTCATTAACTGGAGAAACTCCATCATCTAAGGGACAGAAGAGAATAAATATTGAAGAAAGGGGTTAGGCCGCAGAGTAGAGGAATATGCATGCAGGGGGCTGCCTGGGGAAGTCTGCATCTTTTGCCAGAGGCTTATGAGTCCCTCTGAGGTCCCCTAGCAAGCTGAGGGCGGCTGTGGAGGAAGCCAGAGGAGAATGCTTGATGCTACAACCCATCATCCTTAAGGAATTTTGCCCAGTTCCAAATCCTGCTGACTCATGGGTCCCACTAACCAAAATCCACACTCACACCAAGGCAGGATACTGAAACCAGAAACAGCTGCTCTCCAGGAACAGGATAGGCAAAGCGACTAGCAGTGTCCCCAATCATCCAAAAGTCTAGCTTTTTGCCCAGGTCTTCCCTTTCCCTTCCCGGGGACTCCAGTCATCTTCAACCCAATGCTTCATTAAGCCTAACTACCCAAACTAGCAAAATGCCTATCTGGACACTTTAGAGAGAATGCATTCTGACTACCTCTGCCTGCAGTCACTGGCAGGGAGGGGGCGGTTCTTGGCCAGAGGATGCTACTTTGTCCATCCTTTGCAGAGGGTTCCCACGAAGCACAAAGGGTCCTACCTTTTCCTCTGAACACTGGTGCATTTCCAGAGCCTCTTCCACTAAAAGAGGGTCGAAGCCCTTCTCACAAAGCTGTCCATGTGCGAAGAGATAGTCGAGAATCTTAAGAAAAGAAAAAGAGGTGAGCACCTACTACCACTCTTGACGTTGCTTCACTAGAGTCTTACACAAGCCAGCAATGTGAGATCTGCTCCCCACCTCACTAAGTCTTGATTCTGTACCGTGAACTGTATCCAACATAGCAGGACTTTAGTGACTATTTGCTGAACAGGTAGGCACACCATTCTAAACCTGAGTAATTTTTCAAAGGAGTTCCTGTCAAAGCTGATTCACATCTCCATGTCAATTCCATAGCCTGGACAGGATATTCTAACAGCCCAAGTCAGAAAATGGCCCCAAGGTTTAGGACTCCAGTACCCTATTTGGGAACACCCCGGGGCAGCTTTGACAGGATAAACATTTGAAGGAGGCATCTCTATATCAAGCCTAATGTGCCCTCTCAGGAGGGGCAGAAAAGGGCAGAGAACAGTCCCAACGGCTCCAATGCTCCCAGGGCTTTCCTCCAGCCTAGGTGCCAGAGCAGCCCCCTATGTACAAGGACTGCTACTGAGGCTGCTGTCCCCTGCAGCAAAATGCCCTGAGTCCTGCAACTCACCAGAAAGGACACTGGGGCTATAAGTGTGATTGGGCTCTATGATAAAAGCAGGACACTGGTCTAGGACCTCTCTCCAGCATGACCCCCTGTCCCACCCCGAGCCAACCACTCACTCACCTGCTCAATATTCTCTCCTTTCTTTTTCATGGCTCTCAGGACACACTCATATGAGTAGCCCATGTTGACCACTGTCTCCACACACTGCCGCTCACTGGGGGACAGTGTCTGCAGTTCAGAATAGGCCTGGGGACAGCTGGGAGTGTTGGGCACTTGTGACACTGAGAAATTAGGAGGTGTGACCTGGTGGTGGAGAAACAAGAGGATCAGGCAGGAGGAAAGAAGACTGAGGCCCCAGAAGCCATGTCACTTGAAGCAGCCCAGTCCAGGGGCTTGCCATTTCTGACACTAATCAAACTCCCAAACAATCCACTTGCAAGAAGGAGCCAGGCTGCTGGCCAGACATCCTGAAGAGGGATAAGGGAGCAAACAGGCAAGGGAAAGAAAAGCTGGGCAGACACCTACAATTGTGTCTGTCCGCTGCCCTCATCCCAGCTTACAGAATGAGAAAATACCGCAAAAGCCACATGCCCTTCTGTGTTTAAATCCCCTGGGCTTGAACTGGAGAAGTTCTGAGGCTGGCCATGGGACTGATACAAGATGGCTGCTATGATTTCTCTCCAATGCTCCATTACCCCTTTCTCAGGCTGTTGTATGTCAAGTCCTAAAAGAATCATTTACATCAGACACCCCTAACTTTGGGGCTGACTCTCTCCCAACAATGTCTTTATTCTTGCTTCTGTCCCTGGGCTGGGCAGAGATAGAGGGTACATGGCCAGTTCAGGAGCTCAGGGCTTCGAGGGCACTCCACCTCTGCCCCACACCATGAGCTGCAAAGGTTCAGTGCCCTGCCACAGCTGCCTTCCTACAAAGCCAAGACTGAAGGACTATTAGCCAGCCACACCAGGCTGGGCCTTCAGGGACAGGATGGGATTCTAGTACCCTGCCTCTACTGCCCTGCAGGCAGCCTGCTCCCAGCCAGGGGACCCTATAAACCTCCATCTGATTGGTGGGGAGTCCCATGATTAACTCCTCCCACAACTTCTGTTAAGGATTCAGACAGAGGGCCTGAAGGCCACTCACCCTCAGGCCAAAGGACTGAACCAACAGGGAAAAGGTCACAGTTGTTTTACAGTTTGGCCCAGCTCCTGAAAACCAGGAAAGTATTTCACCAGAATTTTACCTCCTTTGGGGGGAGAGGGGAGGAAGCACGGAAGCCCTGGTCTTAGACATTCAAAATTACATAGCTATAACCAGATACTTTCCTCAAAGTCAGCTGGGAAAAATCAAGACTACAGGCCTTTAAAGACCATTGTTTCCTCTTACCCATCTCACCCCCAATACCTCTGGCAGCCCAGTCACAGGGCTCAGGCATTAAATTCTAGGAGTCACAAGAGGGGACAGACTCTGGCCATTTCTGCAAGTCCCAAGATAATCTCTCTTCTTGCAGGTCCCCAGATAATCACTCTTCAAGGACAGGGTCTACTTGGGCTTGAGAATACAAACAGCCAAACAGGGTTTGTTTATATTGCTGACACACTATATGTTAATGTGAGCTCCCAGAGGTTAGTTACCATATCACCTGTATTTCTGAATTCCCAGGGCCTGGCTTTAGGCTTGGCATTTACAGGGTCCTACTCATCAGCTACAGAATAAACAGAGATCTATTAGCATTTCAAAGGGGGAATTTCACTTAACACAGCAAAGTGACCCTGATTCTCCCTCCCCAAAGCCCACTGAAATGATAATAAGACAAAACTATTAATATTTAAGGTTGAAAAAGGGCACCTGGGTGGCTCGGTTGGTTAAGTGTTTGCCTTTGACTCAGGTCATGATCTCAGGATCCTAGAACTGAGCCCCACATTGGTCTCCATGCTCAGTTGGAGATCCTCCTTCTCCCTCTACTTCTCTGCCTGTTCATGCTCTCACTCTCTCACTATCACTCTCTCTCAAATAAAATCTTTAAGGTCAAAGAAAGAGGGAACAACAGTGGAAAATATATTTCAATGAAATTTTAGAATACAGAATACAAATGAAGCCACAGTAACTAAGCAGAACCAATTAAGTTATAAGGAAGTGGGAGAAAGGGGAGTCAGTCCACCAGCTCCTCTCAACTCCTGAGAGGGGTTCAGCATTTGGAAGCACCAGGCACTGTTGGGATAAAGCAAGGGCACAAAGTGAGTGATAGAGAAATAAAACCCTCCAGCAAAACCTTCCCCAGCTGACCCTCATCCTTTTCAAGAAGCAGCCTGCTAGTCTCTAGGGACTAAAATAAGGACACCAGGCACTGCATATGAGTGAGTATAAGCACCAAAAGGGGGATTTAAGTAAAGGTCTACACACCAGCCTTCCCCAACCTTCCATAACCCCCAAGCAGAGTTCTCAGATGCAACTATAAACCCCCAATACATTCATGCGTTAACATTTTGTAGAGTTCCCCAAAGCCTAGTAACCTTCAACCTACACTAAAGCTTAATGATTGGCAAGCACCTCCAAAACATACATTCCCTCCACTGTTAATTCTTTTAAGTGCCTCACTCTTAAATGTGACTACAAAGCCTGAGACACCAAACCAAAAGAGGGAACAGACAAAGAACTTGGAAATTTAAAATATGATAAAGTAAAATTTTATTTAAAAGGCTGTGAGATTAGGAATGTAAGCTGGTGCAGCCACTCTGGAAGACAGTATGGCGCTTCCTCAAAAACTTGAAAACAGAGCCGCCCTACAACCAAGCAACTGCACTACTGGGTATTTACCCCAAAGATACAAATGTAGTAATCTGAAGGGACACGTGCATCCCAATGTTTATAGCAATGTCCACAACAGCCAAACTATGGAAAGAGCCCAGATGTCCAGCAACGGATGAATGGATGAAGATGTGGTGTGTGTGTATATACACACGTACATACACAATGGAATATTATGCGGCCATCAAAAAAACCACCCCAAAATCGTGCCATTTGCAACGAGGTAGACGGAACTAGAAGGTATTATGCTAAGTGAAATAAGTCAATCAGAGAAAGACAATCATCATATTTCACTGATAGGACAAATTTGAGAAACAAGGCAAATGATCATAGGGGAATGGAGGGAAAATGAAACAAAAGGAAACCAGAGAGGGAGACAAACCGTAAGAGACTCTTAATCTTAGGGAACAGAAGGTTGCTGGAGTGGAGGAGGGTGGGAGGGATGAGGGTGGCTGGGAGATGGACACTGGGGAGGGTACGTGCTGTGGTGAGTGCTATGAACTGTGAAAGACTATGATGAATCACAGACCTGTACCCCTGAAAAATTATATGTTTAAAAAAAAAAAGAAAAAGGCTGTAAGATCAGAAAAAAAAAAAAAAGAAAGTTATACGATAGTCAAAGAAATATCCAGAAGGTAAAATATAAAGACAAAGACAAAGAGGGGGCACCTAGCGGGCTTACTCAGTAGAGCATGTGATCTTGGGGTCAAGAGTTCAAGCACCAACATCCAGTTACAGGAATTTCAAAAAAGAAAAAACAGAAAATATTAATTAAAAACATCTCAGAGGGACGCCTGGGTGGCTCAGTTGGTTAAGCAGCTGCCTTCGGCTCAGGTCATGATCCCAGCGTCCTGGGATCGAGTCCCACATCGGGCTCCTTGCTCCGCAGGGAGCCTGCTTCTCCCTCTGCCTCTGCCTTCCACTCTGTCTGCCTGTGCTCGCTCTCACTCTCTCTCTCTGAGACAAATAAATAAATAAAATCTTTAAAAAAAAAAAAAAAAAAAATCTCAGAGCTGAGCCTTAGTTTGAAAGGATCCAGGAGGGCCTAACACAATGAACATGGCATGGCACACCATGAATAAAATTAAGATCCCAAAAGCTATGGTTGGGGGGAAGAAGGTGGAAGAACACAGAAAAGCAGAGGAATACAAGAAATCAGTAGAGCTTATACTTGAATAAAACAGTTTAGGGGCACCTGGGTAGCACACCTGGTTAAGTGACCCACTCTTGGTTTCGACTCAGGTCCTAATTTTGGGCCATGAGACTGAGTCCCCGAGTCAAGCTCTGCGCTTAGCATGGACTCTACTTGAGAATCTCTCCCTTTCCCTCTGCCCCTCCACCTCCTCTGCTCACTCTAAAGTTTAAAAAAAATTTTTCTTAAAGATTTCATTTATTTATTTGACAGAAAGAGACACAGCAAGAAAGGGAACACGAGCAGGGGGAGTGGGAGAGGGAGAAGCAGGCTTCCCGCAGAGCAGGGAGCCAAATGCGGGGCTCAATCCCAGGACCCTGGGATCATGAACTGAGTTGAAGGCAGGTGCTTAACCCTCCACTCCAGGCGTACAGACACTTTTAGATATTCAAGGACTCAAAACTGACAGGTTAACCAGTATGTCTGGATGTGTCTGGGAAAATTACTAGGTCTTTGATGGCTCTCTTGGAGCATCTGGATAAAACCAGCAACAAGTTCAAAGAAACTATGTAGGAGTGCCTGAGCCTGGCTGGCTCAGCTGGTATGGTGTGCAGCTCTTGATCTCTGGTTGAGTTTGAACCTCACGTTAGGTGCAGAGATTACTTAAAAATCTTAAAAATTAAAATTAAAAAAAGGAAAGAAAGAAAAACTGCAAATCTTTTAAATGGAGTAGTTTATGAGAAAAAGGTGCAAAAAAAATCACAATACAGTATTCAAACTTGGCAGTAAGTACTTACCTGATATATCATAATGTGAACAGCAACATTAATTTACCCAAAATTTGTGATCTAATTATGAAGGAGGCTATGGGAAGGAGCTATAACAGGAAGTATAAAACTATATAAACTATATAAAACTATATAAACTTCCAACTATAACAGGAAATATAAAACCATCTAAAACTGATAAATATAGAAAAAGCAATACAAGCACTTTATTTAGAAATACAGAGATAAATCCCAGCAGAAATAAAGAATTACTAGACTACAGGAACCAAAACTGGAGTTGGGGACAGAAGAGGCAGAGAGCCACTGTTTTTCAATATAAACCTTTTAAATCTGACTGGATTGGGCACCTGGCTGGCTCAGTTGCAAAAGCATGCAACTCTTGATCTTGGGGTCATGAGTTCAAGCCCCACACTGGGTGCAGAGATTACTTAAATAAATTATTAAAAATAAATGAGTCTGGATGGCTCAGTTGCCTAAACATCTGATTCTTGGTTTCAGCTTAGGTCATGATCTGAGGGTCATGAGATGGAGCCCTGTGTTGGGGTCCAGGCTCTGCACTAAGTGATGAGTCTTCTCAGGATTCTTTCCTGTCCCACTTTCCCCACCCCCACCCTGCTCCTCTCCCTGCTCATGTTCTCTGTCTCAAATAAATAAAATCTTGACAAAAAATAAGAACAGGGGGGGCGCCTGGGTGGCTCAGTGGGTTAAGCCGCTGCCTTCGGCTCAGGTCATGATCTCAGGGTCCTGGGATCGAGTCCCGCATCGGGCTCTCTGCTCAGCAGGGAGCCTGCTTCCCTCTCTCTCTCTGCCTGCCTCTCCATCTACTTGTGATTTCTCTCTGTCAAATAAATAAATAAAATCTTAAAAAAAAAAAAAAATAAGAACAGGGACGCCTGGGTGGCTCAGTGGGTTAAAGCCTCTGCCTTCCGCTCAGGTCATGATCCCAAGGTGCTGGGATCGAGTCCCGAATCAGGCTCTCTGCTTGGCGGGGAGCCTGCTTCTCTGACTCTCTCTGCCTGCCTCTCTGCCTACTTGTGATCTCTGTCTGTCAAATAAATAAAATCTTTAAAAAAAAAAATAAATAAAATATAAAAAAAGAATCTAGAGATAAATGACTTCTAAGTATGAAAGCAATGGCAACAGAAAATAAACAGATTGAACACCTAAAAGCTAAGAATCTGTATGTCAAAAATTATTTTACACACATTTTCAAACCAAACTAGCACTACTGTAATGCTTATCGGCCAAAATTAGTAAATTCATAACTTGTAAGTGTAAGGGAAGAGCAGAAATATTTTGCTAAAGCAACTGGGGAAAAGTAAGGAATATATCCATATCTGGAGAAAAAGAACCCAATGGCAGACTAAGCCTAACCAATGAGCAGAGCAAGGTCCACAAAAGGCTGACATGCAGTGGGGAAAGACGAGCTAAGGCTTAGGTCAGGCAGTTCTGTGCTGGTCTCAGAAGAAGGGCACATTACAAGAGTCCTCTCTACATGATCCTATGGACTTCTCAACGTCTAAGTTTAGTTTATATAAACAGTAAAACGTGAAATCAGAATCTGAAAAGTAAGACCCAAACACTGGGTCTAAAACAGCCAACAAGAACCAAACTTCCCTCAGAGGTCCTATAAAGGGTGTATTACACAGCCCAGTTGACCACCACTCTACTCCCCCCATCCTCAAGTCACTAACTATCCTGAAGAGAAGTGCTTTGTTCACTGGGAAAGGTTCTCACTGTGGGCCTCAAAGACTCACTGAGACAGAGGACCAGGAGAAACCAGGCTTTGCTTCTTGCAGGTAAGGGCCATGACTTCCTTAGAAAAACACCAGACAGTCAGCTTGGCTTGTCTGCCCCTTGAAGGCAGAAAGTCCCTAAACCAGCAAGAAGCAGACCTCCCCCCAACCCTGAAATGGACTGGCCCAAAAGAAACCCCACAATGAGGTGGGTCAAAGAGTGACAGGTGTTCTCGTTTGAGAACAACCTCTGCCATTAGTTCAAGAGCTTTGGTCTCTAAATGGTTACTGTAATTTTAAAGGGGAATCTGAGGCTGAGGATCCCTTATCTTCCCCAGAGTGCTTTTAATTTCTCTAAAGCATACAATGAGTCATGAAGAGTATCCTACTGACCAGAAGGTATGAGGATAAAGCCCATTCCTAGGAGGTAACACCAGAGTGTTCTGCACTATCAAGTTTATTTGGGCCAAGGTTCACAGAAGTCTCTAAACAGCAGTGAGCTCTATAACAGTGGAAGCACTCACACACAGAGACAATCATTTACCATGAAATGCTATTGCTGGGACTTTGCACTTACTTTAAAGCAGGCCAAGGCTCATCTTTCTACCGGCTTATTACAGTCTCTGACAGATATCCCACCAATGTGATCAGGCTCCTCTCTCTGGCTCTAAACAGTCTCTTAATATGCTGTCATTTTTAAAAAATCTGAACTGGGGGCACCTGAGATTGAGCCACACATCAAGCTACACGCTCAGCGGAGGAGAGTCTGCTTGTCCCTATCCCCCTCTCTCTGTGCTTTCTTTCTCTCTCAAATAAATAAAAATCTTTAAATAAACAAATAAATAAACTTTAAAAATCTGTGTGCTGGTATTGCAAAAAATTCTTACACTTCTGTGATTTCTATTTTAGAATGGAATAATGTATGGTTTTGTGCTGCTGAAACTACACCAAGAATTAAGCCGGACAAATAAAGGAACCTTGCTGCGCCTGCAACTTTTTTGTGCAACAAAATCAGATATTCTTCAGGGTCATAACGAGTTGCAACTTTTGTATCAATCCATCTTTCAACACTAATTTGAATTCCAACCTCCCCTTCTCCCTCTATTTGTAGAAAACTGCACAATTCTTAGTAGTGAGCAAAAAAGAAACTGCAGGATTAAAATCTGTAGGTTTAGGGCACCTGGGTGGCTCAGTGGGTTAAGCCTCTGCCTTCGGTTCGGATCATGATCTCAGGGTCCTGGGATCAAGCCCCATATCGGGCTCCCTGACCAGCGGGGAGTCTGCTTTCCCCCTCTCTCTGTCTGCCTCTCTGCCTAATTGTAATCCCTCCCTCTGCCAAATAAATATATTTTTTAAAAAAATCTGTAGATTTAAAAGTGACATATTTCTACCTTTTGCTTGGACTTCTGATACAAATTTATCTCCCACTTACTAAGGCACCACATGGTCTGAAGAAACACAGGTAAATCACGGTAAACACATGGTAAATCATGAAGAACCAACCTTCAGGGCACAATGAGATGGAGAGAGGAAAGCAGGAAGAAGATATTATGAGGACTACCAAGCAATCTTCAAAAAATTAATAAAGCAGGAAAAAGTAAAAAGTTACAAAGAAAGCAAGCCTTTAAAAAAAGAGGTAAAGAGAAAAGAACAAAGTGATTAGGCAGAAAAACATCATTCATGCATGATATACATTATCTTTTTGAAGGAAAAACCAGAAAGATGCAGGTAAGAACAAGCAAACATAACCCAGGCTAGGCGCAAAGCTAACATTTCTTTGTCCTCAGAAAAATAACCAGAACAATATACATAAGCAAGGTCAATATAGCCATGCCCCATCTTGCCCTACACCTTGAAAAGAAGAACGTGAGGCAGCAACTGCTACACAGAATTTAGAAATCTTTAGAGCTCTAACTCAGGGGGATTTAAAAGGCTTACCGTGGGACCTGTATTTGGAGGTGACGATTCTTCTGTGCACACAGACAAGACAGAAAGGGAAGGCATCTGGGAGATCAGATCTGAGGGAGTCAGGGTTGGCACCTCTGTGCCACTGTCCAAGTTCAAAGCTGAAAGCCCAAGAGTATGATGCCCATTGAGCTCACTGGCACTGCTTTGGGTGGAAGGCTTTAGGGAATTCCGGAAGGTGCCATTGCGGAGGCAGGATGTGCTATGGAAAGTGCTCGCCAGCTTGGCTGTCTTCTGACTGCTGTCATCACAGTCAAGTTTGGGGAAGGACAGTGATTTGATATTGCTTACTGCAGGAATGGGGGGGAGGGACACTTTAGAAGACAGAGACATCTTTTCACAGTTGCCTAACTGTGGTAAGGTTATAAAGCCATTGGGTTTGTGAAGAGGCTTGATATCCAAGGTTGCCCGCTCCAGGGATGCCAGGACCTCCTCATCCTGTAACACAGACCCAGAGCCTCCTCTGGGCAAGTTATTGTCTAATAACTGAGCCATAATGGGTCCAGTGGTTCCTACCAGAATGTTTCTCAGCTCTTCCTTCTCATCAATAGTTTTTAACTCCAGATTATCAAATGGGTCTTCTTCACACTCAAAGTCAGCAGGATTGAAATCTGCCTTTGTGTGGGGTGGGCTGAGAACTTTCTGTTTCGTGGCACTGCTGCTGACCCGAGTCGGGGTAAGGATGCTATTGTGCTGTAAGCTGGCAAGGATGGGGTTAATCGGAGGTGGCATTGTGGCTGTACTGTGAGTCTTGGAGAAGCTCATTTTGCTGTCACCCTCTGGGCCACTCTTAGAATTCACTTTAGCTTCTACTTCCTCAGCCTTGCGCTCTGCTTCCCTCTGGGCTTCTTGGATTTTCTTAATATCTTCAGCCCACTCAATAGTCTTCTTTTCCAAGGAGAAGTCATACTGTAAAGATATAACAAAGAAAGAACGTGTGAACCTGGGTGGCTGCTCCTCCCCAACTCAATTCCTCCAATGAATTCTTTCTCACACGAGCACAACAGAACCTGGCAAAGCAGCATTTAAGGTGTATGAGATGATCCCCAGTCAGGAAGACTAAGGCTTCCTAAGCGCCTTATGTAGTTTAATCAAACTACGCTCCCAGATTACTTCTAGAAATGAAGTAGAGAGAACTCTCATCACTTCTAATTCTACATCACCAGGCCAAAGGTACCCTGCGAACTACTTCCTTTGCTTCTCTTCCCTCAGGCCATTTCCCTTTCTAGAATTCTTCACTGGTGGCTAGGCAGATCTCCGCAACCACCTCTGAAGCTTTGCTGATGGCCTTGTTCCTTCCTCTGAACTCTTTCATAACGTCTGTCTTTATCAGGTGATGCCAAGCACAAGTGATCACAGATAGATTTAATCTTTAATTTTTCTTCTAAACACTTCTCCCAACAATCACAAGCCTCTTGCAGGCAACTACTGGGCTTCAGAGCCTCTTCAGGGTCTCCATTATCAAGCACAATGCCCTAGATAGAGCCTATGCTCCACAGTAACAATAGCCCCTAACATTTAAGAAGCACTTAGGAGGAACCAAGCAAGACTCTAAGCACTTTTTATGTATTAACTCTCTGGATCTTTTCAACAACCCTTTATAGTAAGTACTATTACCCTCAGTTTACAAGAGTCATGCCCGAGGTCATAAGGCTGGTATATGGTAGAACCTGATATAACCCAGGCAGTATGACTGCAGACAGATTCTATGTTCTTAAACCACCATCTATTAAATTATAATGAACAGACTGTACCCTAAACACAGGAAAATTGATTATTAAGATATCGAGACATATTTAAATTAGGATTTTACAGTGCAAATCGCATAAGGATTCACTTTATGGTTGGTTCTTTAACAGTACCGTCAAGTATATCTCAATTTATAAAAATTTCATTTGTACACTTGGGGGAAAAAAATACACCTATTACAAAAAACAAAATTCAGGGGCACCTGGGTGGCTCAGTGCATTAAAGCCTCTGCCTCCAGCTCAGGTCATGGTCTCAGGGTCCTGGGATCAGGCCCCATGTCGGGCTCCCTGCTCAGCGGGGAGCCTGCTTCCCTCTCTCTGCCTGCCTCTCTGATTACTTGTGATCTCTGTCAAAATAAATAAATAAAATTTTTTTTAAAATTTCACCTCAGAAAAAACAAAACTTTTGGTGTTCACTCTAAAGTCTCAGAACTAAACAATATCCAGGTGCACATTCAAGGCTGAAGAGACAAGACGGAAGGATGGACAGGAAACAGGCCTACATGCCCAGACCAGAGTTTCAGAGTACAAGAAACTCTGGTCATCCCCAAGCCTTTCAGCTTCAAACAACACAAGAGAAGCCTGGAAAGGCACACATCAAGAAGTTTATTTATCTGGGACGTCTGGGTGGCTCAGTTGTTGGGCGCCTGTCAGGTTGCAATCCCAGGGTCCTGGGGGCTCCTTGCTTGACGGGAGCCTGCTTCTCCCTCTACCAGCCACTCCCCCACTTGTGCTCACTTTTTCTCTCAAATAAATAAATAAAATCTTTAAAAAGAAAAGCCGGGGCGGGGGGTATTTATTCCTGTGAGATGCCTGCTGGCTCAGCCTGTGAAGCATTCGACTCTTGATCTCAGGGTTGTGAGCTTAGGACCCACAATGAGCATGGAGCTTACTTAATAAAAACAAAACAAAACAAACCAACCTTTAAAAGAGAAGTTCTTCATGTATACCCCTGAGCCAGCTGCTGGGCCCCAGAAAGGCACCTGGGCAATCATGACACTTCCTTTGTACCACTAATGGGAGTGAAAAAACAGCACTGAACCAACCACTGCTTCTAACCAGGGAGGAAATTCAATTTTGCATCTGGCTTCTTCCACCATAAACAAGCTGTAACCAACTTCCACCACCTATAAACCTAGGTCCCTGGCATTTTACTCTCAAGAACTGGAAATTTCGGTGGCGCCTGGGTGGCTCAGTGGGTTAAAGCCTCTGCCTTCCGCTCAGGTCATGATCTCGGAGTCCTGGGATCGAGCCCCACATCGGGCTCTCTGCTCAGCAGGGAGCCTGCTTCCCCCCTCTCTCTCTGCCTGCTTCTCTGCCTACTTGTGATCTCTGTCTGTCAAATAAGTAAATAAAATCTTTAAAAAAAAAAAAAAAAAAAAAGAACTGGAAATTTCTTCACTTTTTTGTAAAACCTTTATTGCCTTTTATTTTTTAATTATGAAAGTAGTATAAAATACTTGGAACACAGAAAAAAAAGGAACAAATATTAGAATGAAAAAATAAGAATGTGGTTTGAGTGTACAAATAAATAATAACCGCATCTAATATTTATGGAGTACCAGGAACCAGAGCAAATATTATAAAAGCATTATTTTATTTAATCTTACAACAACCTTAAAAGCTAATTATCCCCACTTTACAGATGAGGATATGGAGACCCAGAGGGTTTAAGTAATCTGCACAAAATTACACTTCTATTAAATGGCAATTCCAGCTCATGAATGAGTGATATCAGATTCTACTCTAAACGATGACACTAAGGCCACCCCCTACTACTATGGCCACCACCACTACCGTATTCAATGAAAACTTTGTAGGCCCTAGGTGCAAGAATTATTTATGTGTTTTACTGGCTTACTTTGATGAATTTTTAACTGAAACCTGAAGTCTGCATTGTCATGCAAGGGCAAATATGACAAAGTTATAGGAAGCATCAAGTTATCCATCCGTCTAGAGCTCTAGGTCTGACCCTTCTGAGAAAAGAAAGGAGACCATCACCAATATCACAACCAAATTCCTCATGGAGACCCAGGAAGTCAAAGTTTAAAGGCACCATATGCGGTAAGAGAACAAAAATATTTCAACTGTTTCACACAGGAATGGAGCTCAAAAATCCTCTTTTGGGGCGCCTAGGTGGCTCAGTGGGTTAAGCCTCTGCCTTTGGCTCAGGTCATGATCTCAGGGTCCTGGGATCGAGCCCCTCATCGGGCTCTCTGCTCAGCAGGGAGCCTGCTTCCTCCTCCCTCTCTTTCTGCCTGCCTCTCTGCCTACTCCTGATCTCTGTCTGTCAAATGAATAAATAAAATCTTTAAAAAAAAAAAATCCTCTTTTGTTATTAGTAGGCGCTACGAATACAGTGAGGACAGTACCATGCACTTATTAATGCTTTATGCTGATCAGATAAATAGAAAATTCCCAGCAAAGCCTAAAACAGCAACAATTTGGGATTCAAAACACGTTTTCTAGATTTATCAATGAAACAGTGAGTAATAAGAGAACTATTAAAAGAAAATGGTGTTTTTTAATCCTATTTTAACAGTAGTACCCTGTACACAGAAAGTGGTTACTGACATTTGTTATAGCCAATACAAAAGTCAACAAGCAGGATGCGGGGGTGACTCAGTTGGTAAGCATCTGCCTTCGGCTCAGGTCATGATCACAGGGTCCTGGGAGAGTCCTGCATCAGGCTCCTCACTCAGCAGGAAGCTTGCTTCTCCCTTTGCCTGCCACTCCCTGTTTGTGCACCCCCGAGCACTCTCTCTCTCCCTCTCACTCTCTCTCTCCCTCTGACAAATAAATAAAATCTTAAAAAAGAAAAAAAATGTCACCAAACAGAACAATGTAAAACTTTCTATATATGGGAAATTTGTGTCTCTTCTGGCCCAATAAAGTCACCATACACAAAAGGGTTATTAATTCAGCTTTCAAAACTATATAAGATGTTCAACATCATTAGTAATTAAGGAAATACACATCAAACTGCAGTAAGAGATCATTGTAAAACCCACATGGATACATATGATCAAAAAGATGGATAAGAAGAGTTGGCAAGGATATGGATAAACTGGAACCCTCATGTACTGTGGGCAGGAATGTAAAATGGTACAGCCACTCTAGAAAACAGTACAGCTGTTCCCCCAAAAGGTTAAACACAGTTACCCTAAAACAACCCAGCAGTTCCACTTATATACCCAAGAAATATGAAAGCACACATCCACACAAAAACCTATCACAAACATTCACACCAGCATTACTGATAATAAGCAAATAGTGAAAACATTATGCTAAGTGTAGTAAGTCAGTCACAAAACACTATCTATTGTATTAATCCATTTATATGACATGTCCAAAACAGGCATATCCATAGGGACAGAAAGTAGATTTACTAGTTGCCAGGGGCTGGGGGGAGAGGGAAATAAGGAGTGACTGCTAATGGACACTGCATTTCTTTTTGGGATAAGGACACTACTCTGGAATTACATACTGACGATGGCTATACACTTTGAATATACTAAAAAACACTTATGTGGACACCTAAAAAGCTGAATTTCAAGATATGTGAATTATATGTCAATAAAGCTATTACTTTAAAAAATACAACTGAAACTCTCCCATTTGATTACCTACTGAATATACTGGAAAATAAATATTTCTTAGGGTAACATGGTGGTACCTCAGACAATGCCCCAGAAATAAAACTCCTTTGACGGAAAATTGTATTTTCTAAACTCTTAAAGTCATAGAAAGAAAAAAAAAAAAAGTCATAGAAAGAAGTGTTTGATAGGTAACATACTTTCCTTTTTTCCCATGTAATTCTTTCTCTAAACTGCGAGCTGTTGAGGACAGTGATTAAGGTATTTATTTCTATCCCCAACCCTAGCAGAGCACCGCTCAAAAGTAGGCACTAAATAAATGTGCACTGAGGGAAGAAAGGAAGTCATAGAATATAAGGCTATTTGCTGCTTTCAAGAAGTAATTCTAAATTTTATATGTAACTGAACTTTAAAGATGAAAGGTTGAGAAAGAAGCTACTGAGATGGCATCTAAGCACATTCCAGAAGAATAAACAGATTTTAACAGGTAGACAGCTTTTAGTACAGTGAGAAAGAGGAAAACATTCAAGGTGGAGGTAACAGCTCATGAAAAAAAGCACAGTACTATAGGTCATATACACGGTATGTTCAATGAACTGGTAGTCACCTGGGACGTAGGAGATATGGAGATGATGAGCTAAGGTGCTTTAGCACAACCTTATGTCTAAACTTGATTAAATAAGGACTGGTGAATCAGTGTAAGTTTTTGTTCTGTTTTGTTTTGTTTTAACAGAGATATGACAACTGGAAACTTTAATTTAGAGATATTGTTCTAGAAACAATACGAAAAAAATTTTTTAAAGTGCTGTAAGCAGAAGGGCCAATTAAAGAGGACTACTGCAGAAGTCCAGGTTAAAAAAAAAAAAATCACAGAAGGATGAATTGGGTGGTAAAGGTGAGACACAACAGAGAGAAAAAGATTTCCTAATTTGAGTGACCAAGAAGATAATGAGGACATCAAAAGAGAGAAAGAAGTAAACGAGCAAGTCAGACGGGCAGTAGGGGTTTGTTCTGGACAAGGTACAGAAACCCAGGAATATACAGTCTAACAGATTGTAGATGATCTGTAATAAATAAACATATGTAAGTGTGTGCATATGTGTGTGTGTGTGTGTGTGTATGTGTGAGAGAGAGAGACAGAGACAGAGAGACAGAGAGAAAGACAGACAATGTGAGCCAAACAGTAATAGCTGCTGTAAGACATACAAATAAGAGATAGGAGAATGGTTTTTATTCCTATTCACTATACATCAAAATCTTACTCTTTAAATTTTTAAATACACTAAACTTTAACTAAAAATCACCACTTACCTGTACTTCTCTGACCACCTGCAAACAATCAGGCAAGGAGAAGCCAATAGGAAGACCAACTTTAGCTGGTGTTTTGAATTTGTCTCCTATCTTAAATGGGACATCATCAAGGTAACTGAAAGTCCCTACAATCAAAAATAAAGTAGAAAATATCAGCAAAGAACTTTATTATTTGTTCTGCTATTATCTTACATCTAGGATACAACATAAATTTATGCTATCCTAAAACTAGAAGTTACAGAGACTTGCCGCTCTGACTGCTTACCTTCTCCTGACCTTAGACCTCTGTGGAGGAAATCCTGCTTGAGCCTACTTGATCTTACTAGGGTTTATTTTCAATTACATTTAGTATAAAAGCCAAAGTACTCATAGAAGCCTAAAATGCCTCTCCAAATCCCACTACACTAACTCACAGTAATTGCTCCTCAACCACGACAAGGTCAAACCCACCTCAAAATTTCTGCAGTGGCTGCTCCTTCTATCTGAAATGTCCTTCCCTGAAATATTCACGCGACTTATTCCTTCGACTTCTTCAAGTCTTTGCTCAAATGTCACTCTCTCAATGAAGCTTCCTCGGACCACTCTATTCAAAACCACCTGACCCTCATTGCAGTACTCCCATGTCACCACCTATCCTTTCGCCCACAGCACTTATTACCGTCTAACATATTAAGGAATTCATTTTTAAATTATATTTACTGTCTGTCTGGCCCAATGGAATATAAGCTCCTTGCAGACAAGCAAATAAGTCTATTTTATTCACTGACGTACTGCCAAAACCTATACATATTAGGCACTTAATACTGATGAATTGATAGAACCTCCACAAAAGAACCTCTTTGACTAGGAGTTCTCTATTTTAGAAAGAATCATTTCTAATTAATACAAAGAATTACTCTGCATTTTTTTATTTTTTAAAAGATTTTTATTTACTTATTTGACACAGAGAGAGAGATCACAAGTAGGCAGAGGCAGGCAAGGGGGGGAAGGTGTGTGCGGTGGGGAGAAGCAGGCTCCCTGCTGAGCAGAGATCCTGATGCGGAGCTTGATCCCAGGACCCTGAGATCATGACCTGGACCAAAGGCAGAGGCTTAACCCACTGAGACACCCAGGTGCCCCTACTCTGCATTTTTTAAACTATATTCTGCAGCAGATGTAGAAATATTCAAGAAGCATAGCACTTATGAAAAAAGGAAAATCAGGGGTGCTAGAGTGGCTGTCAGTTAAGGGTCTGCCCTCAGTTCAGGTCATGAACTCAGGGTCTCAGGATCAACTTTCACATCAGGCTTCCCTGCTTGGTGCAGAGTCTGCTTCTCGCTCTCCCTCTGCTCCTCCTCGCTGCTCATGGTCTCTCTTAAATAAGTAAATAAAAACAAACAAATAAACAAAACAGACAAGACTATGGGAATCAAAAAAGGATTAATCAGGAGACATAAACCACATACAGCTGAACTGCTCTAACTCCCTGAAGGCTAAATAAGCCTAAATGCTGAATCATACAGAAAGACCAGGACATTATCACTGATTTAGAGTCAGACAAAATGAGAGTGGCTCTTATATATGACTCTAACTATACACTCCCAATTGTACATGGTTTCTTTTCTGAACCAGATCTGGGGCTAACTTCCTGGCAGAACCATCATGGACAATGAAATAGTTCCTACTTTTTTACTATTAACAGCTAGTAAAATAAGGATTGCTGGGGACACCTGGGTGGCTCAGTCAGTTAAGCCCTTGCCTTCGGCTCAGGTCATGATCCCAGGATTCTGGGATCAAGGCCCAAGTTGGACTGCCTGCTCAGTGGAGAGCCTGCTTCTCCCTTTCCTTCCTGCTTCTGCTCTCTCTCTCAAATGAATAAATAAAATCTTAAAAAAAAGGATTGCTTCTGGGCCTCACACTGGTTTACTTCCTTGAATGCTTAGAATTATAGACAGAATATTACAATTACAAATATATATACACAAATAATATACAAATATTAGACAGAATAATACAATTACCCCTCTTCCATGAAGATGGCTTCTCTCCCTTTCTAAAAACAGATTTCAAGACTTAACAAACTCAAGATATATTTGAAATCTTCTCATCATTCCCATTTCCTGAAGTAAATACTGCTCTGATACACCTGAAACCCTCCAGCAGAAAGAAGGCCCCTAGTTGCACCCTTGGGGGCTGGCGTCTCTCTTTTCCCTATCTTCTAGTCAGAACTGAAACATTTTATGTATCTCCCACTCAGCAAGCAAATTAAATTCACAACTGTGCTCAATTTAACAATTCTTCTGGAAAATAACCATAATTATTAATACTCTAGGATCTTCATTGGTCATATCTGTAGATGTACTATTTTCTCACACACTAAATGGCAATACCTATCACATTCCCACCCTTTTTTTTTACTTGATTATTTCTAGTCCTGTAAGAATGAGCTTAACAACTTCCTTCTTAATCTCAGAACACCCAGTTCATACCAGCACCTCAGGTCTTAGCATTCTGTGCCTAGACACTCTGAGTGAAAATCCTGAGTGTCCCTTAAGAAGGGATAAATGCTTTTTATCTACACCTCCCAAACCCAGCATAACTGGCAGATAAGATGCTCAGTAAGAACAAAAAAAGAAGCATGTTCTATACTTCTTTCATATTTAACTCTCACCCCTATGCTAACTCACATTTGATTAACTTTTATTAAAATTCAAAATGATTTACCTAAAATGGCAAGGCTACTCATAAAAATATACGAGGTGCTTCCCCACCAAAGTATCAGGTATCATCACAGGTTGCCCAAAAAAAACAAGTACTGGTTACAACCCTAAAACCCTGCCACTTAAAAAATATTTACATTATAGAAATTAATAGCAAAGTTCTAACTTAAAATTTTTTTTATCTGTCTTCCATAAAAACAGGTGCTCAAATTTTACTAGAGATTAGATTTTAACTTTAGCTAGAGCCCTGATAGGAGACAAAGCTGAAACTAGCATTTTCTAAGAAGCATTGGCAAGATTTACAGTCAAATTAACAATCACAAAATTAAGTCTAGTTTCACAATGTTTACTCATTCAAAGTAAGTTAATTATCACACACTCACATACACACACACACACACTCTGAAAAATATCCTACCCATAATAACATAAAAGTGTATGATATACAAATATTAAGAAAACCCATCCAGGGCCGCTTGGGTGGCTTAGTGGGTTGAGCCTTTGCCTTCAGCTCAGATCATGATCCCAAAGTCCTAGGACTGAGCCCCAGTTTGGGCTCTCTGTTTGGCAAGGAGCCTGCTTCCCCCTCTGTCTCTGCCTGCCTCTCTGCCTACTTGTGATCTCTCTCTCCATCAAATAAATAAATAAAAATCTTTAAAAAAAAAAAATCCACACTAAAACTAACAAAATTTTCTTTTTCCTAACAAAATTTCTTAAATGAACAGTTCTACTGCAGAATGGTGATGGGAGCTGAAGGAGAAAATTATTTATAAAAAATAACATACTTAACATATCTGAGCCAAATGAGTTAACTTTCAAAGGGTGTTCAGTTTCCTTGCCCAACTTTCAGTTCGGAAACTATGACAGTGCTGTATACACTGATGACTTCTATTCTGTAAGTTGAAGTAGGCTATGACAGTGCTGTATACACTGATGACTTCTATTCTGTAAATTGAAGTAGGCCCTGGCATAGGGAGAGATGAATCAAGTATTGTACCTTTAAACTGTTTCCCTTCCTTAACACCAATTAAAGGTTTCTGCTTTTAAAAATCAGTTTCAGGGGCACCTGGGTGGCTCAGTGGGTTAAGCCTCTGCCTTTGGCTCAGGTCATGATCTCAGGTCCTGGGATTGAGCCCCGCATTGGGCTCTCTACTCGGCGGGGAGCCTGCTTCCTCCTCTCTCTCTCTCTGCCTGCCTCTCTATTTGTGATCTCTCTCTGTCAAATAAATAAATCTTAAAAATAAATAAATAAAAATAAAAATCTGTTTCATTTCACAAACAAAGGCAATGCCAAGGTCACTTGGCACATCCTCTAACTCCCTGGTCTTGATCCCTTAAACTTTGTTGGTAGGGAATGAGCCAACAGTTAGGCGTTTACTGGAGAAAGGGGGCGGGGGGAGAATAAAGGGCAAAAACACATTTAGGGAAACCTGGCTGGCTCAGTTAGTAAAGCATGGGGACTCTAATGCAGAGATTACTTAAAACCAAAAAATCTTTTAGGTAGTCCGGTCAGTTAAGCATCAAACTCTTGATTTCGGCTCAGGTTGTATGATCTCCGGGCCATGAGAACAAGCCCCCACAGGGCTCTGTACTGGGCAGAGAAGTTGCTTGGGATCCTCTCTCTCTCTCTCCCCTTGTCCCTCCCCACCCCATCAACCCACCTCGTGGTGCATGCTCTTTTATTGTTTTCCTTTGTTTTTAAGATTTTTATTTATTTGAGGGGCACCTGGGTGGCTCAGTGAGTTAAAGCCTCTGCCTTCACCTCAGGTCATGATCCCAGAGTCCTGGGATCGAGACCCATGTCGGGCTCTCTGCTTGGCAGGGAGCCTGCTTCCCCCTCTCTCTCTGCCTGCCTCTCTGCCTACTTGTGATCTTTGTCAAATAAATAAATAAAATCTTTAAACACACACATACACACAAAAAGATTTTTATTTATTTGAGAGAGAGACAGCAAGAGAGGGAACACTAGCAGGGGGAGTTGGAGAGAAAGAAGCAAGTTTCCCACTAAGCAGGGAGCCGAATGCAGGGTTCGATCCCAGGACCCCAGGATCATGACCTGAGCCGAAGGCAGACGCTTAACAACTGAGCCACCCAGGGGCCCCTCTCTTTCTCTATTTTATTTTTTAAAAATATTATTTATTTATTTGACAGAGAGATCACAAGTAGGCAGAGAGGCAGGCAGAGAGAGAGAAAGGAAAGCAGGCTCTCAGCTTAGCAGAGAGCCTGATGCAGGACTCAATCCCAAGACCCTGAGATCATGACCTGAGCCGAAGGCAAAGGCTTAACCCCACTGAGCCACCCAGCTGTTCCTCTCTCTCTCTTTAAAAAAAAAGCAAAAAACAAAACAAAACTTTTGGGGGCACCTGGCTGGCTCAATGGATGAAGCACATAACTTTTGATCTCAGAGTTGAGAGTTGGAGACCCACACTGACTGTAGGGATTACGTAAAAATAAAATCTTTAGGGGTGCCTGGGTGGCTCAGTGGGTTAAGCCTCTGCCTTCAGCTCAGGTCATGATCCCAGGGTCCTGGGATCAAGCCCACATCGGGCTCTCTGCTCAGCAGGGAGCCTGTTTCCCTTCCTCTCTCTGCCTGTCTCTCTGCCTACTTGTGATCTGTCAAATAAATAAATAAATAAATAATCTTCTAAAAAAAAAAAGTTAAATAAATAGAACCTTTTAAAAAAAAAAAAGGCATTTAAAGAAATGGCAACAGGGGCGCCTGGGTGGCTCAGTAGGTTAAAGCCTCTGCCTTTGGCTCGGGTTGTGGTCTCGGGGTCCTGGGATCAAGCTAGGCATCCGGCTCTCTGCTCAGCAGGGAGCCTGCTTCCTCCTCTCTCTCTGCCTGCCTCTCTGACTACCTGTGATCTCTGGCTATTAAATAAGTGGATAAAATCTTTAAAAAAAAAATAAAGAAATAAAGAAATGGCAACAAAGCAAACAACCTTTTGAATGGACAGAAGACTACCATAGTTTAATTAATGATCATACTTTGAGGATTATAAAGAACGTATTTTGCAAATATAACTGTGCCTTACAAATTATTCATTTTAATCCAATAAATCAAAATACATATAATTAAAGACAACAATTTCTCATTTCTCATTACACCTTATTTTTTAAATAGATTCAATAAAACTCAATTAACTACATGGCCCAGAGAATTAAACAGTGTGACTAACAAATTTCCAGCTTACCCCAAATACTTTTCAGTTTCAGTCTTTATTACTGAATATCTTTCTAAAATGTCTGAGCTCACTTTCTTAAGTTCAGTTTCAAGAAAGAAAGTAAGTCTATCTCTGATGGCTATGGCTGTGTCAGTTCCCTGAAGTCAGTTTCTACACCTGACCTTGCATTACACCACAGTGGAAGAGAACCGGCTAAAAATGTAGTAAATTGGGATAAATTCTCAGAAAGCATCATAGTGATTTCTTTCTTTTCAAATTGCTGATATGCTTATAATCTTGTCACCGGCATGTTTTTCTGCAAAAAAAGTTGTAATTCCAGAGAAGAGGAGAGATGAATTCATAATGGAGGGTAGAAACCAGATTATGCTTAATTCAGGTTTTACTGTGACTTCAAATTGAGGATTCAAATTGAAGTTTTTGAAAAAGACCAAGAGTAAAGACCAAACTTAAAATTTAGTGAAAAATACAATTCCATGACCAGGTATCACTATCTTAAAGCCATTAGGCTGGTTTTAAACTTAGATTAGGGGCACCTGGGTGGTTCAGTAGGTTAAGCCTCCAACTCCTGATTTCAGCTCAAGTCATAATCTCAAGGTTATGAGACTGAGCCTCATGTGGGGCTCTATGTCAGCACAGAGTCTGCTTGAGATTCTCTCCCTCTGCCCCTTCCCCTGCTAGTGCATGCACCCCACCTTTGATAAATCAATCAATTAATTAATTAAAGTTGACAGACACACATGAAGACAGATTCACACAACATTATACAGGTATCTGCTACAGGATGTAAAGTTACAAGAAAATGCAACTCATACCTTAACAACAAAAGCCAGATAACCTACAAAATCAGCTTCTCCCCACCCCAAAATCAGCTTTTTAAGATACAATGCCTGGCATTCAATCAAAAATAAGACACACAAAAAAGCAAGAAAATGTGATCCATCATTAAGAGAAGAACCAGTCATCAGACCCAAACTGAGGGATAGCAAAGATATTGAAATTATCAGAAAGGCTTAAAATAACTGTAATAAATATACCAAAGGATCTAATGGAAAAGATGAACATGTGTAAGCAGATGAGAAATTTCAATAAGAGACGTAAATATAAGGAAACAAAGCAACAATGCCAGAAATGAAAAATGCAGTATCAGAGAGAAATCTTTGATGGTTCATAACCAGGCTGTCCTGATAATCAGAAAATATTTAGCAGAGGAAAGAACCAGAGACCCTGAGGGTAGGTCAAAAGAAATTAACTGAACTGAAACATAAAGGTGAAAGAAAAAAAAAAAAAAGAACAAAACGGAACAGAGCCTTAAGAGATATTTAGGACAGTATCAAACAGCCTAATATGTGTATGATTAGAGTCTTAAAAGGATAAGAGAGGGGCACCTGGGTGGCTCAGTCATTAAGGGTCTGCCTTCGGCTCGGGTCATGATTCCAGGGTCCTGGGATCAAGCCCTGCATCGGGCTCCCTGCTCAGCAGGAAGCCTGCTTCTCCCTCTCCCACTCCCCCTGCTTCTGTTCCCTCTCTCGCTGTGTCTCTCTCTGTCAAAAAAAATAAATAAAATTTAAAAAAAAAAAATTTTTTTTAATTAAAAAAAAAAAATTTAAACAAAAAGGGGGGGCAATGCAAAAAACAATGGGGCAGAAGTAATATGAAAGGAAATAATGGCTGCAAATTTTCCGAGAGTGATAAAAGATATCAACCCACAGATCCAAGAAGTTTAGCTAATTTCAAGCAGGATAAATACACAGAAAATCATACGAAGGCACATCACAGTAACAATGCTGAAAACAAAGATAAAATTCTTGAAAGATGGTGGGGGAAGGGGAGCAATGATTCAATGACGGCCAATTTCTTTACATTACACTGTAAAGCAGTAACAGATCAACTTTAAAAACAATTTAAAATAAAACATCTTCATCACTCAGCAGAAAAAGTATTTCAATATCCTAGGAGAAATTAAACCAAAGGCATAATGAACCTCCCTAAGAAGTTAGCTACCTCAACGGTCATAAACAGGACAATGTGGCTTTTCAAAGGACAGAGTTTAGTTTTATTAAGTTTTATCTGATCATACAGACTTATTTTTTTCCTAAATTAGAATCTCAAGGAACTTTCACAGATATTAAAAAAGGAATCTTTTTGTTGAAACTTTTTTCTCCATTTAATTTATTTGAGATAGAGCGAGAGAGAGCAGGGGAGGGGCACAGGGAAAGGCAGAGGGAGAGGGAGAAGCAGACTCCCTGCTGAGCAAATTGTACCATGCTGGGCTTGATCCCAGGACTCCCGAGATCATAACCTGAGCCAAAAGCAGACTCTTAACCAACTGAGCAACACAGGTGCCCCTGTTAAAACGTTTTTAAAAACCCACTTCTGGGGGCACATGAGTGGCTCAGTTCAATAAGGATCCACCTCTGGCTTTCCCTCTACCCCTCCCCCAATGCTTACACAATCCCATGCACCCACACACTCTCTTTAAAAAAAAATAAACAGCGTGCCTGCGTGGCTCAGTCAGTTAAGTGCCTGCTTCAGCTCGTCATGGTACCGGTTTCCTGGGATCAAGTCCCACATTGGTTGGGGAGTGGGGGGTGTTTCTGCTCAGCAGGGAGCCTGCTTCTCCCTCTCCCACTCCCCTGGCTTGTACTTGGTATCAAATAAATAAATAAAAGCTTAAAAAATAGTAACAATAATAAAATCTTAAAAATAAAAATAAATGTAAAAAGTAACTTCTGGAAAATAATTTTTTTCTTAAATAAAGTGGAAAATAAGTTAAAAACTAAAGAGAAGTAACATTTTAAAACACCAGACTCCCAGAAAGGCCTGATTTAAACTGAGCCAAGGGTTTGCAATTTACATAATATAATACAAGCACAATATTTTTAAAGGGCTTTAAGAATTAACTGCTTATTCTCTTATTCTGTCATTTAGGGATATGTAGTTATTAATGACAGTGGAAGAAGTTCTGCCTTAGTTGAAAAAGATGAACTTGAGGAACACCTGGGTGGCTTAGTTGGTTAAGCATCTGCCTTCAGCTCAGGTCATGATCCCAGCTTTCTGGGATCCAGTCCTGCATTGGGCGCCTTACTCAGCGGGAAGCCTGCTTGCCCCTCAGCCTGCCATTCTCCCTGTTTGTGCGCACACATTTCTCTCTCTCTCTCTGACAAACAAATAAATGAAACCTTTAAAAAGGGGGGCGCGCCTGGGTGGCTCAGTGGGTTAAAGCCTCTGCCTTCAGCTCCAGTCATGATCCCAGGGTCCTGGGATCGAGCCCCGAATCGGGCTCTCTGCCCTGCGGGGAGCCTGCTTCCTCCTCTCTCTCTGCCTGCCTCTCTGCCTACTTGCGATCTCTGGTCTGTCAAATAAATAAATAAATAAATCTTTAAAAAAAAAAAAGTAGAGGTGGGGGCACCTGAGTTGTTCTCGTTAAGCATCTGCCTTCGGCTCAGGTCACGATCCCAGGACCCTGGGATCGAGCAGCACACTGGGCTCCCTCCTGAGAGATAACCCTGCTTCTCCCTCTCCCACTCCCCCTGCTTGTGTTCCCTCTCTCGCTGTGTCTCTGTCAAATAAATAAATAAATAAATAATCTTTTTTTTTTTTAAATGAACTTGGAAAGTAAATCAAACAGTAGTCATAGCACAGGATGTAGTCAGCCCAAATATTTAAAAAGACAAAAAGCAATTTAATATCCAGTCACAATAACAAATGTTACCTCCTTCTCCACATCTCAAATGCCCTGAAAGAATTATATACACACATACACTCATTAATCCTAATGAACCAGTCAGATAATACCTACCTTAGGGAGATTCAATCCACAGGCCTATAAGCTAGGCTGTACCAATCAGATCCTCCCTTGGCCAAAAGACAGAAAAACTTTTAGCTACATGATGTTAGCCACTTAAACTGAAAGATCAAGTAGCAAGCAGTATAATAATGGGGGGTGGCCATTTTTGACCCTACGCACTCTACACAAGTAGGTCAAAAAAGCAAGTCTATAAACAGAAGAATAAAAATGGAGCACACCCGCAGAGAAAAGCCTAAGAAAAGGCCATGTAGCTTCCTGAGAGATGGAGGGAGTATGAGCCTTAGCTTCCTGGCTTTCTAATTTCAGCTCTGTAAGACCAGGCTGAATTTGATTTCCTGCACTCAGATGCCAACAAGACTGATATTCTCCCCCCACCTTTTTTTTTTTGCCTATTCCCTTTAATTTCTATTCCTTAAACTACATAATATCTAAAAATAAGATTTTTTACTCTTAAAAACTCTAAAGCTACAGACATTCAAGTAAGAGCTCCGCAGTTAAAAGCAGAAGCTGAAAAAAGAAAGAAAAAAAATCTTTTCTCAGGGCACCTAGGTGGTTCAGTTGGTTAAGCATCTGACTCTTGATCTCACCTCAGGTCTTGATCTCAGGGTTGTGAGTTCAAACCCCACGCTGGGCTCCACAATTAGCGTGAAGCCTACTGAAGAAAAGGGAAAGGAGAAAGGAGAGAAGAAAGAGAGGAGAAAGGAAAGAAGAAAGGAAAGGAAAGGAAAGAAAAAAAAAAATTTCTCAAATTTTACTCATGTAGAATGTTTCACTTAAACAACAAAATTTTGGTGAGGAATGTAAGGAGATGGAGAAATTTCTTAAAAAGTTACTGAGTCCTTAAAAAAGTGATCCAAAAAAAAAGTGATCCAGAGGCAACTTCAGATCTACCTCTCTACTATCATTTGAATACTTTTAAAGTATTGTCTAATAATCCTTAGACAATAGGAAATACCTTACCTGGCAGATCTGATGCCTAACCTGCTATAAAGAATGCAAACTCCTGGAGCACCTGGGTGGTTCAGTCAGTTAAGTGTGTGCCTTTGGCTTAGGTCATGATCCCAGAGTCTTGAGATCAAGCCCCACATTGGGTTGCCTGCTCAGCAGGAAGCCTGCTTCTCCCTCTCCCACTACCCCTGCTTGTGTTCCTTCTTTCACTGTCTCTAATAAATAAACAGTATTTAAAAAAAAAAAGCAAATCCCTGAGCATGACTGACTTAACTCCAAAATGACTTAACAAAACACATACAACTGATGTATATAAGCATATGCACAATGGTAATTCAAAATACTAAACTGTTATATGAAATATGCAAGCAAGTTAGAACCCCAGTGACTGCTGCTGCAGCCTGATTGAGCTGACTGATTCAATCAAGCAACCAGAAGAGCACACCAATGTATGCTGCCATGTAATCTGGCAAACCATTCTTACAATGACATGATTTTAAAAATGGAAGGATATGGGGCGCCTGGGTGGCTCAGTGGGTTAAAGCCTCTGCCTTCAGCTCGAGTCATGATCCCAGGGTCCTGGGATCGAGCCCCACATCGGGCTCTCTGCTCTGCGGGGAGCCTGCTTCCTCCTCTCTCTCTGCCTGCCTCTCTGCCTACTTGTAATCTCTGTCAAATAAATAAATAAAATATATTTTTTTAAAATGAAAGAATAGCTTTAAAAATCTTCATTTTTGGGTGGCACCAGGGTGGCTCAGAGGGTTAAGCCACTGCCTTCGGCTCAGGTCATGATCTCAGGGTCCTGGAATCGAGTCCCGCATCGGGCTCTCTGCTCAGCAGGGAGCCTGCTTCCCTCTCTCTCTCTCTGCCTGCCTCTCCGTCTCCTTGTGATTTCTCTCTGTCAAATAAATAAATAAAATCTTTTAAAAAAAAAATCTTCATTTTTTTAAGTGGGGAAGAAGCACAGGGCAGAGAGACCATCTTAAGCAGGCTCCACGCCCAGTACAGAGCCTGAAGCAGGGCTTGATCTCAACCCTGAGATCATGACTTAAGCAGAATCAAGAGTCAGATGCTTAACTGACTGAACCACCAGGCATCCTCAAAAACCCTTTTCAAATAACTGTGTTGTTTGGATTTCTGGTATTTAATTCTTATCTTCTACTGTATGAAAAGAGAATCTAACTTTAATTCTTAGGCACATCCATTCCTCCCAAATGCAGATAATAAAGCTTACTGAAAGGTTGTATCACAGAAAAGGATGATAAACTATTCATTTCAAATACAAAATTGTAATTACTACCACTAACGTGTCTGTAATTACTGATCATGGTTTATTTGTAGTAATTATTTCCTATGACTGTGGGGCAGGAAGGGAGGATGACAGGGATAGACACTAAAGCAAACATTATTAAGTACTAAGTTTTAGAGTGTTTCACACCTGAGACAACGAAAAGCTATGACCAGAGAGTAACAAAGGGAATGTTAAGGACTTCAAAACAATAAAAATAGATAGGCTCCCCATCCATCTCTGGTAGTTTCAAGTACAATAACCACAGAGACTCTATGTAACTAACTACTTCAATACTTCAATATTACACAATCTGAAATCCAGTAGAATGTATAGGCTACACTGTCACACAACTTTTTCTCAAGCTGTTCATTTAAATAAACAAAAAGGGGCATTTACCTAATGCTAAGTGATTTCAAATCCTCAGAGCAAATCATAACTTAAACCATAACATCTAACAGTCCACTTACCATGAAAATCTGCACCCAACTTCTTAGAAGCCATTTAGAACCTGAAAAACAAAGAAATATTTTTAAGCACAACATGCTCTGAGGGGATAAAAACAAATCATTATGAGAATATTGAGACTACAAAAAAAAACCCCAGAATACAGTCTTCAAACTTCTCAGTCCCAAAATCTCAAAAAAGGAGAAAGGTAGAGATACTTGTTTTCTAAAGAAAAGTTAAATATTTCTAAAATCTGTATGTTCTAAAAATGTATGTGTGGGGACACCTGGGTGGCTCAGTCAGTCAAGCGTCTGCCTTTGGCTCAGGTCATGAACCAGGGCCCTTGGATGGAGCCAGATTTCAGGCTCCCGGCTCTGCAGGTAGTCTCCTTCTCCCTCTGCCTCCCCCCACTTGTGCTCAGGCTCTCTCTCTCTTTCTCTCAAATAAATAAAATCTTAAAATTTTTTTAAGTGAAGGACAAAAACATAAAACCACACGTTTGTATTTTCATTCCCTATAAAAGTAGGTCTGAAGTCCTGTCTCAAACAAATAATTTGAGCTCTTAAACCTAAAAGTCGGTCTACTGCCCTTGATATGGTATTTATACCTGTAACTTAAAAATATAAGCAGGGGGGAAAAATGTAAGCAGGAAAAAAATTAAGGTTAGCTCTATGAATTTATTGTCTTTTGTCTATTAGCCTATTTACAATACACTGTAAGGCATCATACTGAAAATAATCTATTTTCCACCCAAAATTACAAAACAAAAAAAGGAAAAGTATATTGCACCTATCTTGTGAAAACTATTCAAAATAGAATTAAAATCTGCATACGATTTTTTTTTTTTTAAGAAATTAACAAATTGGGTGCCTGAGTGACTCAGTCATTAAGCATCTGCCTTCAGCTGGGGTCATGAGCCTAGGGTCCTGGGTCGGAGCACCAGGTCCAGCTTCCCACTCTGAGGAAGCCTGCTTCTCCCTCTCCCACACCCCCTGCTTGTGTTCCTTCTCTCGCTGTCTCACTGTCAAATAAGTAAATAAAATCTTTTTTTTTTTTAAAAAGAAGAAATTAACAAGCTGATCTTTTTTTTTTTTTTTTTTTAGTTTTATTTATTTAAGTAATCTCTATACTCAACCTAGCATTAAACTTGTGACCTAAGATCAAGAGTCATGGGGCTTGAACTTGTGACGCAAGATCAAGAGTCTCATGCTCGGGGATGCCTGGGTGGCTCAGTGGGTTGAGCCTCTGCTTTTGGCTCCGGTCATGATCTCAGGGTCCGGGATCGAGCCCTGCTTTGGGCTCTCTGCTGGGTGGGAAGACTGCTTCCCCCTCTCTCTCTGCCTGCCTCTGCCTACTTGTGATCTCTCTCTCTCTCTCTCTCTCTCTAATAAATAAATAAAATCTTAAAAAAAAAAAGTCTCATGCTCTTCCAACTAAACCAGCCACACACCCCTATGTACTTTAAATGGATGAACTGACAGGGACACCTGGGTGGTTCAGTTAGTTAAGCTTTCTGACTCTTGATTTCAGCTCAGGTCATGATCTCAGGGTCCTAAGACCAAGCTTTGCATTGAGCCCCCAATCAGCGCCATACTCAACACGGAGTCTGCTTGCCTCCCTCCCTCTGCTCATCCCCATCTCTCTCTGTCACACTCTCTAAAATAAATAAAATCTTAAAAATAAATAAATGACATGGAGGTTCCTCAAAAAGTTGAAAATAGGGGCACCTGGGTGGCTCAGTGGGTTAAAGTCTCTGCCTTCAGCTCAGGTTGTGATCTCAGGGTCCTGGGATCAAGTCCCACATTGGGCTCTCTGCTTAGCAGGGAGCCTACTTCCCTTCCTCTCTCTCTGCCTGCCTCTCTGCCTACTTGTGATCTCTGTCTGTTAAATGAATAAATTTTTTAAAAAATCTTAAAAAGAAAAAATTAAAATTTAAATTAAGAAAAAAAAAAGTTGAAAAAAGAGCTACCCTATGACCCAGCAATTGCACTACTGGGTATTCACCCTTAAGATACAAATGTAGTGGGCGCCTGGGTGGCTCAGTGGTTATTAAAGCCTCTGCCTTCGGCTCAGATCATCATCCCAGGGTCCTGGAATCGAGCCCCACATCGGGCTCTCCACTCAGCAGGGAGCATGCTTTCTCCTCTCTCTCTCTCTGCCTGCCTCTCTGCCTACTTGTGATCTGTGTCTGTCAAATAAATAAATAAAAATCGTTTAAAAAAAATTAAAAAAAAAAAAGATACAAGGTAGTGAACTGAAGGGGCATGTGTACCCAAATGTTTATAGCAGCAAGTCCACAATAACCAAACTATGGAAAGAACCTAGAAGTCCATCAACAGATGAATGGATAAAGAAGATGTGGTGTATATATATATATATATATATATATATACACACACACACACACACACACACACACATACATACATATACACACACATATATACATACATACAATGGAATACTAAGCAGCCATCAAAAGAAATGAAATCAACATTTGCAACAATGTGGATGGAACTAGAGGGTATTATGCTTAGCGAAATAAGTCAATTGGAGAAAGACAACTATCATATGATCTCCCTGATAAGAGGAAGTGGAGATGCAACATGGGGGGTTGGGGGGTAGGAAAAGAATAAATGAAACAAGATGGGATCGGGAGGGAGACAAACCATAAGAGACTCTTAATCTCATAAAACAAACTGAGGGTTGCAGGGCAGTGGAGGGAGGGAAGGTGGGGAGGGAGAGGGTGGTGGGGTTATGGACATTGGGGAGAGTATATGCTATGGTGAGTGCTGTGAAGTGTGTAAACCTGGCAAGTCACAGACCTGTATCCCTGGTGCTAATAATACATTATATGTTTATAAAAAATTTTTTTAATTATTTAAATAAATAAATAAATAAATAAATAAATGGATGGATGGATGGATGAAATTGTACACGATGTAACACAACTACAACATGGACCAATCTCAAATGTATTATGGTAAGTGAAAGAAGCCAGGCTCCAAAGGTTACATATTATATGATTCTACTTATATATAACAAACTACAGGAATAGAAAAGAGGCAAAACTATAGGAAAAGTAATCTAGTTACCAGGGACTCTAAAGGGTAGAAAATATTATGTATGGAGCACCTGACTGGCTCAGTTTATAGAGCGTGTGACTCTGATCTCAGGGGTGTAGATCTGAGCCCCTTGGATGTAGAGATTATTTAAAAATAAAATCTCTTAAAAAATCAATAAAAATTTTTTAAAAAGTGGCTGCCTCTAGGTGGTAGGACTGGGAATAATTCATAACAGTTCTCTACGGTTTCTGAACATTCTACGGTAAACAGGTATTTATTTTATTTTTTTTTAAGATTTTATTTATTTATTTGTCAGAGAGAGCATGAGCAGGGGGAGAGGCAGAAAGAGAAGGAGGCTCTCCACTGAGCAAGGAGCCCATGTGGGACTCGATCCCAGGACCCTAGGACCCTAGGATCACGACCTGAGCCAAAGGCAGATGCTCAAAGAACTGAGCCGCCCAGGCATCCCTATTTTATAATTTCTTTAAAGATTTACTTTAAAAGTTTCAGTTTTCCAGCATGATGTGGGGACAAAATATTCTGGTTGATATTCTAATCAATTCTAGTGGAGAGCTAAAATTATAAAGTATATGGATCATCCATTTTCAAAGAAGTAACAAACCATGCTAAAAATTATTAAAATTGGGGCGCCTGGGTGACTCAGTCCCTTAAGCGTCTGCCTTCGGCTCAGGTCATGATCCCAGGGTCCTGGGATCGAGCCCCACATCGAGCTCCCCGCTCAGCGAGAAGCCTGTTTCTCCTTCTCCCGCTCCCCCTGCTTGTGTTCCCTCTCACTGTGTCCCTCTCTGTCAAATAAATAAAATCTTTTTTGAAAAAAAAGATTTAGAACTTTTATGTGCAGAAGATATTTCACTGGCATACATGCTACAAAGCCATCAAAATGTATGTAAATCACAATACTGTGAGACTCCTAAAACCAAGAA